>NC_069372.1:37532500-38157500 GCF_021730395.1 Mercenaria mercenaria | reverse complement strand
ACAATTACCTGGAGTAGGCAGAGCTTAAATTATGCTATCGGCATGTAAATTCAACTCGTCTTGACATGTAGCAAATTGTCAACAGTGTATTGCGGTAATTTGCGTGTACAGATCAAAAATAATGTCTGATTACTTGAATTTCGGCTCTTTATCGACGAACAATGTATTTTCTGTCAGATTTTTTACGCTACATTGAACCCGTGGAATTTTAAAACTTGCGTGCAAGTGACATTTTATGCGTGAATTACGCGGATTTTTGCGTGAATGGGAATGCTAATGACATGATACCCCACCCAGTCACATTATACTGATACTGGGCTACCAGTCCTAGAACTGGGGGAACAAGAGCACCGCCTTGCGGGTGCTGACGCTCATCTGATTTTTTTTGTGTAATTGAAATATTGTCCTACCCATGATTTTCTAAGTCTAAAAAGGGCCATCATTCTTGCAAAAAGCAGGATAGAGTTATGTTTCTTGATGTACAGTGTCCACTTATGATGGTGAAAAACTGTTGCAAGTTTTAAAGCAATAGCTTTGATAGTTTATGAGAAAAGTTGACTTAAACATAATACTCAACCAAGAAAATGATTTTCTAAGTCCAAAAGGGGCAATAATTATTGCAAAAAGCAGGATGGAGTTATGTTGCTTGCTGTACAGGGTCAGCTTATGATGGTGAACAAGTGTTGCAAGTTTCAAAGCAATAGCTTTGATAGTTTAAGAGAAAAAGTTGACCTAAACATAAAACTTAACCAAGAAATCTGATATTTTCTAAGTCCAAAAGGGGCCATAAATCTTGCAAAAAGGAGGACGGAGTTATGTTTCTTGCTATACAGGGTCAACTTATGATGGTGAACAAGTGTTGCAAGTTTTAAAGCAATAGCTTTGATAGTTTAGGATAAAAGCTGACCTAAACATAAAACTTAACCAAGAAAACTGATTTTCTAAGTCCAAAAGGGGCAATAAATCTTGCAAAAAGCAAGATGGAGTTATGTTTCTTGATGTACAGGGCCTGCTTATGATGGTGAACAAGTATTCCAAGTTTCAAAGCAATAGCTTTGATAGTTTAGGAGAAAAGTTGACCTAAACATAAAACTTAACCAAGAAATCTGATATTTTCTAAGTACAAAAGGGGCCATAAATCTTGCAAAAAGCAAGATGGAGTTATGTTTCTTGCTATACAGGGTCAGCTTATGATGGTGAACAAGTATTCCAAGTTTCAAAGCAATAGCTTTGATAGTTTTGGAGAAAAGCTGACCTAAACATAAAACTTAACCAGGCAACGCCGACGCCGACGCCGACGCCGACAACCGCTCAAGTGATGACAATAACTCATCATTTTTTTTCAAAAAATCAGATGAGCTAATAAAAAGAAGCAGAAACAGAAAATTAACACAAAACTTACACAACACAATATAATCAAGCAACACAATATCTATTGCACCTCTGGGACAAGTTCTGCTGACAAAGTATGCCAGCGCTCATACTTCTGGTCGGGGTACTTCAAAGTGTCAAACCACTGCTTTAGCCTTTCACCCTTGGAGTTAATACCAAGCTGAACGCCACCTGAAAGATAAGAAAACTTCATTTGTATATCTCAATCATCCATACATCTATTAAATTAAAGTTCAAAACTGGAATTATTGTATACTGATACATACAGGCTGTAAAACCTTTTGTTAAGTTTTCTTCATTTTTTTCTTGTATACCAGACAGGTATTTCTGGTGATTTCACTGGTGCTGGAAAACTCGATCTTACACCCCAGGGTGTAAGATGACTCTCGTGCTGTAAATGACGTATAGCTAACTACATCTGCCTTGTATATTTGTGTAGTAATAATTACGTTTTACATAAAACGGGGTAAAAATCAAATACGGTGATAGCTGCTCCTCATTCCTTATAACATATTTCTCGATTCAAAAGAAGTCCTTTAACGGAAAAATCATAATATTTCACTGCAGATGATAAAACAAAACCGGAACTATTATGTTGTTTTCATCTTTGTAACGTCACGATGTACTTCCCGTTTACGGACATAAAGTTCGGCAGAGCCTCGTTACCGCCAAAGACAGTTACCCTCGAGCCAGATATTCCCATCTACACCTACCACCAGTGAAAGAATCTTATAGTACAACATACACAGATAATCTCTTTTGGCAAAATTCTATGGTAGTTTAGTAATCTTGCCATGTGATTAAATATAAACAATCTGAAATATGCATTGACCTACAGGGATTTATTTTGAGTATTACATTTCAAACACTATCAAGGTCTGATAATGGTTTTGAATAACGTTGTTCGTTTCAAAAACCTTGTACAGACAACCATTCCAAGACTAAGATGTTTTTTTAAGGAGAGGACAACCGTAAGCTAATATAGCTTTCTGTCCAATTCCCGAAATGTTAAATTGTAAATATTTTATGATTTTCTGAATAAAAATATGTTTAAACAAAGATGTTTTTTGAATAACATCTTTGGTGTGATTTTCTGCATAATAAAACAAGTAACAGATATTGTTAACCTTCCAAAAGTAACAACTCCCTCGGATAGCACCTCATGAGTTATTACTTTTTCCTTGATTGACAATATCCCACATCACCCTCCCTGGCTTGTTATATATATAATACGAACCTATGAAGTCATTTTTGCCAATATCTTTGTCCCACACTGTTATTTCCAGGGTCTTCTTGGCACATTCATTATGTTTGATTTGGTAAATAAACTCCTGAAAAAAGAGCGAAAACTTCAATAATTTCTTTTCCAAAATACAAAGTAAGAGTATACTCCCTTGAAGCATTGAGCTAAAAATAGCATTCAACCACTAGGGAGGCCACCCACAAAATGAAACTAGAGTGGAAAGATATAGCAGACAAAGAGTTTCAAATTCCCATCAATATGATACACTTAATCATATGGAAATGAAATGACAGAATATTGGGGAAAGGGATGGGGGTGAATTGGGGAATGGGATGGCGGTGAAGGAGTATGTAGGTGTGTCTGTGGGGGAGAGAGGGGTAGGGGTGAGGAATGTAACACCACCAACATACAAGAAAACATACACAACATATGATTCTCTGATGCGCCTTCACCCCTCCCCCTCCACCCCCACCCCGCCCCCCCCCCACCCCCCTAGGAATATGGGTTAACAACTAGGTCAAAATGCATGTAAAGGAAATGTATTTAAAAACAATACTTTACCTCATGGAATTCTGGATTGAGCGTTTTCTTCTTCACAGCCGTCTTAAATTTAGACTTCTTATGACTGTCCGGTTTCAAATATCTATAAATATAATAGTCATTTATTATATGGTGAACATTTTAACTGGCATTAGGTTAGCAACCTTTCTGGATTTCTGGCGAATGTGATCATGTTAATATTTATTCTATAAATTTGTGGTTGGGACTAAAACAGTAACTTTGTAAGGATATAAATTCATGGATTCTAAATTTTGAATGTAAAAGTAATGGTAATTTTGCCTGTTCATTAGGATATAATTTTATGGATTGACTCAATCGCAAAATCTATGAAAATTAAGCCCCAATAATTTTTTTAATTTTAGGCCAATTGTGAAACAAGTTCTACAACACAATATCAAGCGCTGTAGATATCTCATTCCTGACGGCATCCATATGAGGGCGAGAGAAAAGAAGCCAGTTTCCCTTTCAATGCAGAGCACTAAGCAAGGGAGGTACTAATACCATTGTCTCAGGTCTTTGGCGTGACACAGCCATGGAGTAAACCTGCAACACTCTAAGCCGGCACTCTACCACTAGGAAACCTAGGCTTTAAGTACATATTGCAAGAGTAGAGTCTGGTACTGACACTGTTTAAAGTATGAAATCTCCATACTGGGTAATTCTTAGATATGCTTGGATCAATACAGTGTATCCTGAAATAATGCAATGTATGATAATGAAATTTCTATTATAACATTGCTCTTTCACAAACTGCTTGATACTATTTTTTTTTTATTGTGTTGCAGGAAACAACATGAATTATATATATCTGGTAATACACTGGTAAATCTCACAGTTTAACATAGGGATCTGAGTATCCATTTGAATCCATAGCAGCCAGCCCAGCACAGCGAACTATTCCCACGATCAGTGCTTGCTTGGACGTGGAATATCGTAGGGACAATAACAACTTGCCTCGATCATTGTTCATCAGGTCATCATCTTTTTCAGTCTGAATGAATAAAACATGCTCAATTACATTACAAGAGGGTCATAAAGACACTATATTGCTCACCTGTTAAACTTGGCTTTGGAATAATCAAGATAAACATTCTGAAGATAGGGTTATAAATGTGGCCTCTACAGTGTAAACAAGCTTTTCATCTGAATTGAGTGGCGACCTAGTTTTTTACCCCAATTGACCCAGTTTCAAACTTGGCCAAGAAATCATAAAAATAAATATTCTGACCAAGTTACATGAAGACAGGGTCATAAATATGGCCTCAAGAGTGTAAACAAGCTTTTCCCTTGCTTTGAGGAGGTGACCTAGTTTTTGACCCAAGATGACCCAGTTTTGAGACTGGCATAGGAATCATCAAGATAAACATTCTTACAAAGTTACATGAAGATAGGGTCATAAATATGGCCCCTAGTGTTAACAAGCTTTTCCTTTGATTTGAGCAGGTGACCTAGATTTTGACCCCACATGATTCAGTTTTGAACTTGGCCAAGAAATCATAAAAATAAATATTCTGACCAAGTTACATGAAGACAGGGTCATAAATATGGCCTCAAGAGTGTAAACAAGCTTTTCCCTTGCTTTGAGGAGGTGACCTAGTTTTTGACCCAAGATGACCCAGTTTTGAGACTGGCATAGGAATCATCAAGATAAACATTCTGACCAAGTTTCATGAAGATAGGGTCTTAAATGTGGCCTCTAAGGTGTTAACAAGCTTTTCCCTTGATTTGACCTGGTAACCTAGCTTTTGATACCACATGGCCAAGTTTCAAACTTGGCCTAGAGATCATCAAGATAAACATTCTGTGCAAGTCTGTATGATATCAAAGCATAAATGAAACATCTATATGGCTGAAAGTGCCAAAATAGAAAATTTTGCCCCTTTCAGGGACAGTAATTCTAGAATCCATGATGGAATCTAGCCAGTTTTCGAAAGGAACTGCGGTCTTATGGTGATTTCAGATCTATATAAGTTTGGTTAAAATCGAATGTAAAATGTCACTTCTATCATGTTCACTAGGTAAAAATTAACAAATTTTGGATTTTCAGTGGTCAATCAGGGGCCGTAACTCTGGAACCTATAATTTGATCTGACAGATTCATCATGACCAATTACATAGTAATCAACTGTTTAAGTCTACAGGGATAAAACATGACCAATTACATTCAAATCAACTGAGACAGACATAGAGACTTATGAACAGCATTTCTATATTCCACCTTCCACTTCACAGCAGGCAATAACACAATTTTTTTAAGAAAAGAAGTAATTTCATCAAAATGACTGCAAGAGTTCTGGAACCTGTATCATTCAGTTGGTAACAATCATGGGGAAGGCATGTGAGTGACACCATGAGAAAACCAACATAGTGGCTTTGCAACCAGCATGGATCCAGACCAGCCTGCGCATCCACGCAGTCTGGTCAGGATCCATGCTGTTTGCTAACAGTTTCTCTAATTGCAATAGGCTTTGAAAGCGAACAGCATGGATCCTGACCAGACTGCGTGGATGCAAAGCCACTATGTTGGTTTTCTCATGGCGCGGCTCATATATGAAGTTTATTCAGATAAGAGCTTCCTGAGAATCATTTACAAGGTTTGGGTGAGTGGTTCCAATCAGTAATTCAAGGGCCATAATTCTAAAGTGCCTGGGCCAATTTGACTAGTTATCGAACTTGGTCGAGGACTTATTGGAAACACATTTTGTTCAAGTTTGGTGAAGATCCGATGAGAAATGTTCGACTTGAGTGTGGAAAGATTTGTGACAGACACACAGACACAGACCACTGTGTAGTGGGAGACATAATTAAACTGCAAGTTTTAGTGAGGACTAGTTTTCACCAAATTTGAAAAACGCTAGATCAGCGAAAAATTAATCACTCACAAAAAGATCTGATTTCACAAAAAGTATCAATACAACTTACAGGTATTTGATTTTCAAGGTAGACATTAAAATGTTTCAGCTGATTATTTTTGAGCTTGTACAAAGGTACTCTCGTCTCTCCTATGAAGTCAAAACCAAAGGCATCCTCATCTAACACAGCTAACCTGAAATTCCGAAAAAAATATTCAGCTAAAAATTTCTGCCTGCTTCCATCAGCTCTGTAGTATTTTTTGTTTTGGTGGGATTTAAATCAAGCTATTGTTTACAGAATTTCAGTTATTTACAATTAAACCTGTCATCTTAGGAAAACTTGGTCATCTTAGGAAAACTTGTGTGGTCAAAATTTATCAAATCAGTCTAGCAAAAAACCAAGCACATGACCTTATCTTATTGCTGAATTTTGAAAAGTCTGGGTTCATATCCCCATGAAATAGCTGTTTTGACAAAAACCACGAAATCTCATGCCCATGAAATTAAATGATTTTACAGTACCTTAATTCAGAAATGAAACTAGTGGGCTTTAAAGCTAGGTTGTCTTGTTCACAGGTGGTCTTAAGCACAGGTTAGACTGTATCTAAAACTTTTTGAACTTTGAAAATATATGAGCCGTGCCATGGGAAAACCAACATAGTGGGTATGCGACCAGCATGGATCCAGACCAGCCTGCGCATCCGCGCAGTCTGGTCAGGATCCAAGCTGTTCGCTAACAGTTTCTCTAATTCCAGTAGGCTTTGAAAGCGAACAGCATGGATCCTGACCAGACTACGCGGATGCGCAGGCTGGTCTGGATCCTTGCTGGTCGCATACCCACTATGTTGGTTTTCTCATGGCACGGCTCATATCTCAAATTATTACTACCTTAGTGTCTTCTTTGCCATATCCTCCTCAGACAAACCATGATATGTCAGCGTTTCGTTCCACTGCGGGTTCAAAGTTTTATGTATTGTCTTTGTCCGCAATTTGTTTGACTGAAATTCACATAAGTTCTGTTCACTAATAAACTTCTATTTTACTTAAACTAAGTCCATAAAATTATATAAATGCTGCTTTAAAAGTTCATAGTTAATGTGTAAAATTTTGAAAATATTCCTTTAGGTAGAATCTGATATAAAACGCATATGTTACGAATTGATGAAAGTCAGTGTTTAATATTTTGTTGAATACTGAATTTGTTTATTATTTCAAAATTTGAAATATCATTTTTGATACTGTACATGAATACTTAACAATAATTCTTATGTCAATGGCTAAGTTTAACACTTCTGATTGTCCCTTTAAAACTTGATTTTAGTTTTATATCACCCGTGTGAGAGGACCTTTAAATCTTGTGTTTTTTATCCATCTTCTTGGCAGAATTGCCATTCTTATTTATTTCAAAATGTGTATGTCAAAATTTTTTTTATTAATATAGAATTATATAAAGTTGACCAATTGTGTATGTTCAAACTCTACAAACTACCAGTTAATCTATTGTTCAAGCTGTTTCTACCCAATTTTGGTCATAAGTGATTACAAATTTTGATCAAAAGTTTTGTTTGATTTGGGTTCAACGCCGTTTTCAACAGTATTTCAGTCATATAACAGCAGGCAGTTAACCTAACCAGTGTTCCTGGGTCCTGTACCAGTACAAACCTGTTCTCCGCAAGTAACTGCCAACTTCCCCACATGAATCAGAGGTGGAGGACTAATGATAGTGATTACCAATATTGGTCATGATTATTTACCTTTGGTCATAAATTATATATCTGATTTTAATGATGATTAACTTATAATCAGGTTGTTTTTGTACTGATTAACAAACATGGTAATTTTAACTGCTTCCAAAAACTACCCCTACATACATTCGTAAATTAAATATAACACAACATACAAAATACCTTGGTTGCTCCTGGCAACAGGTGCAGTTTCACATAGGGATCAGACAGTCCATTGGAGTCCATGGCTTTCAAACCCTACAAGATATTGTGTGGTTAAATCAAATTATCTAATAATACTGATTCAATGGTATATTTTTTATTCTGTTTCAACCAAAATGACTATTTTGTATGTACATAGATTTGACAACCTCAAAATACAAGTTAAGTATCTTTGTTCATTCTGATTTAATATACAGTAGATTGATGCAACCACGAAGTCTGTTACGTAAGACAAAGTACTATAGATATGTTGAGATATAGTGTCTTCTAAAATTTTTCAAGGAGAACTGTTTGCTTCACCCAGGGGTTCTAACTTGCAACCTCCCAATTCAAAGTCTCATACTCTACCTTCTTAAGCATGCAGGCCAGCTTAGAAATGGCTGCCACTCTCTATGCACATACTGATCTATGTGAATTATTTTAAATTTAATGGAAAAAGTCATGATAAAAGAACCATTAGAATCAGAACTTGAAAAAATAAGTACTACCTCACTGAAAACAAAACAATTTTTCCCAGTTTGTGGAAATTACGATAGAAATTTACGATTTAAATTTTCAGGAGCCTTGTGCCCAACAAGCATACTGTTTAAAGGGCTATGATTACGAACATTGTTCACATATAGTAAGCACAGCTCAGCTTTTTGCCAAAAGTTCCTGTAAGGTTTTACAAAAGCTTAAATCCAAACATGTTTTTTTAGTAAAAATGGTTAGAATTTTTAGAAAATAAAATTTTAAAGGGCCGTAACTGAGTCATATATTGGTATGCTGATAATTCATTTAGACATTTCACAACTCCATCCTATGCAGCAGACAGAAAACTGGTTAAAGCTCACAAAGAAATAGCTGAAAGATTGATGGACCAAAGATATAAAGGTATTACTAAATTAATGTAAAAGGCAAAAAGTTCAATATTAGTTTCTATTTATTTATTCATTTTGTTGGGCTTAACATCACACTGACACAATTATAGGTCATATGGCAACTTTCCAGCTTTGATGGTGGAAGAAGACCCCAGGTGCCCCTCCGTGCACTATTTCATCATAAGCAGGCACCTGGGTAGAACCACCAACCTTCCATAAGCCAGCAGGATGGCTTCCTCACATGAAGAATTCAACTCCTCAAGTGAGGCTCGAACCCACATAGATGAGGGGCAAGTGATTTGAAGTCAGCGACCTTAACCAATCGGCCACGGAATCCCCATATATTAGTTTCTAAGAACTGTGATCCCTATCTTAGCTTTACTGATGGAACTTTGTATGGTCTGGCTGTAACGTACAATATTACACTAGCCTTGTTGATAGAGCATTGTAAGGCTTTGTTAGGCCTTACTCTCTGGATTGAAAAGTAATGCAAAGTCCTACCTTAGCTTTACTGATGGAACTTTGTATGGTCTGGTTGTAATGTACAATATTACACTAGCCTTGTTGATAGAGCATTGTAAGGCCTTGTTAGGCCTTACTCTCTGGATTGAAAAGTAATGCAAAGTCCTACCTTAGCTTTACTGATGGAACTTTGTATGGTCTGGCTGTAACGTACAATATTACACTAGCCTTGTTGATAGAGCATTGTAAGGCCTTGTTAGGCCTTACTCTCTGGATTGAAAAGTAATGCAAAGTCCTACCTTAGCTTTACTGATGGAACTTTGTATGGTCTGGCTGTAATGACAATATTACACTAGCCTTGTTGATAGAGCATTGTAAGGCCTTGTTAGGCCTTACTCTCTGGATTGCAAAGTAATGCAAAGTAAGTCTTACCTTAGCTTTACTGATGGAACATTGTAAGGCTCGGCTCTCTGGATCATAAAGTAATGAAAAGTCCAAGGCACCAAGGCAGCCTGCAAGATTATAATGAAGCACACATAACTTCCAATGAATTTTAATGCACATTTTTCTGTCAAACTGTCATGACATGAAGAACACTGACCTTGACCTAGGATTCAGCTCATTATACGAAGCCAGCTGGTAAAACAAAGAATAATATGTTGCAGTGATATATTTATAATTCTATTGTGATTCCTGCCATAAATGAGAAATGCTTCACTAAAAGGTAATTGTGTTCATTCTTTTATATATCTAAAACAGTTGTTAAACAATTAAATTCTGCTTAAATTTTGCTGCATTTAACGTTGCACTGACACAATTATAGGTCATATGGCGACAGCTTTGACAAAGGAGGAAGACAACAGGTGCCCCTCCATGCATTATTTCATCATGAGTGGGCACCTGGGTAGAACCACCAACCTTCCGTAAGTCAGCTGGATGGCTTTCTCACATAAAGAATTCTATGATTCAAGTCATTTATCGTTCATATTTGTTACTTCAATTTTGATGTCAAATGACAACTAAACCAGAATATCTAGAGATAAAGGCTCACAAAAACCTGAAATTGAATGGCTACATTGGCAGCTTCAAATCATCAGACATGATGAAAATGTTAAGGTTTTCTGACGAAATGCCATCCGATAACTTTATCATTTATTATCATTTATGAATTAGACACAAACAAGAGATGTCACTAATGGTGACAAATGCCCCCACAGCACCTTGACCTTTGACCTGGTGACCCCAAAGTCAGTAGGGGTGGTGTACTCAATAAGTACTATCAGCATGTGAAGTTTGAAGGTCCTGGGTGAAGTGGTTCGCATGTAAAATGCCTCCATGCAAAAAGTTAACGTTGGCCCCTGTGACCTTGACCTTTGACCTGGTGACCCCAGTCAGTAGGGTTGATGTACTCATAAAGTACTATCAGCATGTAAAGTTTGAAGGTCCTGGGTGAAGTGGTTCGCGAGTAAAGTGCCTTCATGCAAGAAGTTAACGCTGGCCCCGGTGACCTTGACCTTTGACCTGGTGACCCCAAAGTCAGTAGGGGTGGTGTACTCAATAAGTACTATCAGCATGTGAAGTTTGAAGGTCCTGGGTGCAGTGGTTCGCGAGTAAAGTGCCTTCATGCAAAAAGTTAACGTTGGCCCCTGTGACCTTGACCTTTGACCTGGTGACCCCAAAGTCAGTAGGGGTGGTGTACTCAATAAGTACTATCAGCATGTGAATTTTGAAGCTCCTGGGTGCAGTGGTTCGCAAGTTAAGTGCCTTCATGCAAAAAGTTAACGTTGGCCCCTGTGACCTTGACCTTTGACCTGGTGACCCCAGTCAGTAGGGTTGATGTACTCATAAAGTACTATCAGCATGTAAAGTTTGAAGGTCCTGGGTGAAGTGGTTCGCGAGTAAAGTGCCTTCATGCAAGAAGTTAACGCTGGCCCCGGTGACCTTGACCTTTGACCTGGTGACCCCAAAGTCAGTAGGGGTGGTGTACTCAATAAGTACTATCAGCATGTGAAGTTTGAAGGTCCTGGGTGCAGTGGTTCGCGAGTAAAGTGCCTTCATGCAAAAAGTTAACGTTGGCCCCTGTGACCTTGACCTTTGACCTGGTGACCCCAAAGTCAGTAGGGGTGGTGTACTCAATAAGTACTATCAGCATGTGAATTTTGAAGCTCCTGGGTGCAGTGGTTCGCAAGTTAAGTGCCTTCATGCAAAAAGTTAACGTTGGCCCCTGTGACCTTGACCTTTGACCTGGTGACCCCAAAGTCAGTAGGGGTGGTGTACTCAATTAGTACTATCAGCACGTGAAGTTTGAAGGTCCTGGGTGCAGTGGTTCGCAAGTAAAAGGCCTTTATGCAAAAAGTTAACGTTGGCCCCTGTGACCTTGACCTTTGACCCTAAAGTCAGTAGGGGTGGTATACTCAGTAAGTACTATCAGCACGTGAAGTTTGAAGGTCCTGGGTGTAGTGGTTCGCGAGTAAAGTGCCTTCATGCAAAAAGCTAAGGTTGTGACGAACGAACTAACGAACGAACAAACGAACGGACGTACAGTTGAAAACTAATATGCTTCCCTTCGGGGGCATAAAAACTTAAATGCTGTTCTCCCTCTGTCAGAACTCTGAATCTGTTAACTGCAGAACAAACTGTACCAATTTAAGAAGTGTGATATAAATTTTACTCATGCTTTTAAAAGGCAAGCTGAAATTTTCAGTATTTCAAACCTTCATGCAAATAAAGCTTAAATATAATTTTAATCACTTCAAATTTTCATGCATATTCAGGGTAGTACACTTTAATGTACAAATTACATAAAGAAAACCCTATGGAAATGATCTGTTACATTTGAATAGGCAGGATTTTCAGGTCATAAAGCCAAGTATCGGTACCAGTCTTAAAACCTCAGCATCTAAATGCTAGTTACTGAGTAAGAATTTAATATTGACCAATAGCAAGGCTGCATTTCAGACTGGTCTACACACGTCAGCTTATGGCCTTGGACCTAGTATTTGCACTTGAACCTAGCACCAGTACAATTATATTGACATAATTTTTTGCTAAATCATTATAGATGATTTTCAAGTAAAGCAAGTTCACATGACATCAGGCTCATTATCACACTACAAATGACTAGATCAGCATATTTCTATTATAACATTTGTATCAGCATGTTAAAATGAAAATAATCAACACTCACTGTCAAGTAGTTTATTGTTCCATATACCACAGTTTACAAATAAGATGCTTGGATGATAAACCACTTATCAACCTTGTGGTTAAGATCCAGGACATCTCTGAACTGTGGTATATCAGGGTATAAACCATGTGAATGCCTTGATTAATCTTAAATTATCAGTAAGATAAAAGTTATCATATTTAACAAAACTTCTTTGATAAACAGCCTCAGTTTACCTCCTTCACTGTCCGGTGAAGATGGGGGATCATCTTTGTCCACCTCTGAATGACCATATTTGGTAAAGGCTGCCTCTATATCTACATCTTCGGATTTCTTTACCGCTGGAGGAATAGGTTTGGGATGCTGGATGTAGGGTAAATCGCGTGACTGCAGGGAGCTTGTACGACTGAAACCTAGCAACAGAATCAAGCAGGCTTAAAAACTGCATGCAAACCACCAAAAAGTATCAACAGTATAATATAAGTAAAATGTTTTTTTGTATTGTATAGAGCAAGACTATTACTGGAAAAACCTTCTTCAAAGATTAGTGCCTTCAAAAAATATTTTAATCTATGAATCTAGCCAAAAATATTTGCTTAAACAGGAAGTGTAGCTGTATGGAAATTCTTCACGCTGTGGTTAATATTTTATTAACGTAAGGGCTGTTTGTAAAACATTATGTCTGCCATAACAGCCTGTCGCAGGTAAATGAGCGTTTAATTTTCAGGATCATGTACAAGTTTGTTGTAACCTTGAACTCCGAGTCCTAATGACTCAAAAAGCATTCTCCAGTTCTAGGGTTCATCTACTGACTAAAGTATTCATTCCATCAAGTTTGATGGGGTCCTTAGAACAAATTTAAGAAAGTTAAGAAGAAATAGTTATTTACACTACTTCTATTATATACTTCTAATCTAAATTGAAAATCAATACAGAGTTCTGTGATGTAATTAAATTTGAGAAGCGCTAAGATTTTGATATTTTAAAGCTTTTAACTGCATAGTCCTTATCCGTAGAAAGCATTTTCTACAACAGCTGAAAGAACTAGTAACTTATCTACTTGCCAAGGTGAGAATAAGGAAAGCAAAGAATGGAAGCAGCACCTAAATAGTGACATGAAATAAAATAATGTAGGTTTTCGTATTATGTGTGACTGATATTTTAGTTAGAAATCCTTCCTTTATAGGTCAAATAATGTTTCTTCAAGAATCTCAAATAAAATTTGAAAATGTGGCCTTTGTCCAAAGACAGGTCATACCATTGTAAAGTTGTATAATATTATGAAATAGTAACATTATAGAATAAGGTACCATCAAAATTAGAGAACCTATCTGAAGAATGTTGTTATATAATATTTGTAGTCATGATTCAGACTTTTCCAAAACTACTACAGCAAGAGAAAGTCAGCTTCCTTAAAAATCACAAAAATATCTGATAAAGCTTGACGCACAGTACAATCTGAGAAAATCTAATTCATTAACCCTTACCATACCGGACACCACTGATTCTGCCTTTGCGACCAGTGCAGATCATGATCAGCATGCACATCCATGCAGTCTGATCATGACCTGCTGTGTTCGCCATTCAGTCAGTATCCTATTGGTATGCACCCCTTTGAACTGTTAATGGTACTGTCCCAACTTAAAGGTGGACAAGTTCATTATAGAAATTTAGCAGGGTAAAGGTTAATATTCTTATCAATCAGCATACTTTTCTCCATTTCACTTAGAGACATTACTGGAATATTAATTAAATTAAATCTTACAGTCATGCAATTACAGATAGTTTGATCATTAACACTAAACAGTGCAAAAAGGCACAAAACAAGAGCTGTCTGATGACAGCGCGCTCGACTATTCGAAGAATTGATTGAAGAATGGTGTCAAAATATTTCCACGGATATTCAGACAAAAGAAATAAATAGATTAGACAAACAATGTTCCTGTATTACTTTGATTTCGATAAGTCTTGCACTAAATGGCAATATATGAGCCAATTTCAAAGTCCAAAAAGGGCCATAATTCAGTCAAAATAGATATGTACTCTTGCCTACAGATGGAAATCATAATGATAAACAAGTGTTCAAAGTTTAAAAGCCATGTCAAATAGTTTTGACAAAACATGGACTTGTATGGAAACAGAACCAATTTCAAAGTCCAAAATGGGCCATAATTCAGCCAAAATAGATGCCAGAGTTATGTTCTCTTTCCTACAGAATAGAGACTATTATACTAAACAAGTGATAAAAGTTTCAAAGCCATATGTCAAACACTTTACAAAAAATATGAACTGGTACGAAAAACTTAACCAAGATTTCTCAGTCAAAAAGGGCCATAATTCAGCCAAAATCCTTGATGGAGTTATGTACTCTTGCCTATAACTGGACATGGTGATGGTAAACAGATGTTGAAAGTTTCAAAGCTTTATCTCAAAAGACTTTGTCAAAATATGAACTGGTACGAAATATTAACCAAGATTTCTAAGTCAAAAAGGGCCATAATTCAGCCAAAATCCTTGATGGAGTTATGTACTCTTGCCTATAACTGGACATGGTGATGGTAACCAAGTGTTGAAAGTTTCAAAGCTTTATCTCAAAAGACTTTGTCAAAATATGAACTGGTACGAAAAACTTAACCATGATTTCTAAGTCAAAAGGGGCCATAATTCAGTCAAAATCCTTGATAGAGTTATGTGCTCTTGCCTATAACTGGACATGGTGATGGTAAACAAGTGTTGAAAGTTTCAAAGCTTTATCTCAAAAGACTTTGTCAAGATGTGGACTGGTACGAAATATTAACCCAGATTTCTAAGTCAAAAAGGGCCATAATTCAGCCAAAATCCTTGATGGAGTTATGTGCTCTTGCCTATAACTGGACATGGTGATGGTAAACAAGTGTTGAAAGTTTCAAAGCTTTATCTCAAAAGACTTTGTCAAAATATGAACTGGTACGAAAAACTTAACCATGATTTCTAAGTCAAAAGGGGCCATAATTCAGTCAAAATCCTTGATGGAGTTATGTGCTCTTGCCTATAACTGGACATGGTGATGGTAAACAAGTGTTGAAAGTTTCAAAGCTTTATCTCAAAAGACTTTGTCAAGATGTGGACTGGTACGAAATATTAACCCAGATTTCTAAGTCAAAAAGGGCCATAATTCAGCCAAAATCCTTGATGGAGTTATGTGCTCTTGCCTATAACTGGACATGGTGATGGTAAACAAGTGTTGAAAGTTTCAAAGCTTTATCTCAAAAGACTTTGTCAAAATGTGGACTGGTACGAAAAACTTAACCCAAGGTGTGACGCCGACGCCGACGCCGATGCCATGGTGAGTAGGATAGCTCTACTTATTCTTCGAATAGTTGAGCTAATAAAATAAAAGAACAATTCTTTTTCACGTTTTTATTCAAACCAGATACAAAAACACTGACTAGACAAAAATGAGACCCAATTTGATTAGACTCGATATTAAGTAATATTAAAAGACTAATAAATAATATAATGCAATACTTACATTTTAATAAACAATATATATACTATACTAGTACTGTATAACACTTTAAATTTGTGAGAACTTTATTTCACAAATAACTTAAATAATGACTAAACTTTGAAACGAAAACAACAACAACAGTCTAAATTTGCTCGGGTATATAATGCAAATTATTATGTATAATTATATCCAGGGCTCAACTTTAAGAACTGCCCTACTGCCCGGGGCAGGTAAAAGTTGAGTACAGACAGGCAAAAAATCATACTCAGTTGCCCGTCGGGAAAGTGAAATATATGAAAGATTCCAAGAAGTACTTCTCGTAAAATCATGAACTACAGTTTTTGTTGCTACACTGCATTAGAGTATCTCATCTTATCACTGTGATACATTTGGGCAACAAAAAATTGAGTTCGGGCAAGTAAAACAAATAGTTGAAGTTGCCCTATAGCCAAGTGCTCTACAGAGTTAAAGTCAAGCCCTGATATCTGTATACTTTCATACAACACAAGAGATTAAACATAAACCCCCATCATGCAGAAGCATGTTCAATGTTTGTTTACTACAAAAAGTGGCAATGTTAAATGAGCTGTTCAAAAAGCCACTTAGTCTATAAAATTAATGTTCAACACGCCCCCTTAATGCAAAAAGGTACCATGAGCATATGAATAAAGAAGGCACTTGGTACCTTTTTGCATTAAGGGGGCGAACAGTCATGTAAAATTAGTTGATTTCAACCAACATGAATGTAACATGGTGAAAAATATTGAGTGTTGAGTCAATATGAATATAGATGACACAATGTAATATGATTTGTATTCAGTCACTCAGAATGTTATAATGTAATAATTATGATTTGTGTTGTTACAATGTAATATGATTCATGTAATGTTACAACATAATTTTGTTGTCACAACATAATATGATTTGTGTTGTTAAATATATGATTTGTGTTGTTACAAAGTAATATCATGTATGTTGTTACAATGTAATATGATTTGTGTTGTTACAACATAACATGATTGGATTGTGTTGTTGTAACGTGATATGATTTGTGTTGTTACAACATAGTATGATTTGTGTTGTTACAAAGTAATATGATTTGTGTTAAATCACTCAAAATGTTACAATGTTAAATTATTGTATTTGACAATATGAATGTCACAATTGAAAATGATTTGTGATTAGTTAACATGAATGTTAAAAGTAAAATCATATGTCTAAAGTCACTACGAATATGTCAGGATTAATAGAGAATCTAACTGAATGTCACATTGTAAAATGATCTCTGTTGAATATTACAGGATGTCACATTTCACAAAGCTTTGAGCCAAAATGAATATAACATATTGTAATATATACAGCTTACTTTGAAATGAGTGGCATTTTCCGTAGAAAACGGTAATCCAATGGAAATACTAACTAATCAGACCAACATAGCTGGAATAATTTTGCACTCCTGTCTTATGTCATAGTTTACTGGCCATTTATTACAAATTCTCTGTGTGTCAGGCATTCAGAATGGAGCAGGAAACCAGTCCGTACTTGCAGGTGCCCATGTTTTGCTGTAATATATATGACATAAAACAGACGTCACTGTGCATGTTACAGGATGAATAACTATTGTATGTCACAACAGTCCTCTAGGACGAGTTGTCTCTAGGACGAGTTGTCTCCAAAAAAAATTTGTCCCCTGAAAGGTCAACATGTAAACTGAACAGTCTTGAGTGACACTATGAATGACAGAATGAACAGTCTTGAGTCACAATGAATGACAAAATGTATAAAATGATTTGTGCCAAGGCAACATAAATGTCACAATGTAAAATGACTTGTGCTGAGTGCTATGAACAACATTCCGTACTGAGTCGCTATGAATGACAAAATATAAACTTATCTGTGTTATTCACTATGAATGACAAACAACAGCACCACCTATGGGTGCCATCGCTCCTCTGCAAGTGCTGGACAATATGTAATAAAAGAGTTATAGTTCGGATTTTCTAAGTACAAAAAGGGCCATAATTCTAACAAAATGCATATTAGAGTTATGGTTTTTAGCCTAGTACATAGTCAACTAATAATGATAAACAAGTGTGCAAAGTTTTAAAGCTGTAGCTCTTATAGTTTTTTAGAAAAAGTGGACCTAAACAAAAATTTTAACCAAGAAACTCAAATTTTCTAAGTATAAAAAGGGCCATAATTCTGACAAAATT
The DNA here is from genome assembly GCF_021730395.1 of Mercenaria mercenaria. NCBI lineage: Eukaryota > Metazoa > Mollusca > Bivalvia > Venerida > Veneridae > Mercenaria > Mercenaria mercenaria. Next base: position 38,139,315 of record NC_069372.1, on the reverse strand, counting down.
CATATCAAAGTTATGGTTCTTGGCCTACACAGTCAACTTATGATGATAAACAAGTGTGCAGAGTTTCAAAGCTGTAGCTCTTATATTATAAGTTTATGAAAAAAGGTGGTCTTAAAATAAACAAAAATTTTAACTAACAATCAAGTGAAGACAATACCTAGTATATTTTTTTTCAAAGATAAGACAAGCTAAAATGGTTTGTGCTGTGTCAATATGAATATACTGTTTTAATTTCAATCATTTTCCTTCAATCTTATATCATACACTTTAAACTACTATTCCTTCAATGGTGGACATGATTTAAATTTGCCATTTCTAAAATAAATGAAAACCAGCAAAATGAATGTCATCCAAAACTCTAAGAATCAAAGCCTTGCAGAAGGTATTAAGTGAATAAAAAAGGCATGGGATTGCTTTCTTGAACAGTATTTAAAGAAATACAAATATATTTTTTATTATTTGCTTTAGAAATATATCCTATTTAGAAACATCAAGTTTAAAGCACCATGTAAGAAAAAATTAAAAAGATAAAAAAATAAAGCGGAGGCATTTAGTTTAAAAAGTTGTTAGAAAAAATACAAATTTTATCGTGACATATTTTCTCACAAGCAATTTATCAAGTGATAAGTAATTTCCTTATCAAGCTTATTTTCTGGGCACATAAGTCATTTAGTTGCCATCACCTTGACCTTTGACCTACTTTTCAGTCTAGTGGTTACGGTGACACTGACTGGTGTCATTTTCTACATAAATGCCGGTTGGCAGTAACAAAACTCTGCCTAAATCTCTCAGACAATTCAGTGCTGATTGTCATTAAACAAGAACAATTGAAATATATATATCATGTTACAAATCTGGAAATTTTCATCTGACAAATCTGATACATTAAAAAAGATAAAATAAGATAAATAGAAAACAAAATATATGTTAGCAAATATAAATATTATAAGATACAATATAATAAGTGAGCAAGCTCTTTTATATAAGCATTTTACTTTAAAAGCTATCATTTCATGCATAAACTGGTAACAAGTAGATTACTATAGAATTTTATGCACAACCTGGTCAGTATTTATGCTCAAACATATTAACATATTAAAAGTTACACAACACACCACACTATGCTTATATTTAGTAATTAATTACTTAAAAGAGCAAAACACAACATGTTATGCTTAAATATAATGCAGGTCACTTATCACAATATCAACACAATTACTCGGGCCCTTAAAAGTTCATGAAATGGAGTTTGGGGACCAGTCTATAAACTCAATCATTTGATTGGCTGTTTATAAGCACAATTTTCAAATTGACCAATGACAAAACAGCATTCTTAGAATGGTCTCTAAAATCATTTCTATGACTGAGCACAATCTTCCAATTGATCTAATGGCACAACAGCATTCCAAGATTAGTCTCCATGTTCAGAAGTTTTAACCTTGACTTTAAAAATGTTATAGAAATGCCCAAGACTGATTTATAAATCAATTTAAAACTTTCATGCAGCACAGTTTCAAATAATTTCTTTAATTTTCTAGTAAACTTGGAATTCGTTTTGTATAAATCAAGCCTGGGATTCAGTCAAAAACCAAAAGCCTAAAAATCTACCTTCTTAAGCCTGAAATCAATTTTTTTAATAGAGTTATATTGGGAAATTCTGGCAATCAAAAGCCTGACATGAAGTATTCATCACCACGAGTGAGGCTTGAACCCATGTTGGTGGGGGCAAGTGATTCAAAGTCTGCGACCTTAACCACTCAGCCATGGAGACCCCCGGTCTTGGTTTCTGTCCACTGTGCATAATCTCAACAGTGCTGGGTATAAAAGCAGGACAGTGTGCTATTTTTGAGGCCTTTGACAGCATTTAGAAGACTACTCTAAAATTTTCGGAACACTGTTCAGAGTAATAAAAGGAATACGGCCACAGACATACAGATTTTTACACTGAATTCATAATAAGCCATAAGATTTGCTAACATTGGTAAAAATAAAATTGTGAATAGTATCCAATCAACTGACTATGGCCTGAAAATCTACACTTTCCCCCTGTTCAGTAAGGAATATTATGAAAGTGAGCAACTTTGTGAATATCAGCGGGGAATAAAACCATTAGAAATACTGCCCAGCTTAAATGGCCCGCAAATCCCATCATTCCAACTGTTCTGTAACAACGATACGGCAAGCCACTAAAATGTCTCTATTTTATAAAATGATCATCCTTCTAAATTTTCTAATCAAACATGGCTTAAAAAAAACAAAAGAGATAAGAAATACAGTCTAGGCATTAAAGATAACATATTGTATGAATCAAATGTAGATATAAAGAGGAGAGAGTACAACATGGCATAGACAAATGTAAGACATGAGACATGTTTAATCTTGACATCATGACACAATCTTTAAAAGAACTACATTTCCAACTACATGTGATCAATGTGATTAAAACCCCTTTAACACTTTAGCTATTTGACCTTTGACCTTTAAGAGTGATCCTGACTTTGGACGCGATGACTCTGCATGTCCTCTTAATGCGGTAAATAACTGATGCTGAATAACTGAAGTTTCATGAAAAAAAATCTTCCAAGCTAGAGTTAAGATTATATGGATTATGGATTATATAAGATACAATGTTAAGCTATTTGACCTTTGACTCCAAAATGCAACGAGTGACTTTGCTTATGGACTCTGCACATCATCTTGATATGATAAATAATGGATAAAATTACGGAAAGACAGAATGGCCGATATTTGTGACTCCAATATAGCTCCAGTATACAATAACGTACTAGTCTGGCTACCAACTAGCTTATCATTTTTTACTTCTCTAACAATATCTTTCTAAATTTCAAATTTTGCCATTTAACAATCTCTGTAGAACTCCTCTTGGCTATGAGTATTTATATTTTGAGATGAAACGGAGCAGAATTAATTTTTAAACAGAATTTTAATAGTCTAAGGAGTTATCTCCTCTGAATAGAACATAAGGTCACAATAAAGACTAACTGTATACGATGGTATAATAATTATTTTAGAGCAAATCTGTAGTTACAAGCATATTTTGTCTTTAACTGTATACTATATAACCACTATTAGCAACATCTCTGAAGAGCAAACATCTTTCTACACAGGCATATATTCCTTCCATTTAGATTTCAATGTCTTTACAGATTAACTCCTTCAAAAGCAACCAGCTCTTTAAAACAAAGTTTTGTCTTTCTAGTAGTGTTTGCTCTCACTAGATTGTACTGTACTACTGTATGAAGCACAACATATACTAACACTAAATATGTAGAAATCCGTTAGTAAAGTCTCTATTATATAGGCTTTAGAAAGCATTATTGTCACTTGTATGTATGTTATTGTACATGCACCACAGGAACTATACTCCCTCTTAAATTCTGTAGAAATACATTTTTAAAGTCTCGATCGAACAAGTTTGTGAATGCAGGTCACATTAAGCATAAATACTAGTACTTAGTACAACATATTTTAGTTTCACTTATTCTGAAAAAAAAAATGAGGCAGTTGAGTTTCGATCGTTGGTTTCTTGTAAAGTCTCGATCGAACAAATCTCAGAGTTCAGATCACCATAAGCATATCAACACTAAGTAAACTATAATCGGGTTTATAGCACAACACATTATACTTCCACTAAATCTGTAGAAACTTGGTTAGTAAAGTCTCGATCGTTAGTCGTTAGTAATGTCTCGATCGAGAGTGCGAATCTCTTTGATGTTGGTAGTGGCCGGATGAAGGGCCGGAGGAATGTCGACGAGGGTTAGAAACAGAACCGTAACCTGGGAAACAAAAAACAAAACAAAGGCAAGGGTAAGATGTAGTAAACAGATATATGATAAGGTCATCAAATCATGTGCAAACTGCATTATTTTTTGTTCTTTTTTTTTTGCAATACTTGTTTAATATTTGTTATTGCAATGCTTGCTTTTTTAATCAATACTTACTTGGTTATTTTTTTTCAGTACTTAACTATATATTTGTGAACATTGTTAAAAAATAAAAATCAGAATATCTTAACAATAATTTTTGGAGTACACTTACTTATCTAACAAACATTTTTTTTTTGTAATTTTCCATACTTGTTTAGCATAATTTTTTACAAAAGTATACCTCCAATTTAGTACAAAAAAATCATTACTAAGTATATGTCTTTGCAGACATATTTTTACAACAGCTGTATAGCATGCTGTTGTAACACTGCATATTTTTCAAATTTCTTATATAACCTTACGATACAACATGGTTTTTCTTCTTTTTTTTCAGTTTTAAATACGTCAAAACTAAACACAATTGCTTACATAATCAGACTTCATGCGAAGTATGTAATTACATAAAAAAATTATCTTGCTGTGCAAAAATAAATCCCCAAATGAAAGTCATCCAGCAATTGTTTGTATGTAATTGTATGTAAATAACATATATCTGGGAAACAAAAACACAAAACATGGATACACAGTTTGCACATAATTGACACATGTAGGACAGAGTGATGATGGTTAGAAGGTTAAGCAAGGATACATTCTAAATATATCCTTCTAGCATAACATAAAGAGAGTATTTCAAGACAAAACTTTAAAAAAAAAATCACTTTTAATCATAATGTTAACTGTTGCATAGCAACCATTACTACTTGCCATTATTGTAACTGTTGCATAGCAACCATCACTTTCAATCATAACGGTATCTGTTGCATAGCAACCATCACTTTCAATCATAATGGTATCTGCTGCATAGCAACCATCACTTTCAATCATAACGGTAACTGTTGCATAGCAACCATCACTTTCAATCATAATGGTAACTGTTGCATAGCAAACATCACTTTCAATCATAACGGTAACTGTTGCATAGCAACCAGGTAACTGTTGCATAGCAACCATCACTTTCAATCATAACGGTAACTGTTGCATAGCAACCATCACTTTCAATCATAACGGTATCTGCTGCATAGCAACCATCACTTTCAATCATAATGGTAACTGTTGCATAGCAACCATCACTTTCAATCGGTATCTGCTGCATAGCAACCATCACTTTCAATCATAACGGTAACTGTTGCATAGCAACCATTACTTTCAATCATAACGGTATCTGCTGCATAGCAACCATCACTTTCAATCAAATGGTAACTGTTGCATAGCAACCATCACTTTCAATCATAATGGTAACTGTTGCATAGCAACCATCACTTTCAATCATAATGGTAACTGTTGCATAGCAACCATTTCTACTTGTTATTATTGTAACTGTTGCATAGCAACCATTACTCCCTGCTATTATGTAACAATTGCATAGCAACCATTGCACCTGCCAAAACATTAACCAAAACATTACAGCTGCATAGCAACAACTGTTTCCTTTCCTTTTTTATACAGAATTCCAAGAAATAACAGAATTCCAAGAAATACTCTCTTTTGTATTTAGAAAATCAACAGAGGTTAGAACAAGAGGTTATGGTATTTACTAGCTAATAAATGCATTCTAGGAGTTAGTTCTGGGGGAGAATAAAAAGTCGAACATCTTCAACAGTTTTTCTTCAAAGAAACTAAAACAAGAGTCTTTTAAATGTAGTTCAATGTTAAGATCAACATCTCATGCAATCAGCTGCTATTTCATCAATTATCACACATATAATTCTATTATTCAGTTTAAACCTGTATCAAGTACATGTCCAAGGGAATGGCGAAATATGACTTATGACAGGTAAAAATAAGAACAAAATATTAAATGTAGAAATTTAGCTGACTGCTTGTTTAAGGAAAGTGGCTGCTTAATGCAGGTGGTCACTATGTCAAGTGTAACTGTATACCATTTGTTTGGTTGCCATTTTCTTGACCATACTTTATTACATCACATTTTTAGTGGTGAACCATAACCTTGCCTTGCCTTAAATCCATGTTTCACTTGTCAATGCATGTTTACGATAAGAATCTTTGTCCTGTTTCACTGTACATAAAGTAACATGGGATGGGTTGCATGCATGAGATTGGCTCAAACACAAATGTGCTTCCTTAGGGAGTAAAACTGATTAATGATCCACAGAGAACAAACCTTTCTTCCCAAATTATCAAGGACAAATTCTATAAGTTTGAGTTGAACAAACTAAAAGCCTCACTTTTCTCATAAAGGCAGTATTTCTATTCAAAGAATTCGCACAATAATTAGTGGTTTCACTTAATGAAGTAGAAGATGACAGTTGCAGAGTAGAAGTGGGGGAGGGAGGCCTAGAGGTACTCCAATTTAAACTTTATTTGCTAAAGGAAAAGTGGCTGTGGCTTCAGACCACTACAGCAGGAAGAAATCCCTGTGCCATGGCCTTTAATGACACCCTTGATTTATACACAAACTGACCAGTTAAAATCATCTACTTCACAAAGAAATGTTCTGAGTCCTTAATTCTTTTCTTAGGGAGCAACCGAAATTAACAGAATATATTTTTTCTCTGTATAAAAAATAAAACAATTCAGTCGACTATTCAAGGTCTTTATATCAACTATGCAACACAAAAGGACTCAGTTAAACTAACAAGTCCCACTGCAGTGAAAACATCTTATAGGCATTAATTTAAAAATGTACTGGCATTCATTTATAACCAGAAGAACCATTTATTCAAAATCTTTATCAATATTTCTAGTTTTAGAAGGTATTTAACTTGAAAAAAAAAGAAACCAACATTTTCAATACTTTTTCATTGACACTGAAGACAGTTGTTTATACTAAGTAGAAAACACTTTATTCTTTTCTAAAGATAAATATAACATATTTTAAGTCTAAAAGAAGACCTGTGCATTGCGGAGTATGTTATGCAAGAGTAACTTCCCTTCACCAAAGCTAGCAGACTATAAAACCACTTCACCTCTACAGGAGGGAAAAAAATCCGCCTTGTTTCCATAGTAACCTACCTCCTATACTGTCATTGTCTGTTTCGTCATGGAAATCATCACCACGGCTACTTTCAGTAGCGCTAAGCTGACCGTGTCCGTATCTATCGCTAGAAATGCTTGATTTACTGTCTCTAACATGACTGGGATAGATCTGACCACTCTGGCTGCTTGTCATGCTTATAGCATCACTCTCAGCTGAAAGTTAAACATCATGTTTTTGTTTATATAGGATCTGTGAAACATCATGATTTTTTTTAATATCAGATCTGTGAAACATGTTTTTATACAGGATCTGTGAAGCATAATGTTTTGTTCATTAGGACATGGAAATATCATTTTGGTTATATAGAATCTGTGAAACATTGTTTTTTTTTTTATAGGTTCTGTGAAAATCATGTTTTCATTATATAGGTTCTGTGAAACATCATGTTTTTATTTATATAGGATCTATGAAACATCAACTTTTGTTTACATAAGATCTGTGAAACATCATTTTTTGTTTATATAAGTTCTGTGAAACATTAATTTTGTTTATATAAGATCTGTGAAACATCATGTTTTGTTTATATAGAATCTGTGAAACATCATGTTTTGTTTATATAGGATCTGTGAAGTGTCATATTTTTTATATAGGATTTGCGAAACATCATGTTTCGCTATGTCAGTTCAGTTTAACGTCATTTTTCTTCTGATCATATAAACCAAAAGAGGATGTTTTCCAAATTCATTAAACACATTTTACAGAACTATGTTAATTCAAATTCACTAAAACATCCAAATTTTATCACAAAAAAAAAACAACTAGTTTTAAATTCCATAAAAAGTTATGTTTTCATATATATGAATCAGAATAATCCTGTTTTAACATAAAAGTATATACTGAGGTAATATAACAATATCTACGATGCTTGGTTACAAAACATAGAAGTACATCATGTTCCTATATTCTATACACAACTGTCACCTATTATACCTGATCCTTTTCTCCCTTTTCTCTTGCCAATGCTTACATCATCCTCTGAACTGCTCTCAGACTCATGGTCACTGCTCTCACCATAACTTGTGCCTGCAAATATAGGAATAGGTCTTTAACCCTTATCATGATGGACAAGACTGATTCTGCCTTTGCAACCAGTGTAGATCTAGATCAGCCTGCTTATCTGTGCAGTCTGATCAAGATCTGCACTGTTTGCCATTCAGTTGGTATCTTTTTGGTAAGCACCCCTTTAAAATAGTAAATGGTACTGTCCAAAAATTGAAAGACGGACAAGTTCATTATAGAAATTTAGCAGGGTAAGGATTGATACGAAGTCTGCTATGATCAAGTAACCTTTAATATTTACATTCCCTATAAGTTTTGTAAAGAAAAAAAACATTAGTACAAAAATAGAAAGGTGTGGCCCTGTCCATTTTGGCACAAACAAAATAACAATATTTATTTCTTCATACTGGCATTGTAATTTCCCCTAATCTGTCAGAGGTATAAAATATTATGGTTGAGTAATTTAGACTGTGCAAAGAGATTTTGTTTCTGGAGAACTCTTTACAGTTATAACACTGTGAGACAAACTGAATAAAGGAATTAATTAAATGTTATACTGTGAAATCATTACTATTCATGAGGGACAAATTTTCGTGGATTTCGTGGTTGATTCAATCCATGAAATTTAGTCTCAACAAACAAGTAAAATTCCCATTCATTTTATGTTCAAAAGTTGAAATCCACAAAATTCATATTCCCATGAAATTGCCATTTTGACCAAAACCACGAAATTTCATGCCCACGAAATTAAATGATTTTACAGTATACTGGTAATACATGACTGTATACACAAATGTATCAATTTTAACACCTGAATTTTACACTTAAATTTCCTTTCTAAGTTGATTTAATGATAAATGTGAGGCAGACAAGCCACAAAAAGATTTCATCATTGGTAACTGACTGTATATACACATTGGTGATCATCTAATTAAGTTTTAAGAAATTTTGCTCTTTAACGAGTACGTCCAATCCCAGTGAGTGGAAAGAACAAGGTCAAACAAATGTGTTGTTGTTGAAATACCTGATACATTGGATTATAGAATACTAGAAGTTCTATATCTTTTTATGTTTTGAGTATCATAATAAATTAATATCACCTCAGCATAAATAGGTGTTAACTCATTCTTTAAATAAACGCAGTTAACAACTTCCTGCACCTAGGTGACAATTAGAATTAGTCTTTCTTCAGAAAAGGGAAATCACTCTAACAAGACTAATTTACCTAGAGTAAAACCAGTTTCTGAAACACAGACAGTTATCTTACCTTGGCTTCCTCTTCCCCTACTCCAGTTGTTGTATGTTCTTGGTGTACCAGGATGTCCTTTTTGTGAGCCTCTGTATTCTGGTTTCCCTTTATGATTAGCTGCCCCATGTTTGGGCATTTCAGCTTTCTTCTCTGGGATCACATACTTGGGCAGCCCCTTGAAAAACCAGGCTCCAGACCTCTTCCAAACCTGAAAACAGATATAAAAGATGGTTTTATACAGACTACCATGAGACTGACCAAGACAGTAAATACTGATCCCTAGAGAGAGTGATCACCAATCCCACAAAGTCCAAGGGGATAAGCAAAAAGCTTAGAGTTATCCAGAGTTTTGAACTATCAAATCGTAGATGATACAAGGAGGAACAGCAACACAATGCGAAGCAATATACGCCTGAAGGAATTACCTTTCCTTTGACCCCTAAAAGTGACCTTGACCTTAAGTGAGCAATCTGAAACATGCGCTCTGCACGTTGTCTGATGTGGTGAACCTTTGTGCCAAGTTTCTTTAAAATTCAGTTCAAGAGTTACAGAGCGGACACGAAACAGTCATATGACTTTGACCCATAAGTGTGACCTTGACCTTGAAGAAAGCCATCAAAAACATGCACATTGCATGTTGATTCGATGTGTTGAACATTTGTGTGAAGTTTCTTTGAAATCCTGGAAAGAGTTCAAGAGTAACAGCGCAGACACAAAATTGCTAATGGATGGAAGAATGAACACCGGCATCGTAACATAATAGTGACGTTGTTCCCTTTGGGCGTATAAAAATAGAAAGAGACCAAAAGAATTACTAAGTCTGGTTACTAAGTGAGCCATCAATGATTGAGTGCACTGTGTTTCATTTATTATAATATCTTGATAAATCTCTCCAAGGCAAGCCTGATTTGCTAGCAACAAAATATGGAAAGAGTTCCTGTTGCTGCTATACAGAGTTAAATGCTGAATTTACTTCCAGACATTTTTGCAAACATGGTAATACAATATAATGTCAACAACCATTATACAAACTGAGAAATTAGACATACTAAAGTAGATTTTTGCGTGTGAAATAAGAGCAGAAATGCTTTTCAATCATCTGACATTTTCTTTTCTAAAGAAGACGTAAGTAAAGGATAATATCAGATGTGATCAATGCCAAACAAAGGTTCCAGCCACAACAATTGAATTTGTCACACGACAATTGCATTTGTAACACGACAATTGAATTTGTAACGCAAGTTTATATCCTCATCTTCTTAACCTTTACAGACAGTGAAAACATTTCCAGTTCCTTTGTCGAAACAAACACCAAGAATCTAAATACTGAAACTAATTTAAGGTAGTGAGTCATCTCTGACAGTTCTTTCAACTTTTTGTGTGTGTAAATGCAGCATTATTAAATCTGATGCCATCAAATTTTAACACTGATGGAGAATTTTATACAGAAATCAGTCTTCCATTATACAGTTTTGACCATGAATGAAGATGGTGAATTGAAAGCTTTGATGGTGAATAAAAACAGTTTTGATGGTGAATAACAGTTTTGGTGGTGAATTTAAAGTTCTGAAATGCTTACACAGGATTGAAAATTACAAATCAACTGTAAGACTCTGAGTAGCTTTAACAACTTAATGCTTTCAGAGATGTAAGTTACAGCAAAATCTTTTGTTATCAAGCTTGGAATTACCACAGCAGACAGATAAATGAGGGAAAAATCATCTGGAATTCCCAAAGCAGATTTACAAACTTGGCCTTTTTTCTCTATATATATTGATAGACTTCTAACTCGAAATGGTACCATAGTGGTTTCAAGATTTATCAGACAGTTTTATATTAATGACTTATCTGAAGATATATAGAGTTCACACTACTTAATTTCACTACTGGATGCACATACCATTAAACATGGTTTAAAACCCTGTAAAATATCCATTAAAATAGGAAAAACCGTTAATTAACCCCATTAATTCTTGCATTACTTTATTTAACAGGTTTCACAATATTAATGGGTTACATGTTAAAATACCATTAAAACACCCATTTTTGACCATGAATCATGCCATCAAAAATTTAGTTTGGTAGCTATAAAGTTAATGGCTTTGAAAAAATAGTGAAATTCTGCATATTTTGAATTTAACAGAATTATTCATGGCCCTTAAATTTGATTTAATGCCCATTAAATGTTCAGGTTCTGTATGATTTCATTTTAGAGTAAACTTAATGGCCCTTAACAGCAATGTGATGCCCATTAAATCCTACATTCTGTAAAATGTGATTCGTAGATTTTCTTTTTTTGGTTTTTGGCTTGCACTCCCATTGAATGCTTATAATTCCAGTCCCATATTGTTCTAAAATGGACTTTAATCACAATAAATACATACTATGCACACATCATCTATAAGATATCATGATGTTATATTTAGTTGCATTAAAGTTATTTCCCCTTGATGCAGTTACGCCATTTCTTTCAAATGTTTGCAAAATTGTGTTCCTACAAAAAATAGGATTTATTTCAATGAAAGTCGGATGAAAACATATTCATTTATTTGATAACATCAATCTACATTATTTTGGTAAGGGTAAATACGTATGCATGCCATTTTTCTGTTTTTTGTTTTTCCTGTCCAAATAATCAGCATTTGTATAAGAAAATGGATGGGGTAAGGAATTTACATTATAAAATGTGTTCAGACCAGTTTAGATTTTCAAATTTTCCAATCCTTGAGTAGAAACTAAGGTTTATAGAGAAGTGAACAGTACACATGATTGTGAAGATTTACAGTCTGATTTAAAGTCATTTTGCGCATGGGCAGATCAATCGCTTCTTCGTTTCAATGAAGAGTGTGGTACGCTTGATTGGGGAGGTGAAAGCTACTTGTGATGCAATCCCTCAAACATTTGCTCTTAGCTGTTTAAGTGCATGCACCTGAGCACAAAGAACTGAAGTAGAGCTAAATTGTGATTGCCCATTGTGCGCTGACATTGTCATCAACAGTTGCTTTTTGAATACACCTGATGCCTAATGTCTGTACCAATAAAAACTTGGTCAGAATGTCTGTCAATATTATAATGTTGAATAGTTAAAACTACCCACATGGTCACTTGATCTATTAAACCAGTACCTGTAAACCCTTCTCAGTACAACACAATACAATACAATATCCATTTATTTTCTCATTTCATATGAACATATGACAGAATAAGGATACAATATGACAAATGTTTGTAAGAGGCTGTTACATGTGTTTACATTACAAAATAATGAGAGAAAAAAGAAGAAACAAATGTTCTTCTAGCATTTTACAAAACAGTACATATGTATAGATACTATTACATGTGTAGTAATACGTAGTTTAAATCAATACGGCAAATATCAATATGAGGTTGGTAATCTTAAGATGTCAAATTCTGATGGCAAATTTTCATGGCCCTTAATTTGATATACCATTAAAATATTACGAACCCATTAAAATTGAATCTGACATATTTAATGAGACCATTTTTAAGAAATAATTAATGGCCATTAACTGAGTGTTAAAAATAATTAATGGCCCCATTAGTTCTTACTAATTAATGTGGAATTAAGGGGTCCTTTTTTAATGGCACATTAATTTCATGCCAATAAAAAAATGGACTTTTAAGGAGCCTGTTAACTTATTTTAATGGTTTATTTTAAGCAGCTTTTCATGGCCATCAAAGTCATTTTAACAAGGTATATTTTACCAGGGTTTTAATATACTTATTTCATGGCTTTTTAATGTATGGCATTAAAACTATTGTCATGAAAATCCCACTAAATAGTAAGAAGTAATGGGTGAATTTTAATGGTGACCTGTTAAAACTCTGTTAAAAATGTTTGAAAAAATTAAGGCCAATTTCATGACCCTTTTAATGGCATGTGCATCCAGTAGTGTTTACTGCTATACCCCATGGATTATCGGAGACTTCAGTTTGGAGACTTCAGATCCTACAATATATCTGGGTGTTCGCATGACTATGCAGGTTTACAAAGAATTAATATGTACTTTTCAATAGCTCTATTTAAATAGCTTGAAGAATCTTTAAACCCTGACTTTAATTTTGTACAGTATCTCATGCAAAATTACTTTTTTCACACCTTCATATTCAGTATGTTGTTAATGAATCATGTCCTTGAACAGTATGTCATACTGCATTTCAGTAAGAAAAGAAAGACATAACAGAAAGTTCATCATTTGCTTTAGAGGAATTTAACCCTTACCCTGCTAAATTTCTATAATGAACTTGTCCATCTTTCTTGTCCATTAATTGTTAAAAGGGGTGCTTAACTAAAAGATACTGACTGAATTGCAAACAAACAGTGCAGATCTTGATCAGACTGCAAGGATGTGCAGCCTAATCATGATCTATACTGGGTGCAAAGGCAGAATCAATCGTGTCCAGCATGGTAAGGTAACCTATAACTGACATAAGAATCTGAGGGATTTGAAATATCACTGCTATTATTCTGCAATGTTACACCATTTGAAGTTTTAAAGCAAAACTGTCACTGATGATGAATGTAGCTTAAAGAAAGGTTACAGTAACTGAATTAAATTTGCAAACAAAATTAACAGTTCAATAAGTGACTACAAGAAAGTTGCAATTTAGTTTGGAATCATCACTGACAGCCAATTGTGAACAAAACTATCTGATATTCTAAAACCATATTTGGAAACTGCCATTTTTCTCTCCAAATATAAATTGATTTCCCAGTTAAACATGATAAAGTATTTTGTTGCATGCTACTGCCAAGATCTATCAGACAGTTTTATGCAAATAACTTTTCACCTGATGTTTTATGTTCAATGCCTCACTTGGCATCATGGGTAAAATCTGTTTCTACAGACAGCTTTCTTCTAATGTGCCTCCCACTTAAGCTGGAAAACTGGCTTTGAGTCTTTGTTTTTAGTGCTATTAAAGATATACCATGCCAAATTTCATATTTTAGAATATGAACAAAATATTACATAGTATCTAATGAAATGAAAAATGAAAAGATAGAGTTAATGTGATTATGTGCATAAACAATATTGTATGTCAGGTTTAAAAAACTACAACTTACACACTAATAATTGTATTCATAAGTAAACCAAGTATAAATATATAATGTCAATTAAAAAACTGGAAGTGCTTTTTTGGTTTTAACAAATGACTTATTTCATATAAAAACTAATGCAAATGCAAGTAAAGTAATTTAATTTATCTAGTAAAATTAAATATTTTTGTTGAGGATTTTCTAGATTTACATCAGTATCTTAAATGATAATTTTCTTAAAGTGAACAATACACATAGAACAACTTTAAAGCTTTTTATCATACTTCGATCGTCACTTATTCACAACTGGTTTTAGAATTAGTGGTTTATTTTAGGACCAGATAATTTTCACATTTGATTTTTTACTCACTACATCATTTACTCACTAAAATACACACTATATTCTGTGATCTTTCATATCTTTTAAAGGGAGAAAGTTTTTAACTTATGTTGCAGTGTACATTAATATTTAACCCTTAGCTTTGTGCTGGTGGCAAGTGATTCTGCTTTTGCAACCAGTGCAGACCAAGATCAGCCTGCACATCTGTGCAGTCTGATCATGGTCTGCGCTGTTCGCTATTCAGTCAGTAAATTTTCAGTAACCCATTCGAATGATAAATGGTATTGCCCAAATTGAATGATGCACCAGTCCATTTTAGATATTGAGCAAAGGTTAAACAGCCCAGCTGCTAAGTGATAAAGTTAACTCAGTGTCTATCAGTTTTCTTGAGAAAGATGTATGCCAAAATTATGTGACAAACTTCTCTGGAGTATTATAAGGACACATTTAACTTTGTCTGGAATGGTAACATAAAAATGTCAAAATAGATATACTTTTTAAAAGCACTTCAAGCATTTTGTGTACTTCTCAAAAACAGGATATTTTTCGCTGAAACAAAATTCTTGGATAATTCCACAAAAAGCAGACTTTTTCAGACCCCATAACAAAGGTTTCCATTGCAATTCTACCCTTGATCTTAGTTTAAGCTGAATACCCAACAGCTTTTTATATAAGCTGCATTTCATTATCTTAATAGGAACACCAATTATAAATGAAATTTTCTCAATTTTTAACCTAAGTGCCACTGTTCCTACGTGCGAACCCAACTTTGGCATTCATAAAGCTAAACCTCTGCAGCCCAGTGGCCTAGTGGTAAATTTATTCGCTTCCAGTGCAAGAGGTTATGGGTTCAATCCCTGGCCGGTTCATATCAACAACGTATAAAATGGTACTTCCTTGCTTAGCCCTCACTGTAAGGAGATGGTGACTGGGTGGGGTATGATATCACATATCTACAGCATCATATTCCAGTGAGGCAGCACTATAAACTTGGCCATTGTGCCCACTGCTACAAGCAGACGCCGTGGTTTATATGACTAAAAAATCGTTGAACTAAACTCAAACATACACACTCTCCTAATGCTTAACAGTTTCATACAGTTCTCTTTTTTTCCTATCTAAATGGAGTAACAGAGCAGAAACTGAAAGGAAGGAATGGACATACGCTTAGTGTGCATTTATTTTCATCAGAATTACTTCCCTTTAACATATAGAGAATATTCATTACAGTGGCTTTGAAGACATTTCAGTTCTTCAAACAGCAAACTGGCAATAAATAATAAATAATACAACAGTACCTATGTCTAGACTTTGTCATAAATGGAGTAAAAGCTGACTGAATCTGTTCCAAAGATAGAGATCAAGCAGAATTTATAATGTGTCTCCTCACACAGATCATTCATACAAAATCAAAGTCATTCAGAAGCTTTCCATCAAAATTCAGCAAATCAGATATGACTACAAGGCAAAAATGGAATATTTATGATGATGAAAGCCCTACTGCAGACACACCGACTATATGGAGAAAATGACATAAATTATCTACAGTCCTACGTTCCTAGCAACAAAAATAAAAAGCGCCTTGTTCGACAAATTGATATGCTGATATACAGTACAACATGTTTACAGCGAACACAATGTGATGACTGAAGGTTACAACACACTAAATAGCAGTTCCTCTTTATTCTATATAAAACTGACAAATTTCCAATGGCCACAGCACACATCAGGACCCCTTTTAAATGTCTGTAACCTATATTTTCTTAAAGAAAATCTGTCATGTGATTTTAGCAAACAAGAGGACCACGATGGTCCTGAATCGCTCACCTGTCTCCACATGACCCAATTTTCATGAAGATCCATTGAAAAATATAGCTTCTAGAGAGGTCACAAGGTTTTTCTATTATTTGACCTAATGACCTAGTTTTTTAAGGCACATGACCCAGTTTTGAACTTGACCTAGATATTATCAAGGTGAACATTCTCACCAATTTTCATGAAGATCTCTTGAAGAGTATGGCCTCTAGAGAGGTCACAAAGTTTTTCTATTTTTATACCTACTGACCTAGTTTTGACCACACGTGACCCAGTTTCAAACTTTATCTAGATATCATCAAGGTGAACATTCAGACAAATTTTCATGAAGATCCATTGAAAAATATGGCCTCTAGAGTGGTCAAAATGTTTTTCTATTTTTAGACCTACTAACCTAGTTTTTGACCGCAGTTGACCCAGTTTCGAACCTGACCTAGATATCATCAAGATGAATACTCAGACCAATTTTCATACAGATCCCATGAAAAATATGGCCTCTAGAGAGGTCACAAGGGTTTTTTATTATTTGACCTACTGACCTATTTTTTGATGGCACGTGACCCAGTTTCAAACTTGACCTAGATATCATCAAGGTGAACATTCTGACCAATTTTCATGAAGATCCATTGAAAAGTATGGCCTCTAGAGAGGTCACAAGGTTTTTCTATTTTTTAGACCTACTGACCTAGTTTTTGACTGCAGTTAACCCAGTTTCAAACCTGACCTAGATATCATCAAGATGAACATTCAGACCAACTTTCATACAGATCCAATGAAAAATATGGCCTCTAGAGAGGTCACAAGGTTTTTCTATTATTTGACCTACTGACCTAGTTTTTGATGGCACATAACCCAGTTTCGAACTTGACCTAGATATCATCAAGGTTAACATTCTGACCAATTTTCATGAAGATCCATTGAAAAGTATGGCCTTTAGAGAGGTCACAAGGTTTTTCTATTTTTAGACCTACTGACCTAGTTTTCGAATGCACTTGACCCAGTTTCAAACTTGACCTAGATATCATCAAGATAAACATTCTGACCAACTTTCATAAAGATCCCATGAAAAATGTGACCTCTAGAGTGGTCACAAGCAAAAGTTTATGGACGGACGGACGGACAAACGCACGCACGGACGGACGCCACGCGATCACAAAAGCTCACCTTGTCACTTTGTGACAGGTGAGCTAAAAACAGGAGCTGTCCGCAAGACAGCGCACTCGACTTTTCTCAGTGCTTGACTCTGAATTAGCGCTTTGCCAGTAAAAAAAATTCAAAGTTACAAAGGGACATAACTCTGTCAAAATTCAAATCAGAGTTATGGGAATTGTGTCTCCTGGTGTAGACTTTAATAGTAAATGACTATTTTGAGTTTCAAGTCAAAAGCTTTAATAGTAACAGAGATATTTGACTTTATCAAAAAAATTTAACAAAAAATTCTAAGTTAAAAAGGTGCATAATTCTGTCAAAATTCAAATCAGAGTTATGGGGATTATTTCTCCTAGTGTAGACTTTGATGGTAAATAAGTATTTTAAGTTTCAAATCAAAAGCTTTGATAGTAACAGAGATATCTGACTTTATCAAAAACTTTAACCAAAAATTCTAAGTTAAAAAGGGGCATAATCCTGTCAAAATTCAAATCAGAGTTATGGGAATTGTGTCTCCTGGTGTAGACTTTGATAGTAAATAACTATTTTGAGTTTCAAGTCAAAAGCTTAAATAATAACAGAGATATTTGACTTTATCAAAAATTGTAACAAAAAATTCTAAGTTAAAAAGGGGCATAATTCTGTCAAAATTCAAATCAGAGTTATGGGGATTATTTCTCCTAGTGAAGACTTTGATGGTAAATAAGTATTTTAAGTTTCAAATCAAAAGCTTTGATAGTAACAGAGATATCTGACTTTATCAAAAACTTTAACCAAAAATTCTAAGTTAAAAAGGGGCATAACTCTGTCAAAATTCAAATCAGAGTTATGGGAATTGTGTCTCCTGGTGTAGACTTTGGTAGTAAATAACTATTTTGAGTTTCAAGTCAAAAGCTTTAATAGTAACAGAGATATTTGATTTTAATAGTAAAGGAATATTTGACTTTATCAAAAATATTAACAAAAAAATCTAAGTTAAAAGGGGCATAATTCTGTCAAAATTCAAAACAGAGTTATTGCGATTGTTTCTCCTGGTGTAGATTTTGATGGTAAATAAGTATTTTAAGTTTCAAGTCAATAGCTTTGATAGTAACAGAGACATTTGACTTTATCAAAAACTTTAACCAAAAATTTTAAGTTAAAAAGGGGCATAATTCTGTCAAAATTCAAATCAGAGTTATGTGGATTGTTTCTCCTGGTGTAGACTTTGATAGTAAATAACTATTTTAAGTTTCAAGTAAAAAGCTTTGATAGTAACAGAGATATTTGACTTAATCAAAACCTTTAACCAAAAATTCTATGTTAAAAAGGGGCAATGCTATATTCGTCAAAATTCAAATCAGAGTTATGGGGATTGTTTCTCCTGGTGTAGACTTTGGTAGTAAATAACTATTTTAAGTTTCAAGTCAATAGCTTTGATAGTAACAGAGATATTTGACTTTATCAAAAACTTTAACCAACGGCGACGGCGACGCCGGGGCGAGTACAATAGCTCTACTTTTTCTTCCAAAAGTCCAGCTAACAAGAGCTGTCAATAATGGTGACAAATGCCCCTGCAGCACCTTGACCATTGACCTGGTGACCTTGACCTTTGATCTGGTGACCCCAAAGGCAATAGGGGTCGTGTACTCAATAAGTACTATCAGCATGTGAAGTTTGAAGGTCCTGGGTGCAGTGGTTCGCGAGTAAAGTGCCTTCATGCAAAAAGTTAACGTTGTGACGAACGAACGAACGGACGGACAGTTGAAAACTAATATGCCCCCCTTTGGGGGAATAAAAATGCAAAGAAAAAAGGAATATAGCTCTACAGAGCAAAAAAACTGAGGACTATTTGAATCCGCCATTATGTGACTACCATTTTTTTTTTTTTCACGCCATTTTTCTATTAAGTGTCTGTATGCCTGAAACACATTTGCATATATATTAAGGTTTCTGTGTTGAGAGGTTGTATTATCAGTTTCCTCAGATGTGTTTGCTCCTTAAAGGTCATAAAATTAATCTTTAGCTTTGAACGTAAGTTGTTTTTTTTTCTTTTAGGATGTTTGACTGTGCTGCTGACATTAGACTGTAATCTTTATTCCAATTTAATTGGATTATAAAAGCTCCTTTGTTTTAATATGCACATTCTGCCACACCTGAATGAGCTTACACCATTCAACTAAACACAGTCCAAGGGAAAATCCCCACTGACTTCCTTATCTGTTTGATAGGATTTTTTTTAATTTTCGAAAAATCTTGATTAGTTTTGGATTTATCATCAAAAACTTTTTTGATGGTTTTCCATTGTACGTTTTAGCCATTCTGAGAAGTTTTTTTTTAAAAATCAATTTGAGTTTGTAAACTTTCAGAATATATTTATTACCATAAAAGCAACATTTCCGTAGTCAAATTTTGTAAAAATTTTGATAAAAAATTTTAAAAAATATTTTCAAAACTGTGATTTTAAGAAAAATATATATTTTTGGTCATTAAATATTAAAACAAGAGGGCCATGAAGGCCCTGTATCGCTCACCTGACCTAGTGACCTAAAGATCATCAAGATTAACATTCTGACCAAGTTTCATCAAGATATGTTCATAAATGTGGCCTCTACAGTGTTAACTAGCTTTTCTTTTGATTTGACCCCGTGACCTAGTCTTTGACCCAACATGACCCAGATTCGAACTTGACCTAAAGATCATCAAGTTTAACACTCTGACTAAGTTCCATGAAGATACAGTCATAAATGTGGCCTCTAGAGTGTTAACAAGCTTTTCCTTTGATTTGCTCCCATGACCTAATTCTTGACCCAACATGACCCAGATTCGAACTTGACCTAAAGATCATCAAGTTTAATATTCTGACTAAGTTTCATGAAGATATAGTCATAAATGTGGCCTCTAGAGTGTTAACAAGCTTTTCCTTTGATTTAACCTAGTGACCTAGTTTTTGACCCCAGCTGACCCAGATTTAAACTTGACCTAAAGAGCATCAAGATAAACATTCTGACCAAGTTTCATTAAGATATGGTCATAAATGTGGCCTCTACAGTGTTAACTAGCTTTTCCTTTGATTTGACCAGGTGACCTAGTTTTTAATCCTTCATGACCCAGATTCAAACTGGACCTTAAGATCATCAATATTAACATTATGACCAAGTTTCATGAAGATATAGTCATAAATGCGGCCTCTACAGTGTTAACAAGCTTTTCCTTTGATTTGACCCGGTGACCTAGTTTTTGACCCGAGATGACCCAATATCAAACTCGTCCAAGACTTTTTTAAGGATAACATTCTGACTAAGTTTCGTTAAGATTGGGCCAAAATTGTGACCTCTAGAGTGTTAACAAGCTTTTCCTTTGATTTGACCTGTTGACCTAGTTTTTTACCCCAGGGGACCCATTATCGAACTCGTCCAAGATTTTATTGAGGGTAACATTCTGACTAAGTTTCATTAAGATTGGGTCAAAAATGTGACCTCTAGAGTGTTAACAAGCTTTTCCTTTGATTTGACCTGGTGACCTAGTTTTTGACCCCAGATGACCCAATATCGAAATTGTCCAAGACTTTATGGAGGGTAACATTCTGACCAAGTTTCATTAAGATTTGGTCAAAATTGTGACCTCTAGAGTGTTAACAAGCTTTTCCTTTGATTTGACCTGGTGACCTAGTTTTTGACCCGAGATGACCCAATATCGAACTCGTCCAAGATTTTATGGAGGGTAACATTCTGACCAAGTTTCATTAAGATTGGGCCAAAAATGTGACCTCTAGAGTGTTAACAGTCAAATTGTTGACGACGGACGGACGACGGACGTCGGACACAGGGTGATCACTAAAGCTCACCTTTAAAGAATACTACTATTACCCTCATAGATATTTAGAATGATTGCATATAGTTAATATCTGAAATCTGAAAAATTTAAAGCTGCAATTCAGGAAAACCCATGCTACTGATCACATACTGATCTAACAGTAAGTTCACTGCCTTCAGCCAATTACCATAACGCTAGACAACTAAAATTATATTTGCACCCAGATTTAATCTATTTGGTCTAAACCACTAACCAAGTTTACCTACTTAGTCTAAACCACCTACAGCAGAAAATAATTTCATTTTACAGAATTCCACTCCAGGGATTTTTTTTTTAATTATCTACTTAGTCTATTTTATTTAGTTCTGAAAGTTAATTATATTCATACAGACTTCTTATGCCACGATGGCTGGTTTAATAGAATATGAAGAAAATTTCCATTTTCTTCTCTCATCTAATAACGACACGCTAATCAGATAGTTGCTGTATTTCCATTAAGGTAATAATGCTTCATAAATAATGAAAATAGCAATAAAATTCTCGTAAATTACTGCGGAGCTTAATGAAATTTTGGAAATCACACGGCATTTTTGATGTGTGTCTCACCAAACATGTTTTTGCACCTTCAGCTAAAACAAGGCTTGGGCTTGGTGGAATCAAATGATACTCCTCGGCAGGGTCTCCTAAAATTTATTTTTTTGTTGGGTTTAATGTCACATGGACACAATAATAGGTCATACAGCATTACTTTCCAGCTTTTGATGAAGGAGGAACACCCAAGTTGTGGGAATTATATCAAGCATGAGTTCTTCAGGATAATATATGTCCAAAACAAGAGCTGTCTCCATAGGATGACACATGCCACCGATGGCACTTTGAATGAATAGTTATGGCCGATGTTAGAGTTTAGGACCTTTGACCTACGAACCTGGGTCTTGCGCGCGACACGTCGTCTTACTGTGGGACACATTCATGCCAAGTTATTTGAAAATCCATCCATGGATGACAAAGATATGGACCGGACACGCCCATCAATGCACTATCCTTTAACGTCTAAGTGTGACCTTGACCTTTGAGCTACGAACCTGGGTCTTGCGCGCGACACGTCGTCTTACTGAGGTACACATTCATGCCAAGTTATTTGAAAATCCATCCATGGATGACAAAGATATGGACCGGACACGCCCATCAATGCACTATCCTTTAACGTCTACGTGTGACCTTGACCTTTGAGCTACGGACCTGGGTCTTGCGCGCTACACGTCGTCTTACTGTGGTACACATTCATGCCAAGTTATTTGAAAATCCATCCATCGATGACAAAGATATGGACCGGACACGCCCATCAATGCACTATCCTTTAACGTCTAAGTGTGACCTTGACCTTTGAGCTACGGACCTGGGTCTTGCGCGCGACATGTCATCTTACTGTGGTACACATTCATGCCAAGTTATTTGAAAATCCATCCATCGATGACAAAGATATGGACCGGACACGAAAATTGCGGACAGACTGACAGACTGACAGACAGACAGACAGTTCAAAAACTATATGCCTCCCTTCGGGGGCATAAAAAATGTTCCTATTACCAGCTCTTTGTCAATATTTGTGAATAATAAATGGGGATACAATCTTTTTGGATAAAAGAGCAAGGCAAAATTGTTCTACTGTAAAAAAAAAATGATTTTAGAAACCAGTCTCATAATGCCACACTCCCATTGGTCAATTTCAAAAATGTCCCCTTTAACAGCCAATCAGATGCTTGAGTTTTTAGACTGGTCTCCAAACACAGTTTTATCATCTTGGACCTTGAATAAAACAAGTCTGCACTGAGCATCTTCAAATTTGCTGTTTTTCTGTCTACAAAAACAAATATTTCCTTTCATTATCTGCATTCAAATTAAGGCATTCAACGGCAAAATCCAATAAAATTCAATCTTCTGTAGAAATTGTGAAAATTTCATTACAAGGTTAAGCGCAGGCATTTTCTCAATTTTCCCTGTGATTGATATCGTGTTTGGGAATTTTAAATGTGCATCCTGCATCAAATCAGATAGAAAAACAAAAACCGTCTTTGCATGCTAAATCAGCAAGTTCAATTTCTTTGTCCCCGTGAGAAATAAGAACTTTATGCATGTAAATACAGCCATTATTTTCCAGGTTTGGGCATTGCTCTTTAGTTCAAAAACCTTTGTCATGTGTTTTTGTATTAGAATTAAAACATCCTTTTAATGTCAGAAACAGATAGATCTTGGGTTACTTTAATGGGGTGCGCATTTTTTTCTTAATTTAAGAAAGCCGGAGATATATTTTCCTTGAAGATACATTTCAGATGGTGCACAGTGAATATGTGTATATGAATATTTGTTCTCGCAGCTGCCCAATTTAAATGGTGATATTTAATTGTTTTGTAAAATTTTCAAATTTGACAAAGGTTTGTTATCCATGCTGAGAATCATATACAGGGATAATACAAAATGTCAGTGAAGAGAGTCGAAGCCTTCTTCAAAAATAATTTCAGATCTTCATTTTAGATTTAACCTTAGCCTGCTAGCGGCAAGTGATTCTGCCTTTGCGACAAGTGCAGACCAAGATCAGCCTGCACAGTCTGCACTGGTCACTGTTCGGTCAGTAAATTTTCATTGAACTCCTCTTCAAATAATAAATGGTCATTGTCCAAACTGAATGATGGACCAGTCCATTTTAGAAATTTAGCAGGGTAAGGATAAAGAACATGTATGCCTGAGATATTATATAGAGGACACCCCCATCTCCCTAACTTCTTTAACTTATAATCCATGAATTCAGTAAATTATAAAACTTTGTTAATTTCATAAATAAGCAGGTGCTAATTCAAAGGTATATTGCTCATTTTGAATTCCAAGTGCCACATAAAATAATGGAAACGGCACATGATTTCTGAAATATTAACTAAGTGACTGCAGTGCTGATACGTTTACTATCAATCAACTTAACTGTAATTTTATCGAAATTTAAGATGAAAATGATAATATAATCATTCCAAAAGTTTAGCGACAGACTTGCTAAATGATTGCCGAAATGAAAGAGCATTAAACAGAAAAATGAGCCACGCCATGAGAAAACCAACATAGTGGCTTTGCGACCAGCATGGATCCAGACCAGCCTGCGCATCCGCACAGTCTGGTCAGGATTCATGCTGTTTGCTAACTGTTTCTCTAATTATTACAATAGGCTCTGAAAGCGAACAGCATGGATCCTGACCAGACTGCGCGGATGTGCAGGCTGGTCTGGATCCATGCTGGATGCAAAGCCACTGGATGTTGTTTTCCACATGGCGCGGCTCAAATATTTTTCAGAGCAAACACAATTTTTATGCAAGATTTGGCTGTTTTATACACAATCCTTCAAGGTCATGCTTTAAGGTTGGTATGGAATATCTCTGTCCTTAGTCAATGTCTGTTTGAGTTGTCTTAAAGAGTCTGCTGGGAATAAAGTGTGATTGCGTAATCATTCATTCCAGATTACTGTCAGTATTAAGAGAGGTCCAGACATATTCACTCCTTTTGTAACAGTTTCTTTCACAGCACTTGTCTCTGAATAACGTGTAACTTTTTATTATCTGATGACCTCTTGCCTTTATATGCTTGTTTTGTTGGTATTCAAAACACTATGGTACATTTGGCGCATAACATGGGGTCATGACTGCATTACTTGTTTTCTGAGGGGCTTTCACTGAAAATTTATTCACTGAATGGCCAACAGTGCAAATCATGATCAGACTGCACAAATGTGCAAGATGTGCAGGCTGATCATGATCTACACTGGTGGAAAAGGCAGACTCAATCATGTCCAGCTTTATAAGGGTTAATTTCATTTAGTTGGGAAGTATGTCATGGTTTTGAATAGGGTTCATAAATTGGAGAGATATGTACACGTATTAGCAATCCCTGTCGCTTAGCTGAAAGAGCACTGAGTGTCTTGCCATACATTTTTTTCCAAACCTGTGGCATCTGATAACGCTGAAATGCATACAATGGAATTTCAGCATTTTGTTCAGTTACAGATTTTAATGCGACTGTTTTGTATCAAGCTGTGTTTTCTGTCTGCCAAACTACATTATGATGAACCTAACTTGGCACATTAAAAACTTTCAGCCTAGTATACTAATTCATTTTACAATGATAATGAAGAAAACTTGACGGTAATTGTATCAGTGTCTATTCAACCAGCAGCTTTCAGACTCAGTAAAACCCTTTAGGATCTTGTCTGAGCCATTAAATATGACCTTTTCAAGAATACCATTACTCCCAGTAACATATTTTCTAAAATGTTGTTGTCTAAATTAACCCAATTATAGATTTGTACATGATAAGTATGAAATAAAGATAATATTAGCTGTAACTAAATATATTAAAGTGGCGAATCTCCTTATCTTATTGCACACAGTGTACTGTTTTTGGTGACTGTTTTATAAAAGCAATTTTCGGTTGCTGTGCATCTAAAAGTATTAAATTAACAATAATGATGCATAAGTATTTGAAGTTGATGCTTTAGAAATAAATAAATCTGACTAATGAAATAATAGTTATTTTCTTCAATTTTCTGTGCAGTGACCTCCCTTACCTATATGTAGAAATTTCTTAAACTGAAGGGAAGCAACTCCTGCATGCAGTTTGATTTTTCTTAAAAAGACTGCCCCAGTCAAAATATGAAAAGTCATATTTGGAAATTTATTATTTCGTACTGGTAACAGGCAGAGTTTGTTATATTGGGTTAAAAGCTATAATTTCCTCCACCCTTTTTACACGCACATCTATTTCAGCTGGATTTTTACTTGAAAATTACGCAGAATTCCACTTTAAGCTATTACAAGATATATAACTCTTGATGTATTTCTAGTAGAAGTTTCATTTCGGTAAAAGCCATAAGGCTTATACAAAAATAAAACTTCAGTGGAACATCTGGATTCGTAAGTTTCTTTTTTAGCATTTTCCAAATATGGTAAGCTTTGACGTATGTTACAATGCAGCCTATAAAACTGTAACCGTGGGCAATGTGCAGCTCCATTAGAAATCTATATCCCAAATTGACAATGTCTGGATTGCTAGAACTGAATCTGAAATGGTTAATGAGTGTTTCACATGACATTGCAAACCAATAAAACACTGGTTTAATTCTCTTTGTTATCTTTATGGGATTCCAAATACAGTGCACTGTTTAAAGATACCACCTACAGTAACACTGCACAATTATGACTTTTGTGACAGCTACACAATGCACTATTATACAACCCCACCTACATAAAATTTATACGGCAATGCATGCACCAGTGTAACACCATGATGAAAAACCCCTATAATTATTACACTATCATATGACATACGACCCCTATATTACGCTACTATGCGATGCCCCTACATTACATAACCATTTTGATCTAGTATTATGGAATACGCCCACACTGCACTATCATGGGATACCATAAATTGTACTTTATTATGCAACATCCTGTACTTTACACTTATGTGGGATACCCCTCACAATTTACTATTATTTGCAGTTAATTTGCAGTATTTCTCTAACTACAGTAAAAAAAATTCTTGTGGCAATGTATCAGTTTGATTTTTGAGATACACTACCTAACTTAACGTAAAAAAATCAAATGATCATTTGATATGAACATCATGCAGTAGGAAAAACAATCTGACCATCAAAAGGAAAAACTGAACGTCTTTTATTATACAACTATACATTTGAGGTCAAATATATTTTAGTTAGTCTGCTAGTCATTTAATACAATACACATCATCACCAAATAAATCCTTAAAATTTAGTGACCCCAGCCAAGTGTTCAGTGTAAGAACATTTTCTCCAAAAGTTCATTAACTTTGTACAAATGTTAAAAGAGCATTGGGGAAAACACTTTAAATGTCACATCCTTTCTACAGCTATATTGACAAAGTATTTATAAATCTTTATAAACTGTCAAAAACAGGTTTCCAACTTAATCAAGCCTCTCTCCTTTGAGAGATACTATTGAAAAATGATGTTAAATCCTTCTAAATTTCTAAACCAGTATCAAACGAAATTTCCTAGAAAAACAAATTCTTGTCTGTATTGGAACACCTAATCATCACTATTCAGTCTTGCATGGAAGTTTATAACATAAATCTACAACAAGATCTCTTGGGGAAAGGCTCAATATGCATTCCAAATGGAAAATGTCTGGAAAAATGCAAACAACATTATTCATAGGGTTCCTATCTGACAAGCATTATTTTGTATTATTCAAGCAAGTTAAAAAAAACCAAAAAAACGTCTGGGGCAGGATCTGATAATTGATCAGTAGATAGCCACAAAACATCATCATTAAAATTGTCTACATCATCATCATCATCATCATCATCATATCATCATCAACATCATCATCATCATTATCATCATCATCACTATCGAACTTACATTAATCACTGCTTCTAGTATCAATATTATAACAGTCATAATCATCAACATCATTTATTCATCATCATCATCATCACAATCATCATAACCTTAATAAAACATCTAACTTAATGATTTCTAATACAAATATTATCATTATTTGTGCAGGACTTATTGTAAATTTATGTTGTTGAACAATTCCAAAGAATTTGTGTAAATCCAAACAATTGATTTCCAACATTTTAATTTATTGCCCACTTTCGGTGCCAGCATCGAAATTTTACACCAATGCAACAGAAAGATTTCTCCATTTGTCCTGCATTTTACTGCAGACACATGTATCTTGTTTTACTCTATAATCTCTTACTTATGTATTTATCCCCTACTAGAAATACTGTTTTAATTCATTTTAGCTTGTAAGAGAAGCTTAATTAATTTTAATCACTCTCAATTACATATGCTGAAAAAAACAAGTGCTGGTACCATAAGGTGACCTGGGTTCCAGGTCATAAATCTGAAGACCAGTCTCAAAACTCAAGAATCTGACTGGTTATTTCTTATTGTCAAATACCTGAAATCAGCCAATGGTAAGGTAGCATTTGTAACTGGTCACCAGGATCAGTTTTGTAACTTGAAGCTCTTGGTGTAACCGTAACTAGATTCATACCGATGACATCAGGGTTGAGAAACTCAAAATTTCTCAGTAAGACTTCCACAGTTTAATCAGCAAAACCGTCATGTAAAGCAAAGAAGTTCACACTGATAGACGAGACTAAACACTAAAATGGTTACAGCAGATATAGTTTCCACAAAGTAATTAATTTCTTTGCATGGTTTCTTGGAAACAATAATACGTCAAAAGACTTCAAGACATTTCTTGCATTTGGCAGATTTCTATTTCAGGAAAACAATCTTAATTTCTTGGTTTTAGATCTTACATGACAAATAATTGGGTCTCTGCTTCTTTTTCATTTATGTTCATTGTTCCAATAAGATAAATATCAGAATAAATTGATCGAAACATTATCTATTTGCAATTCCCAGAGCTTCTGAATTCCCTTTTCGGCTTTATGAAATAACATATGAAAACTGATTTCTGCATATCGAAGATATTGTATAAATCTCAACAAATAACTCTTGAAACAATATCATTGTATTGATCAGTTCGTATTTATTCTGTCATTATTTACTAAGAATTTAAAACATCATTTAACCCTTACTCTGCTAAATTTCTATAATGAACTTTTCCATCTTCCAATTTGGACAGTACTGTTAAAACGGGTGCTTACCAAAAACATATTGGATGAATAGTGAACAGATTTACCATCTTTTTTATGGAAAGTATATGAGCTGTGCCATGAGAAATCCAACATAGTCGGTTTGCAACCAGCATGGATCCAGACCAGCCTGCGCATCCGCACAGTCTGGTCAGGATCCATGCTGTTCGCTTTCAAAGCCTATTGTAATTTGAGATACCGTTAGCGAACAGCATGGATCCTGACCAGACTGTGCGGATGCGCAGGCTGGTCTGGATCCATGCTGGTCGCAAAGCCACTATGTTGATTTTCTCATGGCGCGGCTCATATACAGTTGAACCTGCATTAGCAGCCACCTGTATTAAGTGGACAGCCAGTCAGCTAACTTTAACTAGAAATACATTCTGCATGTCCATGGGCAGAATGTCGAGCCCACCAGCACCTTTGGCCTCTAAGTGTGACCTTGACCTTAGACCTAGGGACCTGGTTCTTGCACATAACACTCCACCTCATAATGGTGAACATTCATGCCAATTTGCATCAAAATCCCACCATTAATGAAGAAGAAATGCTCCAGACAAACTTCAACTTGACCTTTGACCTCCAGCTATGACCTTGGTCTTTGAGACATGAACATGGGATTTGTGCATGACACTCCTTCTCATTGAGGTAAACATTCATGCCAAATATAAACAAGATTGGTCCATACATGTCAAAGTTATTGTCTGGATGAAATCTGACAGATGATTTGACGCACATACACCAACCCGCCAAAAGTGACGACTATATCGAGCTCACCGCAAGCAGGCTCGACAAAACTTGACTTTATATTCTAATTTCAACTTGTTTTTAGCAGTCTGTTACCTAATTTCCCAAACTAACTTTCTGTTCTAAATTCAACTTAATTTCTTGATTTTAGCTCATACATGGCAGATAATTGGGTTTCTGCTTCTTTTTTATGTTTGTCCATTGTACCAATAAGAGACACCATTTTTCATAACAGCAAGTCTTTTCTATTTGTTATAGGATTTACATCTGATTCCATGGTAACAGTTTGAATTGACACATTCACTATGGAGGTCTCAAGAGATGGCATCAGATTTCTCAGAATGTCACAGAATATTTTCATTCTGTTATAAATGAGCCGTGCCATGAGAAAACCAACATAGTGGCTTTGCGACCAGCATGGATCCAGACCAGCCTGCGCATCCGTGCAGTCTGGTCAGGATCCATGCTGTTCGCGTACAGTTTCTCCAATTCCAATAGGCTTTAAAAGCAGACAGCATGGAGCCTGACCAGACTGCGCGGATGCGCAGGCTGGTCTGGATCCATGCTGGTCGCACACCCACTATGTTGGTTTTCTCATGGCGCGGCTCAAATGTTATTCAGTGAATTACTGACATATAACACTGAAATATATATGGTAGTTTGATGATGAAAACTAGATTTATCACTAAAGAGGTTTAATATCCACCAATTACCTCTTCCTCAGAGGGAAGATCACATATTGTCCATCCCAAAAAAAGCAAATTAAAAAAAACAATACCAGGAGTACAGGGAGGGGTAGCTTATGTGGCCTTGCTCTTTACGAAATAACTAGATGAACTGAAATATGTAAAGGAAAAAATATGAGGCTTGGGGGATTGGCAAGGAGGTATCTGTACCCCAAATCTCTGCCAACCCCAAAGAATAAAACATCACAAACATCTTTAAGTTGCAGCTTTTTATCCTCAAGCCAGTCAGAAAGGTCAGAAAACATGAATAGAAATGGCGGGATAGGATTTGAAAATACTCACAAAATACTCAGCAAACATGAACAGAAGGGGTGGGATTCAGAATGAGAAAACTCAGAAAACATGAACAGAAAGGGCAGGATTGGTTCTGGAAAAAAAATCAGAAAACATGAAAACTTGGCTTTAATATTTGTTTGATCTTCCATAAGATTTTAAGAAAGACCTACCTCTCTATTTTCACTGCATATCTTACACAACCAGAGTGGCTGCCTGTGACAGTTTTGTGTATCCACACCACACTTGGTACATACAGCCTGAAATAGGTCACCAGTTTAACAAAACAACATAAAAACACTGTTTATACATATAACTTTGATAAATACACAGCATTTAAACACCAGTGCTTTTCTGCATTCAAAACCCTGTCAGCTAGTGTATGGTGACAAAAAGGGCATAAATAAGAAAACTAATTTAATCAAAAGGCTTCTAATAAAATGTAAGCATTCCAACCTGATAAAGACACCTCTTTCAACTGACTACCTCCCTACAACATAGTCTTTCTGACTAGAAAAATTTACTAGTTACTAGCAACCACCACTAAACAAAATGTAAGTTTAATTTTTTCTCTATCTCAAAAGTGGACGCTCTACCACTAGGCTACCGAGGTGTTTTTTGTTGTTTTTTTGAGAGAGAATATATTTTAAACTGTCCACTAAATTTGATGCCCAAAGTCTAGGTACTGGTTTTGTCTTAAGGTTATTGTGGTCTAAACCTTTAACCTTTTGACCTTAAACAGTGAGGTACCTTATGGCAATCATCACAGTAAGTTGGTGAGGCCCCTAGAAGGCCGAATTCATCTCCACATAGTACACATTGTGTTGTTCCATTCCCCATTGCATTTTTCTTCATATTATCTAGTTTCTCTACCAGCCTCCTGAAACAAAAATAAACATCAACTATCAATACTAAATTTTCAAAATACAGTAAATTGAGCCGTGATCCATGCTGGTCGCAAACCCACTATGTTGGTTTTCTCATGGCACGGCTCAGTTGAAAGTTTGAATCTCAAACTCCTCATCTTAAAATTCCAGCTATCTTGAAGACATTTTCAAGCCCTGTCTCGAAACTACATGTGCAAAATATCATTTAATGGCCGAGATTGGTAGCCCTGGAGAACTTTCTTTTGAGTGGCATCTATCTGTTAGGCTCCCTATCTCGCAACATTTCAATCATTATAATTTGTATTGCTAGGCACTGAATAATAACTCCTGTATAAATTCTTGTGGTCATCCTTGAAAACCAGTCTGCTATCTAGGAACCTGAATGGGTAATCATGCATTTACTGTAGAGAATTTAATACATGTTATTAAAATATTAATAGTCCTTGTGCACAGAGTGACTGCTACATTAAATACATTATTACATAATGTTATCTGTAATTTATGAATATTATCTACATGTAGGCATCTTCAAGGGATATTTTTGACTCTCAGTGTTTTGTCTCAAACATTTTAAACCAGGACTGTAACTCCTAGACCATAATATATTTCCCTTCTATTACCTGACTAGTACAATAAAACCTCTGCACCATTTCTTTGAGATAAAAACCAAGGTAGACTGACATTTGTCTATAGCGGAAATAAGTCCTTTTTTAAACAATTTTTATTATCAACTTAGCAGAAAGTCTGCTCGCGTATAAGAATTTACTATTTGTATTCAGACTGTTACCAGTTTGATATATTCATTGAAGTCCATGTAAACTGTGCATATGCCAATTATAAAAGAAGAAGAACAATTTTATTTTAATAGTCATGGGGGAAAAGGGGCAATATATGTCATCTCAGGAACCATAATCCTGGAGGCCATGGTCCGATATAACTGCTTCAAGGACGTAAACAGATCTTATGGAGATACGTTTGGTCAAAATCAAATAACAAATAGGCATGCTATAGAGATAGACCCTAAAATTTTCAGTGATAGAAACACATTAAATAAAGTCTAGAAATTGATTTCCAAGTCCTTGACATAACCAAAAATGATTTCGCAAATGTGAAATTTATGATAGTTTTGTTAATATCAACTAGAACTGTCACAGGAGTGGCTCATACCCCCACCATACGGTCTTGCCACAGAAGAATGGCAACCATAAGTAATCTTAAAAATACTAGTATAATTATGTGCCCTGAATGAGGGATGAGGTAAATATAAAAAATCTCTAATATTAGAGATACACTAAAAGTGAATACAAAAAAGTGTCATACTGACCCATGTTACCACAGAAAAATGTATATAGGACTGATAAATAAAAAGTTAGAAAAATACCTAAAATACTGAAAATCTAAAAATAGGATTTCTAAAAATAGACTAATTCCTGAATTTAAGGGGAAGAAACTCCATACAACAGTTAAAAAATGTTACTTCCCTTTGGCTCTAAGTAAAAAGGGGCATAATTCATGAAAAATTGGTGTAAGAGTTATGCACCTTGTGTCACATGATGTGGGTGATGAGGTGGAACATCTATTTCAAGTTTGAATCAAATCCATCTTGTAATAACTGAGATATAGTGAAATTACATCAAAATCAACCTTAAATTTAAAGTAAAAAGGGACATAATTCATAAAAAATTGATGTCATAGTTAAGTACCTTATGTCACATGATGTGGGTGATAAGGTGGAACAACTATTTTAAGTTTGAATCAAATCCATTTAGTAATAACTGAGATATAGTGAAAAGACAACAAAATTAACCTTAAATTCTAAGTAAAAGGGGTGGTGGGGGTATAATTACAGAAGTTTAAATATTTAATTTAAAGTTGTGATCCACAAAGAATGACAACTCTTGCCTTGGGCTAGTACTTATAAGCAGAGATATCTATTAGTTTACTTCCCTTGCAATTACACAAATGGGTGGAAAATGAAAAGTTAACAGTTGAAGACACAATATGAGACAATCTGACTAAAGTACTTGATCTTCTAAACGAAGATCTGAGAACGACCCATTCACATTCGTCTTCTGTATATTTTGGATTTCCATCATTGCTATTTTTATGTTATCCAATCAGGCGACTTGTTCGATTGTCAAAGAGTAAGAAAAATATGCAGTTATTCCAGGACTCGAACCTGGGACCCCTCGCTTACAAAGCAAGTGGCCTACCGACTGAGCTAACCGGCTGTCTGATACATTACGACATAAGAATTGTAAATATCAAAAGTCAATGCTAGAGGTAGATTTGCAAGATGTTGTAAGCTAGGCTCTGATTGGCTAGTGAAAGGGCCGTCAGAACGAGGCAATGAATAGGTCGTTTTCAGATCCTATGCGTAGCGTAATAGGAGATGTACTTTAGTCAGATTGCAATATGAGACTTTTTTGCACAACAAAAACATTTAGGATTTATTCATATGTATTTGATTTACCCCTCAAAACCTGGTTCCTATGATTTTGTCAACTTACTTATGGTGAAAAAATAACCTTTAACAAGCCAATAATAAAATGAAATACTTGTAAGTACTTTATAGTGCAGATAATACAGTTTTGCTTGTATCAAAATGTCACATTAGAATCACTTTTGTAATACAGAACACCTGGTAGGATTACTAAGATGCAATTATATTGATCTCTATTTCCTATGCCTACATGCTATGGTGCAGTGTTACAATAATTGTGGACAGACAACAACAGGCAACTGAAAAAATACATACTAAAGGCTGCACCTTTGGTCTGGTGAGCTATAAACATCTTACAATTAACGCTGACAACATAGCGGTTCCACACTGTACAGTAAACCTCGCTTATAAGGAACAGCTCGGGACCTTTAAAAATTGTTCCTTATAACCGAGGTTCCTTATATCCGTATAGCGAACTAGTTCCTTGTAACCGAGGTTGGTATAACGAACACAATTTGTATAGCGAACGCTATTTGAATGAGGTTTGAAAAAGGCAATGTGTTCTAACTCTCTCATGAATCTTTATGTGAGAAAATTGCGAGTCTCTGTCCATTTCAAGGAAATTCTATACTTAAAATGACCAAACAATTCAGCCAAGGGAATATATTTCGTATCGTATCCATTTTGAAAACAATGTGAGCCAATTATTGTTTACTTGATTCGGGAACGGCTACAAAAAACAACACAATCAAGTCCTGTGACTGTCCTGCAAACATTCTAATTTTAATCATCATTTAATCCAATTATCGCGATTAACGGTAAATTCAAAACTCAAGTACGTCACGTGTTAAAACCAAATTATTTGTTACATAATCAGAGTGGTTTGTCACGTGTTGATTAGATTACGTAAACACACAATACTACATGTACCTTAACTGGCCATTCACCTATTAGAAAACGTGGATCTGTGATTGGCCAGGAGCAAAAAAGAGTCGCCGTAAACTCCACCTTTTGACTAACAGGCGCAACTGTTTTATTATTGTCTTTATTGTGTATTGAGCAAGCACGCGCATGGCAAAAATATGCGCCCCAGGGAATAGCCCATTTCACAGGAACTTTGGAATTTATCGGAAATTTTCGTAAAATCAAATCACGTGGAGGCTTATCAGCTGATCGG
The DNA here is from genome assembly GCF_021730395.1 of Mercenaria mercenaria. Taxonomy (NCBI): domain Eukaryota; kingdom Metazoa; phylum Mollusca; class Bivalvia; order Venerida; family Veneridae; genus Mercenaria; species Mercenaria mercenaria. Next base: position 38,103,990 of record NC_069372.1, on the reverse strand, counting down.
CTGGACCAATGAAATACTGGTTCTTAATTCTACATGACTGTTTTGTGATGGCGAGTACTTCAGCAGCAGACGAGCACCCTTTTATTGAATTAAAAGACACTCTATTGGAAAACTGCCACAGACTTTCAGAAAATTCAGTATTCTTACTATTATTACTTATTTCCTCATTCGCATTCCGATTTTCGCTCAATCAGGGAAGTTTCTTACGAGCACTACACGAACAGACATGTCTGAGTCATTATACATGTATTGGTATCGTAGCGTATGTAGGTCAAGTTCCAAGACAAAGAAAAGTTAGTTGTGAAGTTTTTCCTGCTGGACTTTTGTCCTTTTTTCACATTACCACTCTCTGGTTAAACGCACTGAGTGATTGTATAAATAATGAAGTAGTTTCAGTTGACGTTTTTATAATAAAATCCATATTTCAAAAAGTAAATACGCGCCGTTGTTTATAATTTATGTTACTATTTAAAGCTTATTTTGTACATGTATCCTCCAGCATTTGATTGGTCAGACGATTAGATGTTCGGATCATGATCGCCATTTTTCGTGGATTCTCGTTAAAAACCGTAGTGAAATGGGCTATCGCGTTTGGGATTTTCTAGCGTCCTTTTTTCAAAAAGTATGCGTCCAAATTTTTGTGAGTCTCTACAAATGTAGAGATATAAATTAAACAGCACAAGTGTGTTATCTACGAGTATATAGACTGAAGCATAATACATAATCGTCTAGTATTTGGTAAATGTTAAAGATGATATTATATTTTTTCATTTTATCGTATCCGTGAATTAACAAACTATAGATCATAGTAATGAAATAATTTGTGTTTATGTGCGTGAAAGTGCCGACGTTACTCTGACGTCATCAGCAATTCTCCTGTTTATTTCCGGTTTTTAATAATTTTTATTCGTTTTGTCTGTTCGCTATAACCGAGGTGTTTTCCATTGAATTTCGTACTTTGGGACAGGAAAAAGTGTTCCTTATAACCGAGTGTTCCTTATAACCGAGTTCCCTATAACCGAGGATTTTTACATTGAATAAAGAAGGAATAAAATCGGGGAATTGAAAACTGTTCCTTATAACCGAGTGTTCCTTATATCCGAGTTCCTTATAAGTGAGGTTTACTGTACTATTAACCTCTTAGATTGACCTGCATAATATGCATTACAGTATCAACACTAGACAGTCTATATCAACACTGCAAATTATGTGTAAAATGTAAATACATCTACCTTATAATGTACATGACTGTATAAAGCATTCTGAAATTTTTTTATTTGGTACTTTTGGTCCAATTTAATTCTCTGTACCTGGAAACACAGATTCAAGAAAAAGCTTTGACGTAATAAAACCATTAATTCCCTGAGAAAAATGTGTTACAGCATGAAGTCATGCTGTGGTCAGTTGAGGTCAGTAGGTAATTTCTTTACAATTAATGTCAATCATAGAATTGTTATCCAGGGCTACCAATCTCATCTTTTAAGTCAAATTTCCTTTATCTTGAAGTAAAACCCTTCATCCCTTGGACTGGTAATCGCTCATACTTGATTATTTTTCACAAAGGGGCAGGTACCACAACATTTCGAAAATTAATAACAACATGTAAAATATCTTGTTTTTACTACACTGATGTCTAATCTAATGAAAAATGTCACATACAACATGAAATTCTTAGGTACAGTAACAAAAATCACCCCCAAATTACTGGAGAGATAGACATACAAGCCCTTCTTTGGTACATCAAATAAATATAAACAGGTCTTTTTTCCATCATTTCAATAGCAGTGGAATTGGGACAAGAGCTGTCTGTAAGACAGCGCGCTCGACTTTTCTCAGTGCTTGACTCTGAATTAGAGCTTTGCCAGTAAAAAAAATTCCAAGTTAAAAAGGGACATAACTCTGTCAAAATTTAAATCAGAATTATGGGAATTGTGTCTCCTGGTTTAGACTTTGATAGTGAATAACTATTTTGACTTTCAAGTCAAAACCTTTAATAGTAACAGAGGTATTTGACTTCATCAAAAATTTTAACAAAAAATTCTAAATTAAAAAGGGGCATAATTCTGTCAAAATTCAAAACAGAGTTATGGAGATTGTTTCTCCTAGCATAGACTTTGATGGTAAATAAGTATTTTAAGTTTCAAATCAAAAGCTTCGATAGTAACAGAGAAATTTGACTTTATCAAAAACTTTAACCAAAAATTCTAAGCTAAAAAGGGGCATAACTCTGTCAATATTCAAATCAGAGTTATGGGAATTGTGTCTCCTGGTGTAGACTTTGATAGTAAATAACTATTTTGACTTTTCAAGTCAAAACCTTTAATAGTAACAGAGATATTTGACTTTATCAAAAATTTTAATAAAACATTCTAAGTTAAAACGGGGCATAATTCTGTCAAAATTCAAAACAGAGTTATGGGGATTGTTTCTCCTGGTGTAGACTATGATGGTAAATAAGTATTTTAAGTTACAAGTCAATAGCTTTGATAGTAACAGAGATATTTGACTTTATCAAAAACTTTAACCAAAAATTCTAAGTTAACAAGAGGACCATGATGGTCCTGAATCGCTCACCTGTCCCAACATGACCCAGTTTTGAACTGAGTACGAAGTCGTTTTTTTCTATTATTTGACATAGTGACCTAGTTTTTGAGCTCATGTGACCCAGTTTTTAACCTGACCTAGATATCATCAAGATGAACATTCAGATCAACTTTCATACAGATCCCATGAAAAATATGGCCTCTAGAGAGGTCACAAGGTTTTTTCATTATTTGACCTACTGACCTAGTTATTGACGGCACGTGACCCAGTTTCAAACTTGACCTAGATATCATCAAGATGAACATTCTGACCAATTTTCATGAAGATCCATTCAAAAGTATGGCCTCTAGAGAGGTCACAAGCTTTTTCTATTTTTGAACCTAATGACCTAGTTTTTGACCGCAGCTGATCCAGATTCGAAACTGATCTAGATATCATCAACATGAACATTCATACCAACTTTCATACAGATCCCATGAAAAATATGGCCTCTAGAGAGGTCACAAGGTTTTTCTATTTTTAGACCTACTGACCTAGTTTTTAACCACAGTTGACCCAGTTTCGAACTTGGCCTAGATATCATCAAGATGAATATTCAGACCAACCTTCATACAGTTCCCATGAAAAATATGGCTTCTAGAGAGGTCACAAGGTTTTTTTATTATTTGACCTACTGACCTAGTTATTGATGGCACATGACCCAGTTTCAAACTTGACCTAGATATCATCAAGGTGAACATTCTGACCAATTTTCATGAAGATCCATTCAAAAGTATGACCTCTAGAGAGGTCACAAGGTTTTTCTATTTTTAGACCTAATGACCTAGTTTTTGACCGCAGCTGACCCAGTTTCGAACTTGACCTAGATAATATCAAGATGAACATTCACACCAACTTTCATATAGATCCCATGAAAAATATGGCCGCTAGAGAGGTCACAAGGTTTTTCTATCATTTGACCTACTGACCTAGTTTTTGAAGGCACGTGACCCAGTTTCGAACTTGACCTAGATATCATCAAGATGAACATTCTGACCAACTTTCATGAAGATCTTGTGAAAAATGTGGCCTCTAGAGAGGTCACAAGGTTTTTCTATTTTTAGACCTACTGACCTAGTTTTTGATCGCACGTGACCCAGTTTCGAACTTGACCTAGATATCATCAAGATGAACATTCTGACCAACTTTCATAAAGATCCCATGAAAAATGTGACCTCTAGAGAGGTCACAAGCGAAAGTTTACGCACGGACGGACGCACGGACGGACGACGGACGCTGCGCAATCACAAAAGCTCACACTGTCACTTTGTGACATGTGAGCTAAAAAGGGGAACAATTCTGTCAAAATGCAAATCGGAGTTATGGAGATTGTTTCTCCTGGTGTAGTCTTTGATAGTAAATAAGTATTTTAAGTTTCAAGTCAAAACTTTGATAGTAACAGAGATATATGACTTTATCAAAAACTTTAACCAACGGCGACGCCGATGCCGGGGCAAGTACAATAGCTCTACTTTTTCTTCGAAAAGTGGAGCTAAAAATGCTTTTGTCTGTTATTTCGTCATTCACTTCAGCTGTAAAATTTAATGCAGCTCATACAAGCAATGTATTCTGTAACAAACGGAGAATGCCGAAATCACATGTATATACGGAGAATTTTAACTTAACCAAACAGAAAGTTACGTTACCCTATTCGTTCTTGCTCCACATTTTCTAGGTAGTCCGCTTTCTGAATAACGTTCATTATTTGTTCTTGTTCTTCGAGACTTAGATGCTGTGACTTCTGGAATGAGCTGAACTTGTTTGTGTGCACGGACCATCCTGTTCCGAGCCTGAAATTTTATTTTGGTTTGAATGAATTATAATCAAAGGCCTGAAGGGCCTGAGAGTCGACTAATGATTGATGTACTGGTAGTATAGTCTATCGGTTTCAGTTTGTTTTTAGTTTTTTTTTCCCCAACTAAACAGAGATTTTGTTACAATAAATGAAATGAACATTCAGTCGATGATTATTGCCTAGTAAAACTTTGATTGACATTATACAAGTATTTAAACCCAATATATTTCTCTAAAATTGAAGAGTGGTTCGCAGAAATAAAAATGTTGAAAGTACAAACTACAATTTGACAGCTGACACTAAGGTACTGCCCATGACTATATATATTTTTCCAGTAAGCATTTGCCTCCGGCATTGCCAAAAGAGGCAATTATCGGCTGGTATATATTCCCACATGAAAAAAATTTGAATATGACAATTATATATTAAAATTTTACATCTCGGATTGCCACATACAATTTGTAACGAATGGACGAAAGAACTGTTCAGATTTTTTGCAGATAATGGGCCTGGCGATAACCGTGTCATATATTAGGTATTGTTCAATCATATTATAAGTGATGTCAATTTAAATTATGCTTACTTTTGCGTTTAGAGATACATGTATGTAAATGTTGCTGAGTGTCAATATATAGTGTAACCGATATTAATAAATACAGTTCTTTTTTAGTTAAAACTATCATTTATTCTATTTCAGACCTGTTAACCCCTTCAAAATCATGTCTGTAATCCCAAAGTCCATGCACTTTCAATTGTCCATTTTGATTCATGTAGACAGACAGGCCCAGACTGGGCTGAAAAAATATTTGAGCCATTTTTACACGGTCGGTAGCAGGGTGGGTGTGGGGAGGAATGTTTCTTCCTGCTTTAAATTGCAGTCAGATTTTGAAATGGGCATTGTGGCAGGTGGTAAACGGGCAAATGTATCAAACTTTAAAGTGGCAATATGGGGGGAAGGGTGTGGGAGGATATCCCCTCCTGCAAGTAGGGTTTGGGTATCACCACAAGAAATATTTGAATATGTTGACCCCTGACCCTTAATACAGCCTTTGGTGCGATTTCTAACTGAGAATTTTATGTTTCAATTTCTAATATTACCTTCTTTTTAGTATTACAATATCCAAAGTATGAATGACTGTCATAATTCATCATTTTACTTTCAGATCATGCCTCAGGACTAGAATATGAGTCTGATATAGATTCTATGTAGGTGTTATAAAAAATAAATTCTAGAATCATTTCTGTTACAATAATATCTATCATGTCTGTTACTTGAATGTTAAAACTTCATAACACAGCTCGATATTTACGCAAAATATTATATCCGGATACGATTACACTTTTCTAAATCTCCAGTTTCAACAAAATGTTTTACAAATTGTGATGATACGAAGACATTTAGCAGCAATTGGCAGTATCTGACATTGGAGTTTATGGTTAAATTATCTCTTATTTTAATCTTTTCATAAAAAAAGTTGTTTCGTTTCGTCAAAGCAGCCAAACATAGACGATTTACTTTCGATTTCAAAAACTACAAGAAAATACAATTTAATGTTTCCCGATTTGTTTATTTCTCGAAAAATAAGAAATAAAATCATTTTTAATATCAGTAGTAATTAAACAAACCAGTAAGAGCTTCTTCCTCCGATAATTTATCCGCTTACTGACTGCAAAATTCAACCCACGCAAAGTCGTAAAGCGTTGTTATAAACAGGTCACGTGTGTTCGCCGACAAGTGTCCAGAAATGTAGTTAGGATTCATCCGCGAAGATGCGGAAGAATTAACATACTGCACATATCTTATTCGGGTCATTTAAAATGAAGATATCATAATTTAATTTCATCGATGTGGTAAACTCTTTGATAAGAGACATATCAAAGAGACATTCCAATTTGCTTTCAGAGGTACCCGACTCAATAAAATACTAGCAGTATGTTCTGGAACTATATTTTGTCTTTCGCTGGATGTTACGCAAGCTTGGTAAGCCTGCGCAATTCACAAAATGCACAGCGCGATAAATTTGTTATTTTGCGCAATGATTTTAAAGATTATTTTTTGAAACGGACAGGGTAACAAATGGATAATTTGGCTAATAAGGTAATACCGTATGCAGTTTTTATTTGAATTTGTGAACATTATAGTTGCTATTTTTTGACAAAAGGGCATAAAATTCGTCACTATAATCATATGCGCAAATGTATTACCAAATCCCGCAGAATCGTTATGCGTGTTTATGCTTAATGAGTTACCGCGGAAGAAAATACGTGGCTTTATTCGAGTAATGCACAATTACAAGCCATAAATTTGACAGATTACATAGTATACTGATCATAGCAAATAGGACTGACATAACTGAACTTCATTCGATCAATGAACTCTTTGAAATTAGAGACAATCTAATGGAACTACATCACTTCGCTGTGTTGTGAGGCCATTTAATAAGAATGAAAAATCGGGTGATAGCAAGGACTCGTCAAACGCTTGAAAGCGTTTATCCGACTCAAAAACTGAAATTTGCTACAAAAGATTTGTCTGATTTAGTTTAAAATGTAGTCTTAATTTAACCTTTTTATGCCCTTCTTCGAAGAAGGAGCTGTGTATTGCTTTGAAGATGTCAGTCGGTAGGTATATCGGTCAGTATGTCGGTGTAGACCAATTGGTTTCTGGATGAAAACTCATAAACAGTTGGTCTTAACATCATGAAAGTTGACAGACCAGCAAATGACACCTATTGATTTTGAGATTTAATTTTAGTATGTCAAAGGTCAAGGTAACAGTGACCTGGAACAGTTAAACCGTTTCCAGATGAAAACTCAAGACATTGGGCCTACGATCATAAAAATTGATGGGGATGTTAGGCATGACCAGCAAATGACCCCTATTGTGTCTGAGGTCAGTAAATCAAAGGTTAAATTCACAGTGACCCAGAACAGATGAACTCTTGGGCCTAGGATCATGAAACTTAATAGGGAGGTTGTCATGACCAGCAAATGACCCCTATTGATTTCGAGGTCAGTAGGTCAAAGGTCAAGGTCACAGTGATCTGAAACAGTTAAACATTTTCTGGATAACTTGAGAATGCTTGGGCTTAGGTTCATGAAAGCTGATAGGGAGGCTGGTCATAACTAGCAGATGACCCCTATTGATTCTGAGGGAAGTAGGTCAAAAGTCAAGGGCACATTGACCTGGAACAGTTAAACTGTTTCTGGAAGATAACTGGAGAATGCTTGGGCCTAGAACATGAAAGTTGACGGGGAGGTTGGTCATGACTAGAGGATGACCATCACTGATTTTGATGTCAGTAGGTCAGTAGGTCAGGGTGACTCAGAACAATATAACAATTTCGGAAAGATAACTTGAGGATGCGTGGGCCTAAGATTAAGAAACTTTAAAGGGATTCTGATCACATTAACCCAGAAACAGTAGACCTTATTTTGCAAAATAACTAGAGAATGCTTTGGTCTCAGATCACATCTGATACAGAGTTTACTTATGACTGGTAAATGACCCATAATTATTGATTTGAGGTCAGTTCCTCAAACGTGCAGTGCACAGTGACCAAATAATTTCTGTTCCTTGTGCAATTACTGTCAATGCATGAAGGGGGCATTTTGTGTTCTATGAGCTCTTGTTCTATTCAGCATCTTAATCAAACCAGCCATGATCTATGGCTTTCTCAAATGTTCCTGACCAATATCTCAATATCTAACAACCCACTTTTATTTTCTGAGAGCTTAATTTGCTCATAATAGGTCTAACAACAAGAGCACCGCCTTGCGGGTGCTGACGCTCATCTGATTTTTTTTGTATAATAGAAATATTGTCCTACCCATGATTTTCTAAGTCTAAAAAGGGCCATCACTCTTGCAAAAAGCAGGATAGAGTTATGTTTCGTGATGTACAGTGTCCACTTATGATGGTGAAAAACTGTTGCAAGTTTTAAAGCAATAGCTTTGATAGTTTATGAGAAAAGTTGACTTAAACATAATATTCAACCAAGAAAATGATTTTTCTAAGTCCAAAAGGGGCAATAATTATAGCAAAAAGCAGGATGGAGTTATGTTGCTTGCTGTACAGGGTCAGCTTATGATGGTGAACAAGAGTTGCAAGTTTTAAAGCAATAGCTTTGATAGTTTAAGAGAAAAATTTGACCTAAACATAAAACTTAACCAAGAAATCTGATATTTTCTAAGTCCAAAAGGGGCCATAAATCTTGCAAAAAGCAGGATGGAGTTATGTTTCTTGCTGTACAGGGTCAGCTTATGATGGTGAACAAGTGTTGCAAGTTTTAAAGGAATAGCTTTGATAGTTTAGGATAAAAGCTGACCTAAACATAAAACTTAACCAAGAAAACTGATTTTCTAAGTCCAAAAGGGGCAATAATTCTTGCAAAAAGCAAGATGGAGTTATGTTTCTTGATGTACAGGGTCTGCTTATGATGGTGAACAAGTATTCCAAGTTTCAAAGCAAAAGCTTTGATAGTTTAGGAGAAAAGTTGACCTAAACATAAAACTTAACCAAGAAATCTGATATTTTCTAAGTACAAAAGGGGCCATAAATCTTGCAAAAAGCAAGATGGAGTTATGTTTCTTGCTATACAGGGTCAGCTTATGATGGTGAACAAGTATTCCAAGTTTCAAAGCAATAGCTTTGATAGTTTAGGAGAAAAGCTGACCTAAACATAAAACTTAACCAGGCAACGCCGACGCAGACGCCGACGCCGACGCCGACGCCGACAACCGCTCAAGTGATGACAATAACTCATCATTTTTTTTCAAAAAATCAGATGAGCTAAAAATGATGTATCTGGCTATGCCATTTCCAGGGAAGATGTCTCTCTGTGATGCCAGATTTTAACGGGTATCTCTAGAAACAGCATTTCTCCAGGAAGAAACTTTTTTAATTATACAATAACAGGTGATTTATTACAAAGTTTTTCTGTCTGTCTCGCTGTTCAAATCAGTGGTAGGCACCTAATCCTATGTACTAATTATAACTTTCATAAACCTTTTTGTTTTGCTGTCAATTTGTCTCAAAGATCAGGATGGGAGTCTCTGTGGTCCAATGATTAACGTCGCTGACTTACAATCACTTGCCCCTCACAAACGTAGATTGAAAACCTTACTGAGGGACTTTGAATTCTTCATGTGAAAAAGCCATCCAGCTGGCTTACAGAAGGTTGGTGGTTCTACCAAGGTGCCCACTTAACTGTGATGAAATAATGCACAGAGGGGCACCTGGAGCCTTCATCCACCATCAAAGCTGGAAAGTCGCCGTATGACCTATACATGTGTGTTAGTGCGATGTAAAACTAAACAAACAAAAAAGTCCTAAAGGTTACGAAAGTGTAAAAAGATTCATCATTAGCAAAATTACAGTTTAAGTTGATTTTTTTTTTTCATTTTAAATCATAGCTAGGTTTTGTTTATTAATACTACAGATTTTTGGTTTGTAATTTTTGTACTGAATATTTCAAAGATATGTGAAAATGTTCATAGCTACTAGCAATAAAATGAACACACTTTCTTCAAAATCTTCATTGTTCATAATTATTCCTCTTTCAAAAACCTTTCGAATGCTATATAATTTAATTCTACCTGATTCTAGCTAATTCTTGCAATAGGGCACAAACAAATATTGAGAAATGAGCCGCGCCATGAGAAAACCAACATAATGGCTTTGCGACCAGCTTGGATCCAGACCAGCCTGCGCATCGGCGCAGTCTGGTCAGGATCCATGCTGTTCGCTAACAGTTTCTCTAATTGCAATAGACTTTGAAAGCGAACAGCATGGATCCTGACCAGACTGCGCGGATGCGCAGGCTGGTCTGGATCCATGCTGGTCGCAAAGCCACTATGTTGGTTTTCCTATGGCGCGGCTCAAATGATAAATTATTTCAATCAAAAGAAAAAAATAAGTATTGGCTCACCAAAAATGACTAGTATGTTTAATTTAGCCAATTCTGGAAAAAAAAAATGTCCAGGATCTGCAGCTTTCGTAAATGTACAATATTGCAATATCTAATGACCCACTTTGCCATTTGGAGAGCCTAAATTTGTTCCTATTAGTTCTAACAATAATGTCCTACCTTATTCTGCCATTTCCAGGACAAATGTCACTTTCTGGTGCGAGATTTTATTGGACATATCCTCAGAATTCTATTGAGGCCGACAGCAGTCTCCCCAGTAAAAATGATTACACAATAACAGATGATCTATTACAGGGCCTCTCTGGTAAGAATGATTACACAAATTCAGGTGATTTATTACAATGCAAGGAGATCTGTTACAGGGCCTCTCCAATGAGAATGATTACTCAATATCGGGTGATCTATTACTGGATCTTTCCAGTAAGAATTATTACACGATATTAGGATATTAGATGGTCTACTGCAGCACCTCTCCAATGAAAATGTTTACACAATAACAAATGATTTGTTTATGGGTCTCTCCAGTAAGAATAATTACACAATACATAACAGGTGACCTATTATAAGTACCCACCAGTTAAGAATGATAACACAATATCAGATAATCTATTACAATGCAAGGTGATCTAATACAGGGCCCTTCTCAATTGTAAGAATAATTACGCAAAATCTGGTTAACTTTTAACCTTTACCCTGCTAATTTTCTAAAATGAACTGGTCCATCATTTGACTTGAGCAGTACCAGCTATGACTGAAAGGGGTGTACACTGTAAATTAACAAAAAGAGTAGTGAACAGTGCAGACATGATGATCAGACTGTGCAGTGGTCACAAAGGCATAATCACTTGTCGCCAGCTGGCTAAAGGTTAAAGGGTCTTTCCAGTAGGATAATGATTTAGCAATATCAGGGCATCTACGATAGCTCCTTTCTTAGACTAGTCAATATGATTAAGCAACACCAGTCGATCTATAAAAGGGCCTCTCTAGTAAGAATGTTTTAGACTACACAAGATGATCTATTATAGGGCTTCTTACTTTCTTACTCTGTAAATCAGTAGCTGGCAAGTAATCAGCGAGTGCTTTAATTGCTTTCAGACAAGTTTGTTTTAATTGTTAACTTGTCTCGTGAAGATTTATAACTTGCAAAATACCACTTTAGATTAGAAATTGGTTTCCTAATTTAAGGTACAAAAAATATGGTGTCTAAACCTAGCCAGCTTGCATCTGCATTTAACTGATTTGAAGCAAAATTTTAAACTGACAAATGGCATGGTTGCATTCTGGTCTCTCACCTAGAACTATATGTACTGTACTTTAAGATATCTAACAGAAAGTGATAAAATGGTATCCACCTACTCTCAAGCTTTTCGCAAAACAATTATCATGATTTCCACGGTAAACAATCTATATTACACCAAAATTATAACCAGAAAAAGAGCATTTTGCAGTTAATTTCTATAATTATCATTATAACATATAATCTATCTGAATCAAATGAACAGATGCGTATAAATCTATCTGAATTAATCTGCTGTCTCACTTTACCTGTGGCAATAGATTTCCCAGATGATTTCTTAAACAATCTTGATCAGATGTATAAATCTATCTGAATTACATGAACAGACTCTATTTGAACTAGAAGATGCTTTTGCAAAAAAGCGCATGCCTCCCCCAATGCAAAGTGGTATAGGCAAGAAGTCAATAGGAGTCAGGAGCGAAAGTCAAAGAGACACTGATGGTTGGCTGCAATAGGGATCATCTACTTTGCATGTCCAGTGATCCTGCTAAGTTTCAACACTCTTGGCCTAGTGGTTCTCAAGTCACTGTTAAGGCTCCTGTGACCTTGACCTTTGATCAAGTGACCCCAAAATAAATAGGGGTCATCTACTCTGTATGTCCAATCATCCTATTAAGTTTCAACATTCTAGGTAAAGTGGTTCACAAGTTATTTTCCAGAAATGAATTCACATGACCAGGTCCCTGTGACCTTGACCTTTAATAGACTGACCCAAAAATCAATAGCGGTCATCTACTCTGCATGTTCAATTATCCTATGAAGTTTCAAGATTCTGGATCAAGAGGTTCTCAAGTCATTGATCGGAAATGGTTATCAATGTTCAGGCCCCTGTGACCTTGACCTTTAACGGAGTGACCCCAAAATCGATAGGGGTCATGTACTCTGCATGAGCAATCATCCTATGAAGTTTCAACATTCTGGGTTGAGTGGTTCTCAAGTTACTGACCGGAAACTGTTTTCCATGTTCAGGCTCCTGTGACCTTGACCTTTAATAGAGTGACCCCAAAATTAATTGGGGTCATTTACTCTGTATGTCCAAACATCCTATGAAGTTTTAACATTCTGGGCCAAGTGGTACTCAAGTTATTGATCAGAAGTGGTTTTCCATGTTCAGGCCCCTGTGACCTTGACCTTTAACAGAGTGACCCCAAAAACAATAGGGGTCATCTACTCTACATGACCAATCATCCTATGAAGTTTCAACATTCTGGGTCAAGTGGTACTCAAGTTATTGATTGGAAATGGTTTTCAATGTTCAGACCCCTGTGACCTTGACCTTTAACGGAGTGACCCCAAAAACAATAGGGGTCATCTACTCTTCATGACCAATCATCCTATTAAGTTTCAACATTCTGGGTCAAGTGGTTCTCTAGTTATTGATCCGAAATCATTTTCAATGTTCAGGCCCCTGTGACCTTGAACTTTGACGGAGTGACCCCAAAATCAATAGGGGTCATCTACTCTTTATGACCAATCATCGTGTGAAGTTTCAACATTCTGGTTCAAGTGGTTCTCTAGTTATTGATCGGAAATGGTTTTCAATGTTCAGGCCCCTGTGACCTTGACCTTTGACAGAGTGACCCCAAAAACAATAGGGGTCGTCTACTCCAGCAGCCCTACAACCCTATAAAGTTTGAAGGTTCTAGGTCAAATGGTTCTCCAGTTATTGCTCGGAAATGAAGTGTGACGTACGGACGGACAGATGGACGGACAGGGCAAAAACAATATGTCTCCTGGGGGAGACATAATTAATCGTACTGTCTAACGTGAGCCGTGCCATGAGAAAATCAACATAGTGGGTTTGCGACCAGCATGGATCCAAACCAGCCTGTGCATTCGCGCAGTCTGCTCAGGATCCATGCTGTTCGCTTTCAAAGCCTTTTGCAATTTGAGAAACCGTTAGCGAACAGCATGGATCCTGACCAGGCTGCGTGGATGCGCAGGCTGGACAGGATCCATGCTGGTCGCAAAGCCAATATGTTGGTTTTCTCATGGCATGGCTCACTTAATAATTGTTGGAACAGATTTCACAGATGATTTAATAATCTTAATCATATGACTTTGTATAAATCTATCTGAATTTAAAGGACAGTTCATATAATAACTTCGAACCGGCACCGTAACTGACTAAATGCTGTTTTTTTTTTCATTTCAGAATCACGATTTCACTTATACCCTGACTTTTAATACAAATCTCTGGATGATAATGTGTACAAGCATAGCAAATATGAAATAGTCTTAATATGTGTAATAATGATATGTCACTGTTTAGATGTTTATAATACAAACATTCTTGTGTCAATAGCGGAAAATGAAATGGGTACATGTGATGCATAAGAGAGACAAATTTGGAGAAAACCATTATCTTCTTTAGAAACTGCAAGATGATCCTGGACAATTTTTTACCACTGTTTTGCAATAAACTTATTTGAGGAAAAACATGACAAGTTCTTATTTTTATGGTATTTGGTAATCAAACCAGGATTTCAATTTGTGCATGTTTTTGATTTGATTTCATTTTACTTTCCGATTCAATTTTGGTGCATTAATTTTGTAAAATGGCCCACTGATCACATGATATTCTCTGTTTTTTTGCCGTTCCGCTTCACTTCCAGTAATGTGTATTTGTGAATAGCCTTTATTCATTTATTATTTGACTTAATTTGCTGAAAAAGACTTTAATCAAGATCAAATATATAAATTAATCTGAATTGTAATCTATTATCTGCCTTAATATTCTGGTAAATAGACAGTCATTTGACACTCAGGAAAACGATCTTCTATTAGGTAGATCAATACCAATAAAACTTGCCAAGGACTTGATAGATCATGATGCAACTGTATAATTAGGAGGCAGGGAGAAATGCTTTTTGTTCTGGAAGTGATTTATTAACTTTCAAAATCAATTACAGAGATGAGAAAAGTAGTTCTTGTCTCTTTTTTCAATTTCTGGAAATCATCCAAAAGTCTTCTTGGTTTTTGGAAAACATCCAGTTTCTTTTGATTTTCTGAAGACATTCAAACTACACTTTCCATGACAAGGCAAATAACTAATTTATGCAAAACCATAAATAAGAATATTTCTGCTCCACAAAAATTTGAGCAACACTGAAACTAGATTTTTTTGTGTATGAAATTTATATTTTCATTTCAAGGCTAAAGATATAAATCTTGAGTTTGAGGACTTAGGTCCTGAACATTCAGAATCTTAACCTTTACCCTGCTAAATTTCTAAAATGGACTGGTCCATCATTCAATTTAAGCAACACCATTTTTTATTCAAAAGGGTGTTCACTGAAATTTTTTTTTTTTTTTTTTTTTTTTTGGGTTGGGCTTAACGTCTCACCGACACAATTATAGGTCATATGGCGACTTTCCAGGTTTGATGGTGAAGGAAGACCCCAGGTGCCTCTCCGTGCATTATTTCATCATGAAAGGGCACCTGGGTAGAACCACCAACCTTCCGTAAGCCAGCTGGATGGCTTCCTCACATGAAGAATTAAACGCCCTGAGTGAGGCTCGAACCTACATTGATGAGGGGCAAGTGATTTGAAGTCAGCGACCTTAACCACTCGGCCACGGAGGACCCTGACTGAATAGCGAACAGTACAAACCATGATCAGACTGCACAGATGTTCAGGCTGATCTTGGTCTGCACTGGCCACAAATGCAGAATTACTTGCCGCCAGCAGGCTAAAGGTTAAGATTACATTCTGAAACTAGTCCACAACCATTCTTAAATAACCTTTGGAGTCTGATATCTCATTCAGAACCTCTGAACAGTTTCATACCATAAAATCTGATATTTTCACAAGACTAAATATTCCCTTGATTTAAAATCGGTATTGGTTTGCACAGTAAAATACTACCTTGTGAGACAAATATGCCCATTTAGAACAATAATACCATGTGTATATCCGCTTTTACTAATACAGACGGTTAACAAATATAACAGAAATAAGTCCAGTGTGAAAATCATTGATTTTACATTCTAATATGCTTGTCTCTGTTAAAACACGTTACACTAACGTTAACGTGCGGTGACGTCAAAGTTTTTGTTGCGACCAAGAAAGAGTGCTACTATATTTTATCTACTGTTTTAGATTAAAGGCATATTAGATTTGAAATAATTTATAGATAAATCGTGTTTTAACACTATTTATACACTCGGGCGGTAATACGTCGTACAAATAATTTCACTCAGGCTGCGCCCTTGTGGAATTATCACGCCCGACGTATAACCGCCCATCATGCATAAATAGTGTTAAAGCACTCTTTTGCTATTAATTATTTCTTAAATATAATTTATGTACTTACTTAGCTCTGAGAGCAAGTTGTCTATCGTTCGGGCAGACCCAGCGATCCATACCACTATCTGTAGATATTTCCCCCATATGGTGCCCACAGTATCATATAGTGTTCTTTACTTGTTCTACGCTCTTGTAATGCCTGTCACTTCACTGAAAAATTAAAACATATTTGTATGACTTTTGTCACCTAAATGAAAAAATGCAACATATATTATCATATCTCTGATGAATGGGGGAGGTTAATAGCCCAATGCACTTTGTTGACATAGTGATGTAAAAGATGTCGAGTTTATGAATAGAAAAGATGACATGGCGAGTTAACTTTATGAACAGAAAAGATGACATGTCCAGTTTGTGAACAGAATTTAATGACTTGTCAATGTTTTTAACAGAAAAAAATGAACGTGTTGCATTGAACAAAAGAAAAAATGTACAAAATAAACATTGTCAACTTTATGAATGAAAACCTGAAGACTTTGTCTAGTCGCTAATTCCTTTATAAAACCAAAGTGGTGGTTTAACAGTACTGAACGATCCTTGTTGAAGATTTTTAAGTGCATGTTTTTGTTTGTATAGTGGAT
This sequence comes from Mercenaria mercenaria, assembly GCF_021730395.1. Classification (NCBI taxonomy): domain Eukaryota; kingdom Metazoa; phylum Mollusca; class Bivalvia; order Venerida; family Veneridae; genus Mercenaria; species Mercenaria mercenaria. The sequence goes on along the minus strand of NC_069372.1, from coordinate 38,087,494 downwards.
TAACTGCATTAAAATGAATGATAGAATTAAATATATCAGCATGCAAAACAAATTGCTAATTTGCAAATTGCAAATTTCTTGAATGATTATATAACCATGCTAACTAGTACACAAAATTCCATAAGGTTTTTTATTTATATTAGAAACAGATATAAATCTTTTAAGTCAAATAGATGTTATGAATAATTACATGATTAGAACTTCACTACTTTCAATATTATACAAGAAAATATAAAGTTAGAGAAATAAAGGGAGGTAATTAAAAAAAACAATGCATTTAATGATACTTTCTATACAGCAGCCACATTATAAACAAAGGAAATGATTATGAGCCATTAAAGAATTATATTGATAAGCATGTTCCATTCAATCTTTTTTTAAAAACTCTATTAAATATAACTTATTGTTCCTTTTGAAAAAAATAGTCATGTACTTACACGAAACTGTAATTTCTCAGTCCACCAATTACTTGAAATAAATTTTCTGATCTCCAAGTAAGCCTTTCTTGAGGTCTTATGAAAATCACAGTAAAACTTTATGTACTTACGCTGAAGTCTTGATCACACAGTCCTTAAATAATTTTTCCTCGGCAGATCGCTAACCAGAAATTTTCACCATCATCAATACGATACAATTTGTGAAATAAACACTGTTGTATAAGAGCAGTGTCTCTCCTATCACATTAAATCGCAGACATAGCAATACTGCCAATGTAATAGATGTCAGCTGGGAAATACAGTCGCTCCCTCAACTTTATTTTCAGTCCACTCTTTCTAATACCATGGAACTGCGGTTTTAAATTTTTCCAATCTCGATATATCACTCATAGCACGTGCCCTGAAAATAGAACATAAAAACAATTTGATATCTGATCAATTCCACTGACAGGGAAAAAAACCAACAAGCAGCTTTTTCTCACAAAAGAACTTAAAAAAAGTGTTTTTCCCTTCCCGATAACTCAGGTTATCTGAGATCAGTTTACTTAAGGGTAGTGTAATTAATAACAGATATTTTGTGTAGTTCAATAGAAACTGTCAAATTCCTTGGGTTTATTATCTTCACATAAACTATTAATTTTTCCCTTAAACATTTAAGTAATCTTGTCTATTTCTATGTTAACCCTTAGCCTGCAAAATTTCTAAAATGGACTGGTCAATGTTTCAATTTTGGCAGTATCATTTATTGTTTTAAGGGATGTTCACTGAAAATTTACTGACTGAATACGGACAAGTGCAGATCTGCACCAAGATCAGCCTGCATGGTTGTACAGGCTGATCTTGGTTTGCACTGATCCCAAAGTCAGAATCACTTGCTGCCAGCAGGCTAAAAGGTAAGTTAATGATCTGAGGAAGCTAGAGCTATCACTGGAGCATTTAATGACTCCAATGTGGATGACAATATTAGACAATAGTTTATGTGAGAGTCAAATGTATTTAGCAATTATAACAAAGATAGAGTATCAAAAACATGATCTAAGTATAAATAGAACATGATTCATGGAATATTTCTGCAAAAGTGTATCAAAAAATTATATTATCTTAGTATAAAAGGAACATAACTCATGAACAAATTGTCTGCAAAAGTACCATAATGTACCGTGTGTCTTATATATGTTGTGACTAAAATAATGTGTAACAACTACATTAAGTTAGAATCAAATCGATTTTGTAATAGCCGAGATTAAAAGAGCAACAGTGCATCACAACTTTATCCTGAAATTTTATGTAAAGAGGGGGCAAAATTTATAAACTACTTATTGGTGCCAGAGTTATGAACATTGTGTCAATTACATAGAACAACCATTATAAGTCTGAATCAAATCTATTAGGTAACAACAGAGATATTATGAAAAAGCATCAAAATTAAAATGAAGTAACGTTCTAAGTAAAAAGGGCATATTATAAATATAAAATATTTGTGCCAGATTTAGGCAATTTTAAGTTTGAATCAAATACAATTTAAGTAATAACAAGAGCTCGTTGAACATGAAATGCCCCCCTTGATGCATTCAGTAATTGCACAAGGAACAGAATTGTTTGGTCATTGTATACCAAAGTTCTACTGTTCTGGGTAAATGTGACCTTACCATTCCATTTGACCTATTGACCTTAAAGATGTCATCTACTCTTCATGATCAACCTTCCTATTAAGTTTCATGATCCTAGGCCCAAGCATTCTTGAGTTATCATCCAGAAACCATGTAACTTTTCTGGGTCACTGTGACCTTTAGGGGTGACTATTGAGGCCTATTTTGACTATTGTAATAAATTAAATATTGATATTGGCCTGAAAAACTATTGCGATATACTATTCTATTGCAGGTTACTATTGCAATAGTTATTGGCCACCATGTTTTATACAGTAAATTTCTACCAACTGGCATTATTACACAGTGTAAGACACGGCACTGTTTATAATTGCTGTTAATACACATTGAGATGTTTGTATAACTGAAATGGACAGAAATAAATCTAACATTAAATATTCTTAACATTTTTTCTATTTCTTGCCTTCCTTGGATTTGAAACAATAAGTAAAACAATAAACCTATGCAAGGTATATTCAAACGAATCGGCCATTTTGTTGCGAATGTCAACGAGTTTAATAACACAGCATCAAAACAGACGAAAATTTACGGATCGGACTAAGGTGTTCCAGCACTAAATGAAGGGCCCTACCGAACAGTTTGCTATATCATACAAGTAGCCTACTTTCTCCATGTCCATAGTACTTTTTCTCATTTCAGATTAACAGGTTATTTAAATATATTTGATCAAGTTTCTAAGAAACTAAATTTATTACTTATCTCCCAGACTTCTCAGTCTATTATGGTAGATTAATTCCGTGAGGGTAATTATTGTAATAGAGACGTAAACATTTTCCGAGGGGCAAATGAAAGCTGGCTCTGTTTCTTGATTTAAAAATTATCAATTATTTCTGTATTTACTAAAATTTCAAAACTTATATCGAAACTATCGATTGTTGAAGGAACTATCGGCGATTGTTATTGGATCATGACTTTTCTATCGATGCATACTATCGGGACTCTCAGTATCGCAATGCATCGATATTTCAATGTATCGTTACACCCCTAGTGACATTGAAATTAGACCTACTGACCTCAACATCAATAAGGGTCATCTGCTGATCATGATTACCTCCCTATCAAGTTTCATTATCCTAGGCCCAAGCATTCTCAAGTTATAGTCCGGAAACCATATAACTGTTCTGGGTCACTGTGACCTTGACCTTTGACCTACTGACCTCAAAATCAATAGGGATCATCTGCTGGTCATGATCAGTTTTCATGAATCTTGGCCCAAGCATTCTTGAGTTATCATTCAGAAACTGTTTAACTGTTCAGGGTCACTGTGACCTTAACCTCTGACCTAAAAATCAATAGGGGTCATCTGCTGGACATGACCTGAATCTCCCTGACAGTGTCAACTTTCATGATCCTAGGCCAAAGCATTTGTGAGTTATCATATGGAAACCATTTAACTGTTCAGTGTCACTGTGACCTTGACCTTTGACCTATTGATCTCAAAATCAATAAGGGTTATCTGCTGGTCATGACCAACCTTCCTGTGAATTTTCATGACCCTAGGCTTAAGCGTTCTTGAGTAATATCATCCGGAAACCATTTAACTGTTCTAGGTCACTGTGACCTTGACCTTTGACCTAAATTGACCTAATTATTTTAAAAACTCCTGCGCAGTTATGTCCTTTGTGCATCACACTCAATGGTTGCTTAGGTATAATGAAATAAATAACACATGACACCTATATCTGCTCCGGTGTTAATACATTTTTCAAGTTGACAATATCAATAACACCCTCACTACCATGTGTTATTTATATATTTAATTAAGTACATGTATGTATGCAATAAATAGATTATTTCCTCTGCAAAGAAATATTGTACTCCGAAAGTAATATGCATGCAGACCTCAAAACAAATCTTTATCATAATTATGAACCTGAAATTCTTTCTAATTTGAAGTATTCAATATTTCTTGACATTTAATTAAATAAAAAAAAAAAAGACTGCCTTCCTGACAAATATTCAAAATTACTGCATCATAAACTAAATAACAATTTTCTACAATTCTCTAAAGGGTTCTAAAATGAGATGAAATTTTCTGTAAAAAGCAATAGAATTCGTGCAAGAGAAGTTCTAAATCTTGTAAGCTGTGCACAGGGGTATTATGTCACATAATGCATTTAAAGCTTAGGTGTACTTGTTTGTAGTTTCCATAAAAAAAAACATGTTTTTTAACTCAGATATATACTTAAAACATTGTCATGACGTCACTCCTTTGTTCTCGCTGTACTGTATTTTTAATATTGGACTGCTTTCAATGGGACTTAGTACAGTATTTTCCACGTGGAGTCCAATATCATTTTAATATTGGACTGTGTATTTAATATTGGACTGCACGAGGAAAACGATTTATATACAGAATTAATGTTTTCGTGTAGTCCAATATTTATCAATACATGTAGTGAAATTCCATATAGAAATATTATAATCAAATGAAAGCAGTCCAATATAATAACACAGTACTGATAATAAAAAGGAAAATTAATATCAAAACTAAGTTTTATGTATAGATCTAGATGCATAATATATATGGACAAAATCGCAAAAAGTTAAAAATAGCATTATACATATTTTGCATGCATCGACGTAGTCTTACTCCCTAAACAACAACTTCCTAGAGCAACAACTTCCTCAATATTGTTCACGTTTCCAGTTTCAAAAATTGTGCAAGAATATATTGCTCTCTGTTTAAAAAGCAGTTTTATTACACCAATCATGATAATTCTTTGAGGCCGTACTGTCAATGGCCTTTATGATTTTGTGAAGTTTACATGAAATGTCATAATACTTTTCAAGTAATGCTCCGGACAAGCCTTATTTTGTATAATAAAGTGAGATAATTCAAAAGCTAGGTAACATAGAGTTATGGTCCTGTAACACTCCTCTTTGACTAAATGGCCTCTATGACTATGTAAAATTTTAATAAAATGCCGTTAATACTTTTCAAGTTATACTACGGAACGGGCGGACGGATGGAAGGACGGACAAAGTGTCAACTATATTCTCGCCTTTCGGGAAGCATAAAAATAATAGTAATAATCATTTACGATTTACGAAAATTAAGTGAAGCATTACATCCTCGTATACATAGCTCATTTTTGTTATGTCACAATCCATTTTTTTCCGAATTTATCCATACATCTGTACATAGAAAAAACTAAACAAATGCTTATACGTTTATGAATGTTCATGTAAACCCCTGAAAATGATTTGAGCCGCGTCGTGAGAAAACCACACAGTGCGTTTGCCAGGCTGGTTACATTGTCCGATCGGGCTTTCGACATAAAAACTAATATTTCTTGAAAAATAGTAAAGATATTTCTTTCAAACTTGCTCTATTTATTAAGCATTTCATATGATACAAAGTGAAACAAACATAACTTTGTTGCCTTCAGTTTTGGTAGAATTATTTCCCCTTTTCAATAGGATGGTTTTCGCATGGTGCAGCTCATATTTTTGTTGTGGGTATTGATCGTTACAGTTTATGTTTATTTGAGTATTACATTCGTATTGAAAAAAAACTGTAAAAAAAAAAAAAAACAGGATGTTCATAAACCTTTCAAAATATAAACGTTTATAGCACCCTACGAAGAACAAATTGCCTTCATTTCTTGTGTTTGAAGCCAGTATGAAGCATTTGTTCACATTTGTTCAGTCTGTGAGACTGCCTATTGGAAAAGAAAAACAACTGCAATTAAGGGACACATGTACTTACATGAACCTTAGTTTTGCCGAAATATCTTTTAATTTTGTACTCGTATATTCTATTTCTGCTATTTTTTTATGAAATACTGAGATTTTAGTGAAAATAAATCTAATAAATTCAAAGTGAACTAGAAAATGCTTTTGTAAAAATGCGCATGTCTCCCCCAATGCAAAGTCCTATAGGCAAGAAGTCAATAGGGGTCAGGAGCAAAAGTCAAAGAGACACTGATGGTTGGCTGCAATAGGGATCAACTACTTGGCATGTCCAATCATCCCGCTAAATTTCAACACTCTTGGCCTAGTGGTTCTCAAGTCACTGTTCAGGCTTCTGTGACCTTGACCTTTGATCAAGTGACCTCAAAATAAATAGGGGTCATCTACTCTGCAAGTCCAATCATCCTATTAAGTTTCAACATTGTAGGTCAAGTGGTTCTCAAGTTATTTCCAAAAAATGATTTTACATGAACAGGCCACTGTGGCCTTGACCTTTAATAGACTGACCCTAAAATCAACAGGGGTCATCTACTCTGCATGTTCAATCATCCTATGAAGTTTCAACATTCTGGGTCAAGTGGTTCTCAAGTTATTGATCGGAACTAGTTATCAATGTTCAGGCCCCTGTGACCTTGACCTTTAACAGAGTGACCCCAAAAACAATAGGGGTCATCTACTCTGCATGTTCAATCATCCTATGAAGTTTCATCATTCTGGGTCGAGAGGTTCTCAAGTTATTGATCGGAACTGGTTATCAATGTTCAGGCCCCTGTGACCTTGACCTTTAACAGAGTGACCCCAAAATCATTAGGGGTCATTTACTCTGCATGAACAATCATCATATGAAGTTTCAACATTCTGGGTCGAGAGGTTCTCAAGTTATTGATCGGAAATGGTTTTCCATGTTCAGGCCCCTGTGGCCTTGACCTTTAACAGAGTGACCCTAAAATCATTAGGGGTCATCTACTCTGAATGACCAATCATCCTATGAAATTTCATCATTCTGGGTCAAGTGGTTCTCAAGTTACTGACCGGAAATGGTTTTCAATGTTCAGGCCCCTGTGACCTTGACCTTTCACAGAGTGACCCCAAAATCGTTAGGGGTCATCTACTCTGCATGACCAATCATCCTATTAAGTTTCAACATTCTGGGTCAAGTGGTTCTCAAGTTACTGACCGGAAATGGTTTTCAATGTTCAGGCCCCTGTGACCTTGACCTTTAATGGAGTGACCCCAAAATCAATAGGGGTCATCTACTCTGCATGTGCAATCATCCTATGAAGTTTCAATATTTTGGGTCAAGTGGTTCTCAAGTTATTGATCGGAAATGGTTTTCCATGTTCAGGCCCCTGTGACCTTGACCTTTGACAGAGTGACCCCAAAATCAATAGGGGTCATCTACTCTGCATGACCAATCATCCTATGAAGTTTCAACACTCTGGGTCATGTGGTTCTCAAGTTACTGACCAGAAATGGTTTTCAATGTTCGGGCCCCTGTGACCTTGACCTTTAATTGAGTGACCCCAAAATTGATAGGGGTCATCTACTTTGCATGTACAATCATCCTATGAAGTTTCAACATTCTGGGTCAAGTGGTTCTCTAGTTATTGATCGGAAATGGTTTTCAATGTTCGGGCCCCTGTGTCCTTGACCTTTGACGGAGTGACCCCAAAAACAATAGGGGTCGTCTACTCCAGCAGCCCTACAACCCTATGAAGTTTATAGGTTCTAGGTCAAATGGTTCTCCAGTTATTGCTCGGAAATGAAGTGTGACGTACGGACGGACGGACGGACAGGGCAAAAACAATATGTCTCCTGGGGGAGACATAATGATATCAAATATATTTTTCAGTACTCCAGTTGGGACCACATTAAACATCCATTGTGATAATAACTTAAATAAGAGTAGCTTCGAGTGCATAGATAAAATTCATACTGAAAGCAAGTTTTCCTTAGTTTTCAGCTTCCGCCTGGCTGTTATGTTCCGTGTATTAACCGGTTTAAAGGAACGAAAATAATATCACAAGTTTAGAATGGTTTTGACTTACCAGCAGCTGTATCCACTGGCACCAGAACAGAAATATAATGCCTCTGTACATGTTATACCCTACCCCTAGGTATTCTATAAGAACCATGGTCATGAACGGGAAAATATACTAACCCGTTTCAATTGCGCATTTCATACCTAAAACACGCAGTTCGGTAAATGTGTACTATGGATATCAAACAAGTGATAATTTATCTTCCATTGTGTACCGGTCACAAATTTTCAATACATCTTATCTTAGAAAAACAATGCGTAGTTTATAGTTATTTCAACGTTACACAAAAAACTTGCTTGAACTTCCCTGGTGGAGTTCCGTTCTAGATTACAAAACTATTCTGATTGGCTGTTGTGAAAATGTATGTCAATCGTCATTTTACTACACGTGTTCGCTAAAATGTGAAAATGCTGCATAAATGTGCAAAATGAATAAAATAAACAGAACAGATGCAGACCAATGTACGATTTCAAATTAAAGATCATATACAAGATGAATTTCATTCATCATTTCGAGTTTTAGTGTAAAATTGGTAAAATTTAAATTCTATTTTTGTTTGTTTACATTTCGCCAAACATGTGCACACTGCCGTGACCTCTAGACCGGAGGTTCGTTAGGGAAGGTCAAGCAAGTTTTTTCTGTAACGTTGACGAAAGCATAAAATATGTTGATAATCTCAGCAATATGAAATATAGAGACAATGTGACTGGTGCATGACGGAAGATAAATTATCGCTTGTTCAATATGCTAGGTACCCATTCACCGAACTGCGCGTTTAAGATGAGAAATATACGATTGAAACGGGTTAGTATATTTTCCTGTTCATGACCATGGTTCTTATAGAATACCTAGGGGTAGGGTATAACATGTACAGAGGCATTTTCCTTCTGTTCTGGTGCCAGTGGCTGTATCCGATAATATATTAAAATTGTCTGTTTTGTATAAGTCCTCTTGCACTAAATTTGAAGATTTTCGGGCAAATTCATGTACAACCCAACAAAAACTGTCATTCAACTAATAAATCACAACAGTATATTGCCAGGCGTGTAAACAAACAACCCATTTTCTCATTTAGTGCACATGCAGCAATCATTTTCTCCAGCTGTCCGATTCCAACTACGCTTTCAGTGAAACATTATCCTAATTCGCCATACCCTTGTAAATTTTAATTTGACAAAGTAAGTTTCCTTGCTCACACTTAAATAAAAAGAACATAATCACTCTACCCTTGCCATGAATTAAAATAAATCCATTTTTTGTTTGTTTCTAAAATGTCACAAAATTTCTTTCCTCCCACCGCCACTTGTGATAATACTACTGCTTATTCTGTACATGTGTAAACACAATTAATAGCATCACGAGAATCCCGGGCTAAAGAAAGTCCAATATTACAAAGGCGAGAAACCCGAGAAAAACGCAAAAATGCATTATGAGAAAAACGTGCGTAAAATAGTCATGAGGTTCTACTGAGTATTTCATAATCATATAGCAACTGTTATTAAATGCGGTAAAGTGAATAAAAACCGAAATAATTTAAGAAAATTTAACGTCAATCGTTTATACGTATTTTTTTTATTGTTTATGCCATAAAAACAATGTTTTAAGTAAGATATAAGCCTCAAACGATCCAAAATGTAAAATACTGGACGGTCCTCAGCGCTAACGCGCTTCGGACAGCCCAGTATTTTACATATTGGATCGTTTTCGTCTTATATCCTATACGTACATAATGTCTGCATTTTACTATGTTTCCCATATTTTAAATAAATGAGCCACACCATGAGAAAACCAACATAATGCATTTGCGACCAGCATAGATCCAGACCAGCCTGCGCATCCTCGTAGTCTGGTCAGGATCCATGCTGTTCGCTAATGGTTTCTCTAATTCAATTGCAATAGGCTTTGAAAGCGAACAGCATGGATTCTGACCAGAATGCCCAGATGAGCTAGGTTGGTCTGCAAATGCACTATGTTGGTTGTCATTTGCCTGAAGGATTTTTTAAGCATGGAAGTCAAGTTTACTTTGTGATATACAGTTCCAACAGGGATAATTCGAATGCCATCATTCACTCAAACTGAGACATCATCAGGTCCTGGCAAAATCCGTGGTGTATACTTAACAAATAATCAAGGCCTTCGAGTGGTTTATCGTCTGTTTTACCACGGTTCAGAGTTCAGATTCGTAGGAATTGAACCACGAGGGCTTTAGCCCGAGTGGTTAAATACTGAAGCATCTGAACGATGAACCGTGGTAAATTAGATGATAAATCACAAGAAGGCCTTGATTGGTTTCATTCTGACATGCTCATTGATACATTTTAATAAATATTATGCTGGGCTTCATTTACGCGAGGAGTAATGTAGCTGACGTCATGCGGCAATTTGACGTCATAATGCTCTCGCGCGTCAACCTTTGTTTATCGCAGAATATTATACAGAGCTTGATTCTCTTCTTTGTTTAACTGGAAATCAAATCGAGCCATGTTAGAATGTATAATTTTTGATGGCTCAACCTGCTAACTCGAACAAATTTTGCTGGTCCCCTCGCGGTTTGAGAGAACAAAGTTCAGCTGTAAGTAATTTGTTGCATAAATGCCATGAATATACAGGCCACGCAATGACAACTTCATGCTGCATTCATAACAAAGTTATCGGTTGGCATGATTTCATAAACATACACAGACAAGCACACACACACTGACAGTGTTAACATTAATTGTTTAAAGATAATACCTGATCTTACCATGCTAAATTTCTTTAAATTGAACTTATCCATCTTTCAATTTGGACAGTACCATTAACTGTTAAAAGGGATATCGATGCTTACCAAAAAGATACTGACTGAATGGCAAACAGTGCAGATCATGATCAGACTGCTTCATGGTTCAAACAGACCTTCCTAAAAAAAATTCAAGTAGTTTTCAAGGAGTTTTCAAGTACCCGTCTCTAGATTTGCCATGGTAATAAGGCTTTTGCTATGGAATTCCAAGGAGTTCCGTGGCAATTAGCATGGAAATCCATGGAATATTGAAATTTTCCATGGACATTGAATGGAACAGTAAGTTTGCCATGGATTTCCATGGATTACAGCTGAAATATTGATCTATTTCCATGGAAACAGGAGCTTTTGCCATGGAAAGTTGGACTTAGTAAAATTTTGGGATGGAAAATAGCATAGAAAATAACTTAGAAAATTTTTGTGATGGAAATTGATGGGAACTGTGGACTTAGAAGTTTTGGGAGGTATTTCTTGTGAACATAGAATATTTTAATGGATTAGTATGTTTTATGACCAATAACTACAACTAACTTAATTAGATAGGTAAAACAATTAATGGAATTACAGTAAAATCTGTCTTGAGAAGCCAGCCAAGGCAGTAGGAAAAAGTGGCTGCTTATGCCAGATGGCTGCTTCATGCAGGTAATTTATAGCATTTATGACCATTTTGGGAAATGAGACACTGGCTGCCTAAGACGGGTTTGCTGCTTAATAGAGGTGACTGCTAAAGCAGGTTTTACTGTAAAACATTTATTGTAATGCAACTTGTCATATAAACTCACCTTGCAGATAGATTCATTTTGAACTAATCTTTAAAAAATTATTGAAATATCATGACTTTTTCTCCTAGAATAACACCAAAAAGAACAGCACTAACAGTAGTTACATATATGATATTACAATTCTTTACACCAAAATTCATTAAAAGTTACCTGGCCAAGGGATTCTTAATTTGATTAATCAAGTAATAAATTATTTGGTTCTTTTAATCTTCTGTAGTGTACCTGTTGCTTGTCTCACAACAGGAGATTATCCCAGACTGCATGATAAGATCTTGTCTGCTTTATATTTAGAAACTCATAACAAGAGATCAACCAATGAAAATAAAGTCTGTGAACTACTTCTGGGGGCTGTAAATGTACCCAAAAAGTAATCCTGAACTTTTTTCTGTTTAATATCAGGGTAAACTTCAAAAATAATGAGTATGTAAATGGAATAAAATCAACCTGTGGTACAAAAATATTTTTAACATCCTAGATGTATCCTCCAATAGCTGACTGTAAATGACACATTTGCCCAAGAATATCAAAATTTCAAATCTACACAGGAAGTTCTTTGTTTGAGAGCAGGATGGAGTGGAGTTATTTTACTGTGTTTACATGCAGCTTGGAAGTTAACAATAACTAAAAGAATACACCAGGTGAGTTCATAAAATGTAGTCATGATTTTCCAACAGCAATGTAGAGTACCTATAGCAATGTAACAAAACTACTAAATGGATTCAAACTGGAAGCAGGCAGCTTAGCTTTCATTGTGTTATGCAACAAATGATTTGCTTCATATATATTTTTGTTCATTTATTTAACAGCTTTTGTTTTGCAAAGTTCTATTAAGCAGCTGCAATTTATAGTTTATCATGCTTTTAATTTACTAAAAGGAAAATTGGACACTTTTTAAATGAAATTATTCAATGGGTTCAATAAAATTTAAGCCAGTAGAGTTATCTCCACAGGTGGCACTGCTGTATTACAGGGTAAACAATGCTACTAGTCAGCTGACCACTGTTTACTAAGTAAATTCAGAGAATTATAATATGTGTTTTTAACCTGTTATTAAACTGGTTTATTAGTGTTGCACACATTTATGTTAAGGTAATGAAAATTATGTTTTTAGTAGAAAGAAATGTTTATGGATTATTTACTTGTTATTAATCGATGATTTTGCACTTTATTGAAAGTGTTTAACATTTTTTCGAAAATTTAGCAATAATACACATATTAAGCAGCTATTTGTTATTTAGGTACTATTACTTTTTCTTTTGAATTCTGATATATTCAACTTCCTAGTTGTTTTCAATATTAATATGATTTTTAAATTTAAAAAAAAAAAGGGAGAATCTCTCAGTGAAGTTGATGTCTGGTCCCTTGGCTCCAACATTAAATTATTAAGGAGCCTACTTATGAAAATCTATGTCTAACATTTAATATAAACTGGAATGTACAAGTAAATGAAAATTGGTTATAATGTACAGATGTATGTGTTCATTTAAGAGGAGTCTTACAGAATACTAGTACATAATTATATACTTATGATGTTCAGGGAGATTATTTTAGAAAAAGATATTTTTGTTAATGTAATATCAAACTTTCCATGAAATTAAATAAAATAAAAAGTCAACATTATACACTTAAATTGTATGTAATACAAAATTTGTATGTTTTAAATGTGTGCCAAAATTCAAAAACAAATTTTTTATATAATCTTATCCAAGGGTAAAGTTAGAAATTTTGTTAAATGTGCAGGTATTTATGCTGATTAACCGTTAGCCTGCTAAATTTCTAAAATGGACTGTTCCATCATTCAGTTTGGGCAATACCATTTATTATTCGAAGGGGTGTTCACTGAAAATTTACTAACTGAATAGCGAACAGTGCAGACCATGATCAGCCTGCACGGATGTGCACGTTGATCTTGGTCTGCACTGGTCGCAAAGGCAAAATCAATTGCCGCCAGCAGGCTAAGGGTTAATATGTAACCCTCAATTTGCCACATCTGGAAAAAGCTGATGATAAGATATTTTTGGCCCCATTATTCATCATGATGTATAGTTTTAATTTCAGGTCATTGACATACCTAATAAATAATAAACCAACATATTTTTATGGACATCTAGGTTTTAAACTATATCTGTTTTTCAGGAGTATATAAACAGCATACATGAATGAATGAATGGAGATAATTCAGTTTAGTGACCCAATGTATTGTGTTCAAAGGAGACTCCATCCAACAATTCAAAGACATGTAAGTAATTACTATAGTACTATAAATACATGTACACACTACCATTGTTCTATGTTTGATTGAAAGTGGGCAACTGACAATTTTCCCTGAACAGGACTGAATGGATCAACTTTATAATTTCCAGCAGAACCCATGACAGGTTTTATAATTATCTCCCTTATATCAAGTCCAGACCAATATTTTATATAATGATTAAAAAAGTATCAAATTAAGTTATCACTTGGCAGTCAACACACATTGGTGTTAGTGCAGGTAACTGGTAGAATTTCAATTAGGTCACCATTTATACAATAATAGTAATGCATAAGTTGAACCTATTGATCACTACCCCAAAACATTGAATATCTGTCTGCATGCCTTTTTTTATGGAACCTTATTCTATCTACATTTGAAATCAAATTGAAAAATACATTTTCTTGAAAATATAATATGTAATGTTATTACTTGCTTAAATCTGCAGTATTGCCTGTATGATAAAGAAGCACTTCTTTGAATACCATTTAATTTTGAAATTATGAAGTAAGGACAAAACTAATGAAGAAACTGCTTTTATGGTTTAATTGGTTTATTATTTCAACAGGTTAATGCAGTGAGGCAACTGATGGCAAATGATGGCTTTGTGGCAGTTAATGAAAACTACATGGTATTTTAAACTGATGGTGGCCAACAGTGACAGAAAATTTCTCAACCAATAGTTACATTCAGTTGAAAATGATGGCATATCTTATACCGACTATACTGCATTATGACAAACAGTGGAAAACATTGATATACTACAATGACAGTGGAACTGAATAGAAACTGGTGACATTTTAGCTCCATATTGTTTGTACTATTTTCTGTCACCTAGTGAAGAAATGTCAAAATTCATAAGCAGTTTTGTTATACTACTGACTATTATGAAATTATAAATTAAGATGTGACATGCATATTGGTTTCTGATTTTTTTCAGTCCAGTTTTGTCACCAACAAGTTTCCATGGTATTTCCACGGATTTCCACAGTTATTTGCCATGGCATGCCGTCCGAATACTCCACGGATTGCCATAGAATTTTCCTGGTTTCCATGGTCACCTTTGGTGTACCACGGAAAGCCGTGGATTTCCATGGAACTCTGTGGCATTCCATTGAAATCCATGGATTTTTTTCTTCGTATTTTTGTTTCATTAAAAAATGATATAAATTGGTAGTCCGAATACTCCATGGAATATTTTCCATGGATTTCCATAGAATTCCATGGCAAAGCTAGAGACGGGTAGTTTTCCTCCATTTTCAAGGACTAAAATGGGAGCAATGTCACTGTTGCTGAGACATGAAATATCCAATTTAGGACAAAATTAAACAATGTAACACAAGATTTACCTTCAATGCATCGCGGATAAATTACACAGTGTGAAAATTACTTGAAAGAGCATAAAACCCGTAAAGTACAGTACCGTACCGTACTATCGCCGACTCCGTGGCAGGCCCTTATTGCGGTAACGGCTTTTTTTTTTCCGTCGTTTTTTAGTTTATTTTGGTCCGTTTATAATGTTTGTCCGTTTTCACTTCGCACACGACGAATTTAAGGACTATTTGTCATCTTTAGTACGTTTTTTCCTAAATTCAAGTAGTTTTCAAGTAGTTTCTGACTGTTGCAAAATTCAAGTAGTTTTCAAGGTGTAGGCGTCAAATTCAAGGACTTTTCATGGCCTGTGCGAACCATGTGCTTGGTTGGGCAGGCTGTTCTTGGTCTGCACTGGTCGCAAAGGCAGAATCACTTGCCGCCAGCAGGATAAGGGTTAATTAGTTTCATAATATTTGTGATTTTTTTATATTTCTTTCATCAAAATACTATTAAACTCATATGAAATTAATTTTGTCTGAAAGAAAAATTTAATAAGCCACTCAATCTTTTAACGAACGTAACGACAATCTTAGAATTTAGTGTAGACAGTTATAAGTGCAGAGAGTACTTTCCCTTTTAAATTACCAAAATGGTGAAAATCGTAAACATGGGTATCTACGGTATTTCAAGTATACAGAATTTGACAAGTTGCACTACCCAGATAAAACATTTTTAATGAGTTACTGGTACAAACCTTAAAGTCCACCTGAATTTGCACAATTTGTAACAATCCTTCAAGAATATTATATGTCACATTAGAAGATACTGATAAGCCACCATTTATGATGCACACAGTACAACAACTCAGTTTTTTGAGAAATACAATTAAATCCATCCCCACCCCTCCAAATATCCAAAAATGTAGGTTCAACATTTTAAAAGGAGACCATTCATATCACACTCTAAGTCTAGATAAATGATAAAATTCCGAAGTTACTCTTCTAAATTATGTTTTTTTAATATCTCAGCATCAGAAACATTATACTCTCAGAAAAACTCAACAAAAGTTGACTCGGATTTCAACCCAGTACAATACACCAGACAAAAATCCATTATTCTATGAATTAGTTTTGTACTTTTTCATACTTTTTATCGATTACTTTAATGGACCATACTGTATCACTGTCATTCAGCCAATTCTATAAAGAAAGTAAATATCAATTATCTCTAGCAGCTACTTTCTATACTCCATGCTGTAGAGCTAGACTCCACATTAAAGAGCTTAAGAGCTAGACTCCACACTGAACTTCAGAGTTCTCTGGTCAAACTATGGTCAAAGTGTTTCACGACATTGTATTGTTTTGTACGCAATGACGCATTCTGTCTGTCACATAAACAGCTATATTATATGGTTACACAGTCATGATCCTTTCCCCATGAAAGGTGGTCAAGCGCGTCTGAGCACCTTTTTTTTCCGCACATTTTGCAACTTTGATAAAATATATACATTCTGTCTGAGAAATATTAAAACTTACTCAGTTTAGAGTAGGGACTGTTTCACATGGATTAAAAGAAATATAATAGAACTGAATAGTGTATTGACTTTTAATTCAATTTGCTATTACCTCCCTTTAGAGAGAATGATCCTTTCAATAAAATTTTGTTCCGCTGTTCTATTCTGGTAGCAATTACAGCAGCAATATCATTTTCATTTACAGATATTGTATAAAGTTAATTTGGGAAGTTGGCTGAATGGCTGTTTAAGGAGAGAGACTGCTTAATGCAAGTGGCCACTTGGACAGATTCAGCTGTAGAGCAAACCTGTCTATAAAGACCAAACATACTTCATACCAGCTTTAAAATGGTCCTTAGGTGGTCTTTAATTCAAAGGTAAAAATACACTGCTAACATCTGAACCAGAAATGACACTTGCAGTCTTGAGAGCTAGGCAGGTTTAGCTAACAGGTGGTGTACTGCTTTATATGCAAGGTAATGTGTAACTTTTGACAGATTCACTCTAATTTTCAAATGATGGTGTGGCAGATGTTGCCCTATAACAATGATTCCAAGTGCAGCTGGGACATAAAAACTTCTCCCATCAGTTCTGTTGGTGGGGGTGGGGGTCTATAATCAAGCTTTCAATGGACCACAATAGCATAACGATCTTCCCAGCATTGCTGAGTGTTTTTATAGACAATAGTATTATTTAAAGTAATTAAGTCATATTCTTTCAGAAACTTGCAATCTAAGTTATTCTTTCAGAAATGAACTAGAGGACTATGATGTCCCTACATCGCTCACCAGAGTTGAATCTGGCCAACTGACCAAATTTTTGATCCCACATGACCCAGTTTCAAACTTTACCTAGAGATCATAGATATATATGGTCAAAACTGTGGCCTTTAGAGTGTTAACAAGTTTTTCTTTTGATTTGAATGGGTGCCCTAGTTTTTAACCCCACATGACCCAGATTCGAACTCGAGTGTTAACAAGATTTTCCTTGGATCTTGCCAACTGACCTAGTTTTTGAACCAATATGATCTAGTTTTAAACTTGACCTAGAGATCATCAAGACAAACATTCTGACCAAGTTTCAAAAAGATTGGGTCACAACTGCGGCCTCTAGAGTTTTCACAAGCTTTTCCTCTGATCTTGCCTACTGACATAGTTTTTTTATCCCTTAAATCTTCTAACTTTGATTTTAAAAGTACAGTTGAACGTGTACAACTATATAAAATTATATGAACAAAGTTCTGAATTCTGACACGTCAGACACTAACTGAAATAAAAGACGCAAATCGGACAGTATGTGTAGCCAGACAAGTGTGAAATCACAGCCTCTCTACAGACATCTCCCCATACAACTTCCAGATTAAAACTATTACTTAACTGTTATGATACATCAACCCATTCATGCTGATTTCCCAAAGCCGTACGCAGCACAAAATTGATTTTTATGTAACAATATACTGAATATTATCAATATCAAGAATTATTAATATCGGCCGCGGGATGGGATGATATCATAATTATCAACTGTTTAATGACGCACATCATAAACAAGAACACTGCAAACACAACAACTTTTAATAGACGAACAAAATGTAAAATCTCTTCTAACCTTTAGCCTGCTGGGAGCGAGTAATTCTGCCTTTGCAACTAGTGCAGACAGACCAAGATCAGCCTGCCCTCTATATAATTTATACAATGATTTCATGTGCAGCTGGGACATAAAAATTTAATATTGTTGAAAAAGGGCGTTAAAACCATTAAGCAAACATTTCTGTGTAGTAATAAAAAAATCCTTCAATGCAATTAAAAGTTATGGAGCAGAAACAAATTTTCACTTGACTTTTAACAGTGACCTTGACTTTTAAATGACAAGCAATTTGGTCATGTGTTGACACACTGTCCCATCATAGGAACGTTTGTGTGAAGCACTAACTTAAAGATAATCCATCAACGCATATAAAGTTATGGAGAGGAATAAATTTTTACTTGACCTTCAATAGTAACCTTGACCATTTAACCTAAAAGAAAAAGTCATGTACGAGCATAATCTACATATTGCCCTCTATTCACAAACCAAGTTTTATGAGCCTATGTTGAATATTTTTTGAGTAATTGCAGGATCCAGATTTGCAGACAGACAGATGGACAGATGGAGGGTATACCTATAGTCACCTGTGAACCATCGGTAGAGTACTATGAAAACATGTTTGTTTTACATGTTAAGATCAAAATACTACCACTCCCCTATGTCGTTTCTATATATTCTATATTTCTCTTTGCTCTCCCTTCTCCTACACAAATTTTGTGGTAGCAGGTGTTTGTGGTTTAATTAGTAATTGAAGTTGATGCCCTTCCTTGCACAATTTATTGTAGCGTGATATTAAAATTCTTAAAGAAAACAATAAAATCCCTTCCCAATACCATTTTTAGAAAGACATAAACATTTGAAGATGAGTTGAAATATGCTAAAAAATGCTATAATTGGAGTATCTTTTGTTGCTGTTTATAAGACAGGTTGTCCCATTTTCAGTCCGATGATTACTATGGCCTTGACAATTAACCTACCACCCTTAAAAATAATAGTGATTGTCTACTTCATAAGCCTACCCATGCTAACATGTTTGAAGGTTCTTAAAATTGGTCTAGTTGTTGAGCAGAAACCATTCTCAATGTTCAGGCCCTGCAAACCTTGACCTTTGACCTAATGACCTAAAAACAATAGCAGTCATCTTCTTCATAAGCCCAATCATGATGCCATATTTGAAGGTGCTGGATCAAGTGGTTCTCAAATTACTGGGTGGAAACCATTCGCTGTACCAACAGACAGACAGGTGCAAAGCAATATATCCCCGCTTCTTCGAAGTGGAGCATAAAAATATACAGTATGTAAACATCTTAATAAATCTTTGACTCTGTTTCAATATATTAACCTCTTCTTCTTCCTGCAGATCCAGGATGGTGGGGCATACATATAGTTTATGTATTTAATTTACACTCAACAGTTGAGTTCATTTTCATTTTACTTTACGTTTATAACACACAAAATAAAATTAAAATTTCAGTGATGCTAAAAACCTGGATATATCTTAAAAGATTCCCAATTTCTACGGTAACGATGCTACATTTGTATTTCTATCAATTATTATAATTATGCTTTCTAAAAATTGGATAAAACTAGAGTTTTTGTGAGAAAATGATGTGACATCATTCTACCCTCTGTGGGAAATATACCCATACATCATATTTTAATGAAATCCTTCATCTGCTGGGAACAATTAATGCCTAAATAAGCTAAAACCTAAGCAAGTCTTTTATTTTTCTCCATACAGATGAATTAATGCTGAATTCAGGTATTTTTCCAGTAAATTAATGACAAATCCTGAAGTCTCTAAGGAATGTGATTGTAGGACAAGGACAAATTTTTGTTACTTTTTTATGCTTAGATTAGAAGTAATGCTTCATTGACTTGAGGCCAGATTATTTATTTACTTTAAGACTGAGGCCAGAATAATCATATTTTACTTTAATATTCGTATATTTATATTTTTTCTTCTTATTATTAATATCAAGAAAATAAATATGACTAGAGCTATCACTAAAAGTGATTAATATTCCCTGTTGCCACTTTGATACAAAGAAGTTAAAATGTTGGGTTCATGAATTTTGACCTCCAAGTAAGACCTTGACCTTTGAGCTAATGACCTGGATTGTATCCAGCTGTTATTATACAATACACAGCATGCAATACAAAGCCAACTGACCTCAAAACGTGACCTTGACCTTGGCCTAGTAGAGAAGCCGGTTTCCTTTTTAATGCACAGTCATACAAGGGTGTTACTGGTACCACTTTTTCATGTCTTTGGTGTGATAGTCTGGGAGTTGGAGGCCATGATCTTCCACTAAAGTGCCTAGCAAGGGAGTTACTGGTACCTTTCTTTTCATGTCTTTAGTGTGACACACCGGGAGTGAGAGCCCATGATCTCCCACTCAAGTGCTAAGCAAGGGAGTTACTGGTACCTTTCTTTTCATGTCTTTGGTGAGACAGGCTGGGAGTGTGAGCCCATGATCTCCCACTCAAGTGCTAAGCAAGGGAGTTACTGGTACCTTTCTTTTCATGTCTTTGGTGAGACAGGCTGGGAGTGTGAGCCAATGATCTCCCATTCAAGTGCTCTACTATTATGAACAAACTTTGACAAAGGACCCCTTAAAAACAGATACAATATGCTTACTCTGGAAAGAGCTGACTATTATAGCGCTTTCCATATTACGAAAAAATCAATTATCGCATGTTTGCAGTATCAGTTCAATGTTTGCTTTGTTTCTTTGATAATATCCACACAACCCGAGGATTGTCTTGTCTTAAATCCCACGCTGAAATATAGATTGTCTGCATGCAATAATGTCTTAAAAATTCATCAAGAGTGGCAGTTGCCTTCGTTATGATCTGCACCCAAAAAATAATTGGCCATACTTAAAATATTGTTTGGTGTGCTCCCAATCCATGACATTAGAGGTGGGTATGTGTAAGGGTAAAAATTTTAAATTTATATTGAGAAGAATAACTGTGTTCGTCTGACTGTGTATATTGTTCAACAGATATATGAAGTAAACTAGAAAAGCTTATTAATTAATGATTTTTTTTTCAGCTTACTTTAAGGCTAATTGTTCAAGCTGTCATGTTTTGAGTTTTTTGCCACATGGCATGGTGCAGGGAAATCTCTGTTTAAGTGCAAGTTGGAGGTCAAAGGTCAAAAAGCTAAAAATAACTCTGAGTTGGCTCAATATTTCTGAAGTGCTGGAATGATTTTTATAAAACTAGCATCAACTGTTTACTTCATCAAGATGACATGCTGAGCGTAAAACCCGGGTTAATAGTTCCAAGGTCAAGGTAACACTGAGAGGTCAAATTTCAAACAGATTTACTGCGAACATTTCATGGGATTTTTAACTAACTACAAAGTAGTGTTCACCATCACTATATAAATCCTGCAAAATTTTCATCAGAGGAATGAAGTATTGAGAGTGATTAAAAGCAGCCACTTATGCTTAAATTTAAGCATGCAGCCAGTCAGCAAATTTCTCTAATTGAAATTCTGTTCTAATTTCATCATGTCTGAAGAAGCCATCTGCTCTAACTGACCATGCAGACTGTATCACTTCCTTTCGTGGCCGCTTAATACAGGGATGACTGTATTTCCTTGCTCACACTCCAATCCATAGTACCAACAAGAGCTGTCTCCATAGGATGACACATGCCCCCGATGGCACTTTGAATGAATAGTTATGGCTGATGTTAGAGTTTAGGACCTTTGACCTACGGACCTGGGTCTTGCGCGCGACACGTCATCTTACTGTGGTACACATTCATGCCCAATAATTTTAAAATCCATGCATGAATGACAAAGATATGGACCGGACACGCCCATCAATGCACTATCATGAAATATGACCTTTAACATCTAAGTGTGACCTTGACCTTTGAGCTACGGACCTGGGTCTTGCGCAAGACACGTCGTCTTACTGTGGTACACATTCATGCCAAGTTATTTGAAAATCCATCCATGGATGACAAAGATATGGACCGGACACGAATGCACTATCATGAAAAATGACCTTTAACGTCTAAGTGTGACCTTGACCTTTGAGCTACGGACCTGGGTCTTGCGCGCGACACGTCATCTTACTGTGGTACACATTCATGCCAAGTTATTTGAAAATCCATCCATGGATAACAAAGATATGGACCGGACACGAATGCACTATCATGAAAAATGACCTTTAATGTCTAAGTGTGACCTTGACCTTTGAGCTACGGACCTGGGTCTTGCACGCGACACGTCGTCTTACTGTGGTTCACATTCATGCCAAGTTATTTGAAAATCCATCCATCGATGACAAAGATATGGACCGGACACGAAAATTGCGGACAGACTGACAGACAGACTGACAGACCGACAGACCGACAGACGGTTCAAAAACTATATGCCTCCCTTCGGGGGCATAAAAATACATTGTAATACAATTAATTTTAAAATAAGACGATGACCTTAGCCCCTTGCGTGAACACTGGGATTCCTCATGACCGACCAACGCAAACCATTGTGATCATGACTGTGATCAAGGGCCAATCGAGTGTCTGGCCACCGCTACTGACCACCCGTAAAATGTTTTGACCACCTGGGTCGGAGGGTTTTGAAGGTACCATTCTGACTGTACTGTATGACTGTACACAGCCAGATTATAAAACAGGTTTTAAGCTCTCCTGGTTTAGCTTGCTATAAAGCACATGCATGTCTGTCAATAATACACGGCTACTAAACGCTAGCGCCACCACCAACTTGTGGTGATAAGGAACAGAGCTATCGACATTTCCGTGGTGCAGCTATCGCCCGTTTCTACTTGTAAACACGTGAGTAAAATTTATATTTTATCTTATATTTTCATTGATAGAACTTTTTTCGAAAATCTAAGAATGTAGTTCCGAGTAACAACACTTTTACTACAGGTTGGCTGTAATTTCATTAAAATATTATGCAAATTGCGGTGCAAGGAGCTTTTCTCCCGAATTTGACAGTGGCATATTTTCATATCGGCCAGTATTCGAACACCATTCCGATGATTAGACACACTGTAAGAACATACTTGCGCATGCAAATGGTGTAGAAATGAATTACACGTATTCCAATACACCAAAGAATTACAAAAACACAATAAAAAGTTAAAACACGACTATTTTTTTTAAAGTGGTGGCATTATCACTAAAGTGGTGGCGCTATACATTAGTGGTGGCGCTGTTGTATATGATTAGTAGCTGATTATATTCAATTTTAATATATGAAAATGTCTGTCTGCAAGCCACGGAAATTTCTACAATAATCGATGTTATCAACCTATCCCACACTACACCCAAATTACGTTACTCGACAAAATACATGTAGTAACCTCTACATGATCGCAAAATAATCTACATGTATATGGATTCAGATTGTACATCTAAGCTCTATTGATTAATCATATTTAATCGATTGAATTGAAAATGCACTGTACTCACTTTTCAGAAAGAATTGTGAAAATAAGGTCTTTTGTTTACAATGACATGCAAACTACGTATAAAAACAAAGGGAAGTAACTTTCAGAATCTTAATATAACAAATAAATTCTACACTTACTTCAAATTATTTCCTGGACACAAATCTTTGTTTGAAATAAGAGTATTGCTACTATTTTTCTTGACCTGAATTTAAAGTACACTTACGTTTGTATTTAAGGTATTGGACCCCTAATAGTAATGTTTAAAAAATGGCATTTGCTTGGTATATTCTTAAAGTTGACCATGTTTCGCACTGTGTTGCAAATTTTAAACAACTTTTACCGTGCCGTTTTTTTGTAAATTTTGTATAATTTATGGTTATTCCTCAAGCTCAAGTAGAGACAAATTTCAATGTGACCGCCACTATTTAAAAAGTTTGCAGAGAATTCATTACAGCATTAATTTTGATAAAAGAAACATCAAACTATAGTTAAACAATTATAAAACACAAAATAAAACTGTAAATATCATTTTTTTTCTAGGGTGCCTCAAATAAACAGATTTAATGAGACAGAATTTTAACTCAAACATTGAAAAATTAAGGTCGAATCCTGTGGGTCTGTTTTGAATTTTGCTCACCTCATTCAAAAATATCCTTGGGGCAGAAGTAAAACCTACCTGCATTTCTTCCAAAATATGTAATCTAAAGAATGAAGGCAAAATAGAGAACTTTTACCGCATGTAACTCAGTATTTTTAAAGATGTCTAACTCTACCCCTCCTGATTCAGAGGTAAATTCACTTTAAACAGCAAGAAATCGCTTTTAAAATGAACATTTTCCACTTTTGTACAATACATCCATAATAAGTCTTGAAAGAAGTAAAAACGTACTAGAAAAAAAGGAAAATATGGAGAAAAACATTTTGGTCCCAGTCAAAGTAGGTTTATGGTAGGAATTGAATACTCTTCAAAAAGGAGGTACTCTATTACGGGTCCAATACCTTAAGTAGAATATTTAAAGGTTAGAGATAATTCTAAATTAACATTTTAAACAAAGAAAAATATTTTACTTGACTACAAGAGCCCCAAGGGTCTGTGAGTATTTTGTCCTTTTTTTCTTAGATAGAGAATGTTTCATAAAGGTAAATAAACTATGATCGTGTTTTTCTTTCTTTAATAACATAATTCCTTACAGGAAAATTATCAGTTAGAGAATGTTGGTGTTTGTTTTGTTCCGGATGCGTCAGCAGTTCGTATTATTGAATGCTGTAAGAGCGCCACCACTACTGTATAGCGCCATCACTAGAGTTATAGCGCCACCACTTTTAAAAATCCTGGTATATTTCTTCTAACCCGAGATTCTATTATTCATGTTGTGTGCGTATATAGTTATTTATCATTTCTACACCATTTGCATGCGCAAGTATGTTCTTACAGTGTGTCTATTCATCGGAATGGTGTTCGAATACTGGCCGATATGAAAATGTGCCACTGTCAGATTCGGGAGAAAAGCTCCTGACACCACAATGTGTATACTATTTTAATGAAATCACAGCCAACCTGTAGTAAAAGTGTTGTTACACGGAACTACATTCTCCGATTTTCGAAAAAAGTTCTATCAATAAAAATATAAGATAAAATATAAATTTTACTCACGTGTTTACAAGTAGAAACGGGCGATAGCTGCATCGCGGAAATGTCGATAGCTCTTTTTCTTATCACCACATGTTGGTGGTGGCGCTAGCGTTTAGTAGCCGTGTAATAACTGAGATTTGAAGTTCATTCCCTAGACAAAAAGCTCTCTGTGATAATTTGACAAAAGACTCTTCAACCTTGCCCTTAATCTGTGATTCATGCAGGTGTGTTGTCAATTAACTTAAAATAACAGACTTTGCCAAGATCGAGTCTGCAAGCATACGGGTACAAAATCAAAACTGAGAAACACTGCCGCTAAACAACCCAATTACTGTTGAGAACATTTATCTATGTTAAGAAAATCTCAAGGATTAACACTTATTTCTGTCCTTAAAATGTGACATCATTCTATGTTCGAAAAATTGAATTTGTCTGTTAGGAAATGGCATTAAGCTCGTACCTCAACAATTTTGCACCGAGGCAATGATATTCCAGCAAGTGTTTCTGAGAAATATATGCAAATCAGTTATATCACTCTCAGTGGGAATTGTTAATTGGATACCGCACACTCAATTAATCCTAAAAGAAGTGCAAGGGCTCCAAGCAAAATGGATTACTGTGTTACTTTCAGGCTTGTCTGTCAATGCCAGTGACATATGACAAACAGCCAGAATAGAACAATTTTCCCTACAGTTTTGTTGATAAAGATGTGGATTGATGGATGGATGGGTGGTTAGATGGCTGGATTGGTGGTGGATGGATTGGAGTGGATGAACGGTTGGATGGATGGACAGATGGACTGAATTGGTTTGTCTGGACTGGACTGGATTAAGCTAGAGTGAAGTGAAGCAGAGTGGAATGGAGTGGAGCAGAGTGGCATGGATTAGACTAAAGTGGAGTGGTACAGAGTGGAGTGGAGTTAAGTGGATTAAAGTGGACTAGAGTGGAGTGTATGATAACCTTTTCACAGCAAAACCATCCATACGACAACCTTTCCACAGCAAAAACCTCTTAACATTAACCTCAACACAGCAAAAACGTTTGTACAATGTATAAACTTCAATCTAAGAGGTTGCCCTCTATATAAATATGCTGTATCAGACAGTGACATTAATGTGGCATAAAATAAAATCCTATCTGCTGCTACAAGAGAACAAATATAATAATCAATTATCTGCTGGAAATAGTTTGTTAATGACACATAAAACAATTAAACAGAAGAACAGTGCTCCAAGTTGAACCGTTATCATGCTGCACATTATTGATTCTGCCTTTGCGACCAGTTTAGATCATGATCAGCCTGCACATCTATGCAGTCTGATCAAGATCTGCACTGTTCGCTATTCAGTCAGTATCGTTTTGGTAAGCACCCAGATAAAACAGTTAATGGTACTGTCCAAATTGAAAGAGGGACAAGTTCATTTAGAAATTTAGCAGGGTAAGGGCTAAGGTGTTATGGTTCATGTAAGGTTTTAAATTACCTCCCTTTAAGTGAATTTTCATTTTTAAATCATTTACTTCATAGGCCATTCCTTTTCATAGCCCACTGTACCTATATAACAAACTGTTCTTCACTAGTTAATCACAATTTCTATTCATGCATTGCAATTATCAATATTATTCAATTATAATTTGGTTTCTGCAGAAAATTGGCAACTTCGCCACATAAAAATGAGGTGAAAATCTGTATATTTAGATGTTTTAAGCTGACAGACACAATGTGGTTGTTTACAGCAGGTGGCTGCTTAAGTCTGGCGGAAATTAGAACAAAATTGTAAAATTTGGGAAGTCAGGTGACTGGCTGCTTAATAAAGTGACCACTGTTAATTTTCTACTTTTAAGAACATATTTAAGGCTATATGCTTCATAGTTTAAACAAATTATTATAATGCAGCAATTCAACTGACTCAAGCATGTGCTGAAATTTAAGGCTGCAGCACTTATATTATTAAAAACATGTGAATGTGTATACTGGATCACTATCACTGAGCTAGAGCTATTTATAGTGCCCAGTTATACCTACCCAGAGGTCAACGTACGCCACCCACAAACTAGTGTTACATGACAGTGCACTGGAACTATCAGTAACTTTATCAGTAACTTTATCTCTTATTTTCCAATATTTCATACAAGAATCACACACATATATATTTCTGTTAACCCTTATCATGCTGGACACGACTGATTCTGCCTTTACAACCAGTGTAGATCATCCATGCAGTCTGATCATGATCTGCACTGTTCTCTATTCAGTCAGTACCTTTTTGGTAAGCACCCCTTTAAACAGTTAATGGTACTGTCCAAATTAAAAGACGGACAAGTTCATTATAGAAATTTAGCAGAGTAAGGGTTAAGTTGATTTTTTCCCTAATTCTTACCTTTTGCACAGTAATCTGCATGATATACAAACCAAAACTAATTTGCATATGAACAAGATAATATACACCCAGTTACTGATATATCCAGGTATTTTCTATCATCTGGCAAGTGATCCACCGATTTCTCCAAAATTTTCAACATACTGCAGTAAATGATAAATGATGAATGTCTCATATTTTTAAACAAGAGCACCACAATGTGGAGCAATATACACCCAAAGGTATGACCTTTGACCTCTAAGTGTGACCTTGACCATAAAGCGAGCCATCTGAAACATGCACTCTGCACGTCGTCTCGATGTGGTGAACATTTGTGCTAGCTAAAGTTTCTTTAAAATCCAAGGAGCAGTTAAAGAGGTACAGAGTGGACACAAAACAAAGTCATATGACCTTTGACCCCTAAGTGTGACTTGACCTTAAAGCCATCCAAAACATGCGCTCTGCATGCTGTCTCAATGTGGTGATCATTTGTGTCAAGTTTCTTCAAAATCCTTCATGGGGTATAAAAGTTATAGAGAGGACATGAAATTGCAACTGACGGATCCGGACACCAGTGTCATGAAAATAAGAAATATCTGCAAAATTATGAATTGTCTCTTAAAACATATTTTTGCCCTGGTACTTTAGTCATGCAAATGTGATGTATTTAAACTTTATACTAGTAATGACTTGTACTCCACAAGTAAATGACATAATTTTTTTTGTCAAATTGTCATGGCGAATTACACTGCTGGATCAAACCCACAGCCACTCTATAGTCTTGTACGCTACCTTATAATTAGCAGACAGAGTGGGCTGCGGTTGAAACGAAACAATTTTAACAACTTTGCAACTGGGACGGAAAGGTGTCAGAATGTATGAAGTAGATAAATTATGTCAACTCCGAAAAAAAACATTGGTATGTTAGACAGAATCCTCTAAAGAATTTTCGAGACAGTCCCTGACAGACATGATTTTGATACAATATATCACTTTACAGCAGACACATACAGAATTTTAACACACTGTAAAATGGATTCCATCTTGAAAAGGTTAGCAACAATCTTCTCCAATGATCTGCTTTTAACCTTTTAAAGATGCCTTTTCTAAAAGCAACAGAATTCTGTGAGAATAAAACTTCCAACAAGCCATTTGAGGTCAAACAGAGAAAAGACTTGGGAAAATAAAGCAGTACTTACCAATTTTTCTACTATTCTATTTCCTTTTCTTCTAAGTTACTCAGTATTTCCTGAAAAATAACATATTTTATTATCAAACAACATCTTTACCAACAATTACATTCTCTACCCTACTGTCCCAAGTTGCAACTGGATATTTAAGATGTTCTAAAATACACTGTTTTTTTTTTTGTGTTTTTTTTTAAACAACTCTTTATTTCTAATGATTTGGTGGTTTGATTTTTTTCTCATATTATGGGGCTATATAACCATTCAGCATATTTATGCTTTTTTACCACACAAACCAATAGCATTTGGGAAAATACTCGCACTATCAGAAGTAACTGTGCTTTATATCATCATTCTTGAAAGTGACTCAAACTTTTTTTTATTTTCACCTAAAATGAGGTAACTATTTCATTTTCTTACAATTCTTGTTAAGTTACTTACGTTTGTCTGTTTTTGGGTTAAATGCTGTTTTTCAACAGTATATAAGTTATGTAACTTTCAGATCAACTTTATGCATCGAGGCATGTCTGCACTTTTAGCTCATAACAATACTGCGGTAAACACTGAGGATAGCGGATAAGTCACGCCTCACTAACTGACGTTGAATTATGGTGTTCTTGGATTTCTGTACCAGTACAAACCTGTTCTCCGCAAGTACAGCCAACTTCCCCACATGTATGAATCAGGTCACAGGCGGACGAATGATTTCAGACACGATGCCTTTTATCAAATTGCCACTGAGAACATTCATCTCGCCCGAAGATAGAACAGGCGGACTTTGTGTTACTTTTACACTGGAAGTGACTCCAGCCACTGTGACCTATTTCAATCATATATATTGCAACCCATTAAAACTGTTATCACTTACATGTAAAAACTGTAATCCAAAACCCTTGAAAACCCCACTAAAGTATACAAAACTATTAATTTTTTCCCTCTATTTCCTTTTTGAATTCTTAAAAAAATACTTCCGTAAGCCAGAACTTCTCTGTTATAATAAGGCCTTAAGAAAAAATTGTTTGTTTCCGGTTTCCTGACCTACCCTAAAATTTTTTACCCGACCCTAAATGTTTTTTATGGCCTTGGAGAATTTGTTTTTCAACTTTTTAACAAAAATTTGCAAAACTGTACCTTTTATGCTTTAAATATGGTCAGTGATGAAAAATTAGAAATCAATTTACAGATGCTCTAAAGGCTTAACACCCTTATTTGTATTCATTCTTTGACACAAAAATAATTTCAGAATAGACTCCCACTCAATAAAACAAGGTTCAAATGGAAAAAAAATTACCGACCTACCTACCCTAATTTTTTTTAGCATATGTTACCGGAAACAATTTTTTGTTAGGCCTAACATCTATTGGCACTATATAACATTTAAATGTGATAAAATATCCTGAAACAAGACAAAACATATCAAACCTACGTAATTCTATTAATATTTCCGGATATTTTTCTCTCTAACACGGGGATTAGGTAAACTTACACCAATCGTGCAAATCCACGTGATACTTCCTCGCAATAATCAGAAACTGAAGGGAAATCGTATTTCATTCATTCAAATGAACTGGAAAACCACTGTAGAAAATGATCAATAGCGTCTGGAAACAGCGGGTTGTTATAATATAATAGTAACGCTGTCAACCCATATTTATCAAAATCTATAACGTAAAGAGCTGCTGGTAGACTGGTTATTGCATTTGCAATCATCATTTCTACGCTGATGACTCTCAATTATACCTATCTTTTAAGCCGATAGAGGCTGTGGCCAGAAGTGAAGCTTTGCGCCGCATTGAGAGCTGTCTGACTGAAATTGTCTCGTGGATGAATTCCAACATGCTGAAGCTCAATGCTGACAAAACTGAGGTAATGCTATTGACATCAAAGCGTAACTCCAAGTACATTGATGACGTTTCTGTGAAGGTCGGTGATTCTGTGATAAAATCCACGAAATGTGTTAGGAATCTTGGAGCAGTATTTGACAGCGGTATGGATATGGAACAACAAGTCAACTCGGTGTGCCGGGCTGGATATGCACAACTTCGCAGAATAGGTCACATCAGACGGTATCTTACCAGTGATGCCACAAAAACCCTTATAAACAGCCTGGTTACTTCACGGTTAGACTACTGTAATGCCTTGTTAAGTGGTATACCAAACAGCACACTTAACAAGTTGCAACATGTCCAGAACACTGCAGCTCGCGTAATCACTAAGACGCCCCGTCGCAATCATATAACACCGGTTCTGAAGGAGCTTCACTGGTTGCCAGTGAAATACAGGGTGCAGTACAAGGTTCTGACCCACACCTTTAAGGCGTTCACAATCAGTCCCCTGCCTATATTAGGGATATGCTAGAAGTGTATAAACCGGTCAGGACCCTAAGATCGCAAGACACGCTGTCACTGGTTATGCCAAAATCTAATACCATGATGTATGGCAATCGCAGCTTTTCGTGCACTGCTCCAAAGCTTTGGAACTCTCTTCCTGTCAAAATCAGGGAAGCTGACACGCTAGCTGCTTTCAAAAGCCTGCTCAAAACCCACTTTTTTGTACAATATTTTGTTAACTGACCGATACATTTATTTTTTTTTATCTTGTTTTTTTTAAATTATACTTGTTTTCATTCATGATTTTTGTTAATGTGGAATGCATTATCTTTGTATACGTATTTGTTTGTATTTTTGCAATTTATTCTGTAAAGCACTTTTGAACGTGTACAAGTGCATGAAAAGAGTGCTATATAAATGTGGTATAATAATAATAATATAATTTGCCTCAATTTCAATTAGTTATTTGATTGTCAGAAAGCATTGTTTGAGAGGCTGATGCATTCACAATGTTTTGCTGCTACATGGGTTCACCACAAATTATAGTTTTATAGAATATTTGTTTGTACTTTTTTTGTATTAATTGACGACTGCTTTAAATCCACAAGCTGCAACTGATCACAAAGTTCATCTAAATTCTGTTTACTGTTAAATCATTAATATTTATTTAGAACTACTTTTCCAAGATAAATTCGGGATGGAATCAATCCACAGAATAATTTTATGCTAACAAATAAGCTAAATATTCCCTTTATTTCATCTTCAAAATTCAAGTCCAAGCAAAATACTTATTTTGTCAAACAAAGAAATTTTACACCCAAGAAATTACCTGCGATTTTACATTTTACATAATGATTACAATTTATGGGGGAGATTTTGCTACATATTTTACAGACTGCATATTATATTAAGAACTCACTGAATAACTAAGCTTATTCTGATCATAAAACCATTTATCTATTTAATTTAGAAAATTTTGAAATAATTATGGAAACATATAATTAATTGCTTCTTTTTGATCCGTTTCATTTGTTTGATGCCATATCGGAGTGTCAGTATAATGTTATATTTACGACACTTTAGCACGTAAACACTGTAAACAGATAGCCTGACTGATACCAAACAGCTCTAAATTAATTTCTGTCATTCATAATAGCCAATATTCAATAACATATTACAGGCAATAAAGGATATGACGAAACCCAAACATTGTGACGCTGTATTTATAGTAGATAGCATAATGGCCAAAGCTGTTCAAATATTACATCAACATTCTCATAGCTTTTTTAAAGTATTGTGGGAAGACGGGCCCCCCTTTTCTATAGCTTTGGGAATTGTCAAATTCGGAAGCATTTCCGATATCATCAGCCATAATTAAAAACAACAAAAAATTATCCGACAGACATTTTTCTTTATAATGACTTACATTTTTGATGATCTTTTGTTGAACTTCTGCACAGAAATACTGATTTTTAGGCTAAAATTTTGTAGAGTATACAAGCTGGAACTTTTGAAAGAATGGAGAAAAACGAAATACGTACATTTTTTCAGTCTGAAATAAGAAATCAGCTGAGGAAAAGCCTTGATACTATCTTTTAGTTCATCTGCTAATTTACATGTGCCAGTTTTTAACATTAAGTTATCACCTGAGAAAACAAACATCATTAATGACGTTTCACATAAATGAAAATTGTACCTATCCCCTTTAAGTTCATCATATTAGCAGACATTAATGCCATGACGTTAGTGGAGAGAAAACAAGAGCTGTTTGATGACAGTGCACTCCACTTTTCTCAGTGCTTGACTCTAAATTAGAGCTTTTGCCAGTAAAAACTTTGTAAAACTTTAACCAAATAGTTCCGAGTTAAAAAGAGGCAGAACTCTGTCAAAATTCAAATAAGAGTTATGGGGATTGTTTCTCCTGGTGTAGACTTCAAAAGTAAATAACTATTTTAAGTTTCAAGTCAAGAGCTTTTATTATAACAGGGATATTTGACTTTATCAAAACTTTAACAAAAAAATTCTAAGTTAAAAAGGGGCATAACTCTGTCAAAATTCAAATCAGAGTAAGTAGATGGTTTCTCCTGGTGAACACTATGATAGTAAATAATTATTTTAAGTTTCAAGTCAGTAATTTTGATAGTTTACAGAGATATTTGACTTTTATCAGAAATATGACTTTTATCAGAAACTTGAACCAATAACGACAGTCTGATGCTGAGGCAAGCGCAATATTTCACCCCAGCTCAAATTATTATATAACACGTCACTAACGCAGAACAGTTTTTCTACATTTTTTGCAGACTACGCAAGAACTTGGAAAATTTTGAAATAAATAGGAGGCAATCTCTTTCATTTAGCAGGCCATTTTAGACCCACAATTGCCACAAAACACAACATGAACCAGAGTCAGTACTAATCAAATAAAAGCAGTTTCAGTTTCAGTTTCAGAGTCAGTACAATTATAGAAATACTGGTAAGCAGAAGAAGAAGCAGATGATGTTTAATTCCTGACTGCTAATTTCTATCTCAATTAAGATACAATGTTTGGATGTTGCAGACTCATAACGACAATGGGCATTATCTGTGCAGTTACCACTAAACTCATCCGTTTTGGTATTCTCCAGGCATTTTAAAATGCAGCCCATGCAAGCAATGGTTGTCGCAACAACCAAAGAATGCCAAATCACATACAGTGGAAACTAAATCAAATGGAAATTACCTATTACAAGTATCATTTTGAGTCCACTAATTTCTATCATTTATCAATCGGCCAATATTTAATAACATACATGTCATGTACTTCAGGCAATAGGAAAGGATGAATTTCCAGCTTTGTGCTTATTGTAACAAAGCTATTCAAATTGTGTTCTATTTTAATAGTATAGACTGTAGCATGTTGCCAGTGTTTACTTAATTATCATCCAGGGAATGCATACCATGATGTATGTAAATTAATTTTCACAAGTTATACAAATTGTTTCTATTATACAATTATGAATATGTCATGCAGGCTTCAAATCAGTAAGGTATTAGTTACATGAAAAAACATTTGAACCCTGATCGAATGATGCAAATGCTATTAAAGGCACTGACGTCAGATCGTACCCAGCCTATATGTATCAGAAAATTATTGTTGTACATTTTTGTACTTCTAAAGAAAGGTTATATATTATGGCAGGGTTTTTTTTTTACGACTGGGGGAAGAGGCCCCAGCCTGTCATTGGGGGAAGAAAATAGCACACAACAAGCAGTTTTGGGGGATTTTTTCACTCAAGGGGGAATTTACAATTATGCATAATAAACACTTCAAACTATGTTTTTAATACATATTCTTGCAACTTTTAGCAACTATACACACTGTCACTTAGCAATAGATGGACTTGCACTAACAGGGGTCTTTTTTGGCCGTTTTTATAGCCGTTATTCGGCTATATTCCCAATGCCAAAAAGTATGTATTTTTCCCAAAATGAGTGCAAAAATTCCCAATCTACATTCTGAAAAAAATTTCATCAAAATTGCACAAAATATTGACCAAATTATGGACAATTTTGTGATGGAAGTATGTTACAGCGGTTGTATAATGTGAAACAAGTGTATGAGAAAGTGCTTAAACACATCTTTATTATCCTACGGGACTAAATATTTCCCAATTTGGAACATTTACGCGTCAAAATTCCCAATTTTGGGGGTATAGGCTATGTTCCCAAATTAGCTAGAAAAAACCCTGACTAATGTTCACTTATCATTGTAACAAGGTGGGTGGGGAGAGTTGAAATGCTCAAATCATTGAATATTTAAAGATCACATGCTTTTATTCACAAAAAATGCTTTAAAATAAGAGTTGCTTTTGCAAGAGTCATCATATTATTATTAAATGCATACTTTTGTTGGCTTTTCATTTCAATTGTACTAGAAAATCTTGTAAGAAAGGATAAAAAAAGTCCGAAAATCATGATCGCGAAAAACGTGTGACAAATATGAAAAAAACGAAAGCAAACATTAAAAATTCTTGATAAAATTTCATCTTTTCACCAGAACTATTCCATACTTATAATATCTGATTACTTTAAACATTTATATTTTATTTTGCTCTAGCAAAATACCTCGGCCAAGATAATAAATTTGCGTAACGGCCGACCGGCTTATTTAATCGAATCAAGCACATAAAATAATTACTTTAAATTAACAACACATATTACACAATACAGCATAAGCTGTATACCGCTAATTAACAAGAGGTACAAACACAGTAATCTGACGCTGCATTGTTTATCAATCATCTATATTACATACTGATGATAACCACGTGTCAGTCCGCGCGTGGCGTGATTGACATCTGTCAGTAGCTAATTAACATAGGATGCTCCGCCTACTGTCATACTTACGCTGGTGTCGACAAACAGTATGAATTTCACTGGGATTTTGACTGACAAGGGGCAGAGCTTTCGAACTCGTAACGCATCAAAGAGTATTACCGCGAGACAAGCAGACGCCCACGGCATATTATGTGCGGGTCAGATACGAGTTTTTATCGATTTTCGCTGGGCAAAACCGGAACCTCGGGTCCACTGAACGCTCTTCTAACATTTTTCTACTATTTCTAAAGGTTTTCACACCCATTGAAAATTGTGAAAGACCGTCTGCAATTGTGAACGGGTCCGATATTCGGTCGGGAAAATCGCTGGGAGTAATCTCCACTGCTTTGTTTACGACTTTGGAGGGGGGAATTTCGGACGTAGGGGAATTTTGACTGCGGTAGGGGAAATCCTTGGCTGTGGGGGAAATCCTCGGCTGGGGGACGAGGCCGATATTCGGCCTCTGCTATAGAATAAAAAAAAACTTGTATGGAAACACATGAGAATTAGTTGTTTTTGCTAATTTTTCAATTGAAAAGCAATTGTAACTGCCTAACTTGGTACAGGAGATAAATTGTTTTAATTATAAATCTTTATATTCAACGGTCGTAATGTACATAGTCCTCCATGATATACTGGTTAAGAACACGTTAAAGTCTTTACTGCCGAGGCAGCCCAAGTTTGATTCTCAACTCACGCATGTTTTTTTTTTTATTTTGCATTTTTTATTATAGTTTAGAAACAAAAACTCATGTTGTAATGTTCATAATATGACCAACTTCAACTTCAAAGAAAGATCATTTGAAGCCAAAATCTTGAGGTCAGTGCCTTTAAAATAGACCCCCAGGGCTTGTTTTTAGAAGAAAGTTGGAAAGATTCACATACATAAACATTATACCCACTCTAAGTTAACCATATTAGCAGTTATTCCCTTTATGATGTTAGTGGAGAGAAAAAGCTCTTCTCATACATGTTCAAATAATTCATATGAAACACCAGGGTGGCAGTCTTAGTACACACAGAAGTCACTGTCTTTAAAGACAAACAAAAATAACAGAGCTTATCAATGAAAGGTTATTTACAGTTCATACCCTCACCAAAGGCTTGAATGAAATATCATCAGTTTAATAAGAAGAAAAATGCTTTGAATGGAATAAATTTAATTCCGTTCATTCAGAAAGAGTCCCTTTGGGTTTATATATTGCAACAGCTGGTTCTCAGCTTGCCAATTATCTGCAACTGCTCACAAAGACAGCAAGGTAAAAACAATTTAACTTTTATGTTTTTTCAAAGCAAACTCATCATTTTTACAGGACATCTGCTGCAGTGACATTTTGACCTTAAAGTTCATAGGTTGTCAGATGAAGATCTCAGAAAAGCCCAAAATGATCAACTACAATTTACAAAGTCAAGAAAGAGCATTACTAAGACTGTCACATACAAATGTTTGCTGCAAAAACTGACGGAACTCGGATTTTTTTCGCCAGTGAAAGAAAGCGCTGGAGCAAAATCAAGCACACTATATTCTGATGAATTTCTGGTGGCCGAGAATCATGCTTTTTCGAAGTCCAAGAAAGGGCTGTAAAAATAATTGGACATGAAAGTTCTGCCTATACAAACATGATGATTTACACCAAGTTCCATTCATTTAGTAGGAAACTGTCAGAGGAGTTAAACACACAATGTACAGATCTATGTCATTGTAACAGTAATACTTCAAAGTCCAACAAAGGGCCATAACTCCAGGCAAAATATTTAAATATGAAAGTCCCAAAAATAGGTGTAACTATATCCACTTCATGTTGATGATGTCTACTAAGTTTCATTTCAATTAGATGAAAACTGTAAGAGCTAAGTACACAAGAAAGTCTGACAGACCAATGAATGGACAGTTCAAACACAGAACTTAATTGTAATCATCATATTTCTTGCCAAATTTGCAGCAGTTTAACAAAAGGTTCTGTCTCCTCCAATTTAAAATAAATTATAGGGGTACATGTACATGAACAAGTTAATAGTTTATTTTCTAATACAAATTTTGAGGGCTGTTGTATCAAAGATACTATTATTAATACAAGGAACATGAGAAAAAACTTTGAAACTTTTTCGATCATATACATGTACATGAAAGATTTAGTGGCAAGTGATCTTCTTGAATTCAGGATTCCTGTTGATTTTGTATGTAATGGAAAATGAATGCAGAAACTACAAAGTAGAATTTCCAGAAGCAATCAACGACTACCTAATATAAAAGAAATTTTGTGGAAATAGCTATCAATGGTCCTTTTAAATTAAATCCATTTTTAGTGACTCGATCAGGGATTTCCCCATTAAACAGTTCTCCAAAGAAAGCAGTCAATATAAGAAGAAGAATTTTGTATTAAAAAAGTTCCAAACTTAACTTGGATAATCATAAATGATCACATAGAGAAAGATTTATATTTTGGTGACTTTCCAAATTGGAATTTTTCAATTCAAGAAACTTTAATAATGTTAAGTGCATTATGAACAAATCTGTTAATATTAAGTTTTGTCTGTCTCAGTACAATCTACTTGCCTGTCTGGAAGAAACATATATTTTGTGATACTGTCTCAAAAGTGTAACACTGCTGTTTGTCAAAGGGCAACCAATGCTACTGCTTTTATCATGTTCAGTTCCAGAGTATCTGTCTGTCTTGAATTATTTGGATGAATTTGATTGGATGGAAAGGCCTGCGATTGCGCAATCTACTAACTTGTATTGCTTATACCGTTGAACAGCATTTCATGTAAGTATATTATTGAAGAAAACCCTACAACTGCAGTCCTTGCAGTGCATTTTGTCATTTTTACAAAATGCAGCTACTAGCTTAAATTGTATTATTAAGGTCCCATAATCATGATAATGACATGCGGAAATATAAGTGTGATTATATATTGTCGTTTGGCATTTTTCGGATTTAAATGTAGCACATCAAATTAAAGTAAAGTGCTTATTTCCACTGATTTGGGAACAGGGCCAGGGCCTTTACAATTGGGAAAAATGTGTCAAAACATGTCTAAGAAGTTGTAAAGTATTAAAAAAGTCATATTTTTTCTTAAAATGTTAAATTGAAGAAAAAAAATGATCCTACATGCATTAAGTTAGCTTAATGTCTTGTGGTTTCATCTACAGGTACAGCCTTGATTGACAAAGTAAAACAAACTTTGGATATTTTAGCTTTGAGATTGGGGGAAAAAGCTAACTATTTGCCACTGGGATTGGGGCCAAAATTCGGCCTGATAAAGAACTCTGAAGTTAGTTAATTTTACATTTAATACTATCACTAACGACTTACACATGTCTACAGATTCAACTATTTACTAGTACCAGACTGCGCCCATTGTCCAAGTGTACTTCAAAGCCAATCAAACTTTGTTTCATTGTCTGAACAGAAGTGAAAAATATTGTGTCTTTAATTTCTTAGACAAAACAACTCAAATGTGACTCCTGAAAGTCCTAAAATATTGTAGGTCTCTTTTACAGGCAAATAACCAATACTGAAGAAAAATATCAAAGGCTATTCAAAGCCAATCAGAGCTGTTAAAATCTCAGAAAATTTTACTTGTCCATGCACAAGTCAACCCATGTTGGGCTAATCATAGACTAGCCACTAGACTGATAATAAATATATTTCTACATTTTTCCCTGTTTTGACGAATTCAATTTCATAGAGACAAAAGCCAGTCTATTTTAGAGATTTTCACAGAGGAATGATGTTGATACTGGACATAGGATATAGACTGGCTCAGTTCACTACATTTAATCACAACAAGAGCTGTCCGTACGACAGCCAAGCTCGACTATTCGAAATATTGTCACAGAAGTAGGAAATTATTACCCAAAATGTTAAATATCAAAAGAGTTTTAAGTTCAAAAGGGGACATAATTTGACCAAAATACATATCAGAGTTATGGGACTTAATGTTATCAACTAGTTTTATAACCCCGAAGAAACATGTTAAGTTTCAATTCAATATCTGCATTAGTTTTGGGGATAGTAACTCGCATGTAAAACTTTAACCAGAATTTTCTAAGTCCAAAAGGGGGCATAATTTGCTCAAAATACATATTAAGAGTTATGGAACTTGACCCAGTGAGGTTGGTAATTGACCTAGAAAAAGAATAAATAAGTTCAAAGCTATATGCCTTTTAGTAATAGCTGTATGTACTTGCACGCAAAACTTTAACCAGGATTTTCTAATTCCAAAAGGGGGCATAATTTGCCCAAAATACATGTCAGAGTTATGGGACTTGGTGCTATCAACTAGTTTTATAACCTCGAAGACACATGTGAAGTTTCAATTTAATATCTGTAGTAGTTTTGGAGACAGTTACTTGCATGTAAAACTTCAACCAGGATTTTCTAAGTCCAAAAGGGGGCATAATTTGGCCAAAATACATGTCAGAGTTATGGGACTTGACCCAGTGAGGTAGGTAATTGATCTAGAAAAAGATAAAATAAGTTTCAAATCTATATGCCTTTTAGTAATAGCTGTATGTACTTGCACGCAAAACTTTAACCAGAATTTTCTAATTCCAAAAGGGGGCATAATTTGGCCAAAATGAAGGTCAGAGTTATGGGACTTGGTGCTATCAACTAGTTTTATAACCCCGAAGACACGTGAAGTTTCAATTCAGTATCTGCATTAGTTTTGGAGACAGTAACTTGCATGTAAAACTTTAACCAGAATTTTCTAAGTCCAAAAGGGGGCATAATTTGCTCAAAATACATGTCAGAGTTATGGAACTTGACCCAGTGAGGTTGGTAATTGACCAAGAAAAAGAATAAATAAGTTTCAAAGCTATATGCCTTTAAATGATAGCTGTATGTACTTGCATGCAAAAAGTTAACCAAGGTGTGACGCCGACGCCAGGGTGAGTAGAATAGCTAGACTATTCCTCGAATAGCCGAGCTAAAAATGTAAAAAGATATATCATAGTCTAGGAGCTAGTCTAGGCTAATCAATGAAAATATTTAAATGGTATTTGCAGTGTGAAAACTTTTTATTCATCTATGAGAAACAGGTGATGATTTCAAAAATTTGCACTTGTGTTTTTCATGGTTTAAATTACATTGCAAGTGATTGGAAACAGAAGTATTTATAATCCTTTCATCCACAGAAAAACATGATCATGAATTTAATGAACTATTAATAGAAATTAGCCATTTCTGCCTATTAGTAGACGCAATGGTCAAGAGTGCATGTAGATGCTTTCATACGGAGGTGAAGGCCTCTGGTTTGATTCCTGGCTACTTCAATTGACCAGACGCCAGGCTCCGCCTACAGGTCAGGTGGTACCACAAAATACTAAACCTCCGACATTTAGATCGATAATGGCTGCTGCTGCTACTTTACGCGATATTTCTGAAGAGATTGGTAAGAAATTTCTGTCTTATTATGTGTCTTTAAAACATTTAGATGAATTTCGAGAAAGTACTGTTAGGAGTCTTACATTGATAGTTTTGGGATTTTCCGACATTCGGGGACGGAATTAGTTGAGAAAGCATGTATATTCAGAAGACAAAAGAAGACGGAAGAAGGCTACACGACGACAATTACTGATGATATTTATTGTTGAAAATTTTGTGTTGCTTCTTTAATAAATCACTGACAAGTTTGTTTGTTTTTATTATTATAAAAGTATTTGTTTATCATTCAGTTTGATATTTTCTTAGTATTTTCTGGACTTGTACTCTATCAGTACTTATGCCCCGTGTGCAAAACTGGAAAAAGTGCCGCTGTGATTGAAGGATAATGATACATTTACATTTTAGGTATAAATAGCCCTTCTCCCTCAACCTAAAAGGAATTCACATCGCCGATGTCTTTCCACGTACATGTTGATCGAGGCAACTGAAAAGTTTGGGCACGAATAATGTAGCACAAAGTTTAGTTCATATTTTTGCTACTTGAACATTTTGGCACTTTCTCTTCACAGTTTCTTGTTATGTAAATGCCCAATAAGAAGTGCTATGGCTGAGAAATAAACCAACAATGCCTAGTTTATCTTTGGCCTACGATGTGTCTGCAGAACCCGTAGACTGCCCGTGTCCTCCTTTCTGTGTGACTGCGGAGGCAGTGGGGGTGTGGGGGGGGGGGGGTGCAGATGTGCGGGGGTATGGATGTGCGATATTCGTACAGACTCCGCAGCCTCTACGACTTAGTTTAGCGAAAAGTTATACATATTTGAATTAATTGAAAGCCCGTAGACCATAGACATGTCGTAGGTGGCATTGCACAATCTCCGCACAGGCATCGTTAGGAGGTCATGCGCTGATCATGCAGCCAACGCACGATATTTCGTGGACAAAGTGCCTAAAAGAAATCGTACGGAGATTGTAGACACCTGAGACCTTCGCACGGCACTCGCAGAGCTGCCACAAGGTTCCTGCTTGCTGCAGTACCAAATGAAATCGCATGGATATTGAGCAATGATCGCGCGGCCACCCTACAGCGGCCGCATCATTTCCGTGCGGCGGCCTTTATATGGCATAACATTTTACAGCTGGTTATATATACTGGTCATCTCCAGCACGTAAGAGTTCCATTGGAAGCCTGCGGTGACTGCAAGAAAACTGCACTGAAATTGCTAAAAAAATATATATATGGCACGATGCCCATATTTAATGTGAACACATACACCGTAGCTCGTAGCCACCTATGATGCCAAATTTAGACTAATTTATCGCACAGCGTCCGGGTCAAATGTGAATTAAGTGAAAGCTAGATATATTAATACCATTGTATATACAAATATATGGTAGTTTCCGTCGATTTTATCCACTTTCAATTGTCTGTGAGGACGTCCACAAGTCTTAATCCAGCGAAGATACTTTTCAAAACTTTACTTAGGTTTTGGAAAAGGAATAATCTAGGCGTTCTGGGAAGCGACTATCAGACTTGCAAAGTCCCCACTGACACCTTTTACCATTTCTAATAAGTTTTACTTGTATATATAATCATTTTCAAAAC
This sequence comes from Mercenaria mercenaria, assembly GCF_021730395.1. NCBI lineage: Eukaryota > Metazoa > Mollusca > Bivalvia > Venerida > Veneridae > Mercenaria > Mercenaria mercenaria. The sequence goes on along the minus strand of NC_069372.1, from coordinate 38,045,117 downwards.
GAATTTATCAGTTATTTTTATCGGTGTCGAGATTGCAATGTCGGAGGGTAATATTTACATTAACACCGTCTGGAGGTGTGCGTCGAATCAAGTGCATTGATTGGTTGATCGCTTATCGATTTATTGGTTTGATTGACAGCCGGCGTCTGGTCAATTGTGATGCGTCCATGGGCAAGGCACTTTATGATGTTGTCTCAGTCGACCCAGCTGTAAATGGGTACCAGCAAATTGCTGGGGGTAAGGTATAATTGGTTTTAACTGTTCTTAAAACAGTCGCTCAAAAGCTCTACAGAGCTTATGTTCATTGTTTCACAAAGCGACAGTAAATAAAATTTACCTTTACCTTTTTACCTTTAAATGTCTACGTCCCCGTGAGGGGTTTGACATTAATGTCAGATAGATTACTGGTAGTATTTAATGGAATCTTTTATTAATTTTGTGTTTTCTCAAGATGAAGGATTAAAATAATATTAAACTTCTCTTTCTCTTTAGTATATTCGACTTAGACTGTGCTCAAAATAGCTGAAATTCATTCTACTGCTAAAGTAACAGTGACTAATGGAAATGGCCGTTTAAATTTCATATTCAATATGTCTCCAACCAGAGTGAGAGCTATTAATAAAAATAAAAAATTGGGGTCAGACAAGTTGTAAATGCAATACCATCTAAACGTAATTACAAATGTAATTGATAATGCAGTTCAAGAAAAACTTTATCTCATAACATAATGAACAAGTATAATGTTGTATTAAAATTTTGTATTTGTTATATTGTTATCAAAAAGTATAACGTAAGTGCCTCACAACTGAAAGCGGAAATGACTTCGATTCGGAAAATAGTCCACTGTAAGTAATATTTTTTTATAAAGGTCCTTAGAAATTAATCATTTTCAGATATTGAAGATGCATTTTCTGAACAGGATTCATTATTTGATAAGAAATTGTAAACAGCGATAATTTTTTAAAAAATTATACACGTGCTGGCACCTATGTTGTCTCCCGTTGTATGATTAGAGTTACCATTTGTCAAGCGCAATAATACTTTTTGCAGTGAATCGCCGAGAAATCGTGGGAAAAACCATGTAACTAAAATGAACCCCTTTTTCAAGATCAATTTCAAGTGATTGACATTATGTATTTAACCCACCAGACAAGTGTAGCGTCTTAGATACCTTGACTAAGGTATTCATTTTGTAGAATGTCATGTTATGCCCTTGCAATGATAATCCCACTCTGATTTTTTTGGTTACATTTTTATTAACAAGAAAGATGGCGTCGATCCCAAGTTGAGATGACGGCATTAAATTTTTACATGTTTAAGCAAACCTAGTATGTTAGAAAGAAAAGCTCAGAAGTACAACATTATTTGTTACACTGGTATTGTACAAAACCTGCTTTTTCCTTACACAAAAGCTTAATATTTTGTGTTGGATGTACTTTCACGAAGACCTTTGTTTTCTCATTCATATAGTCTAAATAATGAGACCTCGGGTAGACCAATTTTACATTTTGATATTTTACGTTGTCTACCTAGAGGTCTCAACCAGAAACAATCAAAACTGTGGTGGAAACTGTGGTCGACTGAAATTACGATTTATCAGTAGTCACGATTTTTTTTAGCCTTAACAGCTTACCTGTTGTTCTAAATCATAAATAGTAAATAAAAAACATAAGAACAGGACATATTTATCAAGAATTTCTGTTGTAAAAAATTTAAACCTCTAATGTTTCAATCGTCTTCATGTAATGGCGGTCCGAGGCATGACCAACGAAAACGCTTCGTGTAGTAATTAATGTGTTTACCTGTATCGGCCATTTTCCATGTAGTACATGCGATTTAAACCTCTGAATTTTTTTAACTGCCATAGTTTGAAAGTTTTTTTTAAGGAATCTAGATAACATATACATCATTGGAAAGGAAAAATTACAGGCTTTCTATGTATGTATTTCTTTTTTTGATCCGTCGCTTTATTATAATATAATTCCCGCCCAACGGATTCCGCTGGGTGTTATTTACGCAAAGAAGGGGACAGTGCTATCACATTCTAAGAATCTTTTCCTTTTCTGGTTTGTACTCGGAGGCGGATATCGACAAGTCAAAAAAATATTAACGATATTCAACTCTCGAGTACAATTATTTGGACTATCATTCATAGTACCACATCCTTATCCACTAAGTACTGAATATTACAGGTGTCCATGAGTATTACATCAATTTAGGAATATGCTTTATCTTCCTGCCATCAATTTCTTAAAAATCCACCACTTCCTCACTTCTGCATGAAGTGTGAAAGTAGCAATTTGCATCCCCTAAACGTTCTAGGTGCCAACGTTCTAACTTAGATTCTAATGAAGGCTATGTGTCCAGTTACCAGAAGGCTTAAACACAGACCATCAGGCTTCATTAAAAGTGCATCTAAAATTATATGACAACTGGAGAAACTAAAATTTAAATCGTTTTTGAAAGATGGTTACATCCGGAATCCACTACAGTATTCAGAAATGTTTACCTGTAAATTTAGTAACTCTGTTGCGCAGGAGATAGTATGTTTTGATTATGTTCATGTGGTATGAAATTCAGGCACAATTCAATACATTAACATCCACTTGTATTCACCGCTATATCGGTAATTCAACAAAAATCTGCGAAATATGTGGCACACAATCGATTTCTCCAGTTTGACAGCAGCGCGCGCCGGTTTGTTTACTTCCTGTTCGTATGGGTAAATCCCAGTATCACACGTCCCATTCCGTTATAATATTCAAAACAACGCGTAGACCTCTGGTGAGCGAGAATGGTATTTGTCTGGTTCCCGTTCGTACTCTGAAAGTACCGATAACGATAGGAAGGGGCAGGTAATCCAGACTAGAATGGTATTTGAGTACAGGTCTACCAAATACACCTATCACATCAAAGTACGCGGGAAGCTACTTCTGGAACTGGACGTGTTCTGTATACATATTTTGCACTAAGTCTTCTGTAGGAGTCGCACACTTGGTTTCCAGGTGGCTGTCATAGCTATTTATTTATTTATTTTGTTGGTTTAACGTCGCACCGACACAGTTAAAGGTCATATGGCGACTTTCCCGCTTTGATGGTGGAGGAAGACCCCCAGGTGCCCCTCCGTGCATTATTCCATCACGAGCGGGAACCTGGGTAGAACCACCGACCTTCCGTATGCCAGCGGATGGCTTCCTCACAAATGAAGAATTCAACACCTCGAGTGAGGCTCGAACCCACATCGATGAGGGGCAAGTGATTTGAAGTCAACGACCTTAACCACTCGACCACGGAGGCCCCCACTGTCATAAATAAGTCTAAATACAATCAAATGATATATGCCTGGTCCAACCCTAGGGTATGTCGTGCAGTTGTGTAGCACTCATATTTAGAATCAAGTGAAGGAAATTACTGGAAATTAAACAACAGACAGTGATATATCTGGACTTTCAGAGACCTAGTGCTTAATTATCAACCGGAACCTATAACGAATACGTATTTGTGCACCTTAAATTACTGGCGTGGTTTTACACATGCCAACGTGCCAGATTACTCTCGTGCTGTTCATTATGACTTAAGCCACATTTATGTTTCAAAAGAAATATCTTATATTTTTACTTGTACAGAACGGAATGCGATATGAATTATAAATGATCGGATTTCCCCCCAAAAAATCTTCTGTAAAGATAATAGATAGACATAAATGCCCACGCGAACATAAAGATATACGCTCTGCTGTATTATTTACAAAATAAATGTTATACGCTCTGCTGTATTATTTACAAAATAAATGTGGAAATGCTGAAGAACTGTGATAAATTCTTCTATTTTTCCCCCCAAAAAATGTCTTTAAAAGAGAATATTTTCATTTTTTACAACTCATTCGGAACCTCTCTAATAGAAATTTTTAACTGATAAATGATTTTGAACTATCGAGTGTTGTTCTCTTTTCACTGCCATATGATATGAAACAGATATAGACAATACGAAACTCATTTGAACCGATGTAAGAAAATCAGGGGCAATATGAAATAATCACGAAAATACGAGACACAGAGCAACTACGGGAATCAAGCATTTGGGGAAAACGAAGATGACCAAGTAACTCATTATCCATTATCTTCAACCGTATAGACGTGGAATGGTTTACATGTACAGCTCATTTTCCATTGAAAGAATAGCATTAAAAAAGTAAAGCCACACTTCACCCGTGTGTTGATATTTTGTAATAAAACATAAAACTGCGAAAATAACTTCAGATATATAAACGGAAGTATATCGGATATTAAAAGCTCTTATGTATTATAAAAATGTAGATTCACTTCCTAATCGTGCGCGGTCTGCAGACTGGAAGTATTTATCTGCATTAAAGGATATACCTAGACATCCATTCTGGTATCACACGTAGGTTTTATAACGTCTACATCAGTAAGACGGTAAATGATGTTTGTAAGATATGTGTTGAAATGTAATGCTTGTTATTGCTACACTTATTTTTCGCAGTTTATGTGCTACAGCACACCATATTTTAGGCGTACAGTTGTTTTATGAAACCAATAAACATACGTACACTTTGAGAATACGTTTTCTGGATATAATGCACATACGAGCGCCCTGCTGATGGATGAGAATGCGTTACGGGCCCTGTGTGGTTTGTGTTTTTTTCCGCGTGCAAATATTTTTTTCATAGAATAAAAACTGACATGTTATGATAAAGCCCCGTTATTTTCAAACCGTCAAAAACTCTAGAAATTGAGTCCCCATTAGCAAAACATAAAGTCCACACGGGGTGACCCCAGCGCGTGAACCCTGAATGAATGCGACTTTCGTTTTCATATTTAGCGTGTAGTTTCATTTTTCTTTAATTCCCTGAAAAATTGAGGTCACTTTCTGTACGTATGGCTTGCGAGATTGTATAAAAATATTCCAGGTATCCTAAAGATATGAAAGATATTGCAAAGCTATTGAGGCAGAATTAGGAAATTCGTTTTTCTTGTACATAATTTTCACATGATTATACGGGACATTTGCTGAGTACGTAGTCACTCTCAATAGACTCGATGCAATTAAACCCAAAAGTATCACATAAATACATTCACACCAAAATAAACAATATCTACGTATGAACATATAATCTGAGGAACAGTTGTTAAGTGGTATTACAAAGAATTAAAACTAAACAATACCAGAAGCTGAACAAAAGCGCAATACTGCACTTCACTGCACAGGTACCTCGCGGCTGGATATACAGCCACCGTTTTGACGAACCGCCGTGATTTTATATTATTTCTCCTATTTGAAATTCTTTACATACACAGTCACCAAATAACCAACAACATTCGATTTAAATGCCTTTTTAAAATATCCAGAATTTTCCAGTGATATTGAAAAAAAATGTGTCATTTTTTAATATCACCGGCAAATTCTTAATATTTTAAAGAAGTATTTAATCGAAAGCTGTAGGTTAATTGGTGGCTATAAGATTAATGTAAAGAATTTTAAATAGGAGAAATAACGGTCAAATCACGACGGGTAATCAACACAGCAGCTGCACTGTGAATCCGCTAAACTTTCTGAAGGTCAATTAGTTAACAGCTGATTTTTCAAACGCAGTAAAATGACTAGGGAGGTTAAAATGTAAATGCAATATTTACAAATGAGCCGTGCCATGAGAAAACCAACATAGTGGCTTTGCGACCAGCATGGATCCAGACCAGCCTGCGCATCCGCGCAGTCTGGTCAGGATCCATGCTGTTCGCTTTCAAAGCCTATAGCAATTAGAGAATCCGTTAGCGAACAGCATGGATCCTGACCAGACTGCGCGGATGCGCAGGCTGGTCTGGATCCATGCTGGTCGCAAAGCCACTATGTTGGTTTTCCCATGGCACGGCTCAAATATAAAATGTACGACACTGATTGGCAAACGCATACATACTTCATGAGTTTGAAATATCCAGATCGTTTGTGTTTCGTTTATGTCGTGTTTGGCGACCTGTGGTTTTCCACTTTTTCGGCTTGGGTGGTTCCAATACTCCCGCTTTAAAAGCTTTGGGTATTGTTTAATCACCCCGTGGATATTGTGCCGCCTTTATAATTTTGTCTTTGGCAGTTTCTTTGATATGCAGACTCCATAACCACAGATCCCCTCTCTAAATTCCAGTTTGTTTTGTTCTGCTCATTGTTTTCTCGTTTAGGGCACAGCCATTATTTTATATCGGAACCATACGCTACTTTTCACGGAATTGCACTCTATTACAAATTAAATACTACTAGACAACATTTATTGTTTATACAATTATGTCAGTCGCAGCTGGTTAAAATTGCTTGTCGCCCTCTTAAAATTCATTTTCATACTTGACATTCATTATATTATATATATTTACATTTTTTTTCTGTGACAATATTTAGTCCCTTAAAACATTTTCTAAAATCTAGCAGTCTGAACGCAAAGACATAAGCCACCATAGAAATGGATCGCTGAAATTGAAAGAAAACACGTCGCAATTAAGCGTTTACTAATAACTTTATTTAAGAAATGATTAAATATTTCCCAAAAATTAAAGTTTTAGCTATTCAGAGCAGTTTCTGTCTTTGTAACTGTATTTGTTGCTGGGTACTTAATCTCGTTTTCACGGAGCGATATTGTTTTACTCAGGGTTCTGTCTGTAGAATAGGGAGATTAGCTGTATACTCTGGGAGTTAAAACATACACAGAAATACTAGAGTTGGTGTTTCATAAACATAACTTTCCGTTTTACTTTATGTAAATTGTCATGCACACGTTGCAGACATACCCAATTAAAAGGGTAAAACCTGTATTAAGCAGCCAGCCAAGAATACGGTATAACCTGGCTGCTTATATTAAATGTCTGCTTAAGACAAGTTAAAATTAGATCGAAAAGTCAGATTGGGAAATTAGCTGACTGGCTGCTAAATAGAGGTGACTGCTAAGACTGTCCAACTGTACGTTTACTGCAGTCTCGTAACATGTTTTGCAATACTTCTGTATAATACGAAGATCTTAGATAAAATTGTTCAAATGATAATTGATTATTAAAACCAGTTTGAACAGGTAGGTTAAAAGAATAAAATCTGAAATGTAGAACCCGCATTGTAAACAGTTCTTCTTGGTTGCATTCTTTGCTTCCAAAGGATCTTATTACAGATTTTACTTTTGATATACACAACACGCCATAATGTCATAATATCTTGACTACCGGGTTAGCTTCAAGGATATATACATTTGTAGATAAAGTAAAATATTTTAGATAAAGTAAAATATTTTATCTACCCGTTGATGTATTTGTTTGGCAAGCGAATTCATGAAAAAATAGGTAAGGTTATTTTGTTTGTAATTTTTGAAGTCTTGAATTGAATTATTTTTCATATATCTTATATTACGTAAACCCAGTATTAAGTTTTCACTAAAAGAGAACACTCATTAAGTAATTTCGAAATACTTATTACGGCTTTGATCAACATGCAGGGCAATTGTTACCCGCTTTTCTTGTTTGACTCATAATGTTGCAGGGGGTTAAAATGCTGCTTTCACTGATTTAATTTTTCTTTATTATAATGCATCAGAGTATTACTGAGTCTAAACATAATTTGATTTCTTTCTTGAACTGAAATGTGATTGGAATAGAAAGGAGAACATAGTATTATGTCATTTATGACAACGATTTCATCTGGTACAATTTCTTTATAGATCTCATTTTTTTCCAGTTAACACTATAATGCATATTCTCTATTATAGGTATCCGTTTATTTCGTTAAAGTGGCAGCCATCGACAGCTAAATAAGCAAAAGATTCAATGGATCTAATACCATAAGAAATCAGAGACATCAAAAGATGAAGCAGTGTTGAGAGTCCTGAACTTCGTTAGAAGTCGACCTGTATTCGTTAACCTGCTAATCTAGCAATAATTTCGTTAGATCTTATACCATAAGAGGCAATGTCTCGTCTGAAATCAGAGACATCAAAAGATGAAGCTGTGTTGAGAGTCCTGAACTCCGTTATAAAGCGACCTGTATTCGTTAACCTGCATTATTCGAAAAATGAATTTGTTTTACCCGATATTGCCATGATGCTACCAGATGGAGAAGATGAAGAACTTGAAGTTGTCGGGAGCTCTAAAGATGGCCTTAAAGTTGGGAGAGTATTTGATGTTGGGGATGTGGATGCGTTATTGTTTTCGAATACTTTATCATTTGACAGTACGGACGAATCGATTTTCGAATACAATCCTGATGATCCTTGTTTCTTCTCCATACCAAAACCCCAGAAGTTATCCAACCTGCTAGCTTCCGATGGAAAATATCTGAATGCAAATTTTCTCCGACATCGTCATCCTGAGCTTTTCTGTTCCTAAGTCAAGAACAGATATCGTTATGTTCCATTTACCTTACTGCCATTGACTGCTTCAATAGATTCGCTGAAATGTGCAGTGACTGCAGCTGTACCTTACTCAGATCCAGTGTTTGAAGATAATAAAAAGGCATCCGAGGCATCAGTTGACCACCGAGTACTAGTTACATGGTTTACCGAACACACCCTACTTACTTACCTGCTTCTGTCAAGTAACCGCGGTAAGATTGATTTTGTAAAGGAATTATTGTTTGGATGTAACGTAGCTCGTACCAACAGTACAGAAATTCATCTTAAAAAGTACATGATCATGTGGAAACAAGACTTCCAGAGATGCATGTTTGGCATATATGATATGCTATACTTCCAGAGCAAGGAGTTTGGTGAAGTTCTCTCTAAAGCAGTAGATCCAGAAGTTATAACAAAGTTAACTCAGACAAATATAACGAACCCCCATGGGGAATACTCAGTGGATTTGGTTCCAGCGATTAAATGTTCTGGATGGCCAAGGCCAGCCGTTTCCTTTCAGTCCAGAGCAAGGAAATGGCCACAAAGAAGCATTATCGAGGATATAGTAAAACAGGGATTCCAAATAGTTGCAAAGTCCCCGCAAATCAATCCACATCCTCACACAGATTTTATTCTTTCATTTTCTCCAGCCGAGCAACAACTAGTCAATGCTCTTCCGACGCAAGCAAAAACGGCATACTGCTTGCTTAAACTTTGTTTTAAAAGCGCAAAAGAACAGAAACCTGATGACGACAACCATTCACTCAAAACATTCCATTTAAAAACAGCGCTATTCTGGGTGGCTGAGAGAACTGATCCTGAAGTATGGGATACCAATGGACCATTATGGGGTATACGTGCTGTGTCTATGTTTCTTATAGATAGTCTCAAGACACAAAATCTTCCTTCCTTCTTTGTTCCAAGCAACAATTTGATACGCCATCTATCGAAGACTGACACAGAAAGAGCATCAGCGGTTCTTCAGTTAATTCATGACAATCCAGCAAACTTTTTGCATCTTGTCATAGAAAAAGAGCGTGAATTTTCCCGTATAACAATGCCAGAAGACTCGTTCCAAAAGATGCAAGAACCAGGATCCTACGACAAGTTCACTTGGCTGGAGAAGATCAAATTTTATTGCTACGCACTGGGAAGTGCGGGAGATTATCCACTTGATGCAATGATGAGTAACATAACTAAGCTGAAATCAGAATCATTCTATAAACAATTTGTGCCAATTCCTTTTCGGGCACCGCAATCTGGAAATATTCCTTTAGTTTGTAACATAACGGATGACCAGTTGAAATACGTGGACATATTTGTTCAAAGTGTCACTCAGATGGAAATGGACCTTTTCAACGTCCTTGATTGTGATGTCGAAGAAGAGATTATCAATGCGTCCGATGAATGGATTCCCAAAGAAACGCTAGAATTATACCCGCGATACGATGCAAAATCAAATGAAAAGTTTGGTGAGCACTTTCTAGCTACGATACGGCTTAGGCTGAAATTTTATGCAAATATATTTCATGTCATATGCAATGAATTGTTCGAAGCGCGATCCAAACCGCAACAGAGAAACGCAGATGCAGTATATATCATCAACTTTTTAAACCAGCTGAAACAAAGAGGTGGGTTTACCGACGAGAACATTGAAGATCTACTGCACTACATGCTCTACTTCTGCCACTTCACACGGTTGAGACATCACACACTACATATTGATGAACAAATCCTGAGGAGCATTCGGGAGTTTCTTCAAGACGCTAAGCACATGATGACCATTTACTTCAGCCCAAGAGAGATTTATCCGTTGCCCGTTGATATGGAAGAAAAGATTGAATGTGTTCTCGGAGAATGTTTTCCGAGAGTAGTGCAGGAAAGTCAGTGTAATGTTGTTTAGAGTAAAAAACAAAATCCAGCGGGTACTGGACTAGTAATGCTTTGAATTTTAGAATTAGAAAAAATAATACATATTCTTCTTCAAAGACTAAACGTATGTTAAAATGTTAAAAAATGAACATTTTTAGCTGAAACACATACACTAACTGATCTTGTCATATGTTATGTTGGAAAAAGTTATGTGTTAATTTTAATGAGAAAGAAACTCATGGTTAACCACATCTGTGGCTGAAAAATTATAGGAGAAAAATATCTATATTATACGCAATTTCTTCGGCAATTTTATCGGTTTGAAAGCTTTACTCAAGAAAAGAATCGCTACTTTTAGTTTTCTTTGGAGTTTGAAATACTTCTAACTTGTGTGTTTATCAATGTTGCTATTATTTCTGGTCCATAGTATTCATTCACTCTTCTTGCATAACTAGGGCCGTGAGAGGTGTAGCAATATCTCTAATTTCTCACGAACATAATACAACTGAGTCTGATATTGTTTTGCTTTGTTGCATTCAATACTTCCAATGGATCTTGTTACATATCTGTTTGTTTAAAATGTGTAGCCGAAGAACTCCGTGTTAACCTTTAAACAAATCTTACGCGTTTCATATCTTAACAATGATTACATAATCTGCATTTATATATTTAAAATACATGTACACGTATTTTATTAACAGTTTATTTTTCTCTCTCAATTATCTTTTATTTAACCAGTGCTTTATATTTTTGAAGTTATAACATTCACTATAAGACCAAGAATGTTAATTTACGTCGGCTTCTGGATCAGCGACGTTTTAACGTCGCGTCACAATACACGCTTTCCGAATGAACAGCTGGTAACCGAGGAAAAGGTCTGCCTTGTCGGTTGTCGAAATTGTGATACGACCTATGTATATAGATTACAACAGTGCTCAGCGTTTACAAAGCATACGTAATTTTCACTGCTCCTTAAAGTATTTTGGAAAGACAAACATAAGAGAATAAGACATTATAAAAAGTATATAGCATTTGTTTTAATGAAGTAAATTAGTAGTACAAAACATCTGTTGTTCATTTTTTGCAACACAAATATTCAAAAGATCACATTTACACCGAGTTTGCAAAGCAAATATTACAAAAGAAAAGAGTTTGAAATACAAATATTATCAAAGAACACATTTACATGAGTTTGCAAAGCCTACTAGTATATTACAAAAATATATATTTAGACAATTACAAAAGATCACATTTACATTTGCATGAAATGCATATAGTACAAAAGTTCACACTTTCACGTGTATGAAATGTATATATTACATAGTTCACATATATACGAGTTTTCAATGAAAATATTACAAATGAGCAAATTTACACGAGTTTGTAATGCAAAGCAACGAAAGCAATGGTATGATAATCGAATTATGATTTTCGTTTACATTTGCACAACCGACAAACTGGTAATATAAATACGACGGCTTGAGTTCCCGGGCTTACACGAGTAATTCGTGTGGTACAAGGTCAATTTTGTATTTTCTTTTTCTGGATTGCTCGAAACACTGGATAAAGTCGAACATTTTGTTCATTCCCTTGCGACCTCGAGCGCTCGATGTTTACCTGTTTTGATCAAAATGCAATACGTAGGCATATCTTTCGAGTTACTTCCAGAATATCAATCCATTTTAACAGGGAATCTCTGGAACAATGTTAAGCCTTATTTGATTAGTTTTTACAGAAAGTTTAAAATGTATTTCTTCCAGTTTTATACTGCTCAATTTCTACACTGTCCGTCTATCTGTCATGTTTATTGTATCAATATCATAAACTTCAATTCTCATTCGTCGAGCTTTGTCTCGATATCTTTTCAGGAATACCGCTAGAAAACTTAAAAGCTGCAGCCTTCTTTAAACCATAATACGTAAAGAAAGGGGTCCAATATACAATTGGCTATAGACACGAATTCCAATGATAGCCTCAGTTTGGTTTGCCGTAAATGTCCAAGTTGAGCTAAAACTATAATCACTCCATAAGCGAAACACGTAGTAAATACTACAATTAGATAAATGAAGATTCAAGCAGTTGAGCGATAGCAACGAATAGTTTTTGCTGTGGACAACACAGAAGTAGTATTCTTTGTTTTGGACCTAATACACTTGAAAATCTTGATGTAGCATATGCACGAAGGGGTGACAACGATCAGTAACATAATGCCATAATAGATGGTTAAAACTGGAATACAAAAACCGGGGGACGTAAACACCAAATTTGTCTGAAACCTGATATAGCATATTCCATATCGAACAAAAAGACACAGACCAATTTCAGATAGCCACATTAGCATCACTGTTTTCCGGACAAATTTCTTTGTTACAATGTTTACGTATCTCATGGGCTTCAGTATCAGAAAATAACGTTCAACAGACATCAGCCCAACAGTAAAAGCTGTCAACTGCAAACTTATTATCACTGCGCTCTGCACATATATACTTATGTTGGGATTTGTAATAAATTTTCTTACTGTTGACGTTACTATAAATAGAACGTCAAACGTCAGCAGGCCGGTTGACAAGAACTTTGCAGCGTATGGTGTTTTCTTTGACCGATGCATCAAAGTTATTGCCGTCAGACTTGACATAAGTGATATGCAAGCTATGCCATGGTTAGAAATGTTATTTGGATATCTGTGCTGTAGGAAACGACGAAATTGTCGTGCACATAATGTCCAGAGGAATTCTCAAACACACCAACGAAACTTTCATTTTCTATTCTGTCCTGATTCTTTTGCATCTTGTTGTTTACTTTTCTTTATCTTGTCCCAAGAAATGTTTGTTGAAGCGTTTTATTACGACAAGAGGAAAATTATTCCGGATAAAAATCTTTAATCCTTTTCGATGTTATTTTGATAACGTAAATGAATTCAAATTATTTTATTGTCAAATCGAAAGAGCCTTATTTGCATATACATGTATAGTCTTTCTTATCTTTATATTTCTGAAATATAAAACATTTAGAAGTTAGATTCTTTGAAAGATGCGTGCAAACAGCAGCGGAAATTATTTTAGTATGATTCTATCACAGAAATTCACTGCAACAATCATAATGAAATGTGAGAACCTATAAAATATTGTATTTTAGTATAAAGAAATAGAAGAAAATAATTTAATGAAATTAAAAAAAAAACACTGCGAATAAATGTCGTGTAAAAGAAATCAGTCCAAACAAAGAAATGGAAAAGTGGTTCAGACTTACCTAAAATATACGGAAAGAAACTAGTACTTGCTTTTTTCACAACAAAAAATACTAGTATTCCAGCACAAGCTAAACTCTGGGCATAGATCGTCAAATGCTTCACTGGTATACGAACGGACATTAAATAACCGCTTTTGTTGTCTTAATACGATTCATGTTCATTTCATTAGAATTAATAATTGGCTTTCGGTGGATGCTTCATTTGTGTTTAAAGAAAATCAGTCGGCATCTTGCCCACCTGCAATGTAGCATGAATATATCAGGTCTAAAAAGAACATTTATTGACGTATATGTGCCTGTCAAACTGAGAAATATTGGCGATTCAAAAGAAACAATAATTAAAGTAATATGGATGTATTTCTCATTTTAGCACAAATAAGTGGCTTTGATCAAGTCAGAGAAAGTTAAGTACCATCCTGAAACAAGCAGGATATCATTTCCTGCATTAAAGGACGTGATAAAGGTAAATCTCACAATATCAGATCTCAAACATTCAGCCAGTGAGAGAAATTACTTGTAGCAACGATATGTCTTTTATTCGGACCACGTAAGCGAGAGGTGGAGATAGAAAAATAGTCCGTAGGTCTGTGTGTTTGTCTGACTCTTAATAAGATTGCTGAAAGAATGCAGCACATGTGCCGAACAAAAAGAACAGTCAGTACCTAATATTTTGCATTTTTGGTTTTAAATAAAATCTGTGGAAAGATCCTTTGAAAGCATGGAACGCAACCAAGCAGCGCGATAACAGACTCGGTTTTATTGATTCTGTCATGTGAGGTAATGAAATATGCAATACTCCTCATCCTGCCCCCAGCACCGGCTTATGCGAAATTCTATCATAGTAAAGATGAAATTACTCCATGATCCTAAAGGATCAGAAAATATAACAATACTGAGTCCAAGTACGGAGAGCCTTTCTACAAGTCACACCAGCTTTGGACTCAAGCTTTTTGTGTTAGAGGAAGTCCACCGGGTGCTCTTCCGGTATTATTTCAGGTACGAGCGGGTACATAGTTGGTAGAAGGAACAAGCTTGTTTAATTTAGTTGGACGGCTTCAAGGGATTAAAGGTACATTTGACTACGAAGTCAAGACATTGACATGTATCAAACAGAAAAATAAAGCATGTATTCAATTCCTTAAATTCGAAGGTACATGAGCGAAAACACATAAAACGAATACTTAGCCAATTTGATCTCAGTTAAGCAAATCAACCAAGAGTGATGGTTCTTTTTTAAAACATTTTAAATGCTGTTACATAAGATGGCGTCAAATCTTTCCATATTTCAAGAAGTCTAAGTGCAAATACGCAAATAAGTACATGTAGAAATTAGATTGTTATCCATTTATACGGCTAATATCTTATTAAATATTCATCTCATCAACAGTTATAAACCCCACCTACTGTTTAGATAGTTAAATAACATTGTCATTAAATGTTATATTATATTCACTAAAACGGCCAAAATGTATACAACGCGGCTGTACATATACAAATGTATAAGGTTAATGCATCACGTGGCAGAAATTGTATTAACACAAGTAAACAAAGCAGGATAACTTTATTCCATCGCTGGGCTACCTAGATATCCAAAATGCTGCATGTATGATATATACAATGTACCATCTGCGTCAAAATTAAACAGATACAAAAAGGGAGATAATTAAAAAGAGTAAGCAAGAAAGCGTTATGGTTCTTGTAAACAGCACCTTTTCTCATAAGCCTGTGTCATTGTAATCAATTTTAACAATTTCACTGTAATAGGATTGTAATGTGTTTGTTTGTTTGTTTTGTTGGATTTAATGTCGCACCGATACAATTATAGGTCGTATGACGATTATTCAGCTTTGATGGTGGAGTAAGGCCCCAAGTGCCCCTCCGTGCATTATTTCATCACGGGCGGGCACCTAGATAGAACTGCCGACCTTCCGTAAACCAGCTGAATTACTTCCTCAATTGAAGAATTTTACGCCCCGAGTGTGGCTTTAAACCGAGCCTGCAACATTTTCATTTTTGTCGTGTTGAGCGACCTGTGAAGTTTCTACTTTTCTCTATTTTAACCCACATCAATGAGGAGCAAATGATTTCAAGTCTGCGACCTTAACCAATAAGCCAAGGAGGCCGCAGAATTGGAGTTTTGCTTTAGATAAAGTGTTATGAGTATTATAAGATAGGATATATTTAAAAAGGCAAGCAAGTATAAAACTATGTAGCTATCCATATATCTATTTATTACACAAGGGGAACGAAGCGATGTTAAAACAGATAAATAAAGTGACCATAAAATGTTTTTATATATTCACTTTGGTTACTAAAATAAAAACAACAAGGTTATGGATATACTATGCTAATGCACCGCGTAACCGAAATTATATTCACACACAATAAACAAAACAGGATCATAATAATTATATTCTATCGCAAGTCTACCCCAGGTACCACAAAATGCTGATAAAGCTTATACACATTTTGTTTGTAATCTTGGTTTTAAGGAAACAAACAAAAAAAAAAAAAAAAAAAAAAAAAAAAAAAAAAAAAAAAAAAAAAAAAAAAAAAAAAAAAAAAAAAAAAAAAAAAAAAAAAAAAAAAAAAAAAAAAAAAAAAAAAAAAAAAAAAAAAAAAAAAAAAAAAAAAAAAAAAAAAAAAAAAAAAAAAAAAAAAAAAAAAAAAAAAAAAAAAAAAAAAAAAAAAAAAAAAAAAAAAAAAAAAAAAAAAAAAAAAAAAAAAAAAAAAAAAAAAAAAAAAAAAAAAAAAAAAAAAAAAAAAAAAAAAAAAAAAAAAAAAAAAAAAAAAAAAAAAAAAAAAAAAAAAAAAAAAAAAAAAAAAAAAAAAAAAAAAAAAAAAAAAAAAAAAAAAAAAAAAAAAAAAAAAAAAAAAAAAAAAAAAAAAAAAAAAAAAAAAAAAAAAAAAAAAAAAAAAAAAAAAAAAAAAAAAAAAAAAAAAAAAAAAAAAAAAAAAAAAAAAAAAAAAAAAAAAAAAAAAAAAAAAAAAAAAAAAAAAAAAAAAAAAAAAAAAAAAAAAAAAAAAAAAAAAAAAAAAAAAAAAAAAAAAAAAAAAAAAAAAAAAAAAAAAAAAAAAAAAAAAAAAAAAAAAAAAAAAAAAAAAAAAAAAAAAAAAAAAAAAAAAAAAAAAAAAAAAAAAAAAAAAAAAAAAAAAAAAAAAAAAAAAAAAAAAAAAAAAAAAAAAAAAAAAAAAAAAAAAAAAAAAAAAAAAAAAAAAAAAAAAAAAAAAAAAAAAAAAAAAAAAAAAAAAAAAAAAAAAAAAAAAAAAAAAAAAAAAAAAAAAAAAAAAAAAAAAAAAAAAAAAAAAAAAAAAAAAAAAAAAAAAAAAAAAAAAAAAAAAAAAAAAAAAAAAAAAAAAAAAAAAAAAAAAAAAAAAAAAAAAAAAAAAAAAAAAAAAAAAAAAAAAAAAAAAAAAAAAAAAAAAAAAAAAAAAAAAAAAAAAAAAAAAAAAAAAAAAAAAAAAAAAAAAAAAAAAAAAAAAAAAAAAAAAAAAAAAAAAAAAAAAAAAATTTTTTTTTTTTTTTTTTTTTTTTTTTTTTTTTTTTTTTTTTTTTTTTTTTTTTTTTTTTTTTTTTTTTTTTTTTTTTTTTTTTTTTTTTTTTTTTTTTTTTTTTTTTTTTTTTTTTTTTTTTTTTTTTTTTTTTTTTTTTTTTTTTTTTTTTTTTTTTTTTTTTTTTTTTTTTTTTTTTTTTTTTTTTTTTTTTTTTTTTTTTTTTTTTTTTTTTTTTTTTTTTTTTTTTTTTTTTTTTTTTTTTTTTTTTTTTTTTTTTTTTTTTTTTTTTTTTTTTTTTTTTTTTTTTTTTTTTTTTTTTTTTTTTTTTTTTTTTTTTTTTTTTTTTTTTTTTTTTTTTTTTTTTTTTTTTTTTTTTTTTTTTTTTTTTTTTTTTTTTTTTTTTTTTTTTTTTTTTTTTTTTTTTTTTTTTTTTTTTTTTTTTTTTTTTTTTTTTTTTTTTTTTTTTTTTTTTTTTTTTTTTTTTTTTTTTTTTTTTTTTTTTTTTTTTTTTTTTTTTTTTTTTTTTTTTTTTTTTTTTTTTTTTTTTTTTTTTTTTTTTTTTTTTTTTTTTTTTTTTTTTTTTTTTTTTTTTTTTTTTTTTTTTTTTTTTTTTTTTTTTTTTTTTTTTTTTTTTTTTTTTTTTTTTTTTTTTTTTTTTTTTTTTTTTTTTTTTTTTTTTTTTTTTTTTTTTTTTTTTTTTTTTTTTTTTTTTTTTTTTTTTTTTTTTTTTTTTTTTTTTTTTTTTTTTTTTTTTTTTTTTTTTTTTTTTTTTTTTTTTTTTTTTTTTTTTTTTTTTTTTTTTTTTTTTTTTTTTTTTTTTTTTTTTTTTTTTTTTTTTTTTTTTTTTTTTTTTTTTTTTTTTTTTTTTTTTTTTTTTTTTTTTTTTTTTTTTTTTTTTTTTTTTTTTTTTTTTTTTTTTTTTTTTTTTTTTTTTTTTTTTTTTTTTTTTTTTTTTTTTTTTTTTTTTTTTTTTTTTTTTTTTTTTTTTTTTTTTTTTTTTTTTTTTTTTTTTTTTTTTTTTTTTTTCATTTTAGCACAAATAAGTGACTTTGATCAAGTCAGAGAAAGTTAAGTACCATCCTGAAACAAGCAGGACATCATTTCCTGCATTAAAAGACGTGATAAAGGTAAATCTCACAATATCAAATCTCAAACATTCAGACAATGAGAGAAATTACTTGTAGCAACGATATGTCTTTTATTCGGACCACGTAAGCGAGAGGTGGAGATAGAAAAATAGTCCGTTGGTCTGTGTGTTTGTCTGACTCTTAATAACATTGCTGAAAGAATGCAGCACATGTGCCGAACAACAAGAACAGTCGGTACCTAATATTTTGCATTTTTGGTTTTAAATAAAATCTGTGGAAAGATCCTTTGAAAGCATGGAACGCAACCAAGAAGCACGATAACAGACTCGGTTTTATTGATTCTGTCATGTGAGGTAATGAAATGTGCAATAATCCTCAACGTGCCCCCAGCACCGGCTTATGCGAAATTCTATCATAGTAAAGATGAAAGTACTCCATGATCCCAAAGGACCAGAAAATATAACAACACTGAGTCCAAGTACGGAGAGCCTTTCTACAAGTCACACCAGCTTTGGACTCCAGCTTTTTGTGTTAGAGGAAGTCCACCGGGTGCTCTTCCGGTATTATTTCAGGTACGAGCGGGTACATAGTTGGTAGAAGGGACAAGCTTGTTTAATTTAGTTGGACGGCTTCAAGGGATTAAAGGTACATTTGGCTACGAAGTCAAGACATTGACATGTATCAAACAGAAAAATAAAGCATGTATTCAATTCCTTAAATTCGAAGGTACATGAGCGAAAACACATAAAACGAATACTTAGCCAATTTGATCTCTGTTAAGCAAAAAATCAACCAAGAGTGATGGTTCTTGTTTTAAAACATTTTAAATGCTGTTACATAAGATGGCGTCAAATCTTTCCATATTTCAAGAAGTCTAAGTGCAAATACGCAAATAAGTACATGTAGAAATTATATTGTTATCCATTTATATGGCTAATATCTTATTAAATATTCATCTCATCAACAGTTATAAACCCCACTGTTTAAATAGTTAAATAACATTGTCATTAAATGTTTTATTATATTCACTAAAACGGCCAAAATGTATACAACGCGGCTGTACGTAAACAAATGTATAAGGTTAATGCATCACGTGGCAGAAATTGTATTAACACAAGTAAACAAAGCAGGATAACTTTATTCCATCGCTGGCCTACCTAGATATCCAAAATGCTGCATGTATGATATATACAATGTACCATCTGCGTCAAAATTAAACAGATACAAAAAAGGGAGATAATTAAAAAGAGTAAGCAAGAAAGCGTTATGGTTCTTGTATACAGCACCTTTTCTCATAAGCCTGTGTGATTGTATTCAATTTTAACAATTTCACTGTAATAGGATTGGGATTTGTTTGTTTGTTTATTTTGTTGGATTTAATGTCGCACCGACACAATTATAGGTGGTATGACGATTCTCCAGCTTTGATGGTGGAGTAAGACCCCAGGTGTCCCTCCGTGCACTATTTCATCACGAGCGGACACCTAGATAGAACCGCCGACCTTCCGTAAACCAGCTGGATTACTTCCTCAATTGAAGAATTTTACGCCTCGAGTGTGGCTTTAAACCGAGCCTGCAACATTTTCGTTTTTGTCGTGTTGAGCGACCTGTGAAGTTTCCACTTTTCTCTATTTTAACCCACATCAATGAGGGGCAAATGATTTCAAGTCTGCGACCTTAACCAATAAGCCAAGGAGGCCGCAGAATTGGAGTTTTGCTTTAGATAAAGTGTTATGAGTATTATAAGATAGGATATATTTAAAAAGGCAAGCAAGTATAAAACTATGTAGCTATCCATATATCTATTTATTACACAAGGGGAACGAAGCAATGTTAAAACAGATAAAGTGACCATAAAATGTTTTTATATATTCACTTTGGTTACTAAAATAAAAACAACAAGGTTATGGATATACTATGCTAATGCACCGCGTAACCGAAATTATATTCACACACAATAAACAAAACAGGATCATAATTATATTCTATCGCAAGTCTACCCCAGGTACCACAAAATGCTGATAAAACTTATACACATTTTGTTTGTAATCTTGGTTTTAAGGAAACAAACAACCGGTCAACCAGTTCTAGAAAAGATATCAAAGAATCTTTAAAAACATTAAGACTAAGTAAATAAATAATCTGGCCTGGTGTATTAAGTAAAGAAATAATGAATTGAGCATGACCTACAACTTGTCATGCTCTTCGAACTTCGTCCTATTAAACGTTCAATTTATTGACAAGAAAACATTCTTACATATTTATTTTAATGTACGAACATTGCTAACAATATACAGATATTAAAATTTTCCAGAACAACAAAAATGCAACAATAAAAATAATTGTTAATATGTACTAAAAGATGTATTATAGTACTTAATCATTTTTTCTTATTCTTTACAGTTGAATGTGAGATGAAATGTAGTTTCAAAATTCATTGTAGCGCATTCAGCTGTCCAAAATGGGTATATGAGTATTATTCAACAAGACAACCAGAAAAAAAGATATTAAGTAATGTGTGTTCAAATGAAACAAACTATTTCAATAGTCTAAAGTTCCAATCAACCTTCAGATATTTGACTCATTTATTGGTTTAATATGTGATTTAATTAAGAGATAATTTAGTTTGCAAATATATGTCCTACAAGAGTACTTGTTAAATTACAAATAGGTTATAGACCATTTATTGACCTTCTAATGAATTAACCTATTGCTTGCACATAGAATAAGAATAACGACATATAGAATAACAATGGTAAGACTTAAAATATGAATGACACGACATTGAATATTAATATCAGAGATACAATCAATATCGAACACAACACAATAACGATATCAAATATTAGAACATGAATGACACGACATTGAATAACAATAACAAACATACAATAATAATAATATACATAATATAATTTAGCAACGGATGACATACTATAATATGTTCATCACATCATTCATATGTCATTATAAACATTTGAAAAACATATCTTTACAGAGGTTTCTTTCGTTGTTAGATGTAATGTCATTTAAGATATCAATAATATAAGTACAAAGGTAACATACACTTTTTCGTCATACTTTCCTAACTCTTGCGAACAGTAAAATTTGCATTCTGTAGAAATTATATCTTAATAATGATTACTTAATCTGCATTTTATATATACATGTATTTTATTAACAGTTTATTTTTTTTCTCTCCATTATGTTTTATTTAAGGTAGTTCTGCACGTTTGGATCAAAATTTTTTTTCTACAATGTAGAATTTGATTAAACTCAAATTTTTCAAAACTTCAAAATATACCTAGAAAATTCAGCAAATAAAAAGATAGGGTCGTGTGCTTGATTTTTTGCTAGGCTGGTTTGAAAAATTTGGACCTCACGCAATATTTCATAATGGGAGTCTATGGGAAAATCATAACTTTCATAACATTTTAGCGAATAGAATTTTTTCTACAATGTAGATTTTGATGAAACTTCTCACAATTGTAAATAAACACATGGCCTATAATTTGGTGAAATAAAATATATAGGTCCGTGTGCTTACTTTTGAGATATTTTACCATGATTAAAGGAAACCGTGTATTTCACGTTAATTTAAAAAAATATCTTGATTTTTTTAACGTGCCATATGTTTCAATATCATATTTGAACTTTAGAAATATAGCAACAGTGCCATTATAACAAATTTACTCACAGGTTTCGATTAATTCATAAATTGATTTTCATGTTCGTACGCCGAATTCAGGCTTTATTCTACGTTTTCCGGATAAATGACGTTACTGCCATCACTTCCGGTTTTTCAAACGTGCAGAACTACCTTAACCAGTGCTGTATATTTTATGTGATTTAATTAAGAGATAATTTAGTTTGCAAATATATGTCCTACAAGAGTACTTGTTAAATTTTGTGAACAGTAAAATTTGCCTGCTGTAGAAATTCCTTTAGTTGTCTTAAGTAACCACCAAGAAATGACAATAAAACATTAATAATGTAAGTAAAGTGGAACACTTTCTTTAAATCTTATTATCCTTAAGTCGTTGTAAACAGAAAAAAAATGCGGACATAGGTCCAACAGGAAACACCACATTCAAAGACACATCCTTCCGAACCGAACATGTTACCTGTCCTTAGACAAGCTGCAGTATCTAGAATTCAAAATTCAGCATCTAAACGATTTGAAATTTTACCAAAAAAGAAATCAAAATGCGGTGCCAGATACACATTCATGTTTGATATACTCAACATAAGGCTTCAATATGATTTTAATTTGGCTAACTTAGAGGCCTGTACTGGTTCTTCCCAGGAAAGACGGCTTCGCGTGTATCGGTGCTATACACGTTAAAGAACTGTTCATTTTAATAAAAAAGGAACTCGATATTAACCTCACCTATGGCTGAAAAATTATAGGAAAAAATGTCAATGTATACATACGCAATTTCTTTGGCAATTTTACCGGTTAGAAAGCTTTACTGAGGAGAAGAATCGCTATTTTTTGTTTTCTTTGGAATTTGGAATACTTCTTATTTGTGTGTTTATCAGTGCTGGTATTATTCTGGTCCATAGTATTCATTCACTCTTGTATAACTAGGTATAACTAGGGCGGTGAACGGTGTAGCAATATCTCTAATTTCTGACGAAAGTTTTACAACTAAGTCTAATAATGATTTCCTTTGTTGCATTCAATGCTTTAAATGGATCTTGTTATAATTTTTATGTATATTTGTTTAAAACGTGTAGCCGAAGAACTCCCTGTTAACTTTTAAACAAATCTTACACGCTTCATATCTTAATCTGCATATTATACATACATGTATTTTATTAACAATTTCTTTTTCTCTCTCCATTAGCTTTTATTTAACCAGTGCTGTATACTTTTAAAGTTATAACATTCACTATAAGACTAAGAATGTTAACTTACGTCGGCTTTTGGATCAGCGAACGTTTTAACGTCGCGAAAAATACACGCTTTCCGAATGAAAAGCTGGTAACCGAGGAAACGGTCTGCCTTGTCGGTTGTCTAAATCGTGATACGACCTATGTATATAGATTAGAACAGTGAGAATAAAACAATATAAAAATTGTATAGCATTTGTTTTAATGAAGTAAATTAGTAGTACAAAACATCTGTTGTCCTTTTTTGCAACACAAATATTCAAAATATCACATTTACACGAGTTTGCAAAGCAAATATTACAAAAGAGTTTGAAATACAAATATTATCAAAGATCACTTTTACATGGGTTTGCAATGCCTACTAGTATATTACAAAAATCATATATTACAAAAGTTCACACTTTCACGAGTTTGAAATGTATATATTACATAATTGCACAACCGACAAAACTGGTAATATAAATACGACGGCTCTAGTTCCCGGGTTTACACGAGCAATTCATGTGGTGCAAAGTTATTTTCCTTATACACATTTTGTATTTTGTATTGCTTGAAACACTGGATAAAGTCGAACATTTGTTCATTCCCTTGCGACCTCGAGCGCTCGATGTTTACCTGTTTTGATCAAAATGCAGAATATAAATCCATTTCAACAGGGAATCTCTGGAACAATTTTAAACCTTATTTTGATTAGTCTTTACAGAAAGTTTAAAATGTATTTCTGCCAGTTTTATACTGCTCAATTTCTACACTGTCCGTCTATCTGTCATGTTTATTGTAACAATATCATAAACTTCAATTCTCATTCGCCGAGCCTTGTCCCGATATCTTTTCAGGAATACAGCTAGAAAACTTAAAAGCTGCAGCCTACATTCTTTAAACCATAATACGTAAAGAAAGGGGTCCAATATACAATTGGCTATAGACACGAATTCCAATGATAGCCTCAGTTTGGTTTGCCGTAAATGTCCAAGTTGAGCTAAAACTATAATCACTCCATAAGCTAAAGACGTAGTAAATACTACAGTTAGATAAATAAAGATTAAAGCAGTTGAGCGATAGCTACGAATAGCTTTTGCTGTGGACAACACAGCGGTAGTATTCCTTGTTTTTGACCTAATACACTTGAAAATCTTGATGTAGCATATGCATGAAGTGGTGACAACGATCAGTAACATAATGCCATAATAGATGGTTAAAACTGGAATACAATAACCGGGGGACGTAAACACCAAATTTGTCTGAAACCTGATATAGCATATTCCATATCGAACAAAAAGACACAGACCAATTTCAGATAGCCACATTAGCAGCACTGTTTTCCGGACAAATTTCTTTGTTACAATGTTAAGGTATTTCATGGGCTTCAGAATCAGAAAAGAACGTTCAACAGACATCAGCCCAACAGTAAAAGCTGTCAACTGCAAATTTATTATCACTGCGCTCTGCACATATATACTTATGTTGGGATTTGTAATAAATTTTCTTACTGTTGACGTTACTATAAATAGAACGTCAAACGTCAGCAGGCCGGTTGACAAGAACTTTGCAGCGTATGGTGTTTTCTTTGACCGATGCATAAAAGTTATTGCCGTCAGACTTGACATAAGTGATATGCAAGCTATGGTTACAAATGTTATTTTGATATCTGTGCTGTAGGAAACGACGAAATCTTCGTGCACATAATGTCCAGAGGAATTCTCAAACACACCAACGAAACTTTCATTTTCTATTCTGTCCTGATTCTTTTGCATCTTGTTGTTTAGCACATATAGGTAAGTGTTCTTTATATTGTCCCTTGAAAAGTTTGTTGCAGCGTTTTATTACGACAAGAGGAAATAATTCCGGAAAAGGAACTTTAGTCTTTTTCGATGTTGTTTTGATGACGTAAATGCCTTCAAAATATTTGATTGTCAAATCGAAAACGCCTTATTTGCATATATAGTCTTTCTTATCTTTATTTTTCTGAAATATAAATCATGTAGAAGTTAGATTCTTTGAAAGGTGCGTACAAATAGTAACGGAGTATTTTTTAATATGATTCTATCACAGAAATACACTGAAACAATCATAATTGAATTTGAAAACCTATAAAATATTTTATTTTAGTATAAAGAAATACAAGAAAATGATTTAATGAAATTTTAAAAATCACTGTGAGTAAATCTCGTGTAAAAGAAATCAGTCCAAACAAAGGAATGGAAAAGTGGTTCAGACTTACCTAAAATATACGAAAAACAACTAGTACCTTTAATTCACAACAAAAAAATACTGGTATTCCAGCACAAACTAAACTCTGGGCATTGATCATCAAATGCTTCACTGGTATGCGAACGGACATTAAATAACCGCTTTTGTTGCCTTAATACGATTCATGTTCATTTTATAAGAACTGATAATCGGTTTTCAGTGAAAAACTATATTTGTGTATGAAACAATTCAGTCGTCATCTCGCCCACCTGCAATAAGGCATGAATATATCAGGTCTGAAAAGGACATTTATTGACGTATATGTGCCTGCCAAACTGAGAAATACTCGTTTGGTGATTCAAAAGAAAAAATAATTAAAGAGTAATATGGATGTATTTCTCATTTTAGCACAAATAAGTGGCTTTGATCAAGCCAGGGAAAGTTAAGTACCATCCTGAAACAAGCATGACATCATTTCCTGCATTAAAGGACGTAATAATAGTAAATCTCACAATATCACATCTGAAACATTCAGACAGCGAGAGAAATTACTTGTAACAACGATATGTGTTTTGTCCGGACCGCGTAAGCGAGAGGGGGAGATAGAAAAATAGTCCGTAGGTCAGTGTGTTTGTCTGACTCTTAATAACATTGCTGAAAGAATGCAGCACATGTGCTCGACAACAATGAAAGACAGTACCACCTAATACTTTGCATACAATCGATGCTGTAAGGTTGGGGTTTTGGTTTTTAATAAAATCTGTGGAAAAATCATTTGAAAGCATGGAACGCAACCAAGCAGCGCGATAACAGACTAGGTTTCATTGATTCTGTCATGTGAGGTAATGAAATGTGCAACACTCCTCACCCTGCCCCCAGCATCGGTTTATGCGAAATTCTATCATAGTAAAAATGAATGTACTCCATGATCCCAAATGACCAGAAAATATAACATCACTGAGACCAAGTACGGAGAGCCTTTCTACAAGTCACACCAGCTTTGGACTCCAGCTTTTTGTGTTAGAGGAAATCCACCGGGTACTCTTCCGGTATCATTTCAGGTACGAGCGGGTACCTAGTTGATAGAAGCAACAAGCATCTTTAATTTAGTTGGACGGCTTCAAGGGATTGAAGGTACATTTGGCTACGAAGTCAAGACAATGACACGTATCAAACTGAAAAATAAAGCATGTATTCAATATTCCTTTAATTCGAAGGTACATGAGCGAAAACACATAAAACGAATATTTAGCCAACTTGATCTCAGTTAAGCAAATCAACCAAGAGTGATGTTTCTTTTTTAAAACATTTTAATTTCTGTTACATAATTTGGCGTCAAATCTTTCCATATTTCAAGAAGTCTAAGTGCAAATACGTAAATAAGTACATGTAGAAATTATATTGCTATCCATTTATAGGGCTAATATCTTATTAAATATTCATCTCATCAACAGTTATAAACCCCACTGTTTAAATAGTTAAATAATATTGTCATTAAATGTTTTATTATATTCACTAAAGCGGCCACAATGTATACAACGCGGCTGTACATATATAATGTCAATGCATCACGTGGCAGAAATTGTATTAACAAAGCAGGATACCTTTATTCCATCGCTGGCCTACCTAGATATCCATCATGCTGCATGTATGTTATATACAATGTACCATCTGCATCAAAAATAAACAGATACAACGAAGGGAGATGATTAAAAAGAGTAAGCTAAAAAGTGTTATGGTTCTTGTATACAGCACCTTTTCTCATAAGCCTGTGTCATTGTATTCAATTTTAACAATTTCACTGTAATAGGATTGGAGTTTGTTTGTCTGTTTGTTTTGTTGGATTTAATGTCGCACCGACACAATTATAGGTCGTATCACGATTATTCAGCTTTAATGGTGGAGTAAGGCCCCAGGTGTCCCTCCGTGCATTATTTCATCACGGGCGGGCACCTAGATAGAACTGCCGACATTCCGTAAACCAGCTGGGATACTTCCTCAATTGAGGAATTTTACGCCTCGAGTGTGGCTTTAACCCACATCAATGAGGGGCAAATGATTTCAAGTCAGCGACCTTAACCAATAAGCCAATGAGACCACAGAATTGGAGTTATACTTCAGATAAAGTGTTATGAGTATCATAAGAAGGGATATCTTTAAAAAGGCAAGCACAGTATATATATCACAAGGGGAACAAAGCGGTGTTAAAACAGATAAAGAAAGTGACTATAAAATGTTGTTTTTTTTTATTAAATTCACCTTGTCTACTAAAATAAATACAACAAGGTTATGCATATACTATGCTAATGTACCACATAACCGAAATTATATTTACACACAGTAAACAAAACAGGACCATAACTATATTCTATACCCTAGGTATCACAAAATGCTGTTTATATTTTATATACTTTTATATACTATTTCATTTGATAAAACTCTTACACATTTTGTTTGTAATCTTGGTTTTAAGGAAACAAACCACAGGGTAACCAGTTCTAGAAAAGATATCAAAAAATCTTTAAAAACATTTACTAAGTAAATAAATAATCTGGCCTGATGTAAAAATTGAGCATGACCTATAACTTGTCATGATCTTTTAACTGGCGTCCCATTAAACGTTCAATTTATTGAGAGAAAAAAAGACAATTGTTACATATTTATTTTAATGTACGAACATTGCTAACAATATACAGATATTAAACTTTTCCAGAACAACAAAAATAGAAGACAAAAATATTTGTAAATATGTACTAAAAGATGTTATATAGTACTTAATCATTTTTCTCATTCTATACAGGTGAAATGAAATGTAGTTTGGTGTTTTAATCAAATTTCATTGTAGCGCATTCAACTGTTCACAATGAGTACATTCAACTAATGTATATATTATTCAACAAAACAACCAGAAAAAGGTAAGTAACGTGTATTTAAATAAAACAAACTATTTCAATAGTCTAAACTTCCAATCAACATTCAGATATTTGACTCATTTATTGGTTTATTATGTGATTTAATTAAGAGATAATTTAGTTTGCAAATATATGGGTTGCTTATAGTGTCCTACAATTGTACTTATTAAATTACAAATAGGTTATAGACCATTTATGGACCTTCTAATGAATTATCTAATTGTTTGCACATTGAATAAGAACAACGACATATAGAATAACAATGGTAAGACTCAGAATAAGAATGACACGACATGGAATAACAATATCAGAGATACAATAACAATAACGAAATATAGACTAAAAACAATGACTTTTACCATAAGAATCGAACATACAATAAGAATAACGTCACAATACAATAACAATAGCAAATTTTAGAATATGAATGACACAAGATTGAATAACAATAACAAACATACAATAATAATAACATACATATATTATTTAGCAACGTTTGACATGCCAAAATATACTCATCACATCATTCATCATCAGATTTGAAAAATGTCTTTATAGACGTTCCTTTCGTTGTTATGTGTAATGTCACTTAAAAATTTAATAAAATATCAATAATACAAGTACAAAGGTAATATACTCTTTTTCATCATACTTTCCTAACTCTTGTGAATAATAAAATTTGCATTCTGTAGAAATTCCTTTCGTTGTCTTATGTAACCATCAAGAAATGACATTAAAACATTAATAATGTAAGTAAAGTGGAACACCTTTTTAAATCATATTACTGTGAAATCATTAATATTCGTGGGGGACTAATTTTCGTGGATTTCGTGGTTGAGTAAATCCACGAAATTTAATCCCAACGAACAAGTAAAATTCCCACTCATTTTATGTTCAAAAGTTGAAATCCACGAATTCATATCCCCACGAAATTGCCGTTTTGACCAAAACCACGAAATTTCATGCCCACAAAATTTAATGATTTTACAGTATCCGTAAGTCGTTGTAAACAGAAAAAAATACAGACAAAGGTCCAAATGGAAACATCACATTCAAAGACACATCCCTCCGAACCGAACATGTTACCTTTCCTTAGACAAGCTGCAGTGTCTAGAATTCAAAATTCAGCATCTAAACAATTTGAAATTTTACCAAAAAAAAAATCGAAATGCGGTGCCAGATACACATTCATGTTTGATATACTAGTACTCAACATAAGGCTTCAATGTGATTTCAATTTGGCTAACTTAGAGGCCTGTACTGGTTCTTCCAAGGAAAGACGGCTTCGCGTGTATCGGTGCTATACACGTTAAAGAACTGTTCATTTTAATAAGAAAGGAACTCGATATTAACCTCACCTATGGCTGAAAAATTATAGGAAAAAATGTAAATGTATCCATACGCAATTTCTTTGGCAGTTTTACCGGTTTGAAAGCTTTACTCAAGAGAAGAATCGCTATTTTTTTTTTTTTTTGAATTTGGAACTCTTCTTATTGGTGTGTTTATCAGTGCTGGTATTATTCTGGTCCATAGTATTCATTCACTCTTGTATAACTAGGTATAACTAGGGCGGTGAACGGTGTAGCAATATCTCTAATTTCTGACGAAAGTTTTACAACTAAGTCTAATAATGATTTCCTTTGTTGCATTCAATGCTTTAAATGGATCTTGTTATAATTTTTATGTATATTTGTTTAAAACGTGTAGTCGAAGAACTCCCTGTTAACTTTTAAACAAATCTTACACGCTTCATATCTTAATAATAATTACTTAATCTGCATATTATACATACATGTATTTTATTAACAATTTCTTTTTCTCTCTCCATTAGCTTTTATTTAACCAGTGCTGTATATTTTTGAAGTTATAACATTCACTATAAGACTAAGAATGTCAACTTACGTCGGCTTTTGGATCAGCGAACGTTTTAACGTCGCGAAAAATACACGCTTTCCGAATGAAAAGCTGGTAACAGAGGAAACGGTCTGCCTTGTCGGTTGTTCAAATTGTGATACGACCTATGTAAATAGATTAGAACAGCAGTGTTTATAATGCATACATAATTTTCACAGCTCTCTGAAGTATTTTGAAACACAAACATAAGATAATAAGACAATATAAAATTGTATAGCATTTGTTTTAATAAAGTAAATTAGTTTAGTAGTACACAACATCTTTTGCCCTTTTTGAAACACACATATTCAAAAGAGTTCGCAATACAAATATTATCAAAGATCACATTTACATGAGTTTGCAATGCCTACTAGTTTATTACAAAAAAATTACATTTAGACAATTACAAAAGATCACATTTACATTTGCATGAAATGCATAAAGTAAAAAAGTTCACATATACACGAGTTTTCAATGAAGATATTACAAATGAGCACATTTACTCGAGTTTGTAATGCAAAGCAAAGAAAACAATGGTATGATAATCGAATTATGATTTTTGTTTACACTTGAACAACCGACAAACTGGTAATATAAATACGACGGCTTTAGTACACGGGTTTACACGACAATTCTTGTTGTACAAGGTCATTTTCCTTATACATATTTTGTATTTTCTTTGTCTGGATTGCTCGAAACACTGGATGAAGTCGAACATTTTGTTCATTCCCTTGCGACCACGAGCACTCGAGGTTTATCCGTTTAGAGTAAAATTCAAAACGTAGGCATATCATTCGAGTTACTTCCAGAAAATCAATCCATTTTAACAGGGAATCTCTGAAACAACTTTAAGCTTTATTTTGATTAGCCTTCATTGAAAGGTTTTAATGTATTTCTGTCAGTTTTATACTGCTCAATTTCCTCTACAATGTCCGTCTATCTTCCATGTTTATTGTAACAATATCATAAACTTCAATTCTCATTCGTCGGGCTTTGTCTCGATATCTTTTCTGGAATACAGCTAGAAAATAAAAGCTACAGCCAACATTCTTTAAACAAAAAAAACAGGTATAGAAAAGGGTCTAATATACGATTGGCTACAGACACGAATTCCAATGAAAGTCTCAGCTTGGTTTGCCATAAAGTCCAAGAGCTAAAACTATAATCTCTCTATAAGCTAATGACGTAGTTAATACTACAATTAGATAAATAAATATTAAACCAGTTGAGCGATAGCTACGGAATAGCATTTGTTTGGACGACACAAAAGTAGTGTTCTTTATTATGGACCTAATACGCTTGAAACTCTTAATTACATATACATAAATTGGTAACAACGATAAATAACATAATGCAATAATAAATGGTTTAAAACTGGAATACAAAAACCGGGGACGTAAACACTAAATTTGTCTGAATCCTGATATACACTCAACAAAATTTCTTATTGGTCAGTTTATATTGTATTACTATTTTGTTTATAATGCATATATTCACACGAAATTTCATATACCGACATTTGAATCGGTACTGCAGCTAATTATTGATTTATTTTTGGCGATTCACAGCCAAAATAACCGCATTAGGTGTTTTGACTAACATTACATATTTTGCACGTGCAGGGCATGTGCACCAACATGCACATGTTCGTTTACATTTTTGGCATTACTGACGAAAGTCCTACTAGAAAAACACATATCATGGTGAAATTGACACAAAAGTAACGCGATAGAGCTGTCGGAATGTTGCCCACCGGGAGACATTTACGACACGTGTGTTATTATTTTTGCAATTTAAGAGAATTATGATATAATCTATTTGTAGCTGTTACTTCGATGGTTATTTCCATTTTTTTTACCTTATTTCCGTTTACAAGAACCTTCAATCGTTGGTTATCTACCATCCGCGCTTTTTTGGCAAAATTTAACCCAAGGACAATTCATTGTAGTGACCGATTTTGAGTTTTATTGTAAAATTCCGACAGCCCGGATGCGTTGCTCTTGTGTCAATTTCACAATGATATGTGTTTTTATGTAGAAGGACTTTCGTCAGTAATGCCAAAAATGTTCACTAACAAGTGCATATTGGTGCGCATGCCCTGCACGTGCAAAATATTCAATATTGGTTAAAACGCCTAATGCGATTACGCTGGCCGTGAGTCGGCCAAAAATAAATCAATAATTAGCTGCAGCACCTATTCAAATGTCGGTGTGTGAAATTTCTTGTAAATACATGCATTATTAACAAAATAGTAATACAATATAAACTGACCAATTAGAAATTTTGTTAAGTGTAGCATAATCGATATCGAACAAAAAGAAATATGCCAGTTTCAGAGAGCCACATTGCTCTATTTTCTGGGCAAATTTCTTTGTTACAATGTTAACCTATTTCTTGGGCTTCAGTATCAGAAAATAACGTTAAACGGCCATGACCCAACAGTAAAACCTGTCAACTGCAAACTTATTATCACTGCACTCTGCACATATATACTAATGCTGGGATTTGTAATCATTTTTCTTATAGTTGACGTTACTATAAATAGAACGCGAAATGTCAGTAGGCCGGTTGACTAAAACTTTGCAGCGTAGGGTGTATTCTGTGACCGATGCCCTCATACTTGACATAAGTGGTATGCAAGCTTTGGTTACATATAAAAGTTTGATCTCTGTGCTGTAAGAAACGACGAAACTGCACAGGAATTCTCAAACTTAGCAACGAAACTTTCATTTTCAGAAATTTTAATTTGGTTTTGTGCCAAATGTTCCAGAAAAAGAAATACAAGGCATTTCTATGTCTTATGATCTATGGCTGACGTAAATGCCATCAGGTCATTTGATTGTCTGGTCGAAAATGTTCCAAGTCTTCATTGCCTTACATCTCTGGAAAACAGAATATTTAGAAGTAAAATTCTTTGGAAAATGCGGGTTAACAAGAACTTATATCAATTTAGTAGATTCTATTCCAGGAATACACATCAACAGTCATTTAAGAACCTATAAAACATTTTTAGAACAAAAGAAATAGAAGAAAATAATTTAACGAAGATCGAAAATCACTTAACGCGCGCAGTGATTTTCGTTATTCAGACTAACTGATTTAACAAAAGTTTATGATGTGGGTAATGATGAGGAATAACTATTCTAAGTTGGAAACAAGTTCATTAAGTAGTTACAGAGATAAGGAGAAAAAAGAGAAAGTGTAAAAAGACTTTAACTAAGGTGGGAACGCCAACGCCGGGTTAAGTAGGATAGCTCTCCATATATTTCATAAAGTAAATGGGAAATAATTCAAAACAAAAGCACGGTATAAAATTATGTAGTTATCCATATGTTAGTTAAGACAATTCGCATCAATAAAAAACGGTGTTGAAACAGATAAGTAAATTCATCATATAAATGTTTTATTAAATTCACATTGGCGACTCAAATTAATACAACGCGGTTTTGCACATACTATGTTGAAGCACCACGTAACGAAATTGTGTTTACAAAAGTATGCAATACATGATCATATCTATATTCTATCGCAAATCTACCTCAATTATTACAAATATCATATACTTTTATCTACTATTTTTTAAAATACACTCGGTACACTAGTAATCTATCTTTGGTTAAAGGAAACAAATAATATGACAATCAATGCAAGGAAAGATATTACAGAACCTTTAAAAACAATTCCAAAGTAAGTAAATAATTCAACCTAACTTTCTAAGTAAATAAGTAAAACATCGAGCCTGATCTATAAATCAAATGTTCAACGCTTTTGGAATGTTTAACTGGTACACCGTTAAACGTTCAATTTATTGAAAAACAACAACAACAACAACAAAACATTGCTGATTATTCATTTTAACGATGGTTAATAATATTTTAGCAAAATTTTATGACATTTTTTAGTATTCATATACTCTGTTAGAGCTTTTTAATACCTATTTCATAGAGTTAGATCCCTACTGAAAGTGTATATTTTATTACTTTCTATGAAAATTTTGAATTTAAAAGTGGTCTTTTTTCATTTATTTCAGTTTCAATATACATTCCAGTATTACATTTGCATTTGATAAATATTGAGATATTCGAACTACCTAAAACAAAAGACAAGTTTTAAAGCAGCGTATATTTTCGGAATACACCTCTTTGCAAATTGAGTTAAAATAATTGTAAAAACTAGCATTTCTAAATAATTTTGGCATAATATGTACTTGGCAATGCAAATCTTTGAAAATCTGACGTGTTTTAAGACTTCGGTGAACACTCATAAGTATGAATGATCAGTTGATTAAGTTTTTAACAAGTCAATGTGTTATCCAATATCTATTAACCACCTTTAATGTATGAAAAATTCTAGCAACATACAGATATTTTTTTTTCTAAAAACGACAAAACATAAAAAATATTTTTTTGCAAGTATATACTAAAAGATATAAAATAGTACTACATCATCGTCATCAGTAAAACCAAATGTAGTTTGGTATATATTATCAAGATTCAATATAACGCAGTAAAACATAATATTCAAATATAAAGAAAAAATCAATAAAATAAGTTCAAGTGAAACAGATTAAACTAATAGTCTTAACATCAAATCAGCACCCAAGGTTTTGACTAACTACCAAGGAAAAAAAACACGCAGTAAATTCCAGATATTCTTGTTGTCACAGTGTTTAGGTCGTTTGTTATCACAATGTACATGTAAGTGGAATCATAATTTAATCAAATGGTAATCATGATAGTAAACTAACTTTTAACACATATTTCATACATTTAAGTAAGAATAGGAGACAATGTTGAGCTTCAATGTAAATCAAATCATGCATTCGTAACACATGTTTCATACGTCAAAAGTAAGAATTAAAGACCATGCTGTGTTTACATATTTCTAAAAATATATAGAAGATGAAATCATAACCTTTAACACATACATTTAAGCTTACATGCAACGCGAATGATACATTCATAAGCAATTAACAGAACTAAACATACTTTATATATTTTAAGCTTACAAATAGAGACTGTGTCAAGGTTTTATGTTACACATTCGTAATAGGATATCAATTATCGACATAAAACATACGTATACACAACTTGTAATAACACAACATGTTAATACAGAATGACTGTGTTCAGCTTCCATGTAAATGAAATCACGATTCATGTATTCGTATCAATATAGTAGTCATCAGAAAGTAACAGAACTGTTTAAATATATTTATTAGGCCTCACCAAATTAAAAAGTTGTTCATCGGATTTGCCGCTCGTATACTTTCAGAAACACACTTTTGTTTGTTTTTGGCATGCGCTTGCACCATTGAAAAAAATCATCCAAAAATGTTTGTGCGCTTCTTTTTACGGACGTAACAGTTCACAAATGCTTAAAATTCAAGTCCCAGATTGTTCCAAAATGGAATTTAATCACAATAAATACATACTACGCACACATCGTCTACAATCTGTTATAATATTTATATTTAGTTGCATTAAAGTTATTTCCCCTTAATGCAGTTACGCCATTTACTTCAAATGTTTACCAAAGGTAGCAGTTGGTAGTTTCCAGCCACAGATTCGAATTGGCCAGGGTCAAAATCTGTCATTAAAGATAAAACCTTGAAGTGAAGGCTGTTTTGATGTTTGAAAATTTGTTGATGTGAGTTTGTGATTAACAAGTTTAAGAATGGTATGTTGCAGAAATTCTGGCAGATGCGAATGTAAGCTTGATGGCATCATTTTCATATAACTGCTTGAAATGCATATATACCACTATCAGCATTGAGCGTCTCGTGAACTGTCAAATGTCATATAGGCCTCACACAGTTGAAAATAGTGAAAAAAGTAATCGGTTGACAGGTATTTTTGTCCAGCTCTGCAA
This sequence comes from Mercenaria mercenaria, assembly GCF_021730395.1. Classification (NCBI taxonomy): domain Eukaryota; kingdom Metazoa; phylum Mollusca; class Bivalvia; order Venerida; family Veneridae; genus Mercenaria; species Mercenaria mercenaria. The sequence goes on along the minus strand of NC_069372.1, from coordinate 38,009,274 downwards.
GTAATACTTGAAACTGAGTACAGAATGCAAGTGGCCATTTGGCTCTATCATTTCTCCTTACATTTTAAGGCCAGTTGGAGATGGCTAATTTGGGCTGAAATGTCATGTATTTTCGCGGGCTGAAATTGTCTTTCAGGTGGCTTGTGGATTTAAAAATCTATGCTTTATATGAAGTTTACTATGTATTTTATTTCTTCTTCAAGTAAGATGTAAACCGGTATCTTTTTATTTTCAGGTCTGCATCTCGTAAGATATCGGAAGACGTCTGACTTGGCCACATCGCTCTGAAGTCCTAAGTACTAGAAAAAACCGCCATCTGCTACCTTAAAGACATTTGTCAATTTTTGTAAGTACTATTTCATGCTTTCTTTTGTGTTGTTCAAGCTCTCCAGTATGTGTTATTTAAAAATCCGAGCTGAATGGATTCATAACATAGACAGATGTTGTTTGATATGGTAGAAGTTAAGGGGAGGTAACTCTGATTTTACCGGGTAAGTAAATCTTATTTTTGTTTGTAGTGTAGGGTTTTCTTAAAATTTCTAGCGGGAAACACATTTCTTTTGTAGTTTATATCAAATTTAAAGGAAGAAGGACTATTTAAATGAAATATAGGTGCAACTTTTTGGCATTTTGTAAATACATGGCTGTTTCACAAGGCTCGGAACTGGATTTTGTGGTGATATTTCTTTTGAAGATATTTCTCGAGTGGCAGGTATGATTTTAGTTCTTACAAATTTCTATTGTGGCTTTATCGGTGTCAGGACATGACGACAGAAGAAAAGTGTAGAGAGTGGATACATCTTGGGTGCATTTAAGGTCCTGGAGTGAGGTAACATTTGCAGATATTTGTTTTTAATTAAGAGAAGATATGGTTTCTCGGAGATGTACTGGGAGATTGCTCGAATTCGTTAAAATAGGTAAGTTTGGGCAACAACAACAACAACAACAACAACAACAACAACAACAAAAGTGCATTGTAAAATATTTATTTAAAGCTATTTTATACTTACTGTATGTAAGGTAATATGAAACAGTACTTGTAAACAGGGGCGGCTTTTCCTGAGCTTGCGGACTTGAAGTACAGTTAGTCTTGGGTAAGTAAGCTGTGCTGCTTTTAATTCTGTTCCTCAAGTATGCAGGGCTGTGTACAATGCTAATACAGTACATTTATGGCCATCATGTAATAGTAGGTAAGTCTTTTTTTAATGTCAGAAAGATAGATGCAGTAAGAAATATGTGTGTAAAATGGGGCCAAATCCACAATATTGTAGACATTGTTTGGACATGTGCAATTTGCAAGAAGAACAAAGCATTGTTTAAATATCGGTAAGATTTTATTTGTCATAAATCATTTTCTTAGAATCAGGTGCCAGACAGTCCATGGAGATGCATGTCTTGGTCCTTAAGGTAGCAGTTGGTAGTTTCCAGCCACAGATTCGAATTGACCAGGGTCAAAATCTGTCATTAAAGATAAAACCTTGAAGTGAAGGCTGTTTTGATGTTTGAAAATTTGTTGATGTGAGTTTGTGATTAACAAGTTTAAGAATGGTATGTTGCAGAAATTCTGGCAGATGCGAATGTAAGCTTGATGGCATCATTTTCATATAACTGCTTGAAATGCATATATACCACTATCAGCATTGAGCGTCTCGTGAACTGTCAAATGTCATATAGGCCTCACACAGTTGAAAATAGTGAAAAAAGTAATCGGTTGACAGGTATTTTTGTCCAGCTCTGCAAGTAATACTTGAAACTGAGTACAGAATGCAAGTGGCCATTTGGCTCTATCATTTCTCCTTACATTTTAAGGCCAGTTGGAGATATGGCTAATTTGGGCTGAAATGTCATATATTTTCGCGGGCTGAAATTGTCTTTCAGGTGGCTTGTGGATTTAAAAATCTATGCTTTGTATGAAGTTTACTATGTATTTTATTTCTTCTTCAAGTAAGATGTAAACCGGTATCTTTTTATTTTCAGGTCTGCATCTCGTAAGATATCGGAAGACGTCTGACTTGGCCACATCGCTCGAAGTCCGAAGTACTAGAAAAAACCGCCATCTACTACCAAATTGAGTTGCTACAATATCGGGTTTATTTCATTGAAAGTTGGATGAAAAACATACTAATTTATTTGATAATATCAATCTACATTGTTTTGGTAAGGGTAATTACGTATTGATGCATGACACTTTTCTGTTTTCTATTTTTCCTGTCCAAATGATCAGCATTTGTATACGATATTGGGTGGGGTAAGGAATTTACATTATAAGTCGTGTTCAAACCAGTTAAGATTTTCAAATTTTCCAATCCTGGAGTAGAATAATGATAATGCACGTTAATCTCCATGTCAGACCTCAATTGAGACTTTGTTTCAACCAATTTAATTCGTTAAGAAAGTATTAAAGTTAGAACAAGATAATTGAAGATGCTGTCTGTAAGACAGAATGTTCGACTTTTCTATGTGCTGGACTTTGAATTAGAGCTTTGCAAGTAAAAGGGGCGTAATAGTTAAAAGTTTTGAAAGTAATAGACCTATTGGACGCTATATAAGATAACAGGTAAGGGTAGATTTCTCGGAAGCACAGAGCACCACAAACGCAGCCACAGAGCCACGCATTTGCATAGTAGGCCCGCAACAAAAAAGAAGCTGTAATGTAAAATATGAAACAAAATATTCTAAGTTAAAAAGGGGCATAACTCTGTCAAAATTGAATCAGAGTTATGGGGATTGTTTCTCTTAGTGTTCTCACTTTTATAGGAAATAACTGTTTTAAGTTTCAAGTTAAAAGCTTTAATAGTAACAGAGATACATGTTTTTGACTTTATCATAAACTTCGGAAAGTCTATCGAAAAATGTTATATTTTCATAGAAGTAAATATTCCAGTGAAATATCTATGTCATGATTATGGTTTAAGATTACACATTGTTGTATATTACATATTTTCTGACAGCATTTTCAAAAACATACAATTATTTTATTAATACACTGTATTGTATGCCAATGTTATTACTTTTTTCTTGAGTTTGCTTTGTTGTGCATCTGCAGGTCAAATTTTCTCAATCCCTGGTGAATTATTTTTAATGCAAAATGGCTTTACATTCTATTTTAAGGATTTTATTAGTCCATCGAGAGCCAAATCAAGACAAATATATTTCTACGCTCTTCGCTCCCTCCTGATTTTCTCAAAAAAACAACCAAAAATAAAAGTTTAATTATTTTTTCTCTCGCCGCCTCATTTTGTTTTCAGAAAAAAGTCCGATGAACAACTTTTCAATTTGGTGTGGCCTAATTAATTTAAAATAATAAGTATAATATGTACTTTGATGCACCTAATTACTGTCAATGAACAAAATTAAAATAAGTCATAAAAACGATTGCCTGTATATGGTCGCTGAATTTTACTGTTTCGTTCTTGCGTGTTGGCACGCTTGAAAAACCCCAATAAGCTAAAACGACAGACTAGCTTCCCAATGTGACGAAACCAGGGTTTGGATTATCGGCGCATCAGAACGTCAAAACTATATTAACAACGTCTATCAAACCCATTAAATCTCAAAAAGAGGACTCTATATAAGTACCAATAGTTATTTGCATACGTTAAAGATCAAAAGATCACAAAAGACGCCTACAAGGAGAAACTGATTCATCACTGAAATTTCACAGTTGTTAAAAAAAGAAAACATGCTGCCGTATCTTGAATTCAATGATGAGCATTTGAACATTTTGATTTTTTACCTAAAACAATCGAGAATAAGACATTTATGACCGAAGAATGATAGAAACAATATAAGAGGTGTTGAACTTTCTGTACCTCTTACGAACATACTCATTCCTGTCTGCTATCATTTTCCTTGGATGTTATTACATAATTATGGCTATGCCTAGTGTCCAACCAATACCTTCATGCGGAATTAAAAACTCAAAAACGCCAGAACGCTATAAAGATTAACCAATTTGCATTTTATATCTTTCGTTACTATTTTAATAGTATCTCTCATTTACATTGAACTTACCTGCTGTAAGTTATTTAAGAAATCCTGTATGTTCACTTCCGGCAGCCAGCATTTGGAACACCGAACATTTTTTTCATCATTCCGCATAAAAAGTCTGGTACATGTAACCAACGGGTTTGCATGTAATGGTAACCAATGAGTTTGCTTTGTTTGTTTGTTTTGAGTTTTACGCCGTTTTCCAACAGTATTTCAGTCATATAACTGCGAGCAGTTAACCTAACCAGTGTTCCTGGATTCTGTACCAGTACAAACCTGTTCTCCGCAAGTAACTGCCAACTTCCCCACATGAATCAGAGGTGGAGGACTAATGATTTCAGACACAATATCGTTTATCAAATAGTCACGGAGAACATACGCCCCGCCCGAGGATCGAACTCACGACCCCGAGATCCGTAGACCAATGCTCTTACCTACTGAGCTAAGCGGGCGGGCTCAATGAGTTTGCATTTAAGAAATGGTCTTACTAACATTTTCAAAGAAATGAAAACGATGTTAAGATAATCGTATGTTGATTTTCTTCAATTCTCAATTCTTCATGACCGAAAAGCTAGATATATTTTACAATGGCTAGAACTCAAAGGCTATCTGGCAAAATATATTATATTCTCTCTTTTGGGATCGTTTAAAACTTTAGGAATTCGGAACATTTTACTCATTCTCTTGCGTCCTCAAGCAATTGATGTTTTACTGTACTGATTAAAATAAAACAAAAATAGGTATATAGATACAAATTTGAGCCTTATTTTTGATTATATATTAACAAAAAGACTTTAATGGAAGTCTTTACAGAAATTTCAGCTTACATTCTTTCCAGTCTTATTCTGCACATTTGTTACGCTGACTGTCTATCTTTCATGTTTATTGTAACAATATCATAATTTTCAATTCTCATTCTTCGAGCTTTGTCCTGATATCTTTTCAGAAACACAGCTAGAAGAGTTAGAAGTTGCAGCCTACATTCTTTGAACCATAATACATATAGAAATGGATCCAAAATACAGTTGATTATTGACACACATTCTGTCAAAAACAGTCTCAGACTTATTTGCCGTAAATGACCAAGTTGAACTAGAAGTATGAGAGCTCCATAAGCTAAAGTTGAAATAGATATAATAATAAGGTAAAGAAAAACTGAAGCAGTTGAACGATAGCTGCGAAAAAAGTGAGCTGTTGACGACATGGATGTTGTATTGAGACTCATTCTTTTGGACCTAATACACTTGAAAATATTTATGTAACATATGAATGAAGTGGCGAGGACGGTAAACAACAAAATGCCATAATAAGTGGATTCAATTTGAATACAGAAATCCGGCAAAGTAAAAACCAAATTTGTTTGAAACATGATATAGCATGTACCATATCTAAAAAAGATAAATATCAAAACTTCTGATAGCCAAATCAATAGCACTGATTTCTGGACAAATTTCCCTGTAACAATTCTTGCGTATTTCATAGGTTTCAATATCAGAGTATAACGTTCAACAGACATGAGGCCAACAGTTAAAATTGCCAGCTGCAAATTTATTAACATTACAGAATTCATATAAATACTTATGACGGGGTTTGAAATAAATTTTCTAACTGTTGATGTTACTATAAATAGAGCGTCAAACGTCAGCAGGCCGGTTGTCAAGAACTTTGTAACGTATTGCGTTTTCTTTGACCTGTGCATCAAAGTTATTGCAATCAGACTTGACATAAATGATATGAAAGCTATGGTTACAGATGTAATTTTGATCTCTATCCCGTAGGAAACCACTGAAATTTCGTGAAAAAAAACGTTCAGAGGAATTCTCAAACGCATCAATTAAACTTTCATTTTCAAGTGTCATTTTCTCCATATTCTGTGCCATTCTCTTGCTTCGAAAATCCGATTCCTTAGTGTTGTCTCATGAGGATTGTGATTTAACGTTTTTATACAAGAGAAATATAGTTCCAGATAGAGAAATATCAGGCTTTTCCATGGTGCTTTTCTGACGTAAATGCCTTCAAATCGTTTGTGAAGTCAAAATTCTAAAGTTTTTGTTGAGTTTTATGTCTGAAAAATAAAACATTTCGAAGTCAGATTCCTTAGAAGACGCAGGTTAAAGGAACATATACATTTTACTAGTAGTGTGATTCTAACCAGAAGTACACAGGGACAGTCAAAATGAAATTTAAGAATCTATGAACTATTGTTTTTAAGTAAAAAAATTAGAAAAGAACACTTTAATGAAATATTAAAATTACTGCGGGTTAAACTTTTATAAAACCAATAAGTCTGAATTAAGAAGTAGACAAATTACATAAGTTTGTTCAGACATTTCTTAAATATATGAAAGGAATATATTACCTTGCTTTTTCATGCTGCAAATATGTCCAAATAAGTAGCTTAAAACTGGTAGTAGGTGGTCTATGAATGTGCACATCAACTTCTGCATACCAAAATGTTCGTCAGAATATGTAGTTTTCAGAACTGCCTGATGCCAGTTTCTAGTTACTGGGCTAAGTCCTCAAATTCAAGATGGCCGCCAACATGGCCGCTGATACATGAAAATGATACCCAGCGCATAAAATTGCACAATAAAAGCATTTAACTGTTGTAAATTAATTTGAAGTTATTATAAAAATGTTAAAGTTAAATATGCAAAATTATATGCATTTATCGATATGAAATACAACTTTTTGACACATTTTATACCAATTTTATAGGGACTTAAATGTGATGACTACTATTTTCTTGAACATACGGTCAATATACTTTGTTTGTATTCCTCTATTTACTGTCTATTTACTGTTGTTCCTTACACAATGCAATCCCGTGTTGAAGAAGTGATAATAAATTGTAATAACATTATTATTTTGTTAAAGGATCAATTCAAATTATTGATAATACATATATATAAGTGATTGGGGTAATTCAATATAGAATATATCTGATAACCGGTAAAATAAAAAATAAATTGATAATCATCTTCAGTTATGTATACATCCTACTATATTTTCATTATCAAAACAATGTATAAAGTACGAAATATATATTTAGACGAAACGTACCAAGTTTATTAAAAAAATGGCCGCCAAGATGGCTGCCGCAATGTTTTGCTATGACATATATTTTATACCGGCAGCAAACCTTTGAGAATATGCTATAGCTTGTTTATTTCTTTGCGTTATAACAGTCGTACATATGTTGATTATTTAATTGCATTGTGATTTATAGAGTAAACTGTAATTTTTTTTTGACATTTATAAAATAAACGAAACAGAACATAGGTATATACATCCATACCAGATATAGGTTATAAATGTAAATATTCATATACAAATATCTAATTAATGAATCTTTCCCCTACACCAACTACACAGTGACTAAACACTGTTTAATTAATTTACCTAGATCAAGGGAAACTTTCCCTTACACCAAATTTACAAGAAATAACGAAATTGTCCGCTCTTCTATTGGAAATACAGGGCCCGAGTATTTTTGGCTGTGAGGGTCAAAACACCCATTGTGCACGTTCCAATAATTTCTGCCACCGTCTGGGCAGTCATGCACAACAAATGTGGGCTGCCAAATCTGAAAACACCATAATACAAACTGCCCAACAAATGTAGGCTGCCAAATCTGAAAACCCCATGGGACAAAATGCTCAACAAATGTGGGCTGCCAAATCGGAAAACCCCATGGGACAAAATGCCCAACAATTGTGGGCTTCCAAATCTGAAAACCCCATGGGACAAAATGACCAACAAATGTGGGCTGCCAAATCTGAAAACCCCCATAGGACAAAATACTGAGCATTCGACTCCAGCATTAACAAACTATCGGGAATTTTTTATTTCCAGTCGGTGACCTGGTGAATACTCAAAATGGCCTGAACATTCCCTGCCAACCATGTGGTAAATGCAGGGAAAAATAGATCCTTGACAACATACACTATACAAAATGGTAACCTCCCTGTTTTAATATCTTACATCATATAAAATTTACAAGGGTAATCTCCCCTTTGTTATACATCCTGAACTGACCAATCATAAAATAGGCACTTCATGTACATTATATACAATTACAAGTGTAACCTCCCCTGCCTTATATATTCTGAATTGATCGTTGACCTACATCATGTAAAATGTACAAGGGTACTCCGCCTGTGTACGTCAAAATATAGATATAAAAACTAAGACTCCTACCGTAATCATCATGGAAGACACCCTACCTTATTTGAAATATTGCTTACTCTTGAGAAGTGACCCTCCGGTCAGACGGAGAATCACTCTGCTCCTTCAGTTCAGGGCAATCTCTTCTCAGGTGATCTCCCTGACAATTAAAGCATTTCCCTGGAGATCTATGCAAAGTACGATTCTTCAGCCAATGACTTCCCCCACAATTAAAGCAGCCTCCCCGATTCCGACTAGGACTACCTGATCTACCCGGACTTTTTTCCCGAGACTTATTTCTTCCAGGGCTATACGGAGAGGGAGACAATGATTGGTCAATTTTGGCGGTAAGCTCAGACATAGCTTTCAATAAATCTGTCTGCTGCTTAGTAGCGTTTTCTTGGTATTTAAGTTGGCTTTTGCTGGACTTTAATCATACTGTTTAATAACTCTGAGAGGGCATGTTGCGTTGAGGTTGGAGCGATTTAGAACTAATAGTCGGACTTGAACTATCTGAGCCTGTACTGGAGGCAAGCCTCTCTGAACGTCTGGGAATGGACTCCCTAGTAGCCCTAATATTTGGACATTCCTTATGCGGAGACAGATTGCTATGTAATGCATTATGGTACTGTTGAAATTCCTTAGCACGTTCTGAGCACGAGCGTACCGAACTAGTTTGAGATGGATCACATGTTCATCTGCACTTACGTCCTGCATCCCATAACAAAAACGGGTTACATCCTGTGATTCTATCAATGCCTGGTCAACGGATGGAAATGCCTCAGTGGCCAATTCTAACATCCTATCTGACCAATCGTCAAGGCTCTCATCCGGGCGTTGTGTAGCAGACTGAAGTTGGACTAGATATCTTTCAGTGTTGGGTTGGGGGGGGGGGGGGGGGGGGTTAAATCCCCAAAATTCCGTTCCAATTCTATAATTACTTTTGCATAGGATATGTTAAGCCTACGTCTGATTGAGTTCGAGAAGAACTCCCCTGCCTTCCCGGAAAAAGGTTCAATTCTATATGAAATTTGCTCTGTTCTTCCCCCACTTATTATAACGTGCATATGTTTCAAACTTATGACGGAAGGTTCGCCAACTTGAGGTGCCATCATATGGTTGCAGTTCTGGCAGCTTAAAGTCTCTTTTGGAATTTTCTTTAGGTCTTGCAGAAGGTTGTGCGAGGGCAACCCCATTTCGGTTCATAAACCGCCACCCAAGCTATTATAGTCTTGCAAACCAGAATTACTGGGGAGGACATAAGGCGCCTGCTGTTGAGTCCCCAATAGCCCCTGGGGCCCAAGTTTCATGTTTAAGATGGAACCATTGGTTGGTAAATTGGCTGGAGCCACAGCACTCACTTTATGTTCATAAGGGGTTGTATCTCTTGAATTCGAATATAACAGACCAGAACCTCCCCAAGGGTACATGATCTGAGCCGCAATCGACTCATTTACCCTATGTAAGATCAGTGCCCTTGTGGCAGGCACTTGGAACGGTGCCCTTGCATGCATATTGGCATAAGCTGGGGTGCGGATCATGGGAGTAGCCACGGCATCAGGTGGCATTGAAGCAGCCATAGTGTATGTTGTCGAGGCCACTAAAGATACAATAGCGGGCATTTGCGCAAAGGACGCAGTCGTATGGTAAGATGGCAGTGCAGCAACTGTAGTATTTGGGATTGAGGCCAGACCGGACCCAGCTATACTGGTTGGAATGGATTGAGCCCCAACAATACCCATTCCAGTTGCCAGGGGTTGACACAAATGACCACCCCTGGGTTGCGCTACGCGAGAGGGAGCTTGTATATTTGTACTAAATGTACCACTCATACAGTTGGGTGTTTGTGCAACAACATCATGGTCACTAGCTCCATGTGGAAAGGATCGAACCACCGTTTGTTCCACCGGGGAGATGTGGTACAGAAGCCATAGCCGGTACATTTATACTAATTCTAAGGGCCTGAACCCCTGTGTCAAACATAGGGTAGGGTGGTCGAACAGAGCGTTTTGATAAGGTGGACGGATATTATTCCAAATGCCACTTGTGGGTTTTGGTGCAGAAACTGTTGCGGGTACATTTGTGTCAATAGGAGGGGGTGATCGCCTGTGCTACCCATATGGTAGGGTGGTCTAGCAATAGCATTCTGGCCTCCGTCAGGTGGACGGGATTGATTCCAAGTGCCACCTGTAGGATGTAGTGCGGGCACAGTTCCTGGCAAATTTGAACCAGTGGTAGGACCCTGCAGCCCTGCTCCTCCCCTATAATTGGGTGGTTGTACCAAAGTGGACTGTTTTAAGTCGGGCGGACACAGCCTATTCCATATTTCAGCCTGAGATTGTTGTACCCAAAACTTGTACAGCTGTACCATGATGAGGGTCAAGTATCCCACTCCCACTCATAGGATATAGCGGCATAAACTCGGATGCTGGTACAATTGTACCCTGTTGCGGGGCACGTTCCCCGGAACCACCCAAAAGATAATTTGACACAAAAGCTGATGAGGGCGTTTTCGTACCAGGCGGAGGTACTTGCCCCCGGTACCACTACTAAGACACGGATGGGGGCGTATTTGTACCATGTTGAGGTACTTGTCCTACGGTGCCACTACTAATAATACTTGGCACGGAAACCGATGTGGGCGCATTTGTAACAGCGGAGGTACTTGTCCCCCAGTACCTCCTGATGCCATAGTCAGAACTGGTTTTTATGCAGCAGGAGCCTGGCACACTTAGCCAGCATAGAGGCTCGATGCTGCTTGGCCCGTCGGTTCAGACATACGGGAGACGGGGGCTCGCCCCTCTCAATATTCGCGTGATGCGATACCAAAGATGAACTCATTTCATTTGTATTCGGGTAAGGGGTATGATCCCTCGTGCCACCCGTAAGGTTCGAAGATGTATGCATTGCTGGATCAGACATACGGGAGGCGGGGGCTTGGCCCCTCTGAATATTCGCGTGATGCGATACCAAAGATGAACTCATTTCATTTGTATTCGGTTAAGGGTATGATCCCTCGTGCCAACCGTAAGGTTTGAAGATGTATGCATTGCTGGATCAGACATAAGGGAGGCGGGGGTTTGCGCCTCTGAATATTCGCTTGATGCAATCCCAAAGGTGAACTCATTTCTATATATTTAAGTAAGCGTTTTATTTCTACAGAAACAACTTAAGTCTTACAAGTAAACTTTAAATCGCAAATACATTTTATGTATGAGTTGTGCGCATTTGACGTATACAAAGATACCCCATTAAAAGTGCCTAGATAGCTTCCTGCATATGTTCTCAAAGACCTTCTTCAATTTAAAGCTTTTCTACATTTTGTTCTGCTATAATTACCTCATACTACAAAGTATGAGAAAACATATGCTTTCTTAAATAACAAATACATAAAATTAAGATGTTGCTCTTTCAAAACCATGACCTTCATGTAGATTAGTTAAATTATATTGTGTCAGCTCGTATCAATCAATATGTGTTCAATGTATGTTTTTGTTTTTGTTTTTGTTTTTGGCTTTTTTTTAAAAATTTAATAACATTCTCAAATCTTAAAAAGATGTCATTGCAGAGCAGTATTCCATATTTTACTGATATTATAATATCTCACAAGCTTACAAACTTACAACTGAACATAAAATGTCGAAGGCATAATTACGCCTGTTGAATATTAATCATTTTTACATTCCTATTTTACAAGAAAATGACTAGCAAGCAGTTAATAAGTTAAAATCAGTATTTTTATGTAATTGCTAAAGATATATTCTATTAAATGTTGTTTTAATCTTCTTCGAATTTACATTTCAGACTGTTTTAATTACTTTTAACAAACATATGTTTACTTAAAGATCGAACCGTGTCATAATGTGAAAATGATATATTTTCATCATTTACTGATTACCCACACCAATTATGTAACTTAGTTTTATAAATATCGGTATATATGCCACATTTTATTCATGTAATAGTTCTTTTTCACGTATTTGTTCCGTCAAGAAAAAACAAATTGCACATTAAAAAGTCTGCACCTTTACTTAATATGAATTTTAAAGTATTACATATATTTTACGTAAGTGTACATAGATTTACCCCACCCACTGAGTTGTTTACTTAGCCCTTGATTGTTGGATTAACAGATAATAATGTAATTAAAAGTTGTCATGTCAAATACTTATGATACAGTTTATGAAATTCTGAACATAATAAAGCATAAAACTTGTAAAATATAACCAAGCAATTAAAAATGGTAGAATTATTAAAAGAATGTATGTAAAACAACGATTTTTTCTGATCATTTTGCATGCAAAATCCATCATATTTTGTAAGAATATATTCCAATTTACTTTAAGATGAAATATACTATGTTTGAATCTATTCTGCAACAGAAACTAGTATAAGACTAGGACGATGCCTTTAAATTTGAAATATATTGTCCAGTCAATATGTATAGTATGATGTTTAATTTTCGGCGGCCATATTGGCGGCCATCTTGAATTTGAGCACTTTGCCCACCACTTGCATTCTGGCATCAACTGGTTTTGGAAACTTAAGACTCTTACAAACATTTTGATATATAGTTTGCGATGTGCACATTCGTAGACCACCTACCCCCCATGGCAGTGAACTCGTTTGCGACAGTATTTGTCGCATAAAAGTCCAATACAAGCTTTGCTATGCGTCCAGACAACTAAGTGATTCGCCGTATTACAAACTGACTTTTATTTTAAACTAAATAGTCATTTTTTGTCTTCACATGATCAACGTACATTTTATGATAAGCAATAATTTGGCTTTCAATAATCATACCATGCTTTTGTCAAATAAATTCTAAAACTAGTTTTACTCTGCGTTCAGACCACTACGTGATTCACCGGATTACAAATTGACTTTAAATAGTCAATTTTCTTGTCTTCACAAGTTTTATGTACATTTCATTAGAAGCAATGATTTTGCTTTCAATGCATAATATGAGTGTCAATATCAGTCGGCATTTCGCCCATCTGCAGTTAAGACAGGTTCGAAAAGTATCATGTATTTGTACACCTGTGAAATTTCGGTAGTTCTGACAAGAAATTTCATGAAGTTATAAGGGTGTTATTCACATTTAGCACTAAAGGTATTAAAATTAATTATCATTTCACGCGTTTCGAAGTATAGCAAGAAATATTTGTCTGAAAGTGGAACGCTTTCCTTAGGGTGATGGCTGATATTTGTCAGTGTGGATTTTGCATGTTTTTTTCAGTAAAACATACATGTATATACTGTACATATAAATAGGCGTCTGATAAAAGACTGGTCATTCTACTAGATGACTCGGTTACACTTGTTTCGAAAATTAAAGGGGTTAGTATTTGTTATTAATATACAGATCAGCTCACGCGGAAAACGCACTTTCCGTTTTTCCTCGAAGGAAAAATCTTGTATAGCGAGGAATTCCTCCAAGTACTGCCTAATTCTGACTCGGAGTACCGACTGTTATAGTTTTTTTACTTTAGCGGAATTTCGTCGAGTCACTCCGAGAAATTACTTTACGGAACTCCGAGTCGAAATTATACAGGTAACACTATAATGATTTCCGGTATTTTATGGCCACTCCGCGCGACTCCGAGTCTGTAATAAACAATAAATCTGTCATTTCGAGTGCCGCGAGATGATTTGACGAAACTTCGAGGCAGTATTTCCTTACTTGGACGGATATTTTTTTATATAATTAGCTGGTTCTTTTAATTGTATGAAATTGGTGTGAATTTTTTTATTGAAATAGTTTCTGACCATGCGAATTAGATTAAGAAGTATATTTATGTAAAATAAACTAAATTATTAATCATACGAAATTAAACAAACTTTCATATCACCGCCGTTAAAGGAAAGTGATTTGTTAAATTTTGATATTTAAATAATTTCTGACTTTGCGAATTAAATTTAGGAAAAAAGTCGTGTAATAATTTATGCACTAAATTAAGAATAATTTATAACTAGATAAACTTTGAAATAACACCCGCTAAAAGTAAATTGTTCAGTATGATATTGAAATATATGCGAATTAGATTTAGAAGTAAATTTATGTAGAACGGACTAATTATTAATCATATACAATTAAGCAAACTTCCAAATGACCACCGTTAAAGGAAACTGCTTCGTTAAATTTTGATATAGGAAGAATTTCTGATTTTGCGAATTTAATTTAGAAATAAAGTCATAAAAATGCACTTAATTACTTAATTATGAAAATTTTATAACTTGATAAACTTTAACAAGAGGGCCAAGATGACCCTAGGTCGCTCACATGAGAAACACACCATAACACACCATAACAGGTAAACATGTTTGACCTAATGATTTCATGGAAAAAATATTCCGACCAATTATCATTAAAAATGGAGCAAAAAATCTTGAGTATAAACACGTATTTTCTTTGATCTGACCTAGTGACCTAGTTTTTGACCCCAGATGACCCATATTCAAACTTAACCTAGAGTTTATCAAGGCTATCATTCTGACCAAATTTCAAGAAGATCAAATGAAAAATACAGGTTTTTCTTTGATTTGACATAGTGACCTAGTTTTTCACCCCAGACTACCCATATTTAAACTTGACCTAGATTTCATCAAGGCAACCATTCTGAACAAATATTATGAAATCCAGTGTAAAATGCAGCCCCTATTGCAAACACAATGTTTTTCCATTATTTAACCTAGTGACCTAGTTTTTAAACCCAGCTTATCCATATTCAAACTTGACCCAAATTTTATCAAGGCTATCATTCTGACAAAATTTCATGAAGATCAGTTGAAAAATACAACCTCTATCACATACACAAGGTGTTTCTTTGATTTGACCTAGTGACCTACTTTCTGACCCCAGATGACCAATAATCAAACTCAACGTAGATTTTATCAAGGCAATCATTTTGACCAAATTTCATGAAGATCAGTTGAAAAATACAGCCTCTATAGCATACACAAGTTTTTTCTTTGATTTGACCTAGTGACCTACTTTTTGATCCAAGATGACCGATATTCAAACTTGACATAGATTTTATCAAGGCTATTATTCAGACTTAATTTCATGAAGATTTATTGAAAAATACAGCTTCTATTGCATACACAAAGTTTTTATTTGATTTGACCTAGTGACCTAATTTTTGACCCCAGATGACCCATATTCAAACTGGACTAATATTTTATCAATGCAATCATTCTGACCAAATTTCATGAAGATCAATTGAAAAATACAGCATCTATCGCATACACAAGGTTTTTCTTCGATTTGACCTAGTGATCTACTTTTTGATCCAAAATGACCCATTTTCAATCTTGGCTTAGATTTTATTAAGATTATTATTTTGACCTAATTTCGGGAAGATCAATCGAAAAATACAGCCTCTATCGCATATTCAAGCATTTCCTTTGATTTGACCTAGTGACCTAACTTTTGATCCCAGATGACCCATTTTCGAATTCGACCTAGATTTTATCAAGGTTATCATTCTGACCAAAATTCATGAAGATTAATTGAAAAATACAGCCTCTATCGCATACACAAGGTTTTTCTTTCATTTGACCTAGTGACCTAGTTTTTAATCCCAGATAACCCATTTTCAAACTCGACCTAGATTTCATCAAGATTGTCATTCTGACCAAAATCCATGAAGATTAATTTAAAAATGCAGCCTCTATTGCATACACAAGGTTTTTCTTTGATTTGACCTAGTAACCTAGTTTTTGACCCCAGATGATCCATTTTCGAACTCAGCCTAGATTTCATCAAGGTTATCATTCTGACCAAATATCAAGAAGATCAGTTGAAAAATACAGCCTCTATCGCATACACAAGCCAAATGTTGACAGACGACAGACGACATACAGACAGACACGCCGGACATCGAGCGATCAGAAAAACTCACCTGAGCATTGCTCAGGTGAGCTAAAAATACACCCGCTAGAGAGTATTAAGAATTATATAAAACTAAACAAACTTTCAAATAACTGCCATTAAAGAATAGTGATTTGTTAAATATTATGTTGAAATAGTTTCTGACAGTGCAAATTAAATTTAGAAATAAACTGAGGTAAAATGGACAAAATTATAAACTATATAAAACTAGATAAACGTTAAGATAATGGCCGTTGAAGAAAAGTTACTTTTATAAATTGATAAAAATTATAGGAGAAATGATTTATTTTATTCATTTTGAAGGAATTATAAATGGGAGAAGAAATACCACTGCCGTATAAAGTGATAACATATCATAAGTATACAGTATTATTCTTATTTACAAATACTGTGTTATTTCGCGTATCACTATCATAATGTAAAATATAATCACCCTGCTCCGAGTAATCTGAAATCTGTCCTCGAAGTTACTCGAAGGCCCATTTAAATTTGTATAGGTAATTATTTATTCGTCACGGAGTCACTCGAAGGAATTCCGTCAGGTGACTCGATCGGAAACAAAAAGAAAGCAATATAGGTGTGTATTCCGCTAATTGGATTTCATCTCGAGTCACTTCGAGGATTTCCTTCGAGTGACTTCGCATAAATCCTCGGAGTCAGATAGCGAAATTCCTTGACGGAAAATGGCTGACTCGAAGAAACTTCGAGTCGGAGACTTGGTACTCGTTTTGGCCATCCTCCGAGGATCGAGTAGAATGGGTTTTCCGCGTGAGCTGATCTGTGTATGATGGCGCAATTTTTGCTTACTTTAAAACATCATTTTCCGTAGAAAAGAGGCTGATGTATTTGGCAAAAACATGTGATTTCACTTTGTTTTGATTTGTTTTCAGATTCAGTTTTCATATTCAATGTATTGTGTAATTTTCTCAATTATGAAGTACGTTTAAAAGACATTTTTGTTTTGACTGTGAGTCAGTAAGCGTCAGCGTGTCTTCGTCTTAAATCAAATACTGTTAATGATTTCTTTTCATTTATTAATGTTTGTTTCATTCTTTAGTTTGAAGGTAACAGACGTCTAGTATTATCTGTGTGACCAACCATAATTCAGCAAGTTTATTAAGAAAATTCCTTGAAAACATAATCCTCTCATTTTCAGATTTATTGGTATTATCCGGCTACAAACATTGTCTTAATTAATAAACACGCAGTTTGGTCATGTATATGGTGTTTGTGTTTAATCAACGAAGTAGAGACTTAACTAAAGTCAGAAACCATCCAATGACATAAAACAGTCCCTACGTTGTTTGTTTGTTTGTCTCTCAATGTTTTTATTGAAAATTGAAAAAAAAAGAACTTGTCGAACAACAAGAAAAATGTATTAAAATTTTATCAAACGTTTACGTAAACACCACATGAAAAGCCAGTAGCTTATATTTTGCATTTGAAAGTTGTTGCTGCAACGTTTTTTCTGTTTTGTTTTGTTTCATTATAACTCTCACCGGTTTTTGTGTTAGAGGAAGAATACCAGGTGCTCTGCCGGCATTATTTTTGGTACCTTGGTAGAAGCACCAAGTTTCTGTAAATCAGTTGGACGTCAAATTAAAAAATCACAGCAAAAGGCAAGGTTTCGAGCCCACAGAAGCGTGAGGCATGTGATTCGAGATAAGCCACCTTGACTATTAACTAAGTCCCATGATACAAGACGATGGTAAAATTTTAAGAAAAAAGCAAATTTAAGAAAAGTATTCAATATACTATAATTATGTTATTATTCATATATTTTAAAAGCTATGTTATCTCACCATGATTTAGAACACATCAGTGGACTGTAAAATACAGAGGATATCCTTTCGACTACCGTTATCGTACACCGACGTTCTACCCCAGCCGCCAAATGCAGACTATATTTTTGGGGTTCTCCATTACCACTACTGTTTTGCAGGGGGGTACCGCAGACGACTAATACGTATTAGAAAAATGGGGGTGCTCATTTCCATAGCACATAATGCAGTATTTGGGTAAAAATCGTATTTTTTCGCAATTGAAACTAGAAGGAATTACCAAAAATATACTACAGTTTTACGTTGCGGTAATTTTTATGTAAAACGGTTGCTACACTATGGTAGTTATGTCCATTGTATTGTTATTGGTATAACTACACTGTGGCACAAATTATATTTTCTTGTTTCCTGCAATAGTCTACTATGGTATTTATATGCATGTAAAACATACAGTTAATGTTATTTATTAAATGTCACATATCTAAACGGTCACTGCATCACTATGGCAGTGCATGCTATTTTGTGTGAATATGTATTAATACGCTGTACGCTGTGGCTCTGTCTTGAGTTTCGCATGTCCTGCATTAAACTACTGTGGTATTCAGGGGAATAGATAATGCCTACAGGATAAATTTTGATTACTGGTATAATCCAATCGCAGGATAACTTCCTCAGCACTGTAGAAGTGCACCTAATTTAATATAATGTGTATAACTACACTATGGCACTGCCTTAACATTCAAGTTTCTCGCAAAAGTCTACTGAATTCCTTAGTAATGGGACGAATAAAACTACATTGCAGTACTGCACTGAAATTCATTCGTCCTGCAAATGTCTACTATGTTACTTATTTGCAGAGTAAACATACATTAAATGGTATTTATTTAAGGGAGGCTTTAAATTATTCGTGACAGCAGATGTCGTTTCTGGATATCTTTGGAATTTTCAAGTTTATATTAGAGAAAAAAAGTAGGACTAACGAGGAGGTTGTTGAACATCTGGTTGAGCGAATGTATCAACGAAATGATATTGTGTTTCTAGACACATTCTACACATCAATACCTTTGGCACAGGCGTTTCTTGCCAGCTCAACCCATCTTTGTGGGTCTTTCAACATAGGGCGGAAATTATGGCCATATGGTTTGAAACCACAGAAGTCAGTCCGGAAGAAAGATAATCCGGTTAGGACATTAGACAGAGGACAACATATGACACGTCAAACCAAAGATGGAATCAAAGGTGATAGCTACAGTATGGAGGGATTCAAAGCATGTCTACAACTTGAATACATGTTTCAATCCCGTTCCTTTAAGACGAGGATACAGTCCTCAGAAAACAAGTAAATCCTAAAGGAAAATAGGAGAAGACGGTATACCCCTGTCCACCTGCTATTGTTGAATTCAACAAGTGCATGGGGTGTGGATAGGTACGATCATCTCCGAAGTAGCTACACCGTACAAAGACCAAGCGTTAGGTGATGGACCTATTTTCTATGGTTTGCTCCGGACATAGCCCTGATGAACAGCTACATTATGTACAAAACCATAAAGTCAAGGGTTAAGCACCAAAAATTCCAGATGAGGGTAAGTTAACTTTTTTCTCGGAAGAATCATGTTTTAAGTTTTAATCTTATTCCTTGATATTACATGCATTATAAATTGATCCATTAGGAAAAAGCCTAAACCTAAAAGCAGAGTGCCTGTAATATCTAAATAAAATAAAAGAAATATCCTATAAATATATAATATGAAAAAGCATATTGTTATAACATTATTTTAGATAAAAATTGAATCATTTACATCAGGTTGCTGAACAGCTGAATCGAGGTTACCGTTCAAGAACTAGGAAACCAAAACAAACGCATTGACTTATAGTTTGCAGACTCATATGAAATTATCTCAATATCAGGGGAACAAAGGCTTTTCGGTTTTGCAGCATGAAGAAGCTAAAGACCACCTGTGGTCTCCGAACATCAACGTCATCTTTGGTTGTAAGCAGCGTAAAGTCAATTTACACAGGTGTAACAATACTCTTCTTATTAGAAATTTACATTGATCTTATGAGTAGTTTTAGTGATTTTATGGTGTTATTGAGTCCTTGCTATGTTAAGTGAACGTAATTTCTTATACTCAATATATATAAACTGGGTCTGAGTCATTGCTGATAACAAAACAAGTCGCTCAAATCCAAAATATACTCAAATTATCCCTCTGGATCCAATTTCTCGAAACATTTTTAAAAGTATGTCATAAGAGGGTGAGTCTGTTATTGCATTATATATTCGACTGCACGTAACAGGTTAATCTTCTTAGTACAGGATTAAATGTTTCGAGATATCCAGCCCTTAAGTACAAAAGCCAGTTCCAGATAAGTTGTGCATAATTCTAGTTGAAAATCAAAATTATTTGCTTACATTATATATTTGTCATCTATTTTCAGTGTTTATCTCCGTGATCTTTTAAATAATACTTTCAGAGAATGCTTTCTTCCGTATCATGATGTTGCATTCAGAACTTTGATGGCTGGGGACAAGTCCACACAGACCCCCAATTCGGAAACGCCCTTAAAACTTATGCCAACTAAAGCGAGATTGGAAATTCCAGAAAATCGATCGGGCAACAGAAAACGGCGTCTGGAAAAATTAGGAACTAAACCACTGTGTCACAAATTAAGTGCATGAAATATTTAAGCATATTCTTTTATTATTTTAGTACATATTACCATTGTAAATCCCTAAATGGTATAATTTGAAACGTTTTATTATTGCTCATTATTACTACATTATAAAAGAAGTCACTTCCTTCAGTTTAGCTACATAACCGTTGCAAAAATCGACCAGGAAGGTACATGTTAAAAAAAGAAACACCCCGTAAAGGCCATCAAAATCATCTGGGAAATCGACAAAGAAGAAATGACTGTCTGATTGATAGCTGACATTAAGCTAAAACCGTAAAAAGAAACAGAACGCCATCGTAACGTTATTACTACGTAACAGTGATTTCATTTTAATAATATGGTATAAAAATAATAATCATATAATCGGGCATATTGAATATATAAACATAATTAAATTATTAAACAGTACTACCGATGACATGTTTATCAGACTGAATTTTGGACATTTTGTCTTTCTTTTCCTCATTAACAATGTAAATTACCCTAAACCCCCTTTGCCTTCTAATATCTTGTTGACGGCTATTGTCGTAAGTTGTTGACAAAATTGTTTCATTTTAACTCAGTCTAAACGGACTACAGAACAAATTCATCAAAACAAAACAAAAAGAAGGAACTATTTCATGACGTTGAGTGACTGATTGTATAACATTACACATGCTCTATGTTACCTTTTGCGATGATTTGTAAGTAATGCATGATCCGCATCTGTTATAGCTTTTACAACTTGCTTTCGTTTAGTTGTAATTCTTGTTATTTTCGGTCATTTGTTTTTGTTTCTTTTTAATGTTTTACTTTTAGTCTCCTGCCGGTTTTCCCCGGATCGGTCTATAGGTAAGACTGTCTATCATGAAACTTAGTCAAAACTGCGTTGTTCAGGTTATGTAGCATTTAATATATGATTTTTCTTACTCATACCCATTCATAAGAAATTGCCTGTACTGTATTGATTTTTGTTTTCATTCAGTTGTCAATTTTACTATTTTCTGCTATAAGGTTGTTTGTAAATAAAAAGAAAATGTTTTTGTTGCATTTTACTTTTAGTCTGCTACCAGTTATGTCAGCGGATCGGACCATAAGTTTGACTATCTATCATGAAAATGCGTCAAATATACATATTCATATCTTTTTTGTGGTGTATCTGATGCAAGTTCCAAAACAAAACTCAAAAAGGTGAAATAACACTTCGTAGTAAAGCTTATAATAGTAGCTAGTAGTGTCTTTTTCTTAGTTTGTTAATGCCTTATTGACTTTCAAACAGATGTTCCAATAACTAAATATATTAGTATTATTGTATTTAAATTAGAGCGGGTTCCAGTTGCGAGCTGTATTTCGTTGATACTTTTCTTTAAAGTCACAATTTGGGTATCAATTGTCTACTTATATAATGAAGAATTGTAAGATCTCATTTAACCGAAAACACATTCATGTACGGTTTTTGGAACAGGTCATATTAATACTTCTAGGACTTAAATGATTATGAGCGTTTATTTAGAAAATTTGATTGTTTCTATTCGGAACAAGACTTAAAAAGAACATCTGATTATATTATGCTCTGGCTTTATTGAAATTAATATGAGATATTACCGGCTTTTGACAAAAGAAACGAAAAAATAAATTAAAAATGTTATCCTTTGTTCTATTTTAATTGAATAACGTATGGGGCTTTCCGGTAATTGGGCTCCGTTCTAGAGTTGAAGGTTTTATTCTGCCTGGCGCCCGTAGCTCGGTAGTTAGAACGTCTTCCTCATAATCGGGATATTGAGTGTTAGACCCCGATGGAATAACACTTGTCGCCGGCAATATTGCAAATGTATATAATTACTATGCTTAAATATTTTAAGCATTTCTGTCTACACATAGTGTCGATAGGGTAGATTTAATTGCCAAAAACCGCGCAATGACGATTTTACATCTTGAAGAAAATTGCCAATTTGCCACAGTACCAGAGTATATAAATGATTAGTTTGTTTTTGTTCGGATTTACGGCCGTTTTCAACATTATTCAGGCAGTTCACCTAACCATCGTTCCCGGGAAAGACCAGTGCTAGACGCCATAATCCATAAGCAACGCCTACTTTCTCACATCCTAGTCGGTAGCAGGGCTCGAACCTATTTAACCCTCCATCAGTGAGAGGTTTCAGAGTCTCAGATTACAAGTGCACGAATGTTTCTCCTACACTACGGACCCGGACTATAAATGAACATAATGAGCATGCAAATTCGCATGAGGAATATTGAATACTGTACCATTTATAAAGCATTCCAGAGTCTGTATGCATTATTATGCATAATGCATGGAGCTCAAAGTCAAAATTACCATTGTGTACTTTTGAATAATTTAAATGCATTCTTAAATAAAGTATGAGTTTGAAAGTTGAAAAGTACAATACTTCCATAGTGAATAAATGTACACACGTCTAATATGCAACGAAGAAGCGATGTGTGCATATATATTACTGTTGCGGCGTAAAAACGATAAAGCGTTCTTTAGAGAATTACTACAGTGTATATATTATGTATGTTTCATGTGCAATAACAATTTAACATATTACTGCCGTAGTGTATAAATGTA
The DNA here is from genome assembly GCF_021730395.1 of Mercenaria mercenaria. NCBI lineage: Eukaryota > Metazoa > Mollusca > Bivalvia > Venerida > Veneridae > Mercenaria > Mercenaria mercenaria. Next base: position 37,986,194 of record NC_069372.1, on the reverse strand, counting down.
CACTATTTCAGTCTAGAACAATTGTATGTACTAAAAAGCTATTGCACATCACAATCGATTAACACAATGCAAAAAAATCAGAATTACCGTAGTCCCACAGTGAAAGTAATGAAGAAAAGTCTACAAAAGGCATCAGCGGCAGATCTGTGGTTTTCAGACTCCTAGAATGCCGAAGCCGCATAATGCAGATGTAGCAAAATAGCTTTAAATACCGTAGCGTAGAAATGAGTAATAAATTAAGTTTTAAAAACTGAGTTTGATAATTACCGCGACGAGCAACCTTCAGAACTTACTGGTATTTTTGAAGAGTAATGATCCCTTAATTGCCTGAAAAGGAATATCTTATCATTAATTTGCGATAACAATGATTGTGCACGAGACGTTTGATATTGTTTTTAGATTTAGTGGACACCTGTGATTTGTTGCGTAATAATATTTAGTATGTCACATGAATGACTTAACTTATTAGTTTAACTGATTTCATACCGTTTTGTTAATAACACAAATGAAAGTTTACACTTAAATTCTACAAAGAATAAAAAGCATTCAAAGTCCACCCAGATAAAAAGAAAAACGAAATATTTCCGGTTGTCCTACACTGTACGATGTCGGTAATGTGGACCCTCGTTTTGGTGGTACGTTTTAAGTGTCTGCGGTAGTCAGTCGGTGTATGATAGCGGTAAAAGCGACCCCCGTTTTTATGGTACGCATTAGTCTGCTATGGTAGCCGAAAGGATATATATAAAATAATGTTCCGAAGGTGATTGATTAAAACCACCTTCTCTGTGTAACCGCAAATAATTTAATCACTTATAGTCGTATCTATCCACTGTACAATGAAGTTCAATGTGGAATGATTTACCACCTCTGACGTCATTATCATTACAGACTTACAATTTGGCCTACTTTATCACCACATTTGAGGCAGCCTTAGATTTGATTACAAACTTAGAAGTAGTCATACAAGTAAAATAGTTCAACATACTTTGAATATACACGAATGGCGCAGTAATTTACTAAGAATAATTATCAGCTGCATGCCTTTACTTCACATATTTTTACTTTACAATCAAATCCTAAATGCATTGGGTTTCTAATGTGCCATTTTTAGTAAATTCTTTTTATACGCTTACTAACATAAATTGTCTTATGTTAGTACTGTACGATTGATTTAAAAGGGTTATGCGCATATAGTGCAAATGCATTGAGCACTCCTAGCATTACATAAAATCAATTAATTAAACAGAATTACAGAAATACCACAGTTCATCAGATATCTTCTATCGCTAACCTACCCTAGGAATTGTTCACCCTTTGACATATTACTCTAAACTTGGCGATGTGGACACAGAATGCTCAGCCTGTAAAAGCACACACAATACACATAAAAATGTTATTTGGTTGTAAAGAAGAAAAAGGCGTGCACATATTCTTCCATTTAAGTACGCATTTCCATATTTCCAAGAAAAGCCAATAAAGTGAATTCGCTTAGTGACCATGTTGTAAGTCATCATTAATTGAAAGGAACTTACAACTGTATCCTGCATGTAATGATACTATGACTTGGTTATTCGGAAATATGCCACAAAGGTATATTCTTTTCTATGTAAGTATCAGGTTTGTCATTTTAGAATCTAATTAACGTTTTTAAAGACTTTAATCGCACAAGTGATCTAACCTGAAACCTGAAAATGGAAGAAAATCAGTTTACCATACAGAGACATGCAAAACAAACGGCATTCTGTGAGGAAGACGATTTTGCCGCAGTTCAAATAACTGTCCCTAAAATAAAATTGTCGAGCAAGTGGGGTTGTATTTATTACCAAGCCTATTTTCTGAGAATTTTAAGGCTCATCTGTATTACGCAAGCTATTTACTTTTGTTATATTTGTACGAATCCCTTGGATAAGCAAATATTATGGAGAAGCGTCTAATACATGAATTTACATTCCTGGTTACGTACAAAATATAGTGGCTACAGCATTTGCCTTAAGAACTTCTAATAGTATTCAAATCAAATGACCATACTTTTAAGCAAAGAAAGCTGCAAAATCGATATATAATCAAAACAAAATGAAAGAGCAGAACGAAGAGCAGTTTTTGAAACAAGATTGTTACACATATTCTATATTTACGTGCCCTTATGCTATAAAAATCTGCCAAGAATGTTACACATAAAGTACATCGACATGTTGGACCTTATATGACGTTACAATGTACGGTTTAGAAATGTACTTTGCAGGTTGTAAGCTAAGATGTTCTAAGTTATTTTCGCAGCAAAAGTTTTGATTTCATGTGTTTTTACAAAGGATTCTTGCACAAAACTCCAATGGACATTTCCTTTAGTTTGAGCATATTTTGTTTTATACGTGATTTTCATGCGATGAACAACTCAGCATGCCTGCCAAATATTTCAATGAAATCATATTTTTAATTGGATGTTATTGGCGTAACGCTCACAGTTCACATAAATATGCATTGGTTTAGGAAAAAATAGCTTTGAAAATAAGAATATGGTATGTAGGTTTTAGCAAATGCAAAGTAAAAAAGAGACAATATTTGGCCGGATGATGTCACACGACGTTGTCATGGTGACTAGAACATCATAATTGTTTTTCCATAGAAAAACGAGTTTTTTCATCATTCCCTTTTCTACATTATAATACTGTTTCTCTGTTGTTTATGTTATGAAAAAATTAGGGCACTTTCAGGGAGCATTCCTCATGCAACTTAACAACTGAGTCAAAATTAGACCATAAATCTAGAAGTAACAAGAACAAGAACCCGTGCCAATTATTTTTTGTTTGGGTTTAACGTCACACCGACACAATGACAGGTCATATGACCACTTTCCAGCTTTTTATTGTGGCGGAACCTCCGAGCATTATTTCATCACGGACAGGCACCTAGGTAGAACCACCAACTTTCCGCAAGGCAGCTTGATCATGTCTAATGTGAAGCTTGAAACCCACATCGGCCTGGTAATCTACCTTCACCGCCCAGCTCAACACACACACAGCACCCCGTGCCAAGGAATATGTTTCGTGTAAAAGGTAGCCAAAGAAATATTTTGAAATATTAAATCGTATGCAGATTTAATTACTAAGAGAAAAAAGAGTGTTATCAAGAACTACCGCGTTCATTATGTATGCATAGCGCATACAGTATACAAATCACAGTTTCATAACCGTTCTTTACCACGGTCGTAAAGTTTAATAAATTTCTATCAAAAGTTTCAAGTGAATTAACTAAATATATACAATTAAAGTTATGTTTTTTTGTACACTGCACTGGCTCTCAATTACTTCTTTAATTGTAAAATGTTTAGCGAAATCCATTTAGTGAGATAAAGGGAGATAATTGAAAAAATGTGAAGATAGAGGAATTGGTCTTGTGTACTGCAATTTCCCATTCAATCTCTGTTTCTGTGAAATCCCTTTCGTACTTAAAGATGTATGCCTCGGAAAAGTATGTTTGATAAAGTAAGATACTTCTAAACGTAAGCAGAGATGAATTCTTGTTCTTGTACAATGCATTTCTTCTCCATGGTCTCTGCGAATTTATTTGGGAAATTTGTAACTCAATCCCTTCAATAATTTTATTATACACAATAGTTTTATGATAAGTGCAATTACAGAATAGCTATAGTTCTTGTTTGATACGCTTCCTTACTTTATCCACCGTCAAAGTGTGAGGTTTTATATCCCGTAACATGCTCAAGAATAAAGACAACATGGACATAATTAAAAAACAAGAAATCAAGAAAGTTCGATGGTCACGTTTTCTCATTAGCCTCTGTCATTGATTGCAATTCTATTATGAGGGAATTATAAAAATGGGAAATAATTCAAAAGGAAAGCACGGTACAAAATTATGAAGTTATCCATATATTTTTATTAACTGTTTTGTTTCATCAACAATTAAGATAGTTCACAACAAGTAAGACGCGGTGTTAAAACAGATCAGTAAAGTGATCAAAAAGGGTTTATCAAATTTACTTTGGCGACTCAAATTAATACAACGCGGTTGTGCATATACTATGTTAATTCACCGCGTAACCGAAATTGTATTCACACACAGTAAACAAGACAGGATCATAACTATATTCTATCGCAAGCCTACCCTAGGTGTCACAAATTTTATACCCTTTATGTACTTATACACTTTGTGCTAGCAGTGTTGGCTTTAAGGTGGGTCAATACCTTATTCGTCAAATATGACATTCCCTCCAATTTTGATGAAACTTGGTCCAACAGTAGCACTATGGTTCTAAACTTTTATTCCGTCGTCTTGGCAACAATGCGTTATCAGTGATGACGTCACGAACGTCACAACGTAGGGCGCCAAAATGTCGAAATACTGCAGTTTTGAGTCCTCTAAAATGCCTAATTATGATTTGAAATCAGCGCAACTGTATATTTTGAAACTTTATTTAATTTATATTAGGACTAGCGTGTTTGCACGTGGTATCGCACCATATTACAACGGACATTTATCATTTGATAAAGCAAACCATTTTCCTTCTGATACAAAATTTTGACAAAAATCGGCAAATATACGCAAAATGACATCTTTAAAAATCTACAGACCCATTAAAAGTCTATATTTCGGCACAAGCGATCAATTTGCAAATGAAATGTCAAATAAAAAAGGGAACTTTACGTTTTCAGTTTTTCACAATATTGTGTTGAAGACAAACTGTCCCGATTTTTGGACGTACAACTCGACGTTCTGACGTTGATGCCATGTACATACAGCGCGCCATAGCAATTTGTTATCTATACATGTGTTTGTTCTTCGTTCTACAAGGAGACCACATAATAAAGATAATAAGCAAATATAACTAAGGGCAAATCAATTGTAAACTTTGATATCGTATCGTGCGTAGTTGATAAAAGTAAGTTAATGTTATAAGGACAGTTCTAGAATTAATTGTATGGGGGGATGGATCGGAAGGCAATATTAAAAAAAAAAAAAAAAAAAAACATACTTCTTTTATTTTTATTTTCCTCCAACCCCACTCCCCATGATTTTTGATTTTCCTCCACCCCACTACCTATAATTATGAACTTTCTATTAACTCCCACCACCTACAATTACTAAATGTACAAAATTCGAAACATGGAGAGAGTCTGTGGATTTACCGTTTTCCCTTTCTACATTTCAGAAACGTCTAAGAGTCACCAAATTATAACGCCGAAACGTAATTTTCTATAAGCATTCGGTCATTACCGAAGGGACATCATGGAAGGCACATGCCGTTTTCCCGCCAGAATACAAGCTTCCCTATCTGTCAAGAAGACCCGATATTTACGTATATTCAAGCCGAATTTCAATTGCGTTTCCAGCTTCACGTTTAAATCTTCCGAACAGTGTACGAAAATGTATATAGTGATCTAGTACAGTTTCTACTGAAATATGGTGCATGTATCGGAAGAATCATGTTGTGTCATACAAACATGTATCATGCATTCATGCCCTGACGCCGACAAGTGATTTATTTGAACATTCATGATTTATGGAAATTCAGTCATCCGTTTTTAAAATAATGATTTCACGCAGTACATGTTTTAGTAAACTTCTTTTAAAGGCATTGACCTCTAGATCCTACGACAACAAAAAAAAAAAAAAGGAAAAAAAAGAAAGACAGATATCAAAAATTATTGCTCTATTTCTTAAGGTTTTAAAACTTCTCTCTTGTTTTGGTAGTTTAAGACAGATTAGGAATAAACAATCGGTTCTAATGGTCAAAACATGACTGAACTTTAAGTGAAAATCTGGGGCCAGTGCCTTTAAATGGCTAAACGTGAAAGTATCTTGTGATTTTTTTTTGTCTACATACTGTTTAACCTATAATGGAAATAATGTAAGACTGGTTATATTTAGGAAAAGGTGTGAAATATTTTTCAAGTCACATTTTTTTTACTTCAGTGTAATATAGGTTTTTAAAAGGTTTTCTTTTACGATGCTGGCTTTGTCATTAATACTTCTAACTGCAAAAATGCTCTTATTTATGATAGGTCTGTTTATTATTTACATTAATCTGGGGGCAAAATATGATTGGAAACTAACAGAAGATAAGTTCATATTACAAATCAGATAAGCATGCAGGTATTTTAAAGAAACCGATGTTCGCGTGAAACCCAGATAGCTGGTAGTGCGTCAATATTAGAAAGACTGATGCATAATAATTTCCCAAAGTTGTTGGCTCATGAATACAGTTGAAATGGACCTAAGATATAATGCAAATGTCCAAAGCGCAACGATGCAACCAGTAAGCAACGTCGATAAAACGTTGCGTTTTACGTCCAAAAATCGGAAGGACAGTTTGTCTTCAACACAATATTGTGAAAAACTGAAAACGTAAAAGTTCCCTTTTTTATTTGACATTTCATTTGCAAAATGATCACTCGTGCTGAAAACCAGACTTTTAATGGGCTTGTAGTTTTTTTAAAGATGTCATTTTTGCGTATATTTGCCGACTTTTTGTCAAAATTTTATACCAGAAGGAAGTGGGTTGCTCAATAAAATTATAAATGTCCGTTGTAATGTGATGCGATACCACTTAAAACACACTAGTCCGCATGTGAATTAGATAATGTATCATATTGGGAAATTTCGCTTATTTTAAATCTTGATTAGATATTTTAGAAGACCTATTACGGCGGATTTGGGGCATTTTGGCGCCCTACGTTGCGACGTTCGTGACGTCATCACTGATTATTTATTGTTGCCAAGACGACTGAAAAACAAAAAAGGAACCATAGCGCTATAGTTGGACCAAGTTTCATCAAAATCGGAAGGAATGCCATATTTGACGAATAAGGTATCGACCCACCTTAGGAAACGAATAAGCTGACAATCAATACAAGGAAAGACATCAAAGAATCTTTAAAACAATTCCAAATAAATAAATAATCCAGACCGACTTTCTAAGTAAAGAATCCAGCCTAATATATAATATTAATGCTCTTTGAATTTTAACTGTTGTCCCTTTAAGCGTTCAATTTATTGAAAAAACAACATAATGAACAACAATAACACTAACAAAACATTGATAAGTATTTATTTGAAAGATGGTTAATAACATTTTAGCAACATTTCATAACATTTACCAGTTTTCATATATTATGTTAAATATTTATTTAAGGAATAAAAATGCCCATTTCATTGAACTAGCTCACTACTGGAAATGTATATTTTATTACTTTTTTGAGATATTGTAATTACCTCCCTTTAGTATAAAATATTTATAAAGTCGTCCTTTTCTTTTGAATTAAATATGCTTTCTGGTATTACATGAAATGATAAATATTGAGATGTTTTAACTACCTGAAACAAAAGGCAAATTTTAAACCAGCCAATAGCTTCGGAATACTTCTGTTTTCAATGTATTGTGGTTGCTTAACCGAAATAGGCATTGTGAGTTAATAATAATTTTATAGATTTGGATTTCTAGTTAATTTTGGCATAATATGTGCTTTACGATGTAAATCTTTGACAACTTTGATACAATAGTATATTTATTTGCTTTTAACTTATGCTAATAGCTAAAAAGCGATATTTTGGTTGGGCAACCAGGATAGGAAAATAAAAGTTTGAAAATTCTTCTAGTGAAAATCAGACGCGTTTTAAGAATTCGATGAACATTTAAAAGTGTAAATTATCATCTGATAAAGTTTTGAACAAATTCATTAGTTAGCCAAAATCTGATTAACAACCTTTAATATATGAAACATGCTAACAAGGTACAGATACATTTTTTCCAGAACAACAAAAATACATTTGTCTTAGCAAATATATACTAAAAGACATAACATAGTACTAAATCAAGTGCTTTTTAATCTTCATCAGTAAAAAGAAATGTAGTTTGGTATGCATTACCAAGATTAAATGTAACGCAGTAAACTGTCCAAAATGAAACATAGCATTGAAAATATAAGTACAAGTGAAACAAACTAATGTAATAGTCTTAACATCCAATTAGCACCCAGAATTTTGATTGACTTATTGGTTAATTGTGTAAGTCTATGCAGTCACTACTATGTGAATCCATCAAATACATCTTTTAATTGGCAAATATGTGGGTTTCTAATGATTATCTTCTGTTTTACGTGTGTGATCGGTTACTACAAAACCTAATTTGGAAGATCATGAAATGATCTATTACCTATATTTACCATTCATATTTAAGAAATCTTGTCTTTATAGACATTTCTTTCGTTGTTTTATTTAATAATATTAAAAATATCAATGATTCATATATTAGTGTAACAAACTATTTTCTAAGTCTTGTTAAACAGACAATTTCAATTTCCTTAGACATTACTTCGTTCTTTTTTATGTAAACATATCAAGAAGAAATCAACTACCAAGAAAAAAAAAAAAAAAAAAAAAAAAAAAACACGCAGTAATTTCCAAATATTCCTGTTTGTCACAGTGTTTAGGGCGTTTGTTGTCACAATGTACATGTAAATGGAATCATACGTTTTAATGAAAATGGTAATCGTCATAGTAGAATAACTTTTAACACATATTTTACACATTTAAGTAAGAAAAAGTAAGAATAGCAGACTATGCTGAGCTTACATGTGAATCAAATCATACATTCGTAACACATGTTTCATACGTTAGAAGTAAGAATAACAGACCGTGCTGTGCTTACATGTAACTCAAATCATACATTTGTAACAAGATGGTAATCATCCTAAGAAATCAGAACTTCCATTAAATCTCAAAAATAGGACTCTATAAAAGTACCAATAGTTATTTCCATACGTTAAAGATCAAAAGATCACAAAATACGCCTACAAGGAGAAACCGATTCATCACTGAAATTTCAGTTATTAAAAAAAAAGAAAACATGCTGCAGTATCTTGAATTCAGTGATGAGCATTTGAACATTTTGATGTTTAATCTAAAAACAATCGAGTATAAACCATTTATGACCGCAGAGTGATAGGAGAAAAAATATAAGAGGTGTTGCACTTTCTGTACCTCTTATGATCATACTCATTCCTGTCTGCTATTATTTTGCTTGGATCTTATTACATAGTCGTATGACTAGTGTCCCGCCAATAGCTTCATGCGAATTTTTAAAAAGAAAACTTTCAAAACGCACTAAAGATTAATCAGTTTGCATTTGATAACTTTCATTAACATTTTAATAGTATTCCTGATTTACATTTAACTTGCCTGGTGTAAGTTATTCAAGAAATCCGGTATGTTCACTTACGGCAGCATTTGGAACACCGAACGTTTTTCCCTCATTCCTCATAAAAGGTCTGGTACATGTAACCAATGGGTTTGCATGTAATGGTAACCAATGAGTTTGCATTTATGAAATGGTAAAAAAAATGAAAACGATGTTAAGATAATCGGATGTTGATTTTCTTCAACTACATTTGCATGACCGAAAAACTAGATATATTTTACAATAGCTAGAACTCAAAGGCTATCTGGCAAAATTTGTTATATTCTCTCTTTTTTGATCGTTTGAAACTTAAGGTATTTGGAACATTTTACTCATTCTCTTGCGTCCTTAAGCAATTGATGTTTTACTGTACTGATTAAAATAAAAGAAAAATAGTTATATAAATACATATTTTAGCCTTATTTTTGATTATTTATTAACAAAAAGACTTTAATTGAAGTCTTTACTGAAATTTCAGCATGCACTCTTTCCAGTGTTATTCTGCACATTTGTTACACTGACTGTCTATCTTACATGTTTATTGTAACAATATCATAAACTTCAATTCTCATTCTTCGGGCTTTGTCTCGATATCTTTTCAGAAACACAGCTAGAAGAGTTAAAAGTTGCAGCCTACATTCTTTGAACCATAATACATATAGAAATGGATCCAAAATACAGTTGATTATAGACACAGATTCTACCAAAAACAGCCTCAGACTTTGTTGCCGTAAATGACCAAGTTGAACTAGAAGTATGAGAGCTCCGTAAGCTAAAGTTGTAATAGATATAAGAATAAGGTAAAGAAAAACTGAAGCAGTTGAACGATAGCTGCGAAAAAAGTGAGCTGTTGACGACATGGATGTGATATTGAGATTCATTCTTTTGGACCGAATACACTTGAAGATATTTATGTAACATATAAATGAAGTGGCAAGGACGATAAACAACAAAATGCCATAGAAAACGGTTTCAATTTGAACACAGAAATCCGGCAAGGTAAACACCAAAGTTTTTTGAAACCTGATATAGCATATACCATATCGAAAAAAGAGAAATAGCAAAATTTCAGATAGCCAAATATATAGCACTGATTTCTGGACAAATTTTCCTGTAACAATTCTTACGTATTTCATAGGTTTCAATATCAGAGTATAACGTTCAACAGACATGAGGCCAACAGTTAAAACTGCCAGCTGCAAATTTAATAACATTACAGAATTCATATAAATACCTATGATGGGGTTTGAAATAAATTTTCTAACAGTTGACGTTACTATAAATAGAGCGTCAAACGTCAGCAGGCCGGTTGTCAAGAACTTTGTAACGTATGGCGTTTTCTTTGACCGATGCATCAAAGTTATTGCAATCAGACTTGACATAAGTGATATGCAAGCTATGCTTACATATATAGTTTTGATCTCTGTCCCGTAGGAAACCACGGAAATTTCATGAGCAAAATGTCCAGAGGAATTCTCAAACGCATCAACTAAACTTTCATTTTCAAGTGTCATTTTCTCCATATTCTGTGCCATTCTCTTGCTTCGAAAATCCGATTCCTTAGTGTTTTCTTATGAGGATTGTGATTTAGCGTTTTTATACAAGAGAAATATAGTTCAAGATAGAGAAATATCAGACTTTTCTATGGTGTTATACTGAGGTAATTGCCTTCAAATCGTTTGTGAAGTCAAAAACCTAAAGTTTTTGTTGAGTTTTATGTCTGAAAAATAAAATATTTCGATGTCAGATTCCTTAGAAGACGCAGGTTAACAGGAACATATACATTTTACTAATAGTATGTTTCTAACCAGGAATACACAGCAACAGTCAAAATGAAATCTAAGAATCTATGAACTATTGCTTTTAAGTAAAAGAAATAGAAAAGAACACTTTAATGAAATACTAAAATTACTGCGCGTTAAACTTTTATAAAACCAATAAGTCTGAATTAAGAAGTAGACAAATTACATAAGTTTGTTCAGACATTTCTAAAATATATGAAAGGAATATATTACCTTGCTTTTGTCGCATAAAGTCCAATACAAGCTTGGCTATGTGTCCAGACACCTAAGTGATTCGCCGGATTACAAACTGACTTTTATTTTAAATTAAATAGTCAGTTTTTGTCTTCACATGATTTATGTACATTTTATTATAAGCAATAATTTGGCTTTCAATACTCATGCCTTGCTTTTGTCACATAAATTCTAATACTAGCTTTGCTCTGCGTTCAAACCACTTAGTGAATCACCGGATTACAAGTTGACCTTAAATAGTCAAATTTCTCGTCTTCACATGTTTTATGTACATTTCATTAGAAGCAATAATTTGGCTTTCAATGCATAATATGAGTGTCAAAATCAGTCGGCATCTCGCCCAACTGCAGGTATGACAGGTTCAAAAAGAAATACATTGACGTACATGTATTTGTACACCTCTAACAAGAAACTTCATGAAATAATAAGGGTGTTATTTATATTTAACACTAAAGGTCTGAACAATAATTTTCATTTCACGGGTTTCGAAGTATAGCGAGAAATATTATGCTTTCTTAGGGTGATAATTGATATTGGTCAGTGTGGAATTTTGCATATTTCTTTTCAGTAAAGCATACATGTATGACTGTACATATAAGTAGGCGTATGATAAAATACTGGTCATTCTACTAGATGAGACTGTTATATTTGTTTCGAAAATTTAAGGGGTTAATATTTGTTATTAATAAATACTGAACAGATGCTAAATGAATGTTCTGATTCTTTCTGGAAAATTTACAAAATACTACTATTTAAGAAATTGACAGAAATGTTACTAAGAAAATTCCACATTGTTGCCATGGTAATGATTCACTGATCAGTATAACTATGTCTTCTGAAATTTTAGGAAACTTACGGTTGATAGCAACAGTGTAATAATTGTAACTTCTTGTCTGATTTTCTTTCTTACTGTTTAATAGATAATATGTTTTTAACAATAAGATTGATGTCCAAGTTTAGGTTTTTGGGATATTGTCTAACTTTGTTCAAAAGAATGTCATAAAACTTCGGACAAATAAACCAGTTGTCTGTGAACTATGTTTGCACACTAAAAAAAGTAAATTGTGTATTTATTTCACATTCTAGATATACTTTATTGCTAGATTCATCAAGGGACTATTAAAAAAGAGGTTATACAACAGTGTTGCTATGGAAACGATTTTTAGAACAAAAACGTTTTGATACTACATGAAAAAAAAAAAAACGACAGAAAGAAATATATTTCATTAATTGCATAATTGCCTTTGTTATTGTATCATGTATTTTATCTTGATATTATTTAAAGATGGAGAAAATTATTAGGATATACTGCCTCAATTTTGATACAGTTAGACAAAAACATGTTCTCCGAAAAGTGGTAATTTCTGCATGACAACGACTGATTTTGTTGTCAAATTACAGATTTTCACTAAGAACATGTCAATCTGTCAGATTAGCCCAAAACCCCATTTTTTACCAAAATCGCATTTGGACCCAAAATCTCATGCTCTGTCACATATATGATGGCGCAATTTTTGCTTATTCAAAACATCATTTTCCGTAGAAAAGAGGTTTATGTACTTGGAAAAAGTGTGATTGCTCTTTGATTTGATCTATTTCAGATTCAGTTTTCGTATTCAATGTATTGTGTAATTTTCTCAATTATGAAACATCTTTGTTTACTCAACGTTATCTAATGACGAAGTCAATATATATATATATTACCTGAAATCCCGAAAATAAGCCGCGGCTTATTTCAAAGTTTCGTAAGGATTTGGTGGCTTATTATCGAGACCTGCTTCCTTTATGGGTCCGGCGAACTTTTGAGTACATATATCAGGTAATATTCGGTAACGGTTTAAAAACCGGCGTATTTTTGAATACCGAAATACTGCAGATACAGATGTCATATGTTTTTCTAATTAGTAAACACATCGACGTACTCCTGACATACCAATATGTGATAACACCGCATTGTCATTGATACTATTTCTGATACAAAAAGGGGACGACCTATTTTTGAATGCGGCTAATTTATGAGCACTTTTTCCCTGTAGTGAAATGGTGGCTTATTTTCGAGAGCGGCTTATTTTCAAAACTGGCTATTTTCGAGATTTCAGTGTATGCCATCTTGATATTTATTGATTTATTCAATTCTTTAAATTCAATGCACGAGAAAATGATGAAAAATTTCACAAACACAATATGAATGGGGTCCAACATTCAATGATCTGACATTTGAGAAAAGGACACGGGTTTATCAGAGCAGTTTCATTAAACATGTTTTGATCTCTTTGTTTTTTCTTGGGCGAGTCAGTTAGCGCTAGCGTGCCTTCGTCTGAAATCAAATACTGGCTATGATTTCTTTTCATTTATTAATGTTTGTTTCATTCTTTAGTTTGAAGGTAACAGACGTCTAGTATTATCTTTGTGACCTACCATAATTCAGTTTATTAGGATATTTCTGTGAAACATGATCTTCTCATTTTCTGATGTATTGATATTATCTAGCTACTAACATTGTCTTAATAGACACGCAGTTTGGTCATGTATATGGTGTTTGTGTTTAATCAACGAAGTAGAGACTTAACTAAAGTCAGAGGCCATCCAATGGCATAAAACAGTCCCGACGTTGCTTGTTTGTTTGTCTCTCAATGTTTTTGTTGAAAATTAAAGAAAGAACGTGTTGAACAACAAGAAAAATGTATCAAAATTTTATTAAACGTTTACGTAAACACCAAAATCCAGTAGTTTACTTAAAAGTTGTTGCTGCAACGTTTTTTCTGTTTTGTTTTGTTTGGTTATAAGTCTCACCGGTTTTTGTGTTAGAGGCAGAAAACCAGGTGCTCTGCCGGCATTATGTTTGGCATTAGAAAGTACCTTGGTAGAAACGCCAAGTTTCTGTAAATCAGTTGGACGTCAAATTAAAAAAATACAGCAAAAGGCAAGGTTTCGAGCCCAAAGAAGCGTGAGGCATGTGATTCGAGATAAGCCAACTTAACTATTTGGCCACAAAGTCCCATGATGCAAGACGATGGTAAAAATTTAAGAAAAAAGCAAATTTAAGAAAGTATTCAATATACTATAATTATGTTATTATTCATATTTTTAAAAGCTATGTTAACTCACCATGATTTGAAACACATCAGTGGAAGTAAAATGCAGAGGATATAAAATGATTTTCGGAAGGTGATTTATTAAAATTACCTTCTCTATGTAACCGCAAATAATTCAATCAGGGATAGACGTATCTATCCACTGTACAATGTACTTCAATGCGGAATGATTTACCACCTCTGGCGTCATTATCGTTACAGACCTACAATTTGGTCTACTTTATCACCACATTTGAGGCAGCCATGGATTTGATTACAAACTTATAAGTACTCATACAAGTAAAATAGTTCAACATACTTTGAATATATACGTATGGCACAGTAATTTATTACGAATAATTATCAGCTGCATGCCTTTACTTCACATCTTTTTACTTTACAATCAAATCCTAAATGCATTGGATTTCTAATGTGCCATTTTTAGTATTTTATTTTCATACGCTTACTAACATAAATTGTCTTACATCAGTACTGTACGATTGGTTTTAAAGGGTTATGCGCATATAGTGCAAATGCATTGAGCACTCCTAGCATTACATAAAATCAATTAATTAAACAGAATTACAGAAATACCACAGTTCATCAGATATTTTCTATCGTTAACCTACCCTAGGAATCACAAAATGTAACACAATTAGCACATGACTACTTAAATCAAGGATCAATAGTTCTTTTTTGAACGATGTGAAGTTCAACACTAAATATTGCTGTGATTGCTTGCTGCTAAATAGTAGCTACTACAGGCCCTTGGTCTTTCGGGCCTTGGGCACTACTTGACTATTAACCGGCAAGACGTTCAATACGTTTACAAAGGTAGTAATGAATCAGTACTTAATGTTCAATTTTATACCTGCATGTAGAAAATTCACTTTAAAATCTGGACGGCTGTATTATTTGAAATACCAGTTATATCTGTATGTTGAAACAAAATTACAGAAATTTCGATTTTCGTTTGGTCATTTAAAGCTTATTTCTATTTACTTCAAGCGTCTACACTTCCTGTTAATATGACGTGTTTATTGTAACAATATCAAAGGTATTAATTCTCATTTGATGCCCTCTGTCCGGATACTTTTTTTCATGCCCGCAGTAAGAAGACCGGCATTCTGAAATCATAATACGTAAAAAAGAGCCTTAAATACTAATGAAATAGGGGTGAATCGAAAATATTTAAGTTTTGATTTTCATATCTAGCAATGATAACAATTATGTAAAGAAGTTGAAGGATAGCAGCGACTTGAATTTGCGGATACTGACATGAGAGGACAAGACAGCGCCCACCTTACACCGAATGCACAAGAACATTTTGATGCAGATACACGTTACGGTGTAAATTTAGTCACAAAAGTGTTGAATAATTGTAGAATATGTGTCAGACAGTCAGTTAGTACACTCGTCCTGTAACCGTGGAGTATTGGAATCATAGGCTGGACTGACTACAGTTTTCTCCAAATTGTAACATTTTGCCCCTAACATTGGGTCATGGTGTACTCGCATTGCCAGTTTTACCACACTTTTAACATTGGGTAACTTTGGAATTCAATGACGAAAATCTAATGGGTGCTATTGTATGTCACGGTTCGGACATTTAGGGAAGTATATGCGTCAGGCAGCTGGTTAGCGTAGGCACCGGAACACTTGTCCTGTAAGCAAGGGATACTGTGCCATTTTATATTTTGTTCACCCTTTGACATATTACGCTAAACGTGGCGATGTGGACACAGATTGCTCAGCCTGTAAAGGCACGCAAAATAAATAAAAATGTTATTTGGTTGTAAAGAAGAAAAAGGTGTGCACATATTCTTCCATTTAAGTACGCATTTCCATATTTCCAAGAAAAGGCAATAAAGTGAATTCGCTTAGTGGCCATGTTGTAAGTCATCATTAATTGAAAGGAACTTACTACTATATCCTGCATGTAACAATACTATGACTTGGTTATTCGGAAATATGCCACAGAGGTATATTCTTTTCTATGTAAGTTCCCTTTATTTTAGAATCAGGTTTGTCATTTTAGAATCTAATTAACGTTTTTAAAGACTTTAATTGCGCAAGTGATCTATATACTCGCTTCAGAAACCTGAAAATGGAAGAAAATCAGTTTACCATACAGAGACGTGCCAAACAAACGGCATTCTGTGAGGAAGACAATATTGCCGCAGTTCAAATAACTGTCCCTAAAGTAAAATTGTCGAGCAAGTGGGATTGTATTTATTACCAAGCCTATGTTCTGAGAATTTTAAGGCTCATCTGTATTACGCAAGCTATTTTTTTTTGTTATATTTGTACGATTCCCTTGGATTAGCAAATATTATGGAGAAGCATCGAATACATGAATAGACATTCCTGGTTACGTACAAAATAACGTGGCTACAGCATTTGCCTAAAGAACTTCTAATAGTATTCAAATCAAATGACCATAGTTTTAAGCAAAGAAAGCTGCAAAATCGATATATAATCAAAACAAAATGAAAGAGCAGAACGAAGAGCAATTTTTGAAATAAGATTGTTACACATATTCTATATTTACGTGCCCTTATGCTATTAAAATCTGCCAAGAATGTTACACATAAAGTACATCGACATGGTGGACCTTATATGAAGTTACAATGTACGGCTTAGAAATGTATTTTGCAGGTTGTAAGCTACGATATTCTAGGTTATTTTTGCAGCAAAAGTTTTGATTTCATATGTTTTTTACATAGGATTCTTGCACAAAACTCCAATGGACATTTCCTTTAGTTTGAGCATATTTTGATTACTACGTGATTTTCATGCGATGAACAACTCAACATGCCTGCCAAATATTTCAATGAAATCATATATTTAATTGGATGTTATTGGCGTAACACTCACAGTTCACATAAATATGCATTGGTTTAGGAAAATGTAGTTTTGAAAATAAGAATATGATATGTAGTTTTTAGCGAATGCAAAGTAAAAAAAGAGACAATATTTGGCCGGATGATGTCACACGACGTTGTCATGGTGACTAGAACATCATAATTGTTTTTCCATAGAAAAACGAGTTTGTTCGTCATTCCCTTTTCTACTTTATATAACTGTTTCTCTGTTGTTTATGTTATGAAAAAATAAGGGCACTTTCAGGGAGCACTCCTCATGCAACTTAACAACTGGGTCAAAATTAGACCATAAAACTAACAAAAAAGCAACAAGAACAAGAACCCGTGCCAATTATTTTTTGTTTGGGTTTAACGTCACACCGACACAATGACAGGTCATATGACCACTTTCCAGCTTTTTATTGTGGCGGAAACCTCCGAGCATTATTTCATCACGGACAGACACCTAGGTAGAATCACCAACTTTCCGCAAGGCAGTTTGATGGTTTTTTTCATGTCTAATGTGAAGCTTGAAACCAACATCGGCCTGGTAATCTACCTACACCCCCAGCTCAACACACACACATAACACCCCGTGCCAAGGAATATGTTTCGTGTAAGAGGTAGCCAAACAAAATATTTTGAAATATTAAATCGTATGCAGATTTAATTACTAAGAGAAAAAAGAGTGTTATCAAGAACTACCGCGTTCATCATGTACGCATAGCGCATAGAGTATACAAATCGCAGTTTCATAACCGTTCTGTACCACGGTCGTAAAGTTTAATAAATTTCTATCAAAAGTTTCAAGTAAATTAACTAAATATATACAATTAAAGTTATGTTTCTTGTACACTGCACTGGCTCTCAACTACTTCTTTAATTGTAAAATGTTTAGCGAAATCCATTTAGTGAAATAAAGGGAGATAATTGAAAATGTGAGGAATTGGTCTTGTATACTGCAATTTCCCATGCAGTCTCTGTTTCTGTTAAATCCCTTTCGTACTTAAATATGTATGCCTCGGAAAGGTATGTTTGATAAAGTAAGATACTTCAGACAAACGTAAGCAGAGATGAATTCTTGTTCTTGTACAATGCATTTCTTCTCCATGGTCTGTTCAAATTTGTTTGGGAAATTTTTAACTCAATCCCTTCAATAATTTTATTATACACAATAGTTTTATAATAAGTGCAATTACAGAATAGCTATAGTTCTTGTTTGATACGCTTCCTTACTTTATCCACTGTCAAAGTGTAAGGTTTTAACAATAGCCCGTAACATGCTCAAGAATAAAGACAACATGGAGATAATTAAAAAAAAACAACAAAAAACAGAAATCAAGAAAGTTCGAAGGTCACGTTTTCTCATTAGCCTCTGTCATTGATTGCAATTCTGTTATTAGTGAATTATAAAAAGGGAAATAATTCAAATAGAAAGCACGGTACAAAATTATGAAGTTATCCATATATTTTATTAACTGTTTTGTTTCATTAACAATTAAGATTGTTCACAACAAGTAAAAAGCGGTTTTAAAACAGATCAGTAAAGTGATCAAAAAGGGTTTATCAAATTCACTCTGGCGACTCAAATTAATACAACGCGGTTGTGGATATACTATGTTAATTCACCGCGTAACCGAAATTGTATTAACACACAGTAAACAAGACAGGATCATAACTATATTCTATCGCAAGCCTACCCTATGTCTCACAAATTTTATATACTTTATGTTATTACACTTTATGCTAGTAGTGTTGGTTATAAGGAAACGGATAAGCTGACAATCAATACAAGGAAAGACATCAAAGAATCTTTAAAACAATTCCAAATAAATAAATAATCCGGACCAAATTTCTAAGTAAAGAATCATCCATCCTGATATATAATGTTTCATGCTCTTTGAATTTTAACTGTTGTCCATTTAAGCGTTCAATTTATTGAAAAATAAAGAAACACCACAACATCATGAACAACAATAACAACAACAAAACATTGATAAGTATTTATTTGAAAGATGGATAATCACATTTTAGCAACATTTCATAACATTTGTTCGTTTTCCTATATTCTGTTAGAGATTTATTTAAGGAGCAAAAATACCTATTTCATTGAATTAGCTCCCTACAGGAAATGCATATTTTATTTCTTTTTCTGAGATATTGTAATTACTTCTCTTTAATAAAAAAATAATTACAAAGTCGTCCTTTTCGTTTGAATTAAATATACTTTCTAGTATCACATTAATTTTGCATTTGATAAATATTGAGATATTTGAACAACCTAAAACAATTGGCAAGTTTTAAACCAGCTAATAGCTTCGGAATTCATCTATTTTTAATGTATTGTGGTTGCTCAACCGAAATAGGCATCGTGAGTTAATAATAATTTTATAGATTTAGATCTATAGTTAATTTTGATAAAATATGTGCTTGACGATGGAAATCTTTGACGACTTTGATACAATAGTATATTTATTTGCTTTTTACTTATGCTAAAAGCTAAAAAGCGATATTTTGGATGGGCAACCAGGGTAGGAAAATAATAGTTTGAAAATACTTCTAGTGAAAATCTGACGTGTTTTAAGAATTCGGTGAACATTCAAAAGTGTAAATTATCAGCTGATAAAGTATTGAACAAATCCATTAGTTGACCAAAATCTGATTGACAACCTTTAATATTATAAAACATGCTAACAAGGTATAGATATATTTTTTTTCCAGAACAACAAAATACATTTTTCTTAGCAAATATATACTAAAAGATATATTAACATAATACTAAATCAAGTGGTTTTAATCTTCATTAGTGAAAAGAAATGTAGTTTGGTATGCATTATCAAGATTCAACGTAACGCAGTAAACTGTCCAAAATGAAACATAACATTCAAAATATAAGAACAAGTGAAACAAACTAATGTAATGGTCTTAACATCCAATCAGCACCCAGAATTTGACTGACTTATTGGTTAATTATGTAAGTCTATGTGAATCCATTAAATACATCATTAAATTGGCAAATATGTGGATTTCTAATGATTATATTCTGTTTTACGTGTGTGATCGGTTACTACAAAGCCTACTTTAGAGATTACCTATATTGACCATTCATAATAAAGAAATCTTGTCTTTATAGACACTTCTTTCGTAGTTTTATTTATTAATATTAAAGATATCAATGATTCATGTACAAGTATAACAAACTATTTTCTAAGTCGTTTTAAACATAAAATTTCAATTTCCTTAGACATTACTTCGTTGTTTTATGTAAACATATTAAGAAGAAATCAACTTCCAAGAAAAAAAACTCGCAATAAATACCAAATATTCCTGTTTGTCACAGTGTTTAGGGCTTTTGTTATCACAATATACATATAAAGCAAATCATACATTCTTCATAAGAAATTAACAGAACTAAACATACTTCACATGTTTACAATATTGACTGTGTCAAGCTTTTATGGGACACATTCGTAACAGGATATCAACTATCGGTATAAAACTTACGTATGCAATACTTGTATAAATATTATGTTAATACAGAATGACTGTGTTCAACTTTTATGTAAATTAAATCATGATTCATGTATTCGTATCTAGAAAGTAGTCATTAGAACATATTAACAGAACTGTTTAAATATATTTAATAAATTTAAAGGAATACGTTTAATATCTACTTTGATGTTAACACTGAATTATTGTCAATGAACAAAATTGAAATAAGTCACAAGCAAGATTGCCTGTACGTGGTCGCTGAATTCTACCATTTCCTTCTTGCGTGTTGGCACTAGATATATTTTACAATGGCTAGAACTCAAAGGCCATCTGGCCAAATTTATTATATTCTCTCCTTTTGGATCGTTTGAAACTTAAAATATTTGGAACATTTTACTCATTCTCTTGCGTCCTCAACTAATTGATGTTTTACTGTACCGATCAAAATAAAACAAAAAATGTATATAAATACAAATTTTAGCCTAATTTTTTATTATTTATTAACAAAAAGACTTTAATTGAAGTGTTTACTGAATTTTCAGCATGTATTCTTTCCAGTCTTATTCTGCCCATTCTTTACACTGACTGTCTAGTTTTCATATTTATTGTAACAATATCATAAACTTCAATTCTCATTCTTCGAGCTTTGTCTCGATATCTTTTCAGAAACACAGCTAGAAGAGTTAAAAGTTGCAGCCTACATTCTTTGAACCATAATACATATAGAAATGGATCCAAAATACAGTTGATTATAGACACAGATTCTATCAAAAACAGTCTCAAATTTATTTGCCGTAAATGACCAAATTGAGTTAGAAGTATGACGGCTCCATAAGCTAAAGATGAAACAGATATTACAATAAGGTAAAGAAATACTGAAGCAGTTGAACGATAGCTGCGAAAGAAGTGAGCTGTTGAAGACGTGGATGTGGTTTTGAGATTCATTATTTTTGACCTAATACACTTGAAAATATTTATGTAACATATAAATGAAGTGGCGAGGACGGTAAACAACAAAATGCCATAGAAAATGGTTGCAATTTGAACACAGAAATCCGGCGACGTAAACACCAAATTTGTTTGAAACCTGATATAGCATATCCCATATCGAACAAAGAGAAATAGCAAACTTTCAAATAGCCAAAGCAATAACACTGTTTTCTGAACAAATTTCCCCGTTACAATTTTTATGTATTTCATAGGTTTCATTATCAAAAAATAACGTTCAACAGACATGAGGCCAACAGTAAAAACTGCCAGCTGCAAATTTAATAACATTACAGAATTCATATAAATACCTATGATAGGGTTTGTAATGAATTTTCTAACTGTTGACGTTACTATAAATAAAACATCAAATGTCAGCAGGCCGGTTGACAAGAACTTTGCAACGTATGGTGTTTTCCTTGACCGATGCATCAAAGTTATTGCCATCAGACTTGACATAAGTGATATGCAAGCTATGGTTACATATGTAATTTTGATCTCTGTGCTGTAGGAAACCACGGAATTTTCGTGAACAAAATATCCGGAGGAATTCTCAAACGCACCAACGAAACTTTCATTATCAAGTGTCATTTTATGCTGAATTTGTGCCATTCTCTTGCTTTGCAAATCCGATTCTTTAGTGTTGTCTTATGAGGATTGTGATTCAGCGTTTTTAAGAGAAATTTAGCTCCAGATAAAAAATATAAGGCTTTTCTGTGGTACCTTGCTGATGTTAAAACCTTGAAATCATTTGTTAAGTCTTTGTTGTGTTTTATTTCTGGAAAATAAAATATTTAGAATTTAAATTCCTTATAAGATGCAGGTTAACGGGAACGTATATATTTTTAGTTTGGTTTGATTCTACCCAGGAATAGACAGCAACAGTGAAAATAAAATAAAGAAATCTATGACATATTTTTAAAGTAAAAAGAAACAGAACAGAACAATTTAATGAAATACTTAAATCACTGCTCGTTAAACATTTTTAAAAGCAACCCATCTGAATAAAGAAAGGCAAATTAAAATGATATGTTTGTTCAGACTTTTTTAAAATATATGAAAAGAATATATTACCTTGTCTTTGTCACAACAAGACAATTACTAGTATTCCAACACAAGTTTTTCTCTGCGTCCAGACCATTTAGTGATTCACCGGAATACGAATTGACTTTGAATAGTAAATTTTCTTGTCTTTTCTTGTCACCTGCAGGTATGACAGGTTCGAAAAAATGTAAATTGACGCACATGTGTTTACACACCTGTGAAATATCGGCGGTTCTAATAAGATACTACAGGAAGTTATAAGCAGGGTGTTACTCACATTTAACACTAAACGTATGAAAAATAATTTTTATTTCACGCGTTTTGAAGTATAGCGTGAAATATTTGTCTGAAAGCAGAACGCTTTCCATAGGGTGATAATTGATATTACACTGTGTGGATTTTGGACTTTTTTTCAGTAAAGCGTACATGTATGGCCATATAAATAGGCGTGTAACTGAAAACAGGTCGTTCGATCAGACGACTCCGAACTAGTTAAATCTGTTTCCAAAATTAAATGGGGATAATCTTTGTTATTAATATAAATATTCGCACAATTTATGCGTATTTTAAAACATCAGTTTCCGTAGAAAAAGGCTTAAGTACATGACAAAAAATGTGATTTCTCTAGTATTTGATCTGTATTCAGTTTTTATATCCAATGTATTGTGTAATTTTCTAAATTATGAAGTACTTTTCAAAGACATTTTTTCAGCAATCTGACATTTAACAAAAAGACACTGGTTTTTCAGAGTAGTTTCATTGAAAAAAATGTTTTGATCTCTGTGTTTTTCCTGTGCAAGTCAGCTCGCGTCAGCTTGCCTTCGTCTTAAATCAAACACGGGTTATGTTTTTATTTGTGTGCCGGAGACTTCTTTAGTTATCAGCATATGGTACCTTGTAGCTTTAAAAAGGGCGATATGACGTGTCGAACAACAAGAAAAAGGTATTTATCTAACGTTTACTGAAAAGCCAGTAGCTAATATTTTGCTTATAAAAGTTGTTGCTGCAACGTTTTGTTTTTTCTTCTTAGTTTTGTTTTTTGTTTTGTTTTAGAGGAAGAAAGTGCTCTGACGGCATTATTTTAGGTACCAGAAGGTACCTTGGTAGAAGCACCAAGTTTCTGTAAGTCAGTTGGACTTCACAAATTAAAAAAATCACAACAAAAGGCAAGGTTTCAAGCCCAAAGAAGCGTGAGGCATGTGATTAGAGATAAGCCAACTTAACCATTTGGCTAATACGTCCCATGATGCAAGACGATGGTATTATATCAAATTTCAGAAAAATATTCAATTCATTAAAGACAAAGGTTCATGAGTGAAAACATTTAAACTAATTCCTAGCTCATTTGTTAACAGATTGTTATGGTACGTGTCGTCATCTTTGACGTATGGTATTCACCTTCAAAGAATTTTACTTTCAGTTTAGATTAAGAGATTTTATCCCCAAAATACTAACATTATGTAATTATTCATATATTTTATAAAATATGTTATCTCACCATGATCGAAAACATATCAGTGTTAAATCACCTTCTCTATGTAACCGCACAGAATTTAATCGGGAATAGACTTCTTACAACTATTTCGTATCTGTCCGCTGTACAATGTAGTTCAATGCGGAATAATTTACCAACTCTGACCTCATTATCGTTACAGACTGGAAAATTTGGCCTACTCTTTCACCACATTTGAGGCAGCCGTGGACTTGTTCACAATTTTACAAGTACCCATGCCCAGCAAAATGGTTCAACATAAAATAAATATATACGAATGGCGCAGAAATTTACCACGAATAACTATCGGCCGCATGCCTTAACTTTACTTCCTTTTACTTTACAGGAGATTTGAATGCAAAACTGTATATATCAACAAAGCGCAGTATCATATTGCAGATATAGTTAGCCGAGTCAAATCATAAATGCATTGGGTTTCTAATTATTAAAGCGCTGTTAGCGTTTGTGCTATTTTTGGTGTAGATTCTTTTCATACACGTACTAACATAAATCACCTTCCATCACTACTGTACTGTCTGTACTTTGATTTATACTCACTTTGACTATCCAGATTCATATAGTGCGGATGCACCGAGTACTCGTAACATTACATACAAACAATTAAACAGAATTACAGAATTACCACAGTTCATTAGATATATTCTATCGCTAACCTGCCCTGGGAGACATAAAAGGTAACATAAAATTGGTACATGACTATTTATATAAAGCAAGGATCAATAGTTTGTGCTTTTGACCGGTGTGAAGTTCAACACTAAATATTGCTGGGATTAAGCCAAATATTTAAGAAAACTTTATTAAAATTCCTTCCTGATTTCATCTAATAAAACACTTGTTGAATTGCTTGCTGCTAAATAGTAACTACTACTGGCCCTCGGTCTTTCGGTACTTGGGCACTGCTTGACTATTGACCGGAAAGCCGTTCAATACGTATACACAGGTAGTAATAAATCTGTACTCTAACGTACAATTTTATACCTGCATGTACAAAATTCACTTTTGCGTACAACTCTAAAATCTAGATGGCTGTATAATTTGAAATACCATCTATATCTGTATGTTGTAACAAAATTATAGAAATTTCGATCCTCGTTTGATCATTTCAATTCTATTTCTATTTACGTCAAGCCTCTACATTTCCTGTTAGTATGACATGTTTATTGTAACAATATCATAGGCATTAATTCTCATTTGATGCCCTCTGTCCGGATACTTTTTCAGGCCCGCAGTAAGAAGACCAGCATTCTGAAATCATAACACATAATAAAGGGTCCAAAATACTAATGAAATAGGGGTGAATTGAAATATTTAAGTTTTGATTTTCATATCTAGTAATGATAACAATTATGTAAAGAAGTTGAAGGATAGGAGCGAATTGAATTTGCGGATACCGACATGAGAGGACAAGATATTGCTTACCTTTGCATCGAATGCCAAGAAAATTTTGATGTAGATACATGTCACGGTGTAGATTTAGTCAAATAAGTGTTGAATAAGGGTAGAATATGTGTCAGGCAGCCAGTTAGTACTCTCGCCCTGTAACCGCGGAGTCTTGGAATCAAAGGCTTGACTGACTACACATTCTTCTCAACCTTTGACATTTCGCGCCCAACATTGGATTCAAATCAAATTACCATAGTTCTTAGCAAAGAAAGCTGCAAAATCGATATATATCTAAACAAAATGAAAGAGCAAAACGAAGAACAATATTTGAAATTAGATTGTTACACATATTTTATATTTACATGCCCTTATGCTATAACAATCTTGCAAGAATGTTACACATAAAGTACATCGACATGGTGGACCTTATATTTAGCTACAATGTACGGCTTAGAGATGTACTTTGCAGGTTGTGAGCTTAGATATTCTGGGTTATTTTCACAGCAAAAGTTTTGATCTTATATGTGAGCTTTACAAAGGATTCTTGAACAAAACTCCAATGGACATTTCCTTCAGTTTGAGCATATTTTGACTGTATATACTTCCGTTTATTCTCTTTCAACGTTTATGAGCATAGCAAGTTACTCTTTTCCTAATTTTCTATTCAAAATACAAAATGTTATACGTAATTTTCAGGCGATGAACAACTCAATGTGCCTGTCAAAGACTTCAACGAAGTTATATTAATAATTTGATGTTATTGGCGTAACGCTTACAATTCACATAAATATGCATTAGTTTAGGAAAATGAAGCTTTTAAAATAAGAATATGGTATGTAGTTCTTTAGCGAATATTCGAACCAATTTTCATTAAAATTGGAGCAAAAAATCGTGAGTATAATTAAGTATTTTATTTGATTTAACCTAGTGACCTAGTTCTTGACCTAAGATAACCAATATTCGAACTTGACCTAGATTTCATCAAGGCTATCATTCTTACTAAATTTCATGAAGATCAATTGAAAAATACAGCTTCTATCACATACACAAGGTTTTTCTTTGATTTGACCTAGTGATCTAGTTTTTGATCCTAGATTAACCATATTCGAACTTGACCTAGATTTCAACAAGGCAACCATTCTGACCAAATATTATAAAATCCAGTGTAAAATGCAGCCCCTATTGCATACACAAGGTTTTTCCTTGATTTGACCTAGTGACCTTGTTGTTAAACCTAGCTAACCCATATCCAAAGTTGACCTAGATTTCACCAAGGCTATCATTCTGGCAAAATTTCATGAAAATCAGTTGAAAAAATACAGCCTCTATCGCATACACAAGGTTTTTCTTTGATTTGACCTAGTGACCTAGTTTTTGACCCCAGATAACCCATTTTCAAACTCGTCCTAGATTTTATTAAGGTTATCATTCTGACCAAATTTCATGAAGATCAGTTGCAAAATACAGCCTCTATCGCATACACAAGCTAAATGTTGACAGACGACAGGAGAAAGACAGACAGACAGACGATAGACGACGGACGCCGGACGCCGGACATCGAGTGATCAGAAAAACTCACTGCTCAGGTGAGCTAAAAAGAGACCATACTAGTATTCGGCCGGATGATATCACACGACGATGCCATGGTGACTAGAACATTATATTTGTTTTTTTTTCAAAGAAAAATGAGTTTGACTCATCACTCCCTTTTCTACATTATATAACTGTTTCTCTGTTTTTCATGCTATGAAAAAATAAGGGCACTTTCCGGGAACACTCCTAGTGCAACTTAACAACTGGGTCAAAAATTAAACCATAAAACTAAAAGTATCAAGAACCGGGCCTATCCCCTGTCAATTAGTTTTTGTTTGTGTTTAACGTCACAGTGACACAATTACAGGTCATATTGCGACTTTCCGGCTTTTATTGTGGCGGAACCTCCAAGCATTATTTCATCACGGGCAAGCACCTAGGTAGAACCATCAAGGCACCACATTCCGCAAGGCAGCTTGATGGCTTCCTTACAAGAAAAAATCTATGTCTAATGTGAGGTTCGAAACCAACATCGGCCTGGTGCAAATGAATTGAAGTCAGCGACAGGAAGCACTCGAACTTCTGCCTACAGCTCCACCTCCCTCAACACACACACCCGCACTCACGCACGCACGCACACAACACCCCGCGCCAAGGAATATGTTTCTTGTAAAAAGTAGCCAAATAAATATTTTGAAATAACAGATCGTATGCATATTTTACTATTAAGAGAAGAAAAGAGTGTTATCAACAATTACCGTGTTCATTATGTACGCATAGCGCATAGAGTATACACATTGCAGTTTCATAACCGTTCTTTACCACGGTCGTAAATATTAATAAATTTCTATCAAATGTTTCAAGTAAATAAACTAGACATAGATTTCTTAAGGATGAAGAAAATGAGTGTTATCTTGTACACTGCACTGGCTCTCAATTACTTCTTTTATCGTAAAATGTTTAGCGAAATCCATTTAGTGAAATAAAGGGAGATAATTCAACACTTGTGAAAAAAGAGGAATTGGTCTTGTACACTGCAATTTCCCTTACTGTCTCTGTTTCTGTAAAATCCCTTCCGTACTTAAAGATCAATGCCTCGGAAAAGTATGTTTGATAAAGTAAGTTACTTCTAAACGTAAGCAGAGTTGAATTCTGGTTCTTGTACAATGCACTTCTTCTCCCTGGTCTCTGCGAATTTATTTGGGATTTTTTTAACACAATCCATTCAATAATTTTGCTATACACAATAGTTTTATGATTACAAGTGAAATCACAGCAGAGCTATATCTCTTGTTTTATATGTTTCCTTACTTTATCCATTTTCAAAGTGTGAGGTTTTAACAATATGCCGTAACATGCTCCAGAATAAAGATAACATGGGTATAATTAAAAGAAAAGAAAGTTCGATGGTTCTTGTACACTGCACGTTTTCTCATTAGCCTCTGTCATTGATTGAAAAATTCTATTATGAGTGGATTATAAAAAAGGGACATAATTCAAAAAGAAAGCACGGTACAAATTATGTAGTTATCCATATAATTTATTAACTGTTTAATTTCATCAACAATTAAGATAGTTCACAACAAGTAAAATGCGGTGTTATAACAGATAAGTAAAGTCATCAAAAAGGGTTTATCAAATTCACTTTGGCGACTCAAATTAATACAACGCGGTTGTGCATATACCATGTTAATTTACCGCGTAACCGAAATTGTATTCACACACAGTAAACAAGACAAGATCATAACTATATTCTATTGCAAGCTTACCCTAGGTTTTACAAATTTTATATACTTTATGTACTTATACACTTTGTGCTAGTAGTGTTGGTTTTAAGGAAACGAATAAGCTGACAATCAATGCAAAAAAAGATATCAAAGAACCTTTAAAAGCAATTCCAAATAAATAAATACTCAAGACCAACTTTCTTAGTAAAGAATCCAGCCTGATCTATAATGTGCCATGCTCTTTGAATTTTAACTGGTGTCCCGTTAAACGTTCAATCTGTTGAAAACAAAAACATCATATTCAACAACAACAACAACAAAACATTGATAAATATTTATTTGAAAGGTGGTTAATCACATTTTAGCAACGTTTTTATGACATTTTTCATTTTTCATATATTCTGTTAGAGATTTATTTAAAGGATAAAAATACCCATTACATAGAGTAAGATCCCTACTGGAAATGTATATTTTATTACTTTTTATGAAATTTTGTAATTACCTCCCTTTGGTATAAAAAAACTATTTAAAAAGTCGCCTTTTACTTTTGATTTCAATATACTTTCTAGTATTACATTTGCATGTGATAAATATTGAGATATTTGAACTACCAAAACAAAAGGCAAATCTTAAAACAGCGTATAGCTTCGGAATACATCTATTTTCAATGTATTTTGGTTGCGCAACCGAGATAGACATAGTGAGTTAATAATAATTTTATAAATTTGCATTTGTAATTAATTTTGGCAAAATATGTACGTGGCGATGCAAATCTTTGACAACTTTGATACAATAGTGCTTATATTCATATTAATCCTCAGGCGAAGTATATTTATTTGCTTTATACTTAATATGCTAATAGCTAAAAGGCGCTATTTTGGTTGGGCGACCAGGATAGGAAGATAATAGTTTGAAAATACTTATAGTGAAAAGCTGACGTGTTTTAAGAAATCGGTGAACACTCATAAGTGTGAATGATCAGTTCATTTAGTTTTGAACAAATCCATTAGTTGATCAATATCTGATTAACTATCTTAAATATATGAAAATTGCTAATAAATGCAGATATTACTTTTTTCCAGAACGACAAAAATACAAAATATGTTTTTAGCAAATATATACTAAAAGATATAAAATAGTACTAAATCAAGTGTTTCTCAATCTTCATCAGTAAATAGAAATGTAGTTTGATATGCATTATCAAGATTCAATGTAACGCAGTAAACTGTCCAAAATGAAACATAATATTCAAAAGAAAAAAAATCAATTATATAAATACAAGTGAAACACACTAATGTAATAGTCTTAACATCAAATCTGCACACGGGATTTTGACTCACTTTTTGGTTAATTATATCAGTTTATACAGTCCCATCTAGGTGGATCCATTAAATATATCATTCAATTGACAAATATGTGGGTTTCTAATGGTTGTCTTCTGTTTTACTTGTGTATCTGTTAACAGGTTATAGATCATTTATTGACCTTATAATGAATTACATTATTGCTTGGACTTAGCTGCGCTCCGTTACTACAAAACTATATTTCATTGGAAGATCAATAAATGATCTATACTTAACATTTTTATTTAAGAAACATTGTCTTTATAGACATTTTTTCGTTGTTTTATGTCATAATATTAAAATATCAATGATTTAAATACAAGTGTAACAGACTATTTTCTAAGTCTTGTAAACAGAAAAAAATTAATTTCCTTAGACGTTACTTCGCTGTTTTATATAAACATCAGAAGTAATCAACTACCAAGAAAAAAAAATAACACGCAGTAAATTTCAAATATTCCTGTTGTCACAGTATTTAGAGCGTTTGTTGTCACAATGTACATGTAAGTGGAATCATACATTTTAATCAAAATGGTAATCATCGTAGTAAAATAACTTTTAACATTTAAGTAAGAAAACGTAAGAAAAGCAGACTATGTTGAGCTTACATGTAAATCAAATCATACATTCGTAACACATATTTCATACGTTAAAAGTAAGAATTACAGACCGTGTTGTGCTTACATGTTACTCAAAATCATACATTTGTAACAAGATGGTGATCATCATAACAAAACATAACTTTCAACACAAATTACATACATTTAAGCAAGAATAGCTGACTGTGTTGCGCTTTACATTTAATGAAACCTAAGAATTACAGACTGTGTTTTGCTTACATGCAACGCGAATCATACATTCATCTTAAGAAATTAAAAGAACTAAACATACTTCACACATTTTAAGCTTACAAATAGAGACTGTCTCAAGCTTTAATGTTATCGAAATTACATTTTCGTAACAGGATATCAAGTATCGACATAACACATACTAGTAGTTTTTTTTTACGTTTTAAACACATTTTGTATCAATTTTATGGTAATACACAATGACTGCGTTCAGCTTCCATGCAAATGAAATCATGATGCATGTATTCGTATCCAGATAGTAGTCATCAGAACATAACAGAACTGTTTAAACATATTTCATAAATTGGAAACAATAAGTTAAATATGCAATTTGATGTAAACACTGAATTACTCTATAAAAAAATTATAATTATCTGACAATGAATAAAATTGAAATATGTCACAAACAAGATTGACTGTATATGGTCGCTGAATTCTGCCATTTCGTTCTTGCGCATTGGCACGCTTGAAAATCTCTAATACGCTAAAACGACAAACTAGCTTGCCAATATGACGAAAACTGTAAGTAAGTTAAAGTAAATAAATATTTATTAACTTGACATGCGCAATTTACAAATAAATAATACAATTTTCATAAACAAAATATTTGCACCCGGTCCTATGGGCCTATAAGTCACCTCTTATTTTAACATATACAGATGTAGTGTGAACAAAGTTATCAATATAATAAGTATTCTAACTGAATATCTTCTTGCATCCAATTTTATTTTCAAAGTATCACCATTACTTACATTGAGCATATACACTAAAATGTACAATTTCTTATATTTAAGAGGCAAATAAATAATGTTTTTCCAAATATGTCAACTTATTAGCACATAATATGTTGGTGTTTTTGACTTATGAACATTATGATGACATATTTATAACTTTAAAAAGATAAAAGCTTCTTGCTTCCATTCAACGTCAAAGTTAACCAAGAAACTAAAAACTTGCGGTTTTCTTATAGCTCTGTTGTAACTTGCGCGGTGCTGATTTACAGAACTACAAATACCAACAACTGACAATTCTATCCAGGGATATGAAATATTCTAACACGTCCAGCAAATAACCTACATACATATAGAACAAAATCTATCTCGGGTTATTCTGCAATAAACAACTCGCGTGCAATGACGTCATCCGATCCAGGTGCATAGCACGGTCGTAAAAAGTAGTTATCATTTTTTCTAACACTGTTGATATTAGTATGTCGTATTAGAATCGAAATATCAAGATCCCAAGTGTGATTTATCGTAGAATAACCCGATTGTTTTCGTTCTTATGCGAAACAATATTTTTTTTATAATTTATTTTTAATATAATCATCACATGATACATATTAATACATATCTAGCTAAATACTACAGAAGATTAATAACAAATTTTTTTTATTAAGTTCTCAAAAATATCATTTTCTATATGTGATGAAATTTTTTTAGTTTGCAACAGAAAAGAAATCAGAGATAATTTTCTGTAATAATAATAATATTAATAGTAATAATAATAATAATAAACAACTTGGAATAGATAAAAAAGGGGATTTTTTGTTTGTTTGTTTTGTTTTGTCGTCAAATTTTTTGTTTGTTTTGTTTTGTCGTTTTTTTCTTGTTTTGTTTTGTCGTCTCCAGCTTCTATTTACTTACACTGTTCTAAATTATAAATAAACTGTCAAAGGAATATGTATATATTTATAAAACATGCATATACCTATTATTTTTTTTTCTTTAAATATGATTTTCATCTGCTGTTATCTTAAACATGGACCATTTTCTTTCATGATAGTTCATTTTACCACACATGAAGGCTATTTCTCTTTCTATACTGATTCTTATTTTCAAATAATGCATAAATTACTCAAAATATGGAACTCTTTTTCTATTTTTCATTTGAAATATATAATACTTCACCAAATAAATGATAAAGTTTAATACACTATTTTTCACATTTTTTTGCAAAAAACCAAAACTTACACTTTCTGTATCAAACTTTACTTCAACATTCTTTTGTTTAAGAAATTGAGTTAAGTTGTTCCACAAAACTTGTACATGGCAACATTCCCAGAAAAAATGCGCTAAGTTTTCAGGCTGCATATTACAAAAATCACAAAGGTTTGTAGGGGATATATCCATTTTAAATAATCTTGTATTTGTTGGCAAGATTCTCTTGATGTATTTATATTGAAAATTTCTGATTTTTGTATCTATTGTAGCTTTGAAAGGTTGAGTATATACTTTTTTCCACTCAATATTGCTTCTGTTCAAAATATTTTCCCACTTTTCTTCAGACTTTATTCTCGGTTTTGGTTTATCTTTAATCTGCCTCTCATACAGGAATTTATTTGGCGTTTTTGATGTAAAAAGTTTTTCTATAAGGTTTTCCCTAGGAAGGTGCATATCTTCGGTTTTAAGTTGTTCTTTGAAATGTGAAGGAATACTGTTTATAAGTTGATGATACTTTAAAAAATCTTTATTTTCTATATCATATATATATTTAAAGTTTTCAAAAGAATAAAAGTTATTGGTTCTGTAATCAAATAAATCTTTCACATATTTGATACCTTTATCATATCAGTTTTTGAAAAATAAAGTTTTGTTTCCATTTTTGTACCCCCAGACAACAAAGTTGTAAAAGGGGGGGGGGTATACTGGTTTCAGGTTGTCTGTCTGTCTGTCTGTCTGTCTGTCTGTCCGTCTGTCTGTCTGTCCGTAGACGCAATCTTGTGCACACCATCTCTCCTTATCCCCTTGACAGAATTTAATGAAACTTCACACAAGTGATCAGTACCAACAGTAGTTGTGCATGTTAGGTTCTTTTAGAAAAAAAATTTGCAGAGTTATGGGACTTTGTTTTTTTGTTACTATAATATATACATAGACACAATCTTGTGCTCACCATCTCTCCTCATCCCCTTGACACAATTTAATGAAACTTCACACAAGTGATCAGTACCAACAGTAGTTGTGCATGGGGCATGTTAGGTTCTTTTAGAAAAAAAATTTGCAGAGTTATGGGACTTTGTTTTTTTTGTTACTAATATACATAGACACAATCTTGTGCGCACCATCTCTCCTCATCCCCTTGACACAATTTCATGAAACTTCACACCAGTGATCAGTACCAACAGTAGTTGTGCATTGGGCATATTAGGCTCTTTTAGAAAAAACATTGGCAGAGTTATGGGACTTTGTTTTTTGTTACTATACTATATACATAGACACAATCTTGTGCGCACCATCTCTCCTCATCTCCTTGACACAATTTAATGAAACTTCACACAAGTAATCAGTACCAACAGTAGTTGTGCATGGGGCATGTTAGGTTCTTTCAGAAAAAAAAATTGCAGAGTTATGGGACTTTGTTTTTTTGTTACTATGCTATATACATAGACACAATCTTGTGCTCACCATCTCTCCTCATCCCCTTGACACAATTTAATGAAACTTCACACAATCAGTAACATCAGTGATCAGTAACAACAGTAGTTGTGCATGGGGCATGTTAGGTTCTTTCAGCGACAAAAATTGCAGAGTTATGAGACTTTGTTTCTTTTTAACATACTATGTACATACAATCTGCATATGCAATCTTGTGCGTGCCTAATCTACCAAACCCTTGCACACAATTTAATGAAACTTCACACAAGTGATCAGTACCTACCCTAGTTGTGCATGGTGCATGTTACATTCTTTTAGATAAATATTCTGCATAGTTATGGGACTTTGTTTTTGTTACTATACTGTATACATACAGTCTATATACATACAGTCCACATAATTATGCAATCTTGTGTGCGTCAAATTGCAATGTACTGTGTCAGTGCATGCGGAGGGTACATTCATCACCTTTAGTGATAGCTCTAGTTTATCTTTGAATTGTTCCATAAAACTTGTTTGCTAATTCCTTTTGACCATTTTCTTCCCTTTACTCTATGCCATGCAATAATGATATCAGATAGGAAATCATGTAGAACAAAATCTATCTCGGGTTATTCTGCAATAAACAACTCGCGTACAATGACGTCATCCGATCCAGGTGCGTAGCACGGGCGTAAAAAGTAGTTACCATTTTTTCTAACACTGTTACGGCCTTCGTGATATATTCTTACGCATAAGAACTCAAAACACGGGTTATTCTACGATAAACCACGTTTGGGAAGTTATTATTTCTTACACAACAGTTTGACGCAATCTACTATTAGTGATTTGATCATGGTATAATAATAAATGCAAGTCTACGTGTAACGAGAACATCTAATAGAAATGTTCCACATTTAAGAAACGGAATAGAGAATTTTGAATGAAATAGACAATTTCTACGTTTTATATATGCATTCACTAGGAACTTAGCTAATCTTCTTGGATAATTGTTCACAAGATAAACAAGTTTCTCAGAATCGTTCATACTTGCGTAAATATCAGCTAAAGCAATGTCATTAAAGTGTTGCAACCTTAAACAGTTGTAAAAGGTACAGTTGATATCAAATGGATTTCGTCTTCAATTAGACCCATATCACACATTCTACAGAGTCTTTGCTCAATGCGTTCTCCGAGATATCTCCCAGTCTCGATTCAATTTGGGAAAATGCCACACCTTTACTGTGCATGAAGAGATCGTTCCTTACGTTTAAATTTAAATCAACATATCGTTCTTGTTTAAATTCAGTCGTAATTTTGGCACTGCGACATCATTTTCCTTCCAGGCATTTAAGTAATAGTCTCTTAATTGCGTTTTTTCTTTGTCTAACGGATAACTGTACGGATATTGAAATGGTCTGTATTTGTCTTATCGGCGCATCAGAAACGTCAAAACTATATTTACAACGTCTATCAAACCCATTATATCTCAAAAAGAGCACTCTGTAAGTATCAAAGTCGACCACATAAGACGCCTACGAGGAGAAACCCGTTCATCACTCAAATTTCAGTTATTTAAAAAGAAGAATACAAGTCTAGAATATAATGATGAGCATCTGAACATTTAGATTTTTACCTAAATAAAAATTGAGTAAGAACCATTTATGACCGAAAGGTGATAGGAGAAAAATTAGTTTTCTTTTGAGTATGAAATTCCGCTTTAGCCTGTGCTATGGGATATGAGAGGTGATGCACATTCCTGACCTGTTACGAACATACTGATTCAAACCTGTCTGCTATCATTTCGCTTAGAAACTGTTACATATATATATGCCTAGTGTTCACCCAAGACCTCCGTACGAAATTAAAAAGAAACCATTTCATACCGCAATAAAGATTAATCAATATGCGTTTTATATCTTTCATTAACCGTTTACTTTTATCTCTCATTTACATTTAATTTATCTGGTATTTTATTCAAGAAATGTTCACTTACGGCGGCAACTGGATAAGTAAACGTTTTTCGTCACGTCAAAACGCTTTCCGCATTAAATACCATTTAATGATAACCAATGAGTGTGCATTTAAGGATGTACCTTTTTTTTCAACATATTCGCCATTTTGAAAAAAAAAAATCATTTCCTCGAATATTTCTTTTTAATAAAATTTGTGCAAAAATAATGTTAAATAACTTAAATATGGCTAATAATATACCATTTAACCAAACAGATCCTCTTGTTGCGAACCCCAACCCACTTATTTTTGGCTGGCATTGCCTTAAATAGACATAAGATGTACAATGTCAGTAATTCCAAATATCTAGGAAAGCAGACCAGTTTGGGTTCTCATATTTTTTCTGACTGATTTTCATTTTCTTGCGTCCTCGAGCAATGGATGTTTTACAGTACTGATCAAAATGCAATAAGCAGGTGTATAAATACAAATGAGAGCCTTGTTTTTTCTTATTATCAAAAATACTTTAAATTCGAGTCTTTGCTGAAATTTCATCATGCATTCTTTCCAGTCTTATTCTGCCCATATGTTCCACTGACTGTCTATCTTTAATGTTTATTGTATCAATATCAATTCTCATTCTATCAGCTTTGTCTTTTTATCTTTTCAGAAACACAGCTAGAAGAGTTAAAAGTTGCAGCCTACATTCTTTGAACCATAATACGTATAGAAATGGATCCAAAAAAAGTTGATTATAGACAAAAATTCCACCAAAGACATTCTCAGACTTATTTGCTGTAAATGACCAAGTTGAACTAGAAGTATGAGAGCTCCATAAGCTAAAGATGTAACAGATATTATAATAAGGTAAAGAAAAACTCAAGCAGTTGAACGATAGCTGCGAAAAAAGTGAGCTATTGACGACATGGATGTGATATTGTCATTCATTATTTTTGACCTAATACACTTGAAAATATTTATGTAACATATAAATGAAGTGGCGAGGACGGTAAACAACAAAATGCCATAGAAAATGGTTGCAATCTGAACACAGAAATCCGGCGACGTAAACACAAAATTTGTCTGAAACCTAATATAGCATATCCCATATCGAACAAAGAGACATAGCAAAATTTCAGATAGCCAAAGCAATAGCACTGTTTTCTGGACAAATTTCCCCGTTACAATTCTCACGTATTTCATGGGTTTCAATATCGGAAAATAACGTTCAACAGACATGAGGCCAACAGTAAAGACTGTCAGCTGCAGATTTAATAACACTACAGTATTCATGTAAATACTTACGATGGGGTTTGTTATAAATTTTCTAACTGTTGACGTTACTATAAATAGAGCGTCAAACGTCAGCAGGCCGGTTGTCAAGAACTTTGCAACGTATGGCGTTTTCTTTGACCGATGCATCAAAGTTATTGCCGTCAGACTTGACATAAGTGATATGCAAGCTATGGTTACATATGTAATTTTGATCCCTGTGCTGTGGGAAACCACGGAAATTTCGTGAACAAAATGTCCAGAGAAATTCTTAAACACACCAACGAAACTTTCATTTTCAGTCATTTTATCCTGATTCTGTACCATTCTCTTGCTTCGCAAATC
Source organism: Mercenaria mercenaria (assembly GCF_021730395.1). Lineage (NCBI taxonomy): Eukaryota > Metazoa > Mollusca > Bivalvia > Venerida > Veneridae > Mercenaria > Mercenaria mercenaria. The sequence goes on along the minus strand of NC_069372.1, from coordinate 37,948,231 downwards.
CGATTCCTTAGTATTGTCTTATGAGGATTGTAATTCAGCCTTTTTATACAAGAAAAATATAGTTCCAGATAAAGAAAGATATGGCTTTTCTATGGTGCTTTGCTGACGTTAATGACTTCAAATCATTTGTTTAGTCAAAATGATTAAGTCTTTGTTGTGTTATAATTCTGGAAAATAAAATATTTAGAAGTCAGATTCTTTATAAAATGCAGGTTAACAGGAACGTATACTATTTTAGTATGATTCTATCCAGGAATACACAGCAACAGTCAAAATGAAATCTAAGAATCTATGAAATATTGTTTCTAAGTAAAACGAAATAGAACAGAACAATTGAATCAAATACAAAATATCACAGCGCGTTAAACTTTTGTAAAACCAATCAGTCTGAATAAAGAAATGCAACAGTGATATGTTTGTTCAGACTTTTCTAAAATATATGAAAGAAAAATATTACCTTGCTTTTGTCACAACAAGATAATTACTAGTATTCCAACACAAGCTTTGCTCTGCGCCCAGATCACTAAGTGATTCACCGGGATAAGAATTGACTTCTTGTCTTCATATGTTTTATATTCATTTCATTAGAAGCAATAATTTGGCGTTCAATGCACCATATGAGTGTCAAGAAAATCAGTCAGCATCTCGCCCATCTGCAGTTATGACAGGTTCGGAAGATATATATTGAGGTACTTGTGTCTGTAAACTTGTGAAATATTGGCGGTTCTAACAAGAAACTTCATGACGTTATAAGGGTGTAAATCACATCTAGCACTAAACTTCTGAAAAATAATTACCTTTCGCAAGACAGAGACCGCTAATGACGTCCTTAAACAAGCAGGACATCGTTTCCTGTGTAAGAGGACGTGACCAATGTTCATATGACAATGTCAAATCTGTAACAGTCAGAAAATGAGAAATATATTTAAGTATACCTAAGATATGTCTTTCGCCCGTGCCGCTCATTCGTAAAGAACAGTCCATACGTCCGTCTGTTTCTCTGACTGTTAAACACCTGATAAACACAGGTTAAAAAATCGATATATGATGTCAAACACAATGAAAGAGTAAGAAGAACAAATTAGATTGTTACACATATTCTATATTAATGTGCCCAAATATGTTAAAAAACTTTGCTCAGAATGCTACAGATGAAGTACATTGACATGGTAGACCTTATATGAAGTTACAATATACGGCTTAGAGATGTACATTTCAGGTTGTGAGCTTAGATATTCTAGGTTATTTTCACAGCGAAAGGTTTGATTTTATAATGTATCCTTGCACAAAACTCCAATGGACATTTTATTCAGTTTTAGCACATTTTTTTGGCATTTACTTCCGTTTATTCACATTCAAATGCAACATGTTACATACCGGTGTCGAGGGCGTAACGTTAGCTTTACAATGGCATCCTGATCATAACGCCTGCTTGATTGTATGAGTTGTAGTGGCTAAAGGTCCTGTCACGTTTCAAGAGCCCATGGCGATAGCAAATACATTTGAATTACTTTATATGCATTGATATTTGATAAGGAACGGTGTATTCAAATCGTGGCTAGCCTTATTTCAGTCAACATTAAAGGAAATAAATTAACTACAATATCCTGCATTTAATGATACTATGACTTGTTAATTCAGGTAAAATACCTCTTAAATAGTGTGCTTTAAAATAATCAAGGCAATTTTAATCTAAATGTTACTCATTTATAGACCTATATTGCGCAAGAAATCCATAAAATCGCTCCAGAAACCTGACAATATAAGAGAATCAGTTTACCAAGCAGAGAAATGCAATCAAGACAAACTGTATTCATTGACGCACATAATATTTGTCAATTTTGTCAGTTGAAGTAGTTGTCCTCTACATCAAGCGACACGTTAAATATTTTTACGGAAATGCGTTTCAAGAAAAATTCAGGAAATTAAGAGGGTCAGTTTACCAACCAGGAAAATACAAGTAAAACATACTGTTTTCAGTGACACATATGATATTGGTCAGTTCAAGGAGCTGTCCTTTATATATAATTGCAAAGCGAGAAGATAAATATTCTTACAGAACTGCGTTTCGTACTTACAGCTTTCATGTTTTACTATTCATTTATAATTGTAAAATAGTAATTTAAAAGATTCCTTTGATTTAGCAAATATCAGTCAGAAGCATTGGATGGATGAGTCGAATTTAATGACTCAATAGATATATTTGTGTTTACAACATTTACCTAAAGTCCTGATACTGGTGTTCAAATTAAATAACAATAATTTTGTCAACGCAAGATATAAAAAGCTGGAAAGTAGATACATGATCTGCAAACGTAATGAAAGAGAAAGAAAAACGAATTAGAAGGCTACATATATTCTATATAAACATGTCCCTGTATGCTACGAAAATAGCATCAAGATGTTAGACCTTATATTAAGAACAATGCACAGCTTAGAGAATTACTTTGCACGTTTAGCGCTTAGATATTCAAGCTATTTTCGCATCAAGAGTTCTGATTTTATATGTGGGACTTACAAAGGATTCTTGCACAAAACTGCAATGGAAATTTCTTTCATTCTTGTAATATTTTGTTGGCATTTACTACCGTTTATTCGCATTCAAAGGCAATGTGTTATATATTAGTGTTAACAGAGTAACGTTAGCTTTACAATGGCATACTGATTATAAAGCTTGCTTAATTGTATAAATAGTAGTGAATTAAGGTCTTGTCACGTTTCAAGAGCAAATACAAATGCAGTTTTCTACGAATTAGTTAACATACATTGATACTTGAAAGAGAACATGGTATCCGCCTCGTGGCCTACCTATTTGTTAGTCAATATAAGAGGAAATAAAATACTTAATCCTGCGTCTAATGATTCGATGACTTGGTTAATGAGGTAGAATTCGTCTAATATAATGCGCGTTTTAGATAGACCACACACTTGTAATATCATTTCACTTATTTATAGACCTATGTTGCGAAAGAAATCCATAAATTTGCTCCAGAAATCTGATAATGAAAGAGGATCGGTTTACCAAGCAGAGTAACCTGTATTCATGGACGGGCATAACAATTCGAAGGTTCAACGCAACAGGGCCGTATCTACATACACATATTATATGTAGATATACCCCTATTGCGTTGAACCCTCGAATTGTCAGTTCAAGTAGCTGTCATCTCAATAAAATTTAAATATATTTAAGGAACTGCGTTTCGTGTAGAACTTCAGGAAATGAAGATCGTCCGTTAACCAAGCAGAGAAATACAAGAAAATTAAACTGTATTGTATTGATCTGTTCAAGTAGCTGTCTTTTCAATAAAATTGCTGAGCGAAAAGTTAAATATTTTTACGGAACTGAGCTTCGTGAAGAAACTCAGAGAATGAAGATCGTCAGTTAACCAAGCAGAGAAATACAAGCAAGAAACTGTTTTCAGTGTCACACCTGGTATTGGTCAGTTCAAGTAGCTGTCGTTTACATAATATTGCTTTAGAAGCGGGAAGTTAAATATTTAAAGGAGACTGCATTTCGCGCATATATATATTTTTTTCTTTGATTTAGCAAATATCAATCAGAAGCATCAAATGGATGAATTGAATATCATGACCCCTAGATATATTCGTGTAAACTTACAACATTTACGTTAAGTCCTGATACTATTATTCAGATTTAATGACCTTAATTTTGTTAGCGAACATAGCAAGGTAATTAAAGCGGTAAAGTCGATATATGACCTGAAAGCACAATGAAAGAGAATGAAAACAAATTAGAAAGTTACACATATTCTAAAATGAACATGACCCTATATGCTACGAAAATGTGTCCCGAATGCTAGAAATAATATACATTTATATGGTGTAACTGATATTAAGTAACAATGTACAGTTTGAGATGTACTTTGCAGCTTGTGTGTTAAGATATTCAAATTATTTTCGCAGCAAAAGTTTTGATTTTATATCGGAGACTTATCCACGCACTTTGAACCTTTTTTCATTTATTTTAAGATGTATATTACGCACGAAATCCATAAAATCGCTTCAGAAACCTGAAAATAAAAGAGAATCTGTTTACTATAAGGAGAAAAATACAAGTCAGACTTTGTTCAGTGACGCACATATATTATTGGCCAGTTCAAGCAGCTGACTTAAATATAAAATTGCAAAGCGAGAAATTAGATTTTATTTAAACATGCCCGAATATGCTACGAATATGTGTCCACAGTGCTGTATATTGATATACTTGACCTTCTGTTCAAATACCATGTAAAGTGTAGAGATGTACCTTGCAGGTGTGTACTTAGATATTCACGTTCATTACTGCATCAAATGGTCTGTTTATATATGTGAACTTTACAAAGGATTCACAAAATTCTAATCGAACATTTCATTCTTGTTTAGCATATTTTATTAGTGTTTACATCCGTTCGTTTATATTCAAATACAAATTGCATATTGATCATAAGTCGTATTGTCACATTTCACAAGCCAAGGTAGCAGGTTTAATCAATTTACTTTTCAGACATTGCTATTTTATACGGAAAGGTGTATGCGGCCTAATGGCCTACCAGATTGTTAGTCAACATCAAATTAAACGAAAAGCGCATCGTACATTAGAATTGGCAAGCGACGGTTTTGGATTAGTTTTCTAGCTTATATTCTGAGATGGCCAAGAAAGTACGATGTTTAAATAACTTACATGTAAAAGTTCCGTGCCGCAAAGACAAAATACAATCCCCTCCTATAAACACAAAAGAAAAAACTGGATAGGAGCTATTCAAATGATGACAATTTGACTTTGGCTTTTTTGAAAATATCGCCCGAACACGACTTAATACGGGGACAATCTATTGGTATATTTCTTTTTGGTTTTCAGAATATACCATCAATAAGCTGCTCGCCAGATATCTTATCAAACTTGCTTCTGGCATACGTTGAAATTCACAAGGAATAAAACAGTTTATATACGGTGTCCCGTAATGGCCATCTTCTCCTAGTATAAAATCGAAACAAAGAAACTACGACATTGTTTAAAATTACTTCGTGCTTTCACTACTCATTCAATGATTGTAGGTGAGTTGTTCTGGCATCTCCACGTGGTAGTTTCCAGTTTGCATCATTATGGTTTTTACTTTAAATCACTTTAGTTTCATTATTTTAACTTTTACTGTAAAATCATTTAATTTCGTGGGCATTTAATTTCGTGGTTTTGGTCAAAACGGCAATTTCGTGGGGATATGAATTCGTGGATTTCAACTTTTGAACATAAAATGAATGGGAAATTTCCTTGTTTGTTGGGATTAAATTTCGTGGATTGACTCAACCTCGAAATCCACGAAAATTTGTCCCCCACGAATATTAATGATTTTACAGTATGTTGTTGTTCTTGGCGATAACCTTTACAGGGCACCATAGGTATCTCAGTAAAGGGAAAAAAGGCACAAAGAAATATAATATTTAAAGCAAGAGTAGTATAACAAACAGCTATGATAACTCAGAATTATCAAACTTCAGAAAGATATTCTCAGGGCCAAAACGTTATTAGAAATCTTTGAAAAATAGTCAGTGAAAAATGAAATTCCAGAAAAGTCGGGAAAACTGAATTGCACTGACAAGAGTTAAAAGTCAATCAATAATACCTTTTGTCATATTTTGTACATATAGTTCCCAATTAACATGCATGTATGTAAGTGTATTTGCAGTATTATTATATTTTTAGACATTTTTGTTGCAAGAAAAGAGCATTACCGCATTAATGCCCTGTTAGGCTGTTCTGTAACCTTCAAAATGTTTATATCAAAATGTTTCTAATGGAAAAAGTCGTCATGTGTGAAAACAATCTAGCTTGCTTGTGGGAAGTCGGGAGTTGTAGCCGGGAGATAGTATGGCTTGTTTTTTGTTTATAGTACACAACTTTCGAAGATATACAAATTCTGTAAAATTATGAGCTCTTTTTATTCCCAAAACATGCAAACAGAGCTAGAAGGAAATTTTGATGAGACTGTAAAAGGGAAAAATTGGAAGTAAAAAAAAAAAACATGTTACAAAAATAACATTAAATATTTAGTCGGAAATAAAACTACCCAGGAGTTGCCCGTGTGTAAGATAATATAATGTAAGGAGGTGCACCTTAGGTCTTCCTGCACCATTAAAGCTATAAAGTGTACCGCATTTATGGAAATTCCCAATCATCCCATGATAAAAATCAAACTGAAGAAATAGAACGATTTGTTTGAAAATTAGTTAGGCTAATCTATGCTCATAGATTGGCTTAATCCAAACACAGAAGTATAGCTCGTTTGTTCTTTATTAATAAAAATTGCCAATTTGCATCGGCTAAGTTCCATCCGTGCTTGAATGTTACTATACACACACATGGTTCTCCTGGGTCTTGTAACTTGAAAAGATGCAAATGAAAGGTATCGTACTTTAGGCTGGCAGTTGCACTTACAAACGACACTAGTCCTTTGGAAATTGGTGAGCAGCCGTACACTAAATATGAAGCCAAACACGGACATTTCTAATGATATACACATGCACGTATAGACCTGAATTCATGACCCGCAATGTTTGTTTACAATTCACGCTATGATGGTCCAAATAGATATAACAGTATCAAGAATCATGCCAGGGTTCCCCCTCTATCAGTTGTCAATTTAATTTTCTTTGGTTAAATTTCATCTATGCTTTTGCTTTTTATATGCGCATGCGTTTCTCCTGGGCCTTGTGATTGGTAAAATGCAAATGAAAGATATTATAGTGTAGTTTGGGAAATGTAAAGACATATAGCCTTTTGAAATGTGACACTGAACGGATGAACAGCAGTACACTAGATATAGTGGCAAACACGGACATCTCTAATCAAATGCATATATACGTGGAAACTAGCGGTTCCCGACCCAAATTGCAACCAGCGCTTGGTCAGATTGAGCTGACAAAACACTTACTAGCTTTTTGGTATAACAGTTTTTTTTAACCGTTCAGGACCCTACTTCCTTCAGTTTCTTTTCTTTCGTTAAATTTTGATCTGCCCCTGATTCATTTGTTGTTTTGTTTAAAAAATATTTACACTCATACAAAATTCTTACATTTATTTATAAATATAATTTTTTAGCCTCTGTCTTTAAATTCTTTGTTGTTTTTTTTTGCTTCTCTTCCTCTTATTCATGTGGTTTGAATATTGCACATAATGTAACAATTTAACTGTTGAAAGTAATGCTGATTCGATTTAACTGTAGTCGTGGAAAAAATCAAGGGAAATAATGTTTTTTTTTCTGAAAGAAACAAAAACTGTAGGTGAATCTGAACCCGCATGAACTAGACAAAAATTTAGTAATTTTGCGGAACAATCATTTTTGCCGTGTTCTTTACAGTGTTTTCTATCGAAGTTGATTTTCTGGTTATTATTTTACATTAAAAACAGATCATTCAAATACAGAGAGTATATACTTCATTATTTTGATTTTTATAACTAAATTTAACATTTCGATTTTATTTACAACATTATGAACAGATAGTTCTGAAAGAACAAGATTAAAAATACTCTACCTTTTAGATAGATAAACAATATGAAGGAGACCATTACACCCTTTCAGATTTGACAGTCGGAAGATTCGAAGACATTAACATTTCTATTGTAAATAGCATCAATACAAATTAATAACATGTTTCCATGTCGCATTAATATTGAATACTGACTGAAATCAGACAAGAAGTTAGAAGTTCTCTTTATAGAAATGCCAACAGTAAGAACATTTAATACAAACTACACCATAAGTCGCACTAGACAGAGTGACGTGATATTAAAGTTTCAGCTACTAGTTCTGGCTGCTGGCCTAAAGCCTGTGGATCGTTATCCTCCTATACTTGAACCCAATAAATACGTTAACGAATTAACGGAGAAAATTTTCAAGAAAACAGTGCTATCCTTGTTAGGTATGGGATACACTCAATGGTATTTCAAGTTTCAGAAAAGTTCAGTCTTTATATTGCCCGGTTATTGTATTCAATTTATAAGCATTATCAACAGAATGTTTCTATTGATTGCCATCGTCTGTCCCTGTGCATATCTCATCAAAATTTTCAATTGTACCCTGTATTAAGCAAGGCATGGTAATATTGCATATATGATAGTAACAGTGATATACATTTGCAGCTACTTGTATTCTTCAATTGCTTTAGGTTTTGTTAACCTAATTGTAATCATCTCTTAGACTACATTTATTATTTGAGTTATTACTTTTAGTTCAACTTGGTCATTTACGATCTATGTTTTGAAATCGTGTTTTAAAGTTTACGTGTAGGCAAGCTGAATCATTCTATGCTTACAGTGCTTCGGATGATATATACTTTACTTGGGATAATAGATATTTAGTTTTTTAGTGCTTTTGTTTGCAATTATAAAATACGGTTTTGATTAGATGTCCTGTAATCAAATCAAGTAGCTGTAAGCAACACGTTCATTACACCAGGAAGGGATACTAATCTGGAATAAAATGCGGTTTTAAATGCGAGAGAGTAAACCGGAAACGCCAGAAGTAGGTCATTTTGCGAAACGTGTTCTAACTGACAAGACAATCCACGGTAAAATCCTTTTCTCGTTTACATAAAAGAAAAACTTAAAAGTGTTAGAATATTATATTACTGTATCGTTTCTAGGTTAGTCATTAGTTTCAATAGATATTATTTACAGTGTGAATGCCTAACCTAGTAGCAAACAGAAATTGGAGATCAATTCCGGTGAATTAAATCGAACCAAAAGGCAGAGCATTTCCAAAGCCTCATCTATCTATTGGACATGCCGTCATATAAGACCGACTGACGACAGACGTTGCCAATGGAAACGTTAGATCATTTGCTTTTTCAGCAACCACGCCTTACAGATTGTTTACACTAAACAACAACATGCCAATCAAAACAGGACAAAAGTAAGAATAAAAACGATACCAAAAAAAAGCATGAAAACGGGAAAAATGTCGATTTGTGTATGAAATATATTGGCTGTGTTTAATCGAGCGCATGCATATCAACAGAACTGAACCTTAAAAAAATTGGGTAATATAAGGGAGCAGTAGAACTTGGTTAACCTTAAGCCTGCTGACGGCATTGCGAGCAGTGCAGACCAAGACCAGTCTGCACATCCGTGCAGGCTGGTTTTGGTCTGCACTATTCGCTATTCAGTCAGTATATTTTCAGCGAACACCCCTTTGAATAATAAATGGTACTGCCAAAACGGACTGATAGACCATTAAAAAATAAGCAGGGTAAAGGTTAAAGAAACTAGATACGCATCTCAGAGAACCATTCGTGAAATGAGCCGTGCCATGAGAAAACCAACATAGTGGCTTTGCGACCAGCATGGATCCAGACCAGCCTGCGCATCCGCGCAGTCTGGTCAGGATCCAAGCTGTTCGCTAACGGTTTCTGTAATTGCTATATGCTTTGAAAGCGAACAGCATGGATCCTGACCAGACTGCGCGGATGCGCAGGCTGGTCTGGATCCATGCTGGTCGCAAAGCCACTATGTTGGTTTTCCCATGGCACGGCTCAAATATACTACCTGTTTGATGGATAGGTAATGCATATTAAATCGTGGCAAAGACGTAATTTTATATCACATTTCAGATATTTGTAAACAATAGGCTAATAAAAGTCATCAGCAAGACTATGAATAGACTCAATCATACCGTGTCTGCTATTATTTTGCTTGGTTGCATTCTATACTTCAAAAGGATTTTCCTATAGATTTTATTAACTATCACAACAGCAATCTTTAAGTAACGTGTGGCGGCCGTAAAAAGTCACCTCGTTCTTGAATTCAGTGTTGTTATATTTTTCTGGTCATTTGAGATTATGGAGTCGATTCAAAAGTTTTGTAATAGAATTCCGCTTTAGCCGGTGCTAGGGGCGTGAGAAGTGTTGTACTTTCCATTATCCCTCATGAACACCAAGTCTGCTATTATTTTGTTTGATTGCATTCTACGCATCCAAGAGATTTTTTATAGATTTAATTCATAGATGACGTTTTTACTTTTATTCCAAAGTTTAGAAATTATCAAATTCTTTATTTCATACTTCACAATTTCACGTATTTCTTGTCAGGATAATGATGAAAGTTAAAAATCATGTTTTATTTAAATATTGTAAAAGGGCACATCTTAAGCTTGATTTTTATGTTCAGAATTCACAACTGTTTAATGGGAAGCTTCAATTAAATGACATGTTTTCATGTCGTGTGCAAAATAAATATTTCCTTTGAGATATGTTTAACCCTTAGCCTGCTGCAGGCGAATTAAACAGCCTTTGCAAACAGCTTGGAACCAGATCAGACGCCGATTAAATCGGCGTCTGATCAGGTTCCAAGCTGTTTGCTACTCTGACAATATTTCTTCCAATTTTGGAGCAAATTGAATGAACTTTACAATTTTAGCAGACGAAATTTCCAGCAGACGACACTTTATCTAGCATGCTAAAGGTTAAAATAAAGGAATACAGAACAAGAATGCTCCGACAATGTCTAATTTGCAATTAAAACCAGAAAACAGTTATTTCAATAAAAGACGACAGACGCGCCCGCCCACTGGTCACTCAGTCGTGAGTTCGATCCCCGGGCGACGCGTATGTTCTCCGTGACGATTTGATAAAAGGCATTGTGTCTGAAATCATTCGTCGTCCACCACTGGTTCATGCGGGGAAGTTGGCAGTTACTTGCGGAAAACAGGTTTGTATTGGTACAGAATCCAGGAACACTGGTTAGGTTAACTGCCCACCGTTACATAACTGAAATACTGTTGTAAAACGGCGATAAAGCCGAAACAAACAAAGACGACATACATGCAAACGGGAACGAATATTTCGCCCTTATGCATAAAATGATGCATGGGTATTTTGTTACCGAACAGTTGCAAAACGACAAATTCGTTGAATCCTACAGCATTGGAGTGAAAATAAAATTTTAGCCGTAGCTTGCATGTCACTTATATTAGGTTTTTGAAAGGATATGAGACAGAGCTCGGCGAATAAGAATTGATGTTTATGATAGTGCTATAACACGGATGAGAGACAGTGTAAAACTCGAAAGTATACCTTTGAGTCCTTTTAATAATGATTTATAGCTTATTAACTTTGTACCATATTGAGAAATATGCACGAGGTCTAAAGCGAAAATATTGAGCAACTTTAAGAACGCAATATTATTCCGCTTAAGAACGATGCAAGGTTGGTGATCATTTTATTACATTCATATCAACACATATAAATGTCAAAGAAACATTATGAATTTTTTCAGTAACCTGAATAAAATTGACAGTATTGACGTAAATAAATAAATAAATAAAAACGCAACGACACGCAGTAAAAGGTGACGCACCCAATATGAAATTCAGACATCAATGTGGAAATTATATCCGGTTATTCAAAGTTACGAATAATGTTAAAATAGATTAATAGTCTGTAAGGAACTTGAAAGATACGCATGTGTATTGCATTTTGCGGAATACATATTTCAGGTTTATCAGTGATGTAAGTCTCGACAGTAAAGACTCATTTAAAATAAAATACTAATGCTAAAATAAACATTTATATTGTAATCTTTGCTTAAAATGCTATTACGTCTGTGGGCGTTTGTATATGATTCAGCGCTCTTTTAAAATATCCTTGATAAAATCGTATAGCTACTGTTTGTCGTAAATTACCTTGCAAGAAATAAGAGCTAGGTTTAAAGTTTACGTGTCAACAGGTTGAACCATTTTATGCTTCCAGTGCTTTGGATAATACAACTGAAAAGGTCATACATTATATTTAATTACTGTATCGTTTCTTCGTTAGTCCTCAATTCCAAGAGATATATTATTTACAGTGTGAATGCCTATCCTAGTATGAAATTAGATATTGCACACTGAAATTGGAGATCAATTCCTGTGAATTATATCGAACCAAAAGGCGGAGCATTTCTAAAATCTCAACTATCAATTGGTCATGCTTGTTTACATATACCGTCATATAAGACCGACTGACGACAGACGTTGCCAATGGAAACGTTAGAACATTTGCCTTTTTCAACAACCACGCCTAATAGATTGATTAATATAAATCATAATGGGAGAATAAATACACAAGAATTAAAATATGATGTGGAGTTATTTTCATTTGTGTATGAAAGTACATTCAATTTGGCAGAATTTTTTAGAAGCACATGGATTTCATACAGAAGTGAAAACTAGGAAACCAAGATGATATTAGAGAGTTTGAGATTTCAACCTTCGCCTTCCCCTTCAACGTCTCTCATATATATTTGGGTTAAAACGTCACCGATATGCGTGTATTTTATTTATATCAGACGTTGCTACTAAAGTTTTCCATGTAATATCAAGTAAGCCTAAGACTTCTCTTTATTACTATGTGAAACAAAAAGCTTAATTTCAGGATTTCTGCTTATTAAGTTATTCAATTATCCATAAGTATAATTAGACTAAATTTGATGCGAAACGCTATCAATAAGTATGAGAATAATGAAGTTTTGTATGGCTAATGATTTTAAATAAATACATTGAATTGAACCTGGAAGTGTGAATTTATCAACTGATTTTGAGAAACTTTGAGATTTTGTTCAAACTTTAACTTCTACGGCATATTTGTGTCCCCAGGCGGTATCGATTATAACACATGGGCCTTTTTATCGTATGAAGTGAAGTTTTGAACGTCAGGAGATGTGATATCACGAAAGTCAAAACTTCAGTCTTTTTTCATCTACTATGTCCACATACTCTGCATCAAAGACTGAAATCTGGATGGAGGCACATGGCATGACAGTCATTTTACTTGAAAAATGAATAATAACGCGCGATTATCATTTAGCGGAACATTTTATTTTCACATCCAAATAAAATCAATCCGTTTCTGTCGGACACTTAATACGACAATTGCGTTTTAACTATAAACATAAAATGTTACTAGTAAGGCGGAAAATTCTTCTGAAGTATCAGACAATTTCAGATCTATGATACCATGATGCGAGAAGTTTCCTGTTAGCCGTATGGGATAACTCCATTCTTAACATGTACGGACCCAGAGCCTGACAAAGGGGCATTGTGGGTCAATCCCCCTCTTTGATTCTTACATTTTACAAAGAAAATCGGTCTTGAAACTCGGTGTGACCACACCCACCCCCACCCCTGAAATGGGTGACCCCCTCTTTAAAGTTGGTGTCCCTCTAACCAAAATTCCTTGATCTGCACATTCTTTACTTATAAAATAGTGTATTCAAACAAATACGTGTATATGCCCACATGTTATTTTGTGCGACAATTTTCGTCTCCACCTAACATTTCTTGACTGTTTCGCTAGACAATTGGTGACTTCGCACGAATTTATTGTGCTGTCTGAGGGTTTGGCATTATACAGAGTCTTGCAGAGTGTCGTGATGCCAAAACGTATGATATCACGAGAGTATCTTACATTTGTTTCAAATCGCTTGTTAAATGTATTCATAAATTGTGTATATTGGCTCATGTAAAAATCAACGAGACTTTTAGAGAACTATATGTACAAAGTATCAATTCAAAGTAAAAATAACCTTTAAGAAAAACTATGAAATACTAGTCAACAGCATGACGGATGAGTCTGTCCTTTATATTTTATGGTCATTTGTATTTGCTTTATCGCATATATTAAACTTACCTTCAAAGTATATCGAGAAATGCATTTGTAATAGTTGGTGTCTCGTGTTTTTGTTTAAAAAATATTAACAGTATTATCTTTCAAGAACACCGTCAACAATAGACTACGTTGAAATGATTATCATTTTTATTTCCTCTCATGTATGATTTACAATCTAGTGTTGTATATTGACATCATTTCATATAAAACCTAAATGTTCGGAGAAATACCAACAAGTTTTTACATTGTTCACATTGTTTCGTTTTATTTTATTTTTTTTATCCTAATCGAACTAATATCCATGTGATGATTATATTAATTGTAATGTTTTTATAAAACCTCTTGTAAAAGTCCTGCAATTTCGGACAATTGATATCAAAATGCACGAGAAAAACGATCATAATTACGGATAAATTGAAAGGGCGGATTAAAAGAAGTAAGGTTCATTCTAAAGTTTGAAATCTCAAGGAATTTTAATCGAACTTAAACATCATACGTGAACTTCGCAAGAGACGTTGAAGGGGAAGGCGAAGGTTGAAATCTCAAACTCTCTAATATCTGGGTTTTCCCTAACTGGGACACTCTCATTTTCTTCCGGGTAATTCAGGTTGCTGCGCCGTCCTTGTGTAGGGGCACGTTCTTCTAATGTGGTTGAGCTCTCCGCAGGCGGTGCATGGACCCGGGGTAAAAGGGTTTCGTCTGAAGGATGGCGCGGCAGAGGAGCCGCGAAAGGAGCCATACCTGGGTTCATTTGTTTGTCCGTGGTTTTGAGTAGGAAACGTCCCTGTGAAAACGGATGGACCTCCCCATGCACGATTACCAGCACCAGAAATACCATATGCAGCGGAAGGCCTATTAAACGATTTAGACCTTTGTTTGACCTTCTTCTTCTTGAGGGCACGTGAATCTGCCCTACTGATTCGTGACTCGTCTTCGGAGTTTCTGGCGAGAGGGTTGCATACATACTGTTTAACTGTTTCCCACCCTCCTTCTGTTGAATCGGCAATCCGGATGTGTTTATTTCGAACCCGGAGTTTATCACACGACTCTTTGAACAAATCCACGGCATATTCAATTTTTCCATTATCTATCGCCCAAAGTCCTTGTTTCAAATGTTCCTCCAACTCGGAGTTAAAATCAAATTGAATACGGTTTCCTTCGTAATTCCAACATATGTCTTTCTCAGTCCTTAACTTTTTCACTTCAGAAGATACTGACAAAGAATTACCTCTAACCTCTTCTCTCAGCGCATTCAAATCGTGTTTTTGTCCTCTTATTTCACCAATAAGTTCTTTAATATCGTTTTTCAAATCCGAAGATAACGAACCGCCATAACCGGTTTCTGCGTGTACAGGTGTATCAGATTTATCCATTGTCGCATAACAAAGAAAATCACAACCAGCCGTCGGTCGTTCCCAAAGCTGAATGACTATTTAGCGCCAAATCTGAAAACTTCGTGCATCTTCTACAGCGACACCTATCGGAGCTAACCTATCAAGGGAAATCAATTTTCGTCTAATTCACTCCTTTCAAACGACGAAAATTTCATATATCTACAGTCACTCCAGGAGAACTACTTTCCAGCGTAAGTCAAATGTGACATATCGCAACGACAATGTTGCGGTGTCGCTCCGTATGACCTTGTTGATTCATTTGTTATATGCAATAAAGCACTGATTCTACGTTTTCATAACTGAAAAAAATGAGTTTAATGTATGGAAGTAATATTAGCTTTTTGTAGAATTCTGAAAGATAAAACGAACTAGCTACAAATAAACTTATGTAAGTTACATAAATGATGCAAAGCCGCAACGATAACAACAACGTCTCACATACAGTGTTACAAAGTCTCAAGATCATAATTGTCGTTTTAAATTGTAGAAAAGTCGTATGTACATTTTCTCTTTACGTCGAGACCATTTCTTGGACACTTACATAAATGACTGGATGATGTCTGAGCAGGTTACAACAATTTAATCAGCATGATAAATGTATTTGAGTCGCGCCATGAGAAAACCAACATAGTGCGTTTGTGACCAGCATGAATTCAGACCAGCCTGCGCATCAGCGTAGTCTGGTGTTGATCGATGCTGTTCTCTGTCAAAGCCTATTGCAATTAGAGAAACAGTTAGCGAACAACATTGATCCTGACCCTGACTGTGCGGATGCTGGTGTGGATCCATGCTGATGGCAAACCCACTAGTGTACTATGGTGTACTAGTTGTTACATAATTGACATTACAGTGTAATTTGTCTAGACGCTTCGTCCGTCCGCCTGTCTGTGATTTAAAACATGTTTTTCAATATTCCCAATGTACTTTACACATAAGTGTACTATGGTGTACAAGCTGATTTATAGTTGACATTATATTGTAACTTTGTCAAGACGCTTCGTTAGTCCGTCTCTCATTTACAAAGAGTATTTAAATATTCCAAATAAATGCATTCGGTGGACTATGGTGTACTAGTTGATACATAATTGACATTATAGTGTTATTTTGTCCAAACGATTCGTTCGTCCGTCTGTCATTTACAACATGTATCTTAATATTCCCAATGTACGATAAGTATTAGTGTACTAAGGTGTACTAGTTGATACATAATTGCCAAGGCGCTTCGTTCGTCCGTCGGTCATTTACAACAAGTATCTAAATATTCCCAATGTACGATAAGTATTAGTGTACTATGGTGTACTAGTTGATACATAATTGCCAAAGGGCTTCGTTCGTCCGTCGGTTATTTACAAGAAGCATCTAAATATTCCCAATGTACAATACGCATTAGTGTACTATGGTGTACTAGCTGAAACATAATTGCCAAGGCGCTTCGTTCGTCCGTCGGTCATTTACAACAAGTATCTAAATATTCCCAATGAACAATACGCATTAGTGTACTATGGTTTACTAGTTGTTACATAATTGACATTATGGTGTTGTTGTTTTTTTTTGTCTAGACGCTTCGTTCGTCCCTGTGTCATTTACAACATGTATTTAAATATTCCCAATGTACAATACGTTGTAGTGTACTATGGTGTACTAGTTGATACATAATTGACATTATAGCGTAACTTTGTCTAGATGCGTCGTTCTTCCGTCTGTCATTTACAAAGAGTATTTAAATATTCCAAATGAATGTATCAGTGTACCCTGGTGTACTTGTTGATACTTAATTGACATTTTAGTGTCATTTCGTCTAGACGCTTCGTTCGTCCGTCTGTCATTTACAACATGTATTTAAACGTTCCCAATGTACAATCCGTATTAGTGTACTATAGTGTACTAGTTGATACATAATTGCCAAGACGCTTCTTTCTTCCGTCGGTCACTTACAACATGTATCTAAATCTTCCCAATGTACAAGACGCACTAGTGTACTATGGTGTACTAGTTGATATATATTGACTTTATAATTTTAATTTTGTCCTGACGCTTCGTCCGTTTGTCTGTCATTTACAACGTGTATTTAGATATTCCCAATGTACATAAAGTGTCTTACTTACAATTGACTAGTTGTTATTTTATTGACCTTACGATGTATTAGTACAATAGGCATTATTTTACTATGGTGAAATAATTGTAACATAATACATTTAACGATGTACCAGTTAATACATAATTAACGTAGTGTATAATTTTGTGTACACGTACATATATATGTTAAGACTGTGTAAAAATGGGTCCATGTTTTATCTTTGAAATTGGTGTTTATATTGTCACATATCATGCATACAGTTCAAATGTTGTAACATTTTGAACTGTGACTTAGGATTCTGTTAAGTTATTAAGTCTTTCAGCCTACAGTTGTAAGTTTATTTACATATGTATATATCTATGTGTGTGTGTATGTATGTATGTATGTATGTATGTATGTATGTGTGTGTGAGTGTGTACTTATTATATGCGTGCGTGCGTGCGTGCGTGTGTGCGTGCGTACGTGTGCGTTCGAGCGTACGTCCGTGCGTGTGTGTAACTATGGGTCCAGGTAGTAACTGAAAAGAAGATTTGCTTTTTGTTAAAATATTGTCAATATTTTAGCATACAGTTTAACGATCGATTTATTTAAACATGCTCTATGCTATGTTTAACATGCCTTGCTCAAAATATTCGTTGTTTAACCCCATATGTATACAAATCTTCTTTTCAAAACTATTTGTATTACCATTGACTATGTGGTTAATAATTTGTTTATCAGACTGTAACTAAGGTACTATTATTATGTATCAAAGATTTTTAGCAATGATATTTAATGTAGCTAAACCTTCGCGTAAACTAATAATTTGTGCAACTTCTTGGAAATATTTTTCAAAACAATACGGAATCTTATACTTCGTCTATCTGAATAAGAGATACAATTAATTTGATTCAGGTCTTTTAGCAATGATATTTACTGTAGCAAAACTTTTACGAAAATTATATTTTGTATATCTTCTCGGAAAAATCTCCAAAAATAATACGGAATCATATACATGTACTTCGTTTGTCTGATTAAGAATGCTCTTTATAGTTTCTTTCAAAGTAATGCTTCACACGTTAGTTAACTTTATATTTCACTTCCTCATTTTTATATCATTGCGCTCAACTTCCATTATGCATTTCCAATTTCTTTTCCTTTGAACTTCCTGAATTGTCTTCTTTCTCGATTTACCTTATACCATTTGTTTCGATTTTTTGTTTGGATTTGTATGAAAGGTAGAAACTGGACAATGTACACTTCGCGAAATTGCATGATCTTGGTTACATGGCTCTTGATGTTAATACATCAGTAACATAATGAAATACACTTCTTCCACGTCGATCATGCAGTCTTATTTATGCCGTGGAAATTCGCATTACTCTTACATGCCACGATACTAACCTTTACAATTAAAACAGTTTCTATACTTACTCCTTATACACACTTTACTCCTTATACACACCTTACTCCTTATACACACAAGTACAGATTCAAGTTAGACATCGAATTAGCTATCTACACAAACGTGCCATTCCAGGTATTAATTGTATTCAAAATATTCTTCTAACCAAATCAATTCTTTTATGTTTGGCTGTAACAGTGTGCAGTACATGGCTTATTTTAAAATTTCCTACTTGCTATGGCCGGAGATATCCATCCAAATCCCGGTCCGTCTTCATCACATTCTACCAGCTCTACTTGCTCCTCTACATCCATGTCTCAGATATTATCCGAGCTCATGAAAAGAGGTAACAGCCTGTCTGTTTTACACTACAATGTACAAAGTTTATTAAACAAAATCGATAGTTTGGGGGCTGAATTTAACTCTTTTGACATCTTAGCATTTTCTGAAACATGTCTAAACTCTAACACTTCCAATGACGATATAATGATTCCAAACTTTCATTTTCCAGAAAGAAAAGATAGAACCGGAGACATTCATGGGGAAGTAACCGTTTATCTAAAAATTCTCTGTATTACAAGCGACAGCCTGACCTCGAGCTCATGCCTTTGGGTAGAAGTAATGCCTTCTCACTCCAAGCGAATTCTCATCGGAGTCTTCTATCGTCCTCCATATGCAGATTTACATTACACATGATTGAAGAATCTCTTAGATCGGCAGTCGACACAAATATACCAGACATCATTGTAACTGGCGATTTTAATTTCAATCCCTCCGATCCGAACGTGTGTTGCAAACTTGTTTCTATCTGCCAACAGTTCAATCTCGACCAACTCATTACTGAGCCAACCCACTTCACAGAGTTCTCTTCCTCTTTACTTGATTTCTTTCTCGTTTCGTGTAGTCACCGTGTTGTAACTTCTGGGGTAGGAGAGCCAATACTTGACCAAAATCAACGATATCAGTGTCCTATCTAAAGTATGCCCTTTTTGCATTCTCTAAACCTCAAGCCAATACCTTCAAACGGCATGTATGGTTATACGATCGAGGTGATTACACGCTTTCAGACGTGAAATCAGGAAAACAATTGGGATCTTCTAAAGGAAGATAAAATTGATACGTCATTCACTAACAATCTTCTTCAATTCTCAAAAGAATATATTCCTACAAGAACCATCAATGTGAAACCAAATGACAATCCATGGATAACAACACATATAAAGAAACTAATTCGTAAACGTAAGAAATTATATCACAGAGCAAAGCGAACACAAATCCATCTCACTGGTATAAATTTAGACAAATCCGAAATGAAATTATAAACACTTATTCGCACTGCAAAACATGATCACTTCCTCAAATGGCAGAGTCGCTTAAATTAGAGTCTACTTCACAATTAAGACTGGTGGAACATAATCAAACAGTTTGTATCCACTAATGATAAACAAACAATACCAGCACTAAACAACCTAACACCCAAGAACTGTTTTTTTGATAAGAAAATCAAATCTGAACTCTTAAACGATTTTTAGAAGGCAGTCGTCACTTAACAATCCTAATTAAGACTTGCCAAATAACTTCTACCAGGAACCCTTAAATAAGCTTCTATCTATTTCCATCACACCCCAAGACGTTGAGGACGCTCTCAAATCTTTTAAAATTAATAAAGCCTCAGGGCCTGGTGAAATAAGGAACCGTATCCTGCGAGAAACAGCTTCAGAAATAAAATTTCCACTCTGTTCATTGTTCAACTATTCCTTGCAATATGCTAAGGTGTCTCAGATCTGGAAAGATGTTCATGTCTGTGCCATCTTCAAAAAAGGCGACCCATCTCTGCCTAATAAATACAGACCGATTTCTCCTCTTTGCTGTATTGAAAAGGTTTTTAGCGCATCATATTCAAATATCTTTTTAACTTTCTTCATGAAAATAATTTAATCTCTTCTGTCCAGCCCGGATTCAAACCTGAAGGCTCAACAGTTAACCAACTCACATATCTGTATAATAGCTTTTGTAAGGCATTAGATGATGGCCTTGAAATTCGCACAGTCTTTTTGATATAAGCAAAGCTTTCGATAAAGTTTGGCACCAAGGCTTAATTCTCAAGCTCCAAAAAGCTGGTGTGCAGGGACCTCTTCTAAACTGGTTTTATGATTACCTTTCTGATAGACGGCAGGCTGTTGTTCTACCAAGTACCATATCTGGTTGGTCTACAATAAAGGCAGGAGTTTCCCAAGGCTCTATTCTTGGTCCTCTCCTGCTTTTAGTGTATATCAACGACATAGTGGAAGACATGGGTTCTCATATTCATCGTTTTGCCGATGACACTAGTCTTCACATAATTGTTGATCATCCGGTATCTGCTGCAGGTATTCTTCAGTCCGATATCAACAAAATCTCAGATTGGGTTGACAAATGGCTAGTCACATTCAACCCATCGAAATCAGAAACAATGATAATTTCACGAAAAACATCAAAACCTTTCCATCCACCTCTTCTTATGCACAATCAACCAATAGCCTCTGTTACTTCCCATAAACACCTTGGCGTTCACTTATCTAAAGATGGTTCTTGGCACACGCATATCACCTATGTTACAGAAGAGGCATGGAAACGCATCCATATTATGCGAAAATTAAAATTTCAACTTGACAGGAAATCTTTGGAAATAATATATTTTTCTTTAATAAGACCACTTCCTGAATACGCTGATGTTATCTTTTCAAACTGCACTCAGTATGAGAAACAAGAACTCGACAAAATACAGAATAAAGCATTCCGAATTGTATCTGGAACTACCCAGCTAGTATTTTTTCGTGAATTCATAAAGAAGTTCCTTGGGAATCTCTTGAAACCCGGAGACGAAACCATAAACTCATACTATTGTACAAAATGAAAAATGGCCTTTCTCCTGGCTACCTTTCAGCTTTAGTTCCTCCTTCTGTTGGTGAAGTAACTCGATACAAATACGCAATGTTGATGATATACAAGGTATACGCACTCGAACTTCTCTTTACTACAACTCCTTTCTACCATCTGCTGTAAGAGAATGGAATAGGTTACAGTCAGAATTCACCAACCTTGTCTTCCTTTCAATCACAGCTAACACGAAACACATATACATGTCGAAAACACTTCTACATTGGTGCACGGAAATGGCAAATTTATCATGCCCGGCTGCTTACTGAGTTTAGCTCTCTGAACCAACATCTCTACAAGAAAAACATCTATTCTTCACCCCTTTTGTCAGTGCGGAAGCATTGAGGGCAATCATCATTTCTTCTTTGAATGTCCAGATTACAACGATATCCGTAGAAGACTCCTTCAAACAACCTCCCGCTTCTGCACTGTCACTCAGCACACTCTTCTGTATGGTGACCAGAATCTTAGCGATGACATCAAGTATAACAGTATATTCCTAGCAATTCAAAACTACATCAGGGAAAGTAAACGTTTTCCATGACCGTAACTACATTAAGAAAACATTCCATTTTGCTCCAAACCTTCATCAATCCAAACAAACCTCATACATTATTTCTTTTTCCTCTCATTTCTATTGGACGCCTTTTACTTCACAATATATATGTATATTTATTTGTCTATGCAGATATATTAGCGTAGTTCTGATACTACTACTACTACTACTCCTTCTACTACGCTGCTATTACTGCTGCTTCTGATATGGCCGGTACTGCTACTTTTACACTTCTACTATGGTTCTACTATGGCTGCTACTACTCCTTCTACTGCTCTGCTTCTATTGCTACCCTGCTACTGCTTTGCTGTTAATCCTACTGCTGCTACTGATACTACAGCTACTTCTACTACTGCATTTACTACTTCTGCTTTTACTGCTACTGTTGCTACTGCGACTGCTGCAGCTGCTACTACTGCTACTGCTAATCCTACTGCTGCTTCTGCTACTATTGCCACTGCTGTTATTGGTACTACTGCTACCGCTGCTACTGCTACTACTGCTAATCCTACTGCTGCTTCTGCTACTGTAGCTACTTCTGCTACTGCTTCTGCTATTTCTGCTACTGCTGCTGCTACTGCTTCTGCTGTTGCTACTACTGCTACTGCTTTTTAAAGTCGAAAGGACAGGTGTAGTCAAATTACTCGCTAAACTTGCTATTATTCGCCGTGACAGTTTATGAGACCGTTGTTGAGGAACAAAAAGTCGCGGCTAAATTTTTACGCTCGACTTGCTGTAGAATTTCTACAATAATTGCAAAAAATGTCGCAGATGTTTTTCTGTTCCTCGACTTTTTATAGACTAACGAGGGTAAAATGTAGAATCAAACCATGGACGCTACCGGCCACCGGAGCCAAAATGTTCCTTGCTGTTTCCAGCAACTATTATAAAATAGAGAGTTTGAGATTTCAAACTTCGCCTTCCCCTTCAACGTCTCTCATATATATTTTGGGTAAAACATCACGGATATGCGTGTATTTTTTATATCGGACGTTGCTACTAAAGTTTTCCATGTAATATCAAGTAAACCTAATACTTCTCTATATTACTATGTGAAATAAAAAGCTTTGTTTCAGGATTTCTGCTTATATAATTATTCGATTATCCATACGTATAATTAGACTAATTTGATGCGAAACACTAACATTAAGTATTAGAATAATGAAGTTTTTTGTAGGGCTAACAATTTTAACTAAATACATTGAATTGAACCTAAAAGTATGAAGTTATCAACTGATTTTGAGAAGCATTGAGATTTTTGTCCAAACTTTAACTTCTACGGCATAACTGTGCCCCTAGGCGGTATCGATTATACTAGATGAGCCTTTTTCTCGTACGAAGTGAAGTTTTGAACGTCAGAAGATATGATATGAAGAAAGTCAAAACTTCAGTCTTTTTACATCTACTCTGACCACATACTTGGCATCAAAGACTGAAATCTTGGTGGAGACACATGGCAGGACCACAGGCACGGGCCCAGTGTATATTTTTTGGTTTAATATAAAAAAATCTGTTGTTTTTTTCACACAAATATACTTTATATATGTTAGTAAAATGAAAAAAAATCGATGACAAAAAATCCGGTCACAGTATCATATATATGATACTGTGACCGGATTTTTAGCTCACCTGTCACATAGTGACAAGGTGAGCTTTTGTGATCACCCTTCGTCCGTCGTCCGTCGTCAGTCCGTGCGTTCGTCCGTCCGTGCGTCAACAATTTCTTGTCTGCACGATAGTGGTTTCATTTATAATTTTATTTTAACCAAACTTGCACACAACTTGTATCACCATAATATCTCGGTTCCTTTCTTAAACTGGCCAGATCCCATTATGGGTCCCAGAGTTATGCCCGAAAGGGCCAAAATCAGCTATTTTGACCTTGTCTGAACAATAGCAGCTTTATTTATGATTTGATTTTTACCAAACTGGCACACAACTTGTATCACCATAAGATCTTGGTTCCTTTCTTCAACTGGCCAGGTTCCTTTATGGGTTCCAGAGTTATGGCCCCTTAAATGTCAAAAATTGGCTATTTTGGCTTTTGCAGCCATATAGGTACTTCATTTATGGTTTTATTTGATACAAACTTCCAAAATATCTTCAACAACAATAAATCTTGGATTCCATGACAAATCAGATCCAGTTGTAGTTTCCAGAGTTATTTTATATCTGATTACCTCCCCTGATTGTAGTGAAAATGGATTTATATCAGTAAGTACTTATAGGACTTATTTGAAATTTCATTATTGTCATAAGTTGGGCTGAGCCAATCAGGGTAGATAACTATGGATTGAGTTTATGTCAAATTACCTCCCTTTATTTCAAATTAAAATGGGTATATCTCCGTAACTAATAAAAATACTGATCTGAAATTTTCATTTATGTCAACAGATTTATTTGGCAGATCCTTCTTTTGTTCACTTACAATAATTTTCTTTTTGATTACTTCCCTTTTACGTTACTATAAATAGCTTATTTTTAGTAACTTTTTTATTATTGGCCGTAGGGAAATCCCGAGACCACTTTTCTGTGGTACAACATGGATGGTACCTTCAACTTTTAGGTGTATTTTGACATATCTGTACCTTGTAAGAATTTTGTTTTTCTGTTTGGTTAAATTTCTTACTTTGTTGTTCCTGTCCTTTGGACTAAAATATTTTTTCTGAGGACCTTCTTGTCCTCAAGTGCAATGATAACAGGTGAGCGATATAGGGCCATCATGGCCCTCTTGTTTTGTCATCGATCTTTTTTTTTATTTGACTAACATATAAAAGGTTAATTGTGCGAAAAAAAGGGATTTTTTATATCAAACAAAAAAAAAAATATACACTGGACCCGTGCCTGTGGGCAGGACAGTCATTTTACTTGAAAAATGAATAATTACTTGTGATTATCATTTGGTGGAACATTTTATTTTCACTTCAAGATAAAACACTCCGTTTCTGTCTGACACTTTATACGACAGATGGCACTGGATGCGTTTTAACTATAGACATGGATTGGTACTAGTAAGACGGAAAATAATTCTGAAGTATCAGAAAATTTCAGAAATCTATGATATCATGATGCGTGAGGTTCCTGTTAGCCGTTTGGGATAACCGCTTTCTTTACATGCACGGACCCAGAGCCTGACAGAGGGGCATTTTTTGGTCAATCTCCCCTTTGATTCTTACATTTTGCAAAGAAAATCGATCTTGAAACTCGCAATGACCCCCACCCCACTACCCCCCGAAGTGGGTGACCCCTCTTTAAAGTTGGTGTCCCCCATAACCGAAATTCATGGATCTGCAAATGCTTTACTTATAAGATGGTGTATTCAAACAAATACATGTATATGTCCACCATGTTATTTAGTGCAACAATTTCCGTCTTATCCTAACATTTCTTGACTGTTTCGCTAGACAAATGGTGACTTGGCTAAGTATGGCGTACCGTTTGGGTCAACCGCCTCAGTAGCCTAGTGGTAGAGCGTCCGCTTCGAGTGCGGGAAGTAGTGGGTTCGATCCCCGGCCGCGTCATACCAAAGCCGCAAAAAATGGTACTAGCAGCTTCCTCGCTTGGCGCTCAGCATTAAGGGGATAGTGCTAGGACTGGCCAGCCCGGTGTCAGTATAATGTAACTGGGTGGGGTATCATGCCACGTGTCTACGGCGTGATATTCCAGTGAGGCAGCACTATAAAGTTGGGCATTGTGCTCACTGCTGCAATAGACACCGTCGTTTATATGACTGAAAAAATGTTAAAAAAGACGTTAAACCCGAACACACACACATCGTTTGGGTCAAAAATTCGCAGATACCATCAGTAGTTATAAAATTATACCTGCAGGTATAATTTTATACCTGCGGGTATAAATTGGAAATGTACCTGCGGGTATATAAATTGTACCCGCGGGTATAATTTTATACCGCAGTATTGTACCAGCGGCTACAATTTCATACCCGCAGGTATAATTTTATAACTTTGCTGTAATTTTATACCTGCGGGTATAAAAATTGTACCTGTTGAAATTTGGAACATTCAAAATGGCTCAGTGGTGGGCGCCAAGATCACTCTGTGATCTCTTGTTAGGTTAATAGGTTAAGGGTCAAGGCCAATTTGACCTAAAACGGTTAGAACTTTTCTTTATAGTGAGCATATAATTTCTGTTCCTTGTGCAATTACTGAATGCATCAAGGGGGGCATTTCGTGTTCGAGCTCTTGTTTTATCTGTTTTTATAACTTTCATCATGATTTGTCCGTACGTCCCCTGTATGTCCATCCGTTCCTCTGTCCTTCCGTCCCTCTGTATGTCTGCTCGTCTATCCATCTGTCTGTGTTGCCATCCGTCTGGACGCACACATGTCCGTCCGTTACTCTGTCCATCTGTACGTCCGTCCGTATGTCCGTCCATCTGTCTGTATTATACCACCTCTGATGCCACAATTGTATGTAATGTCCATTTTACTTTTAAACATTTTCATAAGAACATAAAACTCAATTTAGTTATGAAATACCAGTGGTAATACAGTTAACAATATATTTTAGTTTTAATGAACTTTATTTTTAATCATACATTACTGTAGTCCTTTTCCAACTTTCTTATTTCAATATATTAAACAATTTTAGATTTTCTTTTCATGTTTTACGCAAGTGTACATGTCAACAGTAAAGTTTATTAAAGCTCCATAGTTCTATGTTTTTCTTTCAAAAATTCATCCATGAAGGTACTCCCGAAGATTTGGCGGTTGAAGTTCGAACATTTCGGCAACTTGATTACCATACAAACAAGTGTGGCAGTTAGACAGCATGGCTGTAACAACATAATATTTGCCAACTGGCTGTAAACACAACTTTTGATTCTTGCAAAAATCAACAAATGCGAAGTTTCTAACAATCTTGTTAAAAGAGAAGTTCAACAGAAACTCTCACAGACGACATCTTCGTGTTGAATACCTGTTCTTCGTTTGAGAGACGGTGTCCTCTGAATGGTCCAATCAAATGAGGGTGGATAGGGTAGGCTGGGTCACCATATAATGAGTATATAGTACCGTCAGCCATTGTCAACTTCTGACGCAATGTATTTAAAAGTCCACTTTCCCTCAGCATACCGGCATCGTGCCGCCTCCCTTCAACTGGACCAAACATATTAGCAATTAAGCCATTTGGTGTAACTATGGATTGGAACTTAAGACTATGCACACGTTTATGTCCATTGAATACTTCCCTTTGATTCACGAAGGGCCTACATATTGGTCTTACAGTTCCATCAATGAATCCCCAACAGTTAGTTAATGGTGAACCTGCGTTGAAAATGGCATTTGCAAATTCATGGAGGTTGTCTTCAGACAACCAGCTTCTGTCTAATTCAGAGAGAAGATGACCATAATTGTCATATAGGAAGTCAGTCATTGAATTCGAAATATAGCTCATCTCAGATACTGGCCTTTGGAAAAAATCACTCAGTTCCTGTAGTCTATTTGGGTACGACAATCGCTTTAACATTACGCAGAGAGCTTCTATCCCACTCACTGCCGTCCAATTGGAGGCAACAAATTTTTCAGGAATGTGTAATTCAGAACTCAAATGGTGTAAATCGTCCTTGGCAAATCGAAATAAACTAGAACACTCATCTTGTCCAAATGTATCTTAATTGAAGTCCTTTGAAAATAATCCTTTACTTGTTTTTTCACAATGCAATAGCAATAACAGATCGTCGTCAATATCTGCGGAATATTCAATGAATTTTTCCATATTTCATATAAAGTTATAAAGTTTGCTAAATTTACGAAGTGATTATTTTAAGGTCAAAATATTCAAGCATTACAATACCGTTTTATACCGTTGATGTTAAAATGCACGAAAAAAAAAACGATCATAATTACGGATAAATTGAAAGGGGGGATTAAACGAAGTAAGGTTCATTGTAAAGTTTGAAATCTCAAGGAATTTTAATTGAAATTCAACTTCATACGTTAACTTCACAAGAGACGTTGAAGGGGAAGGCGAAGGTTGAAATCTCAAACTCTCTATTATTGAGCACTAGAACTTGGTAAATTGTTAGCCCTACATTTTAATAAAAAGATTTAAACAACACCAAATTATAGAAAGAAATGGTTGTTTCACATGAAAATTAAACAGCATATAAAACATGTACATGTATATAACTCGACAAAACAACAGTAACTTTACTGATTTCCGGGAAAAAAACTGCATAAAGAGGCCACACTTTCGGACAGTTCAACGCCTTTTGTCAAAGAACTGTTACATATCTTCGTTTTGATGCATTTGCAGTAATGTCACAGTACTGAATTTTGTCTTTTGCAACTATTGAATAAACTTGAACTACTGTGCATTTGCTGTTGTTATTACGTTAAATGACTAAAAACAGTGATGTGTGCAACTGAAAAAATTAAATTCTGGATTTGATATGCTAGTAAATACAACTTAATACCATTAGAGGCTATACTCAGAAGCATGAAACTTTCCCTAATTAAAGATCGCTTTTTGTTTAGATGCTGCTCTTACGGGATATCAACTACCTTTTACAGAACCATTGAAATGAGTGGGATACAAGCACTTTGTTTTTGCGGCTGTTGGTCTTGGAGGAGATTTATTTGGAAGCACGATAAAAACATCGACGGACAAAACGTCGGCATGCCATTTCATCGGCACGACTGAATGTCGACACGACAGAACATCGACAAGACAGAACATCGACCCGACTAAATTGCGAAAGGCAGTTGGCCGAAATGACCAGTCGGCCACCTGTCGCGGACTAACTGAAGCTGCTGATTGATACCGATGTTCAGTTTTGTTTCGTTTTGTTGATGAAAAAGTCGCTAATATCCTGTGCAAGGTCTTTGGCGGATAGCTCAAAGGGAAATGTGTGATCATTGTTGCCACCTAACAAAGATTTTACGTCATAGAAAACCCCAATTTAGAGTAGTCAAGTCAAGCAGCCTGATAAGACCTATATTTGTATATTATATAGCTGATAATTAATTGTGACTTTGGGTTCATGGCGCTTAGGTTCAAGCTTGCATTAAGTTTAGATGTTCCACGTCATATAGGTCGTCCGCAATCAGTGATGACTAGGTTGAAATACGACTTTTAGGGAACAGGAAAATGCTTATCGATCAGTGAACATTATCCATACTAGCTTATCCACACTAGGCTGTGCATGGCACATGTACTTGCTACGCAGAAATGCTCTGCTTTAAAAACTCTACATAAATAGAGGGTATGTATGACATACTGACAGCATGATAGCAGAGATCAGAAAAATTAATTGCCTAAACAATGGAAAAAAACTGTAAAAATAATAACATGCGGCCAGTCCCTATGTCTGTATGTGTGACATGTTGACGGTATGATAGCAGATACCAGGAAAATTAATTGCCAAAACACCGAAACAAAAACTGTAAAAATAATAATAGCATGCGGTCAGCCCCTATGTCTGCTTGCTTAATGAAAACAGCAGATTTTGCTACCCTCCCAATGATTATAGGGTGATGTTTAATGGCCGTTATGTTTCACACATGCTCTAGAAAAAAGCAAATATTGCCTCTTTTGCAACGGCTGTAATATTATTCGTGGCTATTTGCAATTGTGGTACTAATTGTGACAACCGTTGATTAATTTATGAACTGACTATTTTGATATTAACATGTAATTTTCTTTATGCATGGTGCTTGCATAAACATCAATTTGGCAGGAATCAAATATATATACATTTTTGTAACTCATTTAACATGGTGTATAGGTTTGCTTACACATTAGGTAAAATAGTAGGTTGTGTCTGTTGCTGAAATAAGCTGAGTAAAATGGTTTTGTCAGTTCTTAAAAAAACTTTCCCATATCGATATTACAGTAAATTCTTAAGACTAATAATATTTTACAATATATTTATGACCAGCACGTTTTTAATTTACAAAATGATAATAATCATTCGACTGAGGAAATAAATTGCTTCTTGATATTCATATATTTGGTGGCCATTTTACTTCCTTTTGGCTGCAATTTTGATAGCATACATGTCAAACAGGTGCGCAAGCGTCGAGCGTGATCCGACATGGAAAAATCCACGAGAGCCGAATACAGCTTCTGTTATAATGACCCTTTTATTATATACATCTACCTTTTTGTTTGTTCTTTCGTTATTGAACTAAATCTTCAATGTTTAACGATATTAAAATGTTTTATGTGTGCTATTTATAGAACTGTGTCAGGTCATGCATATTAAAATAAAGTAGTCCGGCGGCATACAATACAAAAGGTACAATACGGAATTTAAAAGGTACAATACAGAATTTTTTTCTGCCTTGTGAAATACAAGCCGATATTTTTACAGAATTTATATAGGTGTATAATCATATTATTCTTTGTTAATATGTTACATTCATCTGCTTTGTTTTTAGAAATATTTGGCATGACAGATTAATTATCTGAAGTAATACTTGGATTCTGGCGGCCACTTTTCAATTGCTGAAACGTTGGCCATCTTGGATGTTGCAGCAACCCCATTTTGTTTTCATATTCGGATAGAACTCATTAACATTTTTACAAAGTGTGATGCTTTTCCAACAAATAGCACGATTTAACGAAAGTTTGTCACCATATGGCTGCATCACAACAGTGAATTTTATATACCTTGTGTATTTTAATCAAACCTTTTTTGTCGCAAAAGTATTTATTCTTGTGAATTATTTTCCTAACATTAATCGCAAGCCTACAGCAAGTATTCGCAGCTAGCGTTCAATGAGAATTAGCTGCAAGCATTCACTAAATATTCTCAGCAAAATTCATTCAACGTGTATTCGCCGCAAGTATTACACCAAATACTCGACCCGACCAAGCATTCGCACCAAAACCTGTCCGCAGCAAATTAAATTTGCATGTGAAACAACTAATAACAAATAGCTTTTTTTTATTCGCTGGAAGCATTCACACTAAGCTGTTATTTTCGTGATGGTTAAACCAGATCCATAAAGTAATTTCAATTATCTTGAATCCAGGTCAACCTTTATATCATATTAACTGTGGAACTATCAGGTATCCATAAAAGGCTGTGCAAACAACCAATATAGTGCCGCTAGTGAAAATTCCAATAATCACACAAGATATTGGTTACCATGGAAATTATCAGGTATTTGACTCAAAATCCAGTAGATGTTTATAATGGATAAATATCATATAAAGTACTATCATATTATAGTAATTATCATTTTTATTAACACATTTGTAATGAATCTAAAAATAGCATTGAAAATGAAAAATGGAGGAGAGATTTTCTTATATGTCGCTACTCGATTCATCACTTGCCTAATGGAGTAGGTTATGATAAAACTTAAAAAAGTGCTTGTATTAGAAATAGACACTTAAGGAAAGGAAAGAAACAATTCTAAGAATTGTAGACTAATACGGTTTGTAGCGACATTGCATACAAGTGTATGTAAGCAGGAACTGTTCTACTTTTCTGGAAGAAGTAGAAAATGGGCTGCTGTCCTTCTCGGTATAATGGTCGAGTTGTACAAATAAATGGTGAGTTTTTCTTCTGAAAGAACTTGATTTATTAAATGTTTTCCATAAACTATTGAAATATAACAATGAAATATATTTGATACCTTTAAGAATTTGTTTATTCTTGATTGATTGTAAATAATGACAATCTCTGTTTAATTACCGAGTATTTGTCATATTGTCAAAAAGTCGGGAACATGCCGCGAACATGCTGCGAATAAGCTGCGAACATGTCACGAACATACCTATTTTAGGACAGGATTCGCGGAATATTCTATCCGCTAACTGCGAACTTGCTGCGATTGATCTGATACTAGTTCGCAGGATATCCACAGTAAGACCAACGATCGCGGTTTATTTGCCATTAAAACTGAGTGTTACTCTTTTTGTAAACTGTTCATGTAAAGCTTTAATTTCTACCATAAGAGGTTTGAAGTCATACATATAACTTATAAACAGTGTGAATAAAATGCTATTGGGCTGAAATAAATACACATACTGTGACACTGTTATTTAAATTGCAATAAACAATTAAAATTCATAACATTTATTGTATATCTCAAATTCAAAATATACCAAGTACCAGTGTATGAAAAAATTTTGTCAATTTGAATATGTCACAACCTCAGTACTTGAGTTATAGTATAAATTTATTTTCCTAATTGCTTTCAATGCATTTTTGCAATAATTCCGTACAAGCTGTTTTAACGGCAATTTATTGGGGTTTCCTTGGTAGTCATGGCTTTTAGCTGTTCGCGGTAAGTTCACAGCATCCTGTTCGCGGAATGTTTGCAGCAATTAGTTCGCGGGATGTTCGCACAAACTTGTTCGCAGGAACTTTACAGCTACTTATTCGTGTGATTTGCATATGAAAATAGAACACCAAACAAACATCTCGCGGTCAAACTGTATCTATTTTATCAAAAGTGTTCGCAGCATGTTCGCCTGATCGCAACAAGTGTTTGCGGCAAGCTAAAATATTTCCGTAAGGGTTAAACAGTGGTTCCAATATACACACGCAATGACTTTAAAATTGCCTTATCCGTGTATGACAACTATTTCCTACTTGCAACATGTATTTAAATATTTTGATATTCACTTATTATAACTCATTAAATAACATCCGGTAGGATGATTCCTTTTGCGCTACCAAAAGCATGACCGTTGTCACACGAACACGTGTAGTTCGTGATATAATTCACGTCATACAAAATTTGCAAAAAAAAAAAGATAAAAAAAATGTTATTATATTAATAATGAACAATCACTTTCTCAAAACATTTCCCGCCCGCATAGCTCAGTAGGGAGAGCATTGGTCTACGGATCGCGAGGTCGCGAGTTCGATCCCCGGGCGGGGCGTATGATCTCCGTGACGATTTGACAAAAGACGTTGTGTCTGAAATCATTCGTCCCCCACCTCTAAAATATTCATGTAGGGAAGTTGGCAGTTACCTGCGGAGAACAGGTTTGTACTGGTACAGAATCCAGCAACACTGGTTAGGTTAACTGCCCGCCGTTACATGACTGAAGTACTGTTGAAAAACGGCGTTAAACCTAAAACAAACAAACAAACAAACAAACAAAACATTTCCGACTTTTACTGAACTTTAAGTCTATTTCATTGAATTGAGTATTGACTTTTATTCTTTTCAACAGTAGCAGTAGGCGTTTCTGAAAATCTTTTATTGAAACGGTATAAAGCGACAATATGAAATATCAGTACTACAATTTTACTGTATAGGCTGCAGCTCCAGGGTTCAACGTTTGATACAACCACATGAACGTTTTAAATTACGCTCATGTCACATACGTTGGCGTCTTGCAACGTAAAAATCATCTGAACCCTTTATGATTGGAAAAAGAACAGGTCAATGTTTTTGTATTTTAAAGATGTAAACGAGTATTCGATACTGGTTTCCCACATCAGAAATATCTCTATATCCGCATTAAACCTATCCGAATACGAGCTTCATAAGGGGTAGCGTCACTTCGTTTAGCACAGAAAAAATACCACTAAATACCATATGCATACTTCATAAGTATATGAATAACGAAAATCTTCTCTGATACAATTTTCCAAATACACAGATGGTGTTTTTTCTAAAGTTGAGTGTATATCCCATATTGGTATAGACATTATACACTTATTCAATCGCTCAGGTTCATTGTCTATGTAATCTATAAATTTCTTTATAAGCAGAATAGAAGAAATGTATTGAAACCTCAGTAAAATTAACAAAAAACAAGTCTAAGAATTTTTTTAAGAAAGGGGAAAAACCATAATTGAGCCGTGCCATGAGAAAACCAACATAGTGGGTGTGCGACCAGCATGGATCCAGACCAGCCTGCGCATCCGCGCAGTCTGGTCAGGATCCATGCTGTTCGCTAACAGTTTCTTCAATTCCAATAGGCTTTAAAAGCGAACAGCATGGAGCCTGACCAGACTGCGCGGATGCGCAGGCTGGTCTGGATCCATGCTGGTCGCAAACCCACAATGTTGATTTTCTCATGGCACGGCTCATTTATTTTCATTATTTTGATATATTTGTATTCTTATTCAAAGAAATAAGCTCAACATTGAGCCGACTATCTGCTGTAACAAGATTCAACATTGTTGTTTTAAAAACTAATCAGACTGATTGAACGTTTCGAGAAATTGTGCTAGTTCCTCGTGAAATCACGCATACTTATAATCAATAGCTCAAACGCAGAGGCGGTCATTAAAAACAGCATCTTCATTCTCATAAACGATATCTCATTTTGTTATCATAACAGTTAGTTAGATAGTTCACTGTATTTTCTGTGAGAATGTCAGACTTATTTTTATAGATAGTTACCGAAACAAATCATTATTGCAACTGTATCTTTCAAGTGATCGAAGCAACAAGCATAGCCATCGAGTACAGTCAAAGTAGCCAGAGACCATTCGGCGAGGAGAAACAAAGTTCGAGACAACTATCTACTCCAAAAAGATCCAACAGTGTTATGATAAGAACTCATCCAAAGAAATCAGCTCAACGTCGGGCCGACTGTTTGCTCCGACAGGATTCTAAAGTGTTGTAATAAAAACTTATCAGCCTGCATATGCATGCAGTCTGATCATGATCTGCGCAGTTCGCAATTCAGTCAGTATCTTTTAGGTCTCGCCCCAATAAATAGTGAATGGTAATGTCAAAATTGACAGAAGGACACATACATTAAAGAAATGTAGCAGAGTATGGGTAAACAAATAAAATTCAACAGTGTTATAATAAAAACTCCCTAGTATATAGACCTTCTCAAGTTCTGTTCTTTTATTTTGTTTGTGCAAGTTCATGCAGTGCTGATACTTTACTTACCTATTTTCATTGCTGTCATATAAAATGAGACGTCTTTTTTTATATTTATGCTACAGCGATGGCGAGTTTTGCTGATCGAAGTTTATATTACAGATCTTCTATTTTCTTTGTATTTTGCGTCAATTTATTATAGAAATGTAAAGAAAAGATGATGTTCTGTAAAGATACATAAATCAGATCTGAATTGGCCGTTTGTTATACGATACAAAGAATTATTGGAGTAAGTTACAATTTACGTTTATTACCATGAATCAATGTTTTTAATACGTTAAAATATTGAAAATTCGGATATCCATATAAAGTTTTGTAAACAAATGAAAATTTCCGATAATCACACAATGCGGTATTTCCTAAACGTTGGTTGCCATGGCAAATGTCAGGTATTTGACTAAATATTCAGCAGACGTTTATATCGGATTATTCAATCTAATTAGCACATAACGTAATGAATCTGGAAATGGCGTTGAAAAATGAAGAGGAACTATTTTACCAACTCGATTAATCGCGTGCTTAAAGGATTAGGTTAAACATAAATCAAAATGTGCTTGATTAGAACACTTAGGGAATGAAACAGTTCTAAAAATGTAAGGACAAAAATAACAACTAACTAGGATACGTCGAACATTCTGTGCATGCTTACACACGTGAATTGGACAAGCCCAGGCTCCCTGTTTACCGTTTAGAAAATGGGTTGCTGTCCCTCTCAGTATAGCGGTCGAATTGTACGAATAAACGGTGAGTTTTTCTTTCTGAATTTGTTGTACATGCTTATCCGTGAATGATTTAAATAATTTAAAAACAGTAAATATATATCTCTTGATTTCACAGTGAAAAATATCAAATTTAATTCTCCACTGGTGTATCCTGGTAAAATGGGTAACATCTGGTTAAATCATTTTAATACATGAAACAAAAAATATTCAATTTACATGCAAGGCTATAATACGTTTCACTCTTGAGCAACATTTTTTACTTTTTCACTTACAGCTGCGCTACTCATGAACATATTCATTCGGTGCAAAATACTTTGAGTGTACACTGAAACTAATATCTTCTATATGTTGCGGTGTCCATCACTGTTCAGAGACTGAAAATTTAACTACATTGTCATAAAGTGGTCAAAATGTGCCTTTTAATTACATTTGCATGCTAGTTCGCTATTAAATTGGTCTCTTGTAATATGATGGTAGAGTTCTATGAGTAAATAATAATTTGAAGTAAATCTGATTAGTGTCATAGTATGTTTTTGTGTATGTGAATAAAAAGTATAAGAGAAATGTACTGTAAAAAACCTTGAATGTTTATAAAAGAACATGTAAGAAATATGTTTACGCAATCTGATTGTATTTAAATTATTCCATTGATTGAGTTTTGCCTAAAATCTCTTTCTGAAACGTATTTTTGTAAGAATTGTATTCCTTTCAGTGATTGAAGCTACAAGTATTGCAATCGACTACAGCCAGACTAGTCACAGACCCTTCGGAGAGGAGAAAGAAAGCTCGAGCCGACTTGCTGCTCCAGTAAGATCAAACAGTATTGTTATCAAAACAATTTCAAAGAAAATAGTTTAGGAAACAAGATCCAACACTGTTATTGTAAAAACACTTTCAACGACATCAGTTTAGGATACAAGTTTCAGAGTGTAGTTATTAAAACACTTCCAAAGAAATCAGTTTAGCAAATAAGATCCAACAGTGATGTTGTAAAACACTTTTGAAGAAAACAGTTAAGATAACAAGATCCAACAGTGTTGTTATAAAAACAATTTCAACGAAATTAGTTTAGCAAATGAGATCCAACAGTGTGTTATCAAAACAATTTTAAAGAAAACAGTTTAGCAATCAAGATCAACCAGTGTTGTTATCAAAACAGTTTTAAAGAAAGCAGTTTAGCAAACAAAATCTAACAGTGTTGTTATCAAAACGATTTTAAAGAAAACAGTTTAGCAAACAAGATCAAAGTGTTTTTAGAAATACGTTACAAGAAAACAGTTCATTTCACATGATCCAACAAAATTGTTATGAAAACACTTTTGACGAAAACAGTTCAGGAAACAATATCAACAATGTTTGAATAAAATCTCATTCAAGAAATCAACTGAGCATGGAGCCTACTATCTGCTCCAACAAGACATAAAAGTTCTTTCAAATGAAACAGCTAAGTTAAAAAGATCCAACAGTGTTGTTATAAGAACACTTTTGAAGAAAACAGTTCAACAGACAAGATCATTCAGTGTAGTTACATAAACTCCTCCGAATGAACCATCTAAGCATGGAGCGGACTATATTTTCCATCAGAAGGGGTAGTATTAAAAACAGCTTAGCATCACCAAAATCCGTTTAGAATATTATTCACTAAAATCATACAAAAGATTTCTTAGTCCGCATTGACAAAAAGATCAGGCTTTGATAAAAGCATTCTTCTTACTGAAGCTCGCGAGTGATTCTCTGTCAGTAAACTTCCAAAACTTTCACACACAAAAGGCAACGGAAATTGTCAGCGTATTAAAATATGAGTTAATATACCTTATCAAGTTGTTTTATGAAATTCAAACGCTCGCAAATTAACCTAACGCTTACACAATATTGATATACACACTGTACTCCAAACTCCAAAGTTGACTGTATACGTGTCAAAACTTTCAAAAAATCAAGAAGACATGATAACCAGAGCGGTAATTGGCTGTAATATTCGAAATTAGTTCAATGTTAACTGTAAGAAGAACGGAAATTCTGAATGGACTCAGGAATAACCTAAGGCTTGATACGAATTTTAACTTTCTCAGGAATGCAGTTTACTAAACTGAACTGATTTGCGTACTGCAGTCAATGAGAAACCATATCAAATTATCTAACTGCATACAAAACTAATTGTACGTATGATGTGAAGACATTGAAATAATTAAATATTAAGTTTTAAATGGATATGCACTCTAGTTTTTGAAATATTTCAATTTTGTTCAACATACAATCAGCAGCCATACAGTTTTATATTTGTGTCCCATTTATTGTTATTATTATGCCAGGTTACACAGTACCTATAAAGTGGATCCATTAAAGAGGTCATTAAAGTGGTCAATATGGCGGTTGGAAATAGTTACCTATTTTTTACCAATATGCTATAGATCATTTATAAATACGACCTTCAAATAAATTAAAATATTGCTTTCACTTCCAATAACCGATTATTGTACCAGTTTATGGTTATTGTGCCAGTTTCTGGCTACTGTACCCGCTTTCGATTATTCGCCTCAGTCATAGGAGTCTTTCCTAATATGTATAGTAAGGTATATAATAAGAAATAAGTGTTTACAACGAAAAATGAATAAAAGGATTAGTAATAGTTTCTTACACTTGTCCTTACATTATTGATCCTTTCATTTTTTGTTTATCTGCTTTTAATGGACAATTTAATGCGTAACATTGAATTTTGATTCCGCATTTTAAACTACATATTTTTTTTTACATATAATTTAAGCAAAACCTTGATTTAATATGACATTATATCTATTACATAATTGCAAAAAATCTTTTGTGATTTTTGTCGTTTTGAGAAAGTAAATGTTGGTATGTTGTTAATATTTGTATGCATTAAAATAAATATTTTACGATGATTTTGTGGTCTTGTCAAAATATCGAACTTTTGTGTGGATGCCAATTACAAATTCAAATAAAAGGTCCGATCAGGCTATATTTCTCATTTTTACTAAAATTTTTGGGCCGCATTTTTCATCTACTGTGAAAATGTTGCCTTGCTTTGCATTCATAAATGACAAAACTTTGCCTTTACAAAGAAATCACTTCGAGTTCATTTTCCAATCATAAGTAGTTTTAGACATTCTGTGGACAGTTTTCATATACGAATAATCATATTCGTGCACGCGAGGGAGTTAGGTATTCAAGTCGCCTACTGCTATATATTCTGGAAGGGAGCTCCGTGGCCGAGTGGTTAAGGTCGTGGACTTCGAATCACTTGCCCCTCACTGATGTGGGTTCCAAGCCTCACCCGATGCGTTGAATTCTTCAGGTGAGTAAGCCATCCAGCTCGCTCACGAAAGGCCGGTGATTCTACCCAAGTGTCCGCTTGTGATGAAATAATGCATGCTCTTACCACTTTTCACGGAGACACCTGAATAATTATAACTTATAACTTATATCGGCATCTTGCAAATTATGTATAAAGCTGAATATCACTGGGAAAATCCATGTTATGCATTTGTTCTTCGAAAAGCTGTTAGCGACACACAGCATATGAATGGAAATATTTTACATCAGAATCAAAGTGCTGAAAGCAATGATCCGTGGAATATTAAGCTAAGTGATATATATTATTTTTTGCTTTTTGCCGTGAATAAAGAGTAAATCTGGGGTTGTTTCTCGCCTCCAAATAGTTTTGTCGAGTTGTTTCTTTTAAAGTTTAAAAAACACTCGGCTGGAATGAGGATGTTTGTAAGGAGAAATGGAAAATGTGTCGCCGCTAAAATGGAATTCTGTTAATAGGAAAAATCATTGAATAGATTGCATGATCCGGAAGGACCAGAATTAATGACATCACTGATAAACACGAGTGAGAAGTATTTCATATTTCGAATAAAAACAACCAACAATAAAACATTCGCCATTCCTTTCTTAAGTGAAGCATTTGAACTGTTAAAATTGTCACGAAAAGGCATATACATTGGACTTTTTCTCCTACAATTGTGTGTGTTTCCTCTTTAAATGTTGACTTTCAACATGCATGTTAACCATTTGGTGGAAGGAAAAACATATATTGTTTAAGAAAAGGAAATTGATGAATTCGTACTTAGTAGTAACGTATAGCCAAACCTGTTTTGTTTTGTTACCCATTACCTAGATGACATGTGATCTTATGTTCTTAAGCAATATGATATTATCAAAATAAGGCCTAGATTGTTTACCTACTATTGTAACTATAGTTTAATTTTTGCCGCAAGTCAAATTATATGACGTAATCTTCAACAAGCAGGTGCGCGTGGTTCCTCTAGTTTCAAAATGGCAAAGAAAATGGGGGAATCATAGTTTCTGTAGTGTTGTATATGACTTTATTGTACTAAATGGCGTATAAAATATAACTTGAACACCAAAGGAGTGTGTCTGTGCGACATGTGTAAGCGTCAAAAACTTTAAGACTTAGCCTTACATTTGGAGAAAAAAAAATCAAACAACACCAAATCAAAGAAAGAAAAGCTTGTTTCACATGAACATTGAACAGCATATAAAACATGTGTATTACTCTACATAACAGCCGTCAGTATACTGATACATTGAATGCATAAAGCGGCCATACTTTCGGACAGCTCAGAACTGTCACATATTTTCGTTTTGATGCATTTGCAATAATGTCCCAGTGTTGAAATTTCACATGACAATGTTGAACGTAGTTTTCAGCAATTGTTTATTTTTATTTCTTTAAAAATGGTATTTATTTTTCAAGGGGGATAACTTTTTGAGAATAGAGAGTTTGAAATTCAACCTTTGCCTTCCCCTTCAACGTCTCTTGCGAAGTTAACGTATGAAGTTGAAGTTCGATTAAAATTCCTTGAGATTACAAACTTAAGAATGAACCTTACTTCATTTAATCCGCCCATTCAATTTATCCGTAATTATGATCGTTTTTTTCCCCGTGCATTTTCATATCAATTGTCCAAAAGGGCAGGACATTTACAAGAGGTTTTAAAAATGAAAATTAAATAAATACATCTCAATTAATACAATTAACGCAGAGATATTAGTGCGATTACGATAAAAAGCGAAAGAATATGAACAATGTAAAAATTCTTTGATGTTGCTACAAACATTTAGATTTTATATAAAATGAGGTCAGTATACAATGTACGATTGTAAATCATACATGAGAGGAAATTATAAATGATAATCATATCAACGTATTTTATTGTTGATGGTGTTCTTGAAAGATGATGCAGTTGATATTTTTCAAACAAAAACATGAAACACCAACTATAACAAATGCATTTGTCGAAATACTTTGAAATTAAGTTAAATATATGCGATAAAGCAAACACAAAAGGCAATGACCATAAAATATAAAGGACAGATTCATCCGTCATGCTGTTGACTAGTATTTCATAGTTTTTCTTAAAGGTTTTTTTATACGCCCGAAGGGAAGTATAATGTTATACCCCCGGTGTCCGTCTGTCCGTCCATCCGTTAGCAATTTCGTGTCCGCTCTGTAACTTTTGAACCCCTTGAAGGATTTCAAAGAAACTTGAAACAAATGTTTACCACACCCGGACGAGGTGCAGAGCACATGTTTTGGATGTTTCACTTCAAGGTCAAGGTCACACTTAATGGTCAAAGGTCATATGAGCGTGTTTCGTGTCCGCTCTATAACTCTTGAACTGCTTGAAGTATTTCAAAGAAACTTGGCACAAATATTTACCACACTGAGACGACGTGCAGAGCGCTGTTTTTGTATGACTAGCTTCAAGGTTAAGGCCACACTTAGGAGTGAATTGTCATATATGATTTTGCTGTGTCCGCAGTATAACTCTTGAACCGCTTGAATGATTTCAAAGAAACTTGCCACAAATGTTCACCACACTGAGGCGACATGCAGAGCGCATGTTTTGGACTCGCTTCAAGGTCAAGGTTACACTTAGGGTTCAAAGGTCATATTGACTTTGCTTTGTGTATATTGCTCTGAACTGCAGTGCTATTGTTTTTATTTGGCAGATCCCTTTTTTGTTCTCTTACAAGATTTTTTTTTGATTTACTTCAAATAAGTTTTTTTGAAACTTTTTTTTATTATTGGCCGTGGGGAAATAACCGAGACCACTGTGGTACAATATGGATGGTACATGTATATCCAATGTATTTGACCTAACTTTTCCTGGTAAGAATTTTTTTCTGGACGTAGAATGTTTTTTTTTTTTGGAACTTCTTATTTTTGTTGTTCCTGTCCTTTGGGCTTCAACAGTCAAGTTCTTTAAATTTTGCTCCCATTCTCTAATGTAACCCTTCGGGCGTATGTTGCCTCGCTTGGCGGCGCTCATGTTCACTTTGAATTTGTACTTTGTACATTGAATTCTTAAAAAGACGCGTTTTACTTGTAGACACTCATAAACAATGTACCTGATGAAAATCTAACCTTTTAAAAGATATGCTGATAACATGAGCCATTATATACAAGTTATGAATACATTTAACAAGCGATTGAAACGAATGTACGATATTCTCGTGATATCATACGTTTTGGCATCATGACACTCTGCATGACACTGTATAATACCCAACTCTCAGACAGCGTAAATATAATCATGCCATGTCACCATGTCTCTAGCAGAACAGCCAAAAATGTTAGGTGGAGACGAAAATTGTCGCACAAAATAACATGTACGCATATACATGTATTTGTTTGAATATACAATTTTATAAGTAAAGCATGTGCAGATCCAGGAATTTCGGATAGGGGGACACCAATTTTAAAGAGGGGGTCACCCATTTCAGGAGGGTGAAGGGGATGGGGCTCACACCGAGTTTCACGACCGATTTTCTTTGTAAAATGTAAGAATCAAAGGGGGGATTGACCAAGGCTCTTGGTCCGTGCATGACAAGCATGACAAGAATGGAATTATCCCATACGCCTAACAGGAAACTTCGCGCATCATGATATCATAGATATGAAATTGTCCGATATTTCAGGACAGAAGAATTTTCCGTCTTACTAGTACCATTTTATGATTAAAACGCAACTGTCGTATAAAGTGTCAGACAAAAACGGAATGTTTTATCTGGAAGTGAAAATAAAATGTTCCACCAAATGATAATCGCACGTAATTATTTTTTTTTCAAGAAAAATAACTGTCCTGCCATGTGCCTCCATCCAGATTTCAGTCTTTGATGCCGAGTATGTGGACAGAGTAGATGAAAAAAGACTGAAGTTTTGACTTTCGTGATATCACATCTTCAGACGTTTAAAACTTCACTTCATACGACAAAAAGGGCCATTTAGTTTAATCGATACCCCCTGGGAACACATATAATTCACAACCAAGTTCCCTATAAACCATTATTTTACATTCATATCCACTTTAACATATATTGT
This sequence comes from Mercenaria mercenaria, assembly GCF_021730395.1. NCBI lineage: Eukaryota > Metazoa > Mollusca > Bivalvia > Venerida > Veneridae > Mercenaria > Mercenaria mercenaria. The sequence goes on along the minus strand of NC_069372.1, from coordinate 37,905,337 downwards.
GTACATGAACTTTTTGTATCGATTCGTTGTAAATCCAGCTCACTTACTTACTCGTAAAACAAAGCGAAACAATATTAGGCCATTGTTCATCAAATCATGTGATGATAGATACATATATAGTTTTATAATTTCCTGGTACATAGATTTAGTACATAGATTTAGAATTGGATATTTTACCAGCCATTTGGCGTATGCCTTTTCTGTATTATGGCTAATGCGAGTAAAATCGATTTAGTTGTAGTAGGAGATAATAATTGTGGTGCCAAGGAGTTAATAGAAACATTTGTAAACGAAAGTAGTCAAAAATATCCTGGTAAGTATTCTTTTGAATATACAGATTCTATTACATATACTGGGATTTAATTGTCTGTTTTCGTATTCTACTTAGATATCCTACAAATAGCGAGTAACTCTTATCATACTGGACACGATTGATTCTGCCTTTGCGACTAGTGTAGATCATGATCAGCCTTTACATACGTGCAGTCTGATCAAGATCAGCACTGTTCGCCATTCAGTGAGTACCTTTTTGGTAAACACCCCTTTTAACAGTTGACGGTACTGTCTAAATTGAAAGATGGACAAGTTCATCATAAAAATTTAGCCCGGGTACGGGTTAAAAAGCAAAATTAATGTGAAATGAACCAATTGTTTGATTAACCGTTTCCCCCTGATTTCTCTATACACCATTCTAAAGATCTGCGTAGGTGGTAAGAAACTTTCCTTTTAGCCCTTACCCTGCTAAATTTCTATAATGAACTTGTCCATCTTTCCTATGACGAATTAAGTTAATCAAACAGCAGAATGATGTTTGCGCTTGGTGATTATTTAATGTCGTATATAAACTATACGGAACTTTTATTTCAGCTTCTGAAGATCATTATGTTACAAGAAAGACAATTTGTCTTGATGGAAAAACGATTGATTTACAGATAGGGTTTGTACATAAATGTATCTTGTTTTGTTTCACTATGTTACATAACTGGCAAATCGCACTGTTTACAACCTGACTTCTTGTTTCTGTTTGCTTTTTCTTGATGAAATGAGCCGCGCCATGAGAAAACCAACATAGTGGCTTTGCGACCAGCATGGATCCAGACAAGCCTGCGCATCCGCGCAGTCTGGTCAAGATCCATGCTGTTCGCTAACGGTTTCTCTAATTGCAATAGGCTTTGAAAGCGAACAGCATGGATCCTGACCAGACTGCGCGGATGCGCAGGCTGGTCTGGATCCATGCTGGTCGCAAAGCCGCCATGTTGTTTTCTCATGGCGCGGCTCAATTCATTTGTTGGTGTCAGTTTGATATGCTTGATCTTGAGATATTCTCTACAAAACAATACATACATACAACATTTTTTTAAATGATTACATGTTCTTATGCTCATATTTGTACTTGCATTCGGAAGCATTAGACGTTACTGTCTGTTAGTTTAAATGCTGATATTTTTATTGCATTCGGAATGATGGTACTTTGGTATTCCAAAGTTTAATATAACTGACGTGTCCTGTAATTATTGGTGCCCTTTGTAGACGTGACGCAGAGTCACGTTTGTTAAATAACATGTTTCTTTTTCCTTTTTTTTTAGGATACCAATGTCGCCAAGCCAGTTGCACGTCATCCCGTTTGGTCGTTCTTTTCATGTAAATGACATTTCATTAAAATCTCAGTTTAATTGATTTTAATTAAATATTTATTTATGAAAACTTAAAACTCTATGCAATGTTTAATTAAAAGCGACAGTATAACTGGTCAATATCATTGGCGCAACAGTATATTCTGGTATAGATTCAAAACGGTTCATAACACTGTAAGATACCCATTAAAACTGTATCCTTGTAGTATAACGCTTCTCTTTTTTTTCTTTTTATTGTGTGTGTGTGTGGAAGATGGGGGGGTGGGGGGGGGGGGGGTTTAACGTCGCACCGACACATGTATAACGCTTCTTAACAATTATATATTTCATGTTGACTCCAATATAATTAGCAGTTTAACAATTCTTTTGACTGTTTCATTTGACAGATAATGAGAGATTTCAAGATATTGAACTTAAAAGTTTTAAAACTACTTGTAGGTTCAGAATTTATTCATTAATTTTTGCAGTTTATCTTGGTTGCGTAATAGTAATTTACAAACTCCTATTTCTAGTAAAATCATAGTAGTCAATGCAAATCTTTGACATATGCAATGTAATAATTCTTATAGTAACTGCATGTCTATGGAAATTATTCTTACGCTAGAAGAACACCAGGATAGAAAAATCAAATTTAAAAATAGATTCTCCAGTGACAATCAGTTAAGCACTAAAGTAAGTGTTTATGATCAGCCGTACCTGTTTTGACCAAAATTAGATTGACCAACTTTTGCGCATTTTTTATATTTCATAACCGAATGTTTCTTTATCCGCTAGTTGATAAACGTTAAGTAAGAAAAGTACAACTTTAAAATTTTACTTGCTAAACACAGATGCATTGCTACGACCTTTACATAAAATTTAGAACATATTCGATTCCAAAGCTTGTTCTTTTTTGTTCTTTAGGGAGCGGTAATCGTATATGATATTGGCAATATTGCCTCCTTTGCGGGTGTGGAAGGCTGGATATTGGACATTTTGGTAGAAACCTTATTTTCCTCTTAATTCAAACCGAGCCGATACAATTATTATGCACACAGACATGTTTATTTTATAGTTTATTAAATATGGAATTTTGGTATAATCTGTAACTTTAAATTATTGAATACTTTAACTTTATCATTCCCTACCTTTAATTAAGCATTGAACATAAATGAGTATAACATTCTTTACTTATAACTTAACATTGCATTTAGAAAAGTAACTTTATATAAAAGCAGTACCATTGTAAGATTTAAAGAATACATCCATTAGCTATTGAAAATATTGTAGGATGTAAGGAGTGACGCAGGTATAACTATTGTCGGCAACAACTTTCATGAAATAAATGAGAGGGCAGTGAGCTATCAGCAAGGGAAAGAAGTAAGCATTTCTGTCTATATTGATTTATTATTCATACCTTTTAAATAAATATAAACATAAACATAAACAACCTTGAATACATATTTTATCAAAACTACAACCTTTTTTCTTGTTTAAACTTCACAGTCTTATGATGTGGAATACGTAGAAGTTAAAACATTCTGTTTCCAGTTTTAAACTCGCCTTGGACTTTTCTTTTTGTTTTAGTTTGTAGAATTCTATGATCTAAAGTACCAAGAACGTAAATCTTTTATGACGTGAAGTGCCTAGATGTCGGAGCCTTTTATTTCTTGTTTTTAGCTGGCTGAGCGTTATCAAATGAAATACCTAGAAGTCACAACAAACGATTATTCAAGTGTTGAAGAGATGTTCCATACAATAGCCAGAGATACACTCCAGAATACATTGACGAGAAAAAGAAAAAAGCAGAAGGGGGTAACTTTATTAATAATTATTTGGTTGGTCTGATTGTTTGTTTTACCATACTTTGAGAAACAAAATATATGTGAAATAGAAAGTAGAAAAGTTTACCAAGTAATTCATTGTTCAAACAAATAACACTTTGGTTTAGTTAATAATATATTTTGTTTTTACTTCCTTATTTCCCATTAATTGTTAAGTCAAGTGCACTTCATATCATTATACTCATTAACAACTGTCAATATTCACACGCATATGTCGTTTTAGGCATTAGAAACTCCCGATTTAAACAGAGAAGAAGAAAAAGCAAAACAATCAGGATTTTTAAGACGACTTTTGAATCCGGTAGGTATATGTAAATGGCAGTTATTACTTTTTTGTGTCATCTGTATCGGACATAATGCTTTTTTATACAAACTATTCCCATTTGGTGCTTCGAAGATATAGTCATATATGTGAACCTGTAGGTTGTTTGTAAAGTTAAAAACTACGTTTCTCTGAACTGAATAGAATAGCATTTATATATATAAAAAGGCTATATTTTACCTTATCAAATGAAACGTATGACGATGATATTCGTATCTCTTCAAGTAAAGAGAAATGAAACCCTACGACAGTTTCGTCAAAACACCCCTTCTTGACAAAACTACTTTTTTTATTGTAATACTGTGCGATAACCGTGCCAAATCGAACGAAAGTATGCATCCGAGCTTCACAGGCAAATAACATAAATGAATTGATAATATCAGCAGCAAAACAATACACGGATAGACACACTTGCTAATAGTATGTTATATCTGATATATCTAGGACGATCGCGTCCGTTTCAAACAGTTTATCATCAATAATGTTTTAAGTAAAATCGTTATATACTCGAGACAAAAAGCAAAAAGGCTCAGCAATTTTAAATATATGATTAATTGGTATCCTAAAACCAAATTGTTTTATTTTTGTAGATTATTGGTTCTTTCCAAGGAGTTCCAGGTAAGTGACATAAATATAGTCAATACTGTACAAAACTGTAAATGTAGCAATTATCATAATTGAACTAACTAAAGGCAGTTAGTATAAAAAACATATCATATAGTTATAAACAAAATCCTATGGTATATTGAGCCTTTCAGTGCATTACGGTGGTATTTATTATTTTAGTTCCAGACGAACTGAAACTAGATCCATATACATTAGACTTGTACGAGAAAGCACTGAAAGATGGGGTAGAAAAGGATCGTAATATACGCATAAACGTTGTTGGAAACTACAGACAAGGCAAGACATCATTAACAAAGAGACTGCTTGGGCAGAAATTACGGGACATTACAAGTACGAATGGTATAAACATTGAACATTTCACATGTCAAAAAATTGATGGAGGAAAGTTCAGATACAAAAAAGCAGACGATACATGCTCAGATATTGTTGGCCGTTTGGTTTCTGTTGCTCTAAACAAAGAAACTGAGAGTAAACAGGTAAACGGAATATAAGATTCTTTCACTGGTTATAGGTGCAGATGGGAATTTCCGGCCTCGAGGGTAACTGTTTAGGCGGTAACGAGGTTCCTACCGAGTTACCGCCTAAACAGTTACCCGAGAGCCGGATATTCCCATCTGCACCTATAACCAGTGACAGAATCTTTTTCTTGCATACCGATATTAAGATAAAATAATAAAAATAAAATCAGTCGGACGGCTTTCTTTTTAGAACTATTTCTTATAGCAGCGTATTTAAACAAAGCGCGGGAAATCAACGTCCGTAAACAGGAAAGACGTCATGACGTTTCAAAGACAAATAACAATGTTTAGTTCCGGTTTTGTTTTATCAGTTCCAGCGTAACGTTATGAATTTTTGATAAAATAACGTGTTTTGAATCGAGAAATATACTATCAGGAACAAAGAGGAACTGTCAAGGTATTGGATTTTTATTCCGTTTTTCGAAATAAAATATAAATAACTACATAAATCTTCTACATATATGTAGTTCGTAATACGTCATTTAAAGCACGAGAGTCATCTTACACCCCGGGGTATAAGATGGATTTTTCCAGCACCGGTAAAAATACCGGAAATCCCCGTCTGGTATGCAAGAAAACAAGATCAACAACAACTATCTACAAGCCTATCACTCCAGCACGAATTTTCATCGAGTACGTTAATATCCAGGCAACAACCAGCATATAATATAATAAAAGGAAATAAGAACCGAGAGCTTAGTACTGATGCTAATGATAAAAGCGAAAAAGATACTAACATTGAAGAAAGTTCCGAGTTGATATGTTCCGTCAAAAGTTATAATCGAACAGGCGATGACAGTGAGAAATTTGAAACGTCCAGAAAAGTAGCCGTTCTATCCGAAAAAGAGATTGGTTCCTTCACAAAAGCATTAAATAGAAAAGTATTGCCCTCACAAAAGACTGAGCCAACAGTATTTGACATTTGGGACTTTGGTGGGCAATACATTTTCTATGCCACGCACACAATTTTTCATAGCAGAAGGGCAATTTATCTTTTGGTGTTTGATCTGTCACTAGATCTGAAGACAACTGTTGTTGACGAAGAATTCCCAACCGAAACAAACAACAGAAACATGGAGTATTTCATCCAATTCTGGATGCAATCCATACACTCATTTGTGGGTTCGGCAGACAGTACGCAGCCGAAGGTTATTCTTGTCGGTACACACAAAGATAAAATCAAGGGCAGTGCTGAGCAGAAGCAAAGATACATAAAGAGTTACTTCGACGATGTAAGACAGTTATTCGATGGTACAACAATGCTTAAACATTTACATTCCGAAGATTTCGCAGTTGATAACATGGACGCAAAAGATGCATCGGTTACGGCTTTAAGGGGAACCATAAGTAGGCTTGCAAATGAAGAAACTCACGTTTTGGAAGTGCCAGCAAAATGGATTCAGCTTGAAAAAAATATGAAAGAACGGAAACACATGAAAATACTTTCACTAGATTTTTTGATGGCGATGGATGGGGAAAACGAATTTCCGCTGGGTGATCTAGAGCAGGTAAAGTTGTTTCTGAGATACCATCATGGAAAAGGCACATTTGTGTACTTTGATGAGGAACCGATATCAAACTACGTTGTTCTTGATCCACAGTACCTTGTCGATGCATTCAAGACTATTTTAACAAGTGAGCGTTTCTGTTCAACAGATCCAGAAATCAGACCAGTGTGGAAAAAGCTGTTAAAGAATGCGAGACTGGAAACTTCTCTAATTGACAGGCAATGGGGACAAGCAGAAAATAAAGCGAAACTGTTCCTTCAGTATAAAGAGATACTACTTGCGTTTCTGACAAAGCACCACATTATATCAGAAGCAACAATATTTGACGAAACAGCAAAGGCCTCATGTGGACTAGGATGGTTTGTTGTTCCGAGCTTGCTGAGAGACCACTGTGAGAAAGCAGACATGCAAGATTTTCTTCAAGGAAAGGCGCAGACATATATCCGACTTTTGATGTCATTTGAAACCTCCCAAATTGTACCGACAATTTACCACCGATATATTGCAGCGGTTATAGCAAAATGGCCAGTTGTGAATACAGGCAAAGCATCTCTGATTTTTACAGACCTATGCGTTGTTCGACTTGACGCAAATCATGCAGGGATATTGGAAATGAAGATAAATGGTATCGAGTTGACTGTTGTCAGCCTATGTCCATCGTTACATGTTGATGGTAAGCAAGCTGATATTTACCGGCGATTTTCCGAAGCAGTGATCATCCATGAATTCGGAAAACTTAGAGACAAATCGGAAGTTGTTCAACCTTTTGCGTTGCAGTACAGGTGCAACCATGAAAGTCATGGCGGGAATGGTAGCGCCAATACAGAATCAATTGCTGAACTAGATGACAAGAAACTTATTGCATGTCCAGACTTGCTAGCCCATGATTTGCCCGCAAAAAAAGCAAAGTCGGAATGGTTTCAAAATTGCAGAAGTCCAATTGTTGTGCCAAAAAGTGTTTTGGATGACAAACTATTAAGCAAATTATCACACTGCATAGGCGAGAACTGGCAGTTACTTGGACACGAGCTCGGCCTGAAACAAGTACAGATAGAACATATTGATGAAGATCATCCGAAAAACACATTGATGAAAATTTATTACATGCTGAAGGAATGGTGCTTCCAAATGGCAAAAAGTGCTACATTGGATGTTTTAGTTAAAGCTATGCAAGACTGTCGAAGTCTAAGTGTCGACTGGGATGGACTTAGAAATATTATCGACGAAATAATATAAGACGAGTATATAGTTTACTGGTAGTAAATTTTCCTGGTTTTCTGAAGCTTCCGTTCATTTTGAAAAATACAGAACAATACACAGCGATAATCCGGAAAATATTTAAAGACAAGTTATGTTTCAAATACAGACAAGTGATATTTTAAAGGGTAACTATCGCTGCACGGATGAAAAATGTTAAGACTGAGGAATCTATATTTATATTTCACGCTAATTCAGACGAAGTCATCTTGTCAACAACATATGCGTAGAATGAAATATTCTATTGAACTTTTATAACAGCGACGACAATGCTGAAAATGACATCAAATGTCTACACGTTTATTCAAAAGATGAAACTTAAGTATTATTATAGGACAAATACATTGTATGTGCTTCATTGCTACTTACATGTGTACAGAGGAAAAACAATAATTTGCCCAGTCCAATCAGCAAGCTTGGAAGCGATACAAGTGTTTTCCATTAGAAAAAAACATAACACAGAATGAGAGTATTAGTAGAAGATAACTCAAAGAGCTATTCAAGTGATAGCACAGAACTGTGGAATGTTGATATTTTCTCTTTACTCCAAGAAAGAAAATGACAAAAAAACCCAATCATTTCAATTTTTAAGTGTATTGAGAGGGTATTTCTTAAATTTATTTTGTTGGTTTTTGAGCCAAAGCGAAACAAAATTCTATTATTTGGTAGTTTATAAGACTAACTTCAAGCTTTGTGATGAAGGAAGACATAGCGATCTTCGTCAGAAAGATTTGCAGCTTTTTGAATTGCAACTTTCTGTCTGAAATGGACCCTGTATCCACATATATATGATATTATGTAAATATTTTACAACATTTCAACTCTTGAATTACCAAGATGCAAGATGAGCAAGCTAATAGTAAACACTACTTTTTAAGGGAGATAACAAAGTGAATTGTAATGGTTGTTTGATAAAGGCAGTATATAATAGGGTTATTATAATAATAGCTGGATGATGTATTCGGCTCAAGTGAAGTTTTGCCAGGTCGGGTTACACGAGTGATTCGACCTGGCAAAATCCATGAGAGCCGAATACAAAATCCCAGATAAGGACTCTTTTTATTATATACCTCCATCTTTTTGTTTGTTGTTTTGTGATCAAACGAAATCTTCAATGTTTTAATAATTTATCGATGTCAAAATAGATCTGAACGTAGTTTTTTGTGTGCGCTACTTTAAAGAACCGTGTAAGGCCATGCATATTAAATGTAATGAGTCGGGCAAATGAAATATAAAAGTTTGTGTCTACTTGAAAAATACAAGCCGTATTTTTGACAGAATTTATTAAGGTATATAATAAAACGTTTTATTTAATTGTATGATTCTTAATTTTTACAAGAATATCGGATGCGCGACTCTGTCCGCCTTTGCATACTTGGTTCACCGAAACAAAAACAAAAACTTATGTGTATATTATTAGTAATATTGAATTTTATTTTATGCTTATTGGTGAAATACTGGAAAATAGCAGTGAGATATAAATCGATATCACTCACTGTGCCAAACTTCTTTTTTTTCCAGATAAATTATCTCACTTGAAATATATTCTTTAATTACCTCTCTTTGCTGCCTTTAATATTACTGGATTATACTTATAATACTCAAGCCATACACATGTCATGAATTGCTAGACAATCCAATTTAGAATAGGCTAGCTATATAATCAAATTTGCAAAAGAAATAATGTTACCTTTGTCAGCTTGGTTGCTAGGCCTTGCCATTCATGTAGCTACAGATATATGTGTTTCCTCTACTTTTTTCCATTGGTTCGCTATCATGTGGTTTACTGGCGACAGCACATTTAGTTGGTTGTTGTCTTAGTTAATGATCACAAGACATCAACTCAACCTTACGTAATATGCCAGCATTTTCGTCGAAGACTCCCAAGTTCCAACTCCAAGCCCAGCCAGTTGTGTTCCAACTTCCATTCATTTTGTTATGCTATGCAGCTCCTATATCAATATTTCCTAGCTATTTCTATTGAATCCATTATGATATTTAATTCTGCAGCTCGACTTTCCAAGGACTTACGCTTATTTCTCAGTTCTTTAGATTTTTCGTGTTGTTTTTCAATCTGACCTTCAGCCTGTGTTTTGGTAAACAAAGCAAGCTTCCGGTTATTCAACGAACTGACGGATTGACCCGAAAAGTTTTTAATATGCTTCTACTTAACTACCGGCATTTGTCAATGTCTCTGTTAGCCGCGGACTGTGTATTTTTACACAAAATATTTAAATGCATTTTAAAAACAAAATGGCGTCGTGTTGATTTAATGAACCTAATCACCAATATTCGATATTAATGTGCCTAAGTGTCCATGGTAATTTAGCGGATGTATCATATGTAACACGGTAGCTTAAATAAATCCGAATTTCGTCATGAAATATTGGATTTATATGAACATTTATGCACGTAATAAACAGAAAATTCGTTGATCTTCACAAACTAGCATAAAATAAAAAGAAAATTTGTTTGTTTGCAGTGAGATATCGAAATATATCATCACCGATAAGGGAGACAATTCTGATATTTTCACTCAGGCTCCGCCTTCGTGAAAATATTCAATTGTCTCCCTTAATGGTGATGATATATTTCGATATCTCACTGCAGACAAAGAAATATCCTCTATGTCACACATCTGACATTAATTCCATTTTTACACATTATCATATCATGATACCATTTGTAGTAATCTTGATTTTCTGGTATATATGTCACTAATAACTGTCAATAGTAATTGAAATTATCCTACTCAGTTTTCATGTCAAATATGTCAATTTGCCGCAAAAGGACTTTTTGCACGAAGGTCAAAGTATCGGTCAATGTAAAACACAATATGATACGTATATTGACAACAGACATGTATAAAACAATTCTTTTTCAGTTGCTAAATGCAACTTCATTTTCATATGTAATGTATTAATCTGAATAAACGCATTAAGTAAAGTAATATCAGTGAACTTTGGGTTGTTTTTATTTGTTGGTTATTAGGGACTGACTTCAGACTTTGACTTAAATTATCATTCTTTAAAAGTACATTTTGGACATATTATGATCATAAGGGAAAAAAAACATGTCATGAGTCATGAATCGAACCCAGCCTTCATCGGCAATAGAAACTTCCCCTTCCTCGATCAATACACCACGGACAAATGCTTTGCAATTAAGCCAGTTTACCTTTGGTACACCGCGACAAAAGTTTAAATGGGAAAAGATTGTAAAACAACTATTTGTCATGTATTTTCAAAACACATTATCAGTCAGTAAGTCTCAAAGCGCTCTTGAGAAATGTAGTAATAATTTCCAGATATTTTTTTTCTTTCTTTTTTGTTGTCTTAGGATCTTTACGCAACGCGGTTTCGCAATAGGACGTTTGCTATTAACAATATTCTATGGATATGTAGCATATACTCCGTTAAATGTGACGATTTTTCAAAATTAATGATGACTTTCCACAGACGTATTACAGTCAGAGGCTATTAGATTTTTATTGAGAAATGCCAAAGCGTTCAGCAGCGGAAATAACGGGCTTCTCAACCTTATTCCGAGAAGAAGGAATTGAGTGCAAATTTCTCGATGCAAAGCTCATTACCTTACCATTGCATACACATCTATTCTTGTTAAAAGTATAAACATGGTACGAGTAAAATTGAAAATATCGCCGTTAAATAAATAGAGGATATTACATGTGTGTCTTTTCATACTGAATTTATTAAACGAGTTGCATAAAATGCGACTCTCTGTCGATCGATATATCGAGCACATTGTCAAATTTATTCAGCGAGTTTAATGAATTCAATATGGAAAGGTAAAATGTAATATTCTTTTTATCTCATGATAGCTTTTCCTGCTGAAAATCAAAGTTTCTTCTTTCTTTACCTGTTAAAGACCAAGTCAAGTCAACCAAAATCTCCTGCATACATAAAACGACATCAGTATCATAGCTTTATTGCACACGTGTAACACAAATTAACAAAGTTAAGGGTTTATTTCACTCTCATGATGTCAGACATGTGATAAAAAACTTAACGTAACGACACAAATTCAAATAACGTCACAGGTGATGGAAATCACCTGATATGAAATTTCTACGTCATGGTGGCGGCTCAGATTCTATTTGAAGTGCTAGGAGATCGAAAGTTCGTGTGTAATTCAGAAGACTATGTACCTCCTTTTGACTCGATTCTACTGTGTCCTCGATGAAAATGAGTTTCGGACAGGTCATCAAAACGAAGATTACACTCGATATCCACGATATCCCTTTCATATTTTTATATCCGTTTTCAAATTGTGAAATTACAAAGGGTGGCCATTATTTAAAATAAAGTGCATGACAATAAGACACGTCGGACGAAAAAATGTCATAATGGTCAGAATTATTTATTTATTTAATTTGTTTTGATTAACGTCGCACCGACACAATTATAGGTCATATGGCGACTTTTCAGCTTTGATAGTGGAGAAAGATCCCAGGTGTCTCTTGGTGCATTATTCGGGCACCTTGATAAAACCACCGACCTTCCGTAAGTCAGCTGGATGGCTTCCTAACATAATGATCAGAAGCAGACGAAACGGTATGCACACACCTACAAATATGAATTCTGGAAATTAAAAAGGGAGGTAAAGTGAATATTATATAACTACGCAGTTCTGATGGATTTCACAGGTCAAGTAGAAGGACAAAGAAATATATGCACAGAAAATGATAAAAGATGATTTTTACAGAACTTTCAAAGAGCAATAATGTTAAAAACGGCGTGTATGAATCTGTTATAAATGTACACATTTACAGTCTGTCTCATTGTATGATATTTAAAAATTAATATGAACAAATGAATTTCGTTTATAAATAATGGCAGTATTTTTGACAGATCAGTTATATTTATTTTTATACATTAAAATTCCAGGGAGATAACTGTAGACCATTCTCAAAACTGAAACAGCTTATTTGATAACACACAATCTTGAAATTGACAAATGGCAATATTGCATTGTGACGCTCGTATAGGAATACATTTGTTTTCAACTTTTACCGAACGTTAAGCTCCTGGTTATAACATTAGAGATACGCCATACTGTTTGCCTACATTTTATATATGGCTATTGTTATGACAAGTTAATTTATTAATGTGTGCATACTTATCCTGACCTACAAAATATGTATTTATTATACATACCAACATTTTAAAATGATTTAATGTTGTTATTTGTTGTCGTTTTTAAACAAACATTTTTATTTATGTAGTTAGTTGAATAATATGGTAACATTGGTACATTTATCTAATCTTTCTATTAAATAATGTAATGTACAGAATTTATTTTGAGTAGTGACGAATATGACGGGTTTTCTCATAAGTGCTCTATACACATGTAAGCGTGATTTGCTTTTGCTACATTAGAAATGCAGTGAAACAAGAAGATCATGACTGCTCTAGATCGCCTACCCGAGTTTCACAGCTTGCTGAACGATTCTGGTAGAGGATAACACAATATCTATTATTTAAATTGAGTCAGAGGTTTTTCAGCAGTTTCAGTCTTTTACAGTTTCCACGTACAGCTAAATACATATAAAAATATGTGACTATGCCCACTGGTGGCAATATTTCTAAAAGATAACTTGGCCGCTGAAGGAACATTTCTGTGGAATTATTTCAAAATTAGAGTAGCAATTTAAGAGACAATGAAGTCTGAAGCTTTCTTCACTTTAAGTTCTGACAGCCATGTTTTCGAAAGGAACGTTTCATTAAAATATTTTTTGAAATGACATCAGCAGTTCCTGGAAAGAAGACTCTCAAAGTTTGCCGGGTAAAAATGAATAACGAAAACCTGCCCGGTCTCCTGGTGGCTATGCTTTTTAATGAAATGACATCCTGATCTAAAGGAATAAGGTAGAATGTCATCCAAGGAACATTTGTGCAAAATCATTTATAATTAGAGCCAGCAGTTTCTGACAAGTATAAGATTCGCAAAGTTTCCAGTATAACCAAAATTGAAAAACAAAACACGCCCCGCCTCTGCCAGCCATCTTTTTAACATAGCAGAATGAGTTGAAGAATATACGTAGGTCACCCAAACACGTGTGAAACTATTTTAAAATTAGTCTAGTTGTTTTCGAAGTGAACTTTTTTAAAGTTTGGTTAAAACGTGTTCCTTGTCCTGCGTCAAAATATTTTAAAATGAATTAACATTGCTTGCAGTGGGTCACACAAGGGACATTTCTGTAAATCATTTTGAAATTGGTACAGCAGTATGCGAGGAGAAGACATTTAAGAATTTTCGTAGCAACCAGAATTCTGCATGTATGACCTAGATGTAAATGAGTTTAAAAGTCAACTATACATGGAACATTCCACTTCTTTAAAGAAATTGTGGACGGACCGACGACAGATGACGAACATCCAACGGACCTAAAAGCTCTTTATGCTCAGGTGAGATAAAAGGTTAAAAGGGAATCGATGCAATCTATTTTCGTTGCCGAGCGAAAGTTTAATATGTCATAGCTCAGCTGTCAAAATCCAACTTCGTCTTCGAAATCTGGCAGTTGTCAATCTGTCCGTGTAATAAGTGTAACTGCACGGCCGCTATACATCATATGTTCGCTATGGAGATCTACATGAATCTCTGTAAATGGGAAATAACTCGTATTTAACGCTTAACTCGTTTGTTTTCATTCAGTTGATGCAATCCATCTTCCAACACCATTCAGCTACCGTTACAGATGCATGATTTAAGATTTAAAGCTTGAATTTTTTTTCATTTGATGTGGCGTAAAAGAAACCCGTCGGACATTACTTTATTTACAATGTGTGACACGTTGCGGTTGAACAAGTTGTGAAGACGCTTATTGACACAATTATAACGCGTCTTCTCCCCAAAAAATCCGCAGCCAAACGCTCAGTGCACTGCCGGAAGGACAATTTTTTTTTTCATTTGTCATGGTATCTCGAATTTTTTACGATAACTTAATCTTTCAATTTCATTTACATTACAAGAGGCGTACCGCAGTAAATGTGACTACGTGTCACACATGCACTACTGTGATATTGTGGACATACGCTAACGATGTATAATCATGATAATCAGACATTGCAAAAAAGTAATGGCATGGCGAAAGAAAACTTTAGCCTTGTTTACATTCCTTATTTTTCTTACTTTATTTTTTCTACAAGGATATATGGACCATATTGTGAAGTTACCAACGTATGGTAAGATTTTATTTATAATTTTCGACGCGTTTCAATGGTATAAATTAACATTAATTCGTTAACAATTGATGTCGAAATTATCAACTAGCTAGCGAGTATAATCTATTTATTCATGCTTCTGTATGCATACGTTCAAGTAGATTTTATCATCGTATAATGTTCGAATATAGTAGATCTGCTTACATTTTTAAGATTTCATAAACATGTTATTTCTTATTTATATTTTTAAATATACCATGTACATTTAAAAGCATTTTTATTGTCCCATGAGCATTTCAATAGCAGTATGGAAAGTCTTATGTATTAAGCTAGAGACTCAAATTCAATATTTCAAATGCAATGGCAAAATGACATTTAATAAAACTGATAACAAAAATATATTGTTTGATCATCAATTCATACAAACAGTGAAAATACAAAATTTAGAAATAACTCTTAAAGTTTAGAAAGGAAACACTATCATTGAAAGTTTATACATGAAATAAAACTCAACACTTGACCAGCAGTGTTATGCCAATAAACAATGAAGGGTCGGTTGGTAGGATCTTTTAGGGACTATATATTAAATTTACATGTATATATATTGTTTTATATTTCAAACAATGTGTTATTATGTATGTAGTTTGACTATTTATATATAAATATAGGCATCCACCCCCGCCCACCCCCTTTCCTTCTTTTCTTCCTGATAAGTTTCTGTTGGTAAAAAGACTAGGGTTTTTTAACCTGAAGAAAATGCCAAGTGTGTTAAGTTCGACGGAGCAAACCCTAACGATATTACATTACATAATATAGTCTATAAACTGGTATGTTAGATAAAGAATAGCTGGTTCTCCAGAAATCTTACTATTTCCAGCCTATCGTACATTGAAAGTTAACTAGAGAACGGCCAGTTATTTGAGACAACAGTGAAGCTGGCTTGGTTCTACCAAAGTGCCCGTATGTGTCTGAACTAATGTCTGGGAATTTAAATATTACAATGTCAAACTTTTGAAATGCACTTAATAATTAATTGTGACGCAAAGCCAACGGAACCGACATTTTTATTTCAATGAAAAATGTCAACGAATGCATTACAATGGTGTAAATTGTGAACTTAATAATTAATGTAGACGACAAAATCAAAGCTGTATCTTGCAAAAGAAAACGACTGTTTGTCTCATAAAAGTCATCTTGCGCACACATTTTTGACATTTTGCCAAATATAATGCTGATATTGTGACCAAATCAACTTTATACTTTTATTATAATCAAACTTCTTATCTAATATGCTGTCTTAATGAAATTATTATAGTACTAACTGTACATTTATTATGAAGAGTTAATTGCATTACATTTAAACATACATGTAGTCGGAAACGCTCATATACATAGATATGTACCAGTCCCTACTTCCAGTTTAGGGTAGGGGATTGTTGAATGGAAAAAAAAGTTCAAAACCAATTTAAAAAAAAAAGATAAGAACAGTCAGTTAGAATAAAGTGAATGTGTTACATATAATTAACACTTCTTCGTGTGGCACCTTTCAGCTTTTATACGATTAAAACTACATGTAGTTAAAAATTGGTTTCAGACCACTACATTATCAGACAATAATGGCCGAAATTGCTCATCCATTTTACATACATACGGATGCTTGAAGATGGACGTAAACAGTGGTGTTGAAAAACTTTCTCGCAGATTTGAGTTGACTCTTATAGATAGATGACCATTCCTGTTTTGACAGACTTTCAACTGCGTGTGTTTGATTTTAGACCTGGCCTTCTCTAAACAACCAGAAAATTCGATTCAAGTATTCATTTGCTTTATACGACAATTACTCATACATGGGACCCCTTTGTTATGTGATCGTTGATATTAGTACCTATAAAATGTATTTCATTGAGAAATCAGACCCGGGCTGCAATAAAAAAAATCTGTCCCTTGTTGTTTTCAATACGTGTTCCTTTCTTTTTCCTTTCTTTTGAACGGTAGATTACGGGTACACTGTCTTAAATTGAATGCTGGTCGAACGGAACGGAAATATTTGCGAATATATGATGGACCTTTTTTCACGGTGTCGGGGCATAATTGTAGGATGCAAAACATTAAAATTTATGTAAAATGTACTTACTTTTTTCATTGAATATGTAAAGACGTTCAACTTTGACATTTACACGTGCGAAAGCTGTAAAATATTATTTTGGATGCATGCTGATTTACGCATTATAGATGTCAACTTGATGACAAAGAAAATCAACTATAAGTTATAGTCATCGGCTAAAGATATTTAGAAGAAGCGTTACATAAAACGTGCACACGCTGGAAAATGGCATTCAGTGTGAATGGATGAATACTATTCCTGAAATAATGCTTTAACCTTTAGCCTGCGACCGGCAAGTGATTTTGCATTTGCAACCAGCGCAGACCAAGACCCGCCTTAAGGGGAGCGGTGGTCTAGTGGCAGAAAGTGAATGATAGACCAGTTCATTTTAGAAAAATAGCAGGGTAAAAGTTAATAATATCATAGAATCTTCTTCCAGCATGAAGCTAGACAAAATGGCTGCGCATTTTCCTATACAAGAAAACCTGTATAGTTAATTCGGTTATTAAGCTGTTTTAGTGTATATCCCCTTGGAAAATGTTAAACAACTATCATATAATGCCACCAATGGTGAAATTTGACGAACATCTAACTTATGTGTGAACAAAATATGTTTCGCACAATGCCATCTTTCAAATAAATTTTCCAAAGCAGCAGCAGTTTGATACAAAAGATAGCTTTTACTTTTGACTTTTCCCACACCTTCCTTGTTTCGCTATTTTCAGTAAAAGACAAAATAAATTAAGTAGCTATTGTGTTCCAAACCGATTAACCGATGCCAGATACAATTATCAAATTTTTCTAATAAACTGAAAGCATAATAGTTTACAATTATGCCAGGATTTGAAGAAAAAAAAATGACACAAAGGAAAGAAACCAGAACTGTGTGGTCCATTTCATAAAGATGACTCCTATCGTTAAGTACGGTGAGCGGTGGTCTTGTAGTTAGGATGTTGCCTGCTCAACCTGGAGGAAATAGCTTCGAGCCCCTGCAAATCACCCACAGAGGTCAAGACCACACCTTCTCATATGACACCAGTACTGGCGTTTCAAGGTCGCAAGCTCGAGAGTGATTCAAATAAGTTTCAAGTGTTCATCCCGTCTGAGCTAAACTCTTTTAAACTAACTATATTAAACTACAGATGTTCTGAATGCAGACAGGAAATTAGCTTAATATCAATAGCTAAATACACATCTCTTTTCATACTTTATGAACTTTGTTAACTAAAGAAAGAAAGTTCAAACATAGACAGGTGCCTTAACACAATAACTTAATTAATTGTATATGGTGTGACAGGTAATGAAAACTGTCTTCATTTTAGTGCATTAATGTTCGTTTCAACTGTTACAGTATATATTACATTTGTGTTCATCAAGCGAAAGGTAAAGAGAAGTTCATAATATCTGACTCAGTCAGCAAATTATTCAAATGCATCTAATATGCATGATAACTTGTTGCGTCATCATATTGCATGTTTGTTGTGAATCGTCAAGCCAAAAAGGACCATGTGCTTGATATTTTCACAATTTCCGCTTCTGCTAAGGTTAAGATCTAATACTGTACATGTTGT
Organism: Mercenaria mercenaria; assembly: GCF_021730395.1. Taxonomy (NCBI): domain Eukaryota; kingdom Metazoa; phylum Mollusca; class Bivalvia; order Venerida; family Veneridae; genus Mercenaria; species Mercenaria mercenaria. The sequence continues at coordinate 37,886,789 of NC_069372.1, read as the reverse complement.
GGTAATTATTTCAGAAAATTACAGAATTTGAAAATATTTTTCGTGCGCCCTCGGGGTACCTTTTAAAATACTTTTCTCACAGAGATTTAAATAGCTAGATTATGTTTACGTTGATAAGCGGCTCAGCAAGATAGGGCCTATATAGTGCCTCCGTTTTCATTTTCTTGGTACAATTTGAAATTTGAAAATTAAAAAAAAAATATTGGTCTAAAATAAGTCAATATTTTGGAAAAAATAAATGGATTGAACATACAAAATTGCCTTAAATGTGTTTTCTTTTAGATCGCCGTTGCACATTTCCGCCTGATACGACTTCCACTGCTTTTACATATGGTGTTGTCCAGGAAGTAAAGTGCATTACAGGATATGTTCTCTACAAAATCATCAAGTCTATCTCATTGGGTAACGCCAGTATATTTCGAAACCACAGACAGTATTACCAACACAAAAAGAATTATAACAATATTGTTGTAACCAGACCGTATAAAAAAGCAAACTTGTCTGCAGATATATCCGAGAAAGACGCACCATTAATAACCAGCGTTCTTAATGGGAATAATGATTGGACCGGCAAGTCTGACGTCACATGCGCAAAGGAGCATGCACAAAGAATTCAAAATCTCAGAAACGTTTGTCATAACGCGGCAGTGTACAGAGAGCAAGAAGAACGCAGGGGTAACCTTAGTAATTTCTATTATTCAACAGCTAACAAATTTGCATATTGCAAAGTTCCAAAATCCGGCAGTACATTCTGGATGAATGTTTTCTTGGTAAGTCTTCATAAAGTTGATTTCAGTTTTTAATTATTTTCGCCTGAAAAAAAAAAAAAAAAAAAAAAAAAAAAAAAAAAAAAAAAAAAAAAAAATGAAAATAAATGTAACTATGGTCGGCATTAATTCTGCCACATTGGATGTACACACGCGTAGAATGTTCACTATTAAACCTCGGTTAAACTTAACCCTTTAGTCTGTATAATATACGTGCGTACATCAAAAGGTGCGAATTAATGTTTGCGTCTGAAACTAATAAGACACTGAATTATCTTACTAGGACGCAGACCGATATAATTAACGTAACATATAACCGTTATTTTATCTTTTTTTTAAAGTCTATTCATTTCAGATTCTGACCAAGGGAGAGAACTATTCCAAGCTAATCTCACAGATGTCAAGAGCGGAAATACACGAACGCACACGACAATTTATTACAGACCCGGAGCGAATCATGCACAACCATATTCCTACTATCATATCCTCTAGAAATCCATTTTCTAGACTTTTCTCTGCCTATATTGATAAAGTGTTTGTACCATTGTTTTGGAATCAATTTAGATATATGAAAAACGTCACAGTATTGCCGTCATATTACGTCAATGATACGGTAGATATTTTAAAATCTTCTAACATGCCTTTAAGTAGTCGACTTGCTAAACACAGAGATAGTTTACGAGAAAAGGGAATGTTAGTTAAGAAAATCATTACACAAAAAATAAGACCAATATGTGCTAACAATGCAAGTTTTGAAGACTTTTTAAGATTTATCATATCTGAAATAAAGTCCGATCGGGCCTTGGAGCCTCACTGGGCTCCCATATCGCACTTGTGCCATCCATGCAAATTCAACATATTTAAAATCATTAAACAAGAAACATTTTCAAAGGATGTAGAACATACGTTAAAAAGCGTGGGAGTAAATCTTTCACGGTTTGAATGGCTGAAAAAATCTTTAAATGAAAATAGGGCAGAGAACTCTATTCCAGGGATTATAGCTGTGATAAGGAAGAAATTAAGGCTAAGATCTGTGAGGAACTGCATCAGCCAAACTGAAATCCTGATAAGACTGTGGAAATCTTTACAAATTCAAGGATTTATAAATAAAGAAATCGCCTTTCCCAAGAAATTACAACATTTTGTTTGGAACAAATATAGTCATAAAGTAACGAAAGTAGTGTTAGACGCCATTTCACAAATACCGATGACGTCAGCAGATCGGCTGGAACAGCGTGACCATTTCCTGAAGCAAGCTTTCAGTGAATTACCACCGGATATTATATCAGACATTCAAGCCATTTTTTATTTTGATTTCAAACTATTTGGTTATCCAATGAATCCTCCTAAATGAGTATTCACTTTAGAATAATCAGTTTTGTTTTTGCTCGCTGTATTTTTATTCTGAATTCCATAAAATGCGCTGAGTTTTATCCAAAAGAGATAGAGCCATTGCCAAAGGAATAATTCCAATATTGATACTTGTAAGCAGTCTAATTGGTTTAGCAACCATATTTATAGGTTATTAGGCCCCAAAGTACAATTAATTTCCCATAGGGTTACATACAAATATATCAATGCAAGGCTTTGACAGAATGTTCTGAAGACAAATGCAAATACCTTCTCTTTAGAAATCTATCCAAGAGAAACACAAAAATCACTTTGAAGTGACCTGTTGACCTGCTACTTTTCTCCTCACATCTGTCAGAATGAATACTGTATTGCATTTTTACAAAGTGAAGCGGTCCAGCCTACTTTTTGTACAAATCCGCAGACAGTCATTTGCACAAGAAACCATGATTTTCCAGATTTTTTTTTACCCCTTTCTCTTCATTTACATCAGATCTATAAAATTTGGCTACTTTCAGAAGCTCAGAATATCTATTTACAATCAAATCCATCATGAAATGAGGGACCTCTTTTCTCTCGGATACACTTCCTTTAGTTGGGTAACGAAGGGCAGGTAACTGTACCTTGTTACCATTAGCTTTGTATCGGGAAATATGCACGAGTTCTTCGGCGGAAATATTGCGCGACTTAAGGAGCGCAATATTCTTCCGCTGAAGAACGATGCAAAGATAATAACCTTTTTATTACATACGCATCTACACGTATAAATATTATGTAAATATCATAATATGTTCATTAGCCTGAATAGGATTGGCAATACTGAACTAAACAGAAAAAATAGTGCAACAACACACACTGAATTACGTCACGCACCCGATATGAAATTCAGGCGTCAGTGTATGGACAAATATTAGAGAGTTTGAGATTTCAAACTTCGCCTTCCCCTTCAACGTCTCTTATATATATTTTGGGTAAAACGTCACCGATATGCGTGTATTTTATTTATATCACACGTTGCTACTAAAGTTTTCCATGTAATATTACGTAAGCCTTAGACTTCTCTTTATTACTATGCGAAATAAAAAGCTTAGTTTCAGGATTTCTGCTTATTAAGTTATTTGATTATCCATATATATAATTAGACTAAATTTGATGCGAAACACTATCAATAGGTATAAGAATAATGAAGTTTTGTATGGCTAATGATTTTAACTATAAACATTGAATTGAACCTGGAAGTATGAAGTTATCAACTGATTTTGAGAAACTTTGAGATTTTGTTCAAACTTTAACTTCTACGGCATATTTGTGTCCTCAGGCGGTATCGATTATACCAGATGGGTCATTTTGTCGTACGAAGTAAGTTTTGAACGTCCGAAGACGTGATATCACGAAAGTCGAAACTTCATTCTTTTTACATCTACTCTGTCCACATACTCGGCATCAAAGACTGAAATCTGGATGGAGACACATGGCATGACAGTCATTTTACTTGAAAAATAAATAATTACGCGCGATTATCATTTGGTGGAACATTTAATTTTCACATCCAAATAAAATCAATCTGTTTCTGTCGGACACTTAATACGACAATTGCGTTTTAATTATAAACATAAAATGGTACTAGTAAGACGGAAAATTCTTCTGAAGTATCAGACTATTTCAGATCTATGATATTATGATGAGAGACGTTTCCCGTTAGCCGTATGGGATAACTCCATTCTTTAAATGCACGGAACCAGAGCCTGGCAGAGGGACATTGTGGGTTAATTCCCCCTTTTATTCTTACATTTTACAAAGAAAGTCGGTCTTGAAACTCGGCGTGACCCTACCCTACCCCTACCCCCTCCCCCTGAAATGGGTGATCCCCTCTTTAATGTTGGTGTCCCTCTAACCAAAATTCCTAGATCCGCAGATGCTTTACTTATAAAATAGTACATTAAAATCATATTCTAATACGGCTAACAATGCTTTAATCATCACAACGATATTATGTTGACGTCACGTCATGTGGTATTTAGCGCCAAGTACGCATCAAGAAATAGTGCTTTAAAATTTCATGAAATATTTTACTTAATAACATGTTTAAACGAGATGTCACATTGCAAAAAATTTTTGATTAATTTATAATCATGCTGAATTAGTTATTCGCTTTGCAGAATAATTCGCAATAATTTTCGCTCGAACTGAATTCTGCCGCAAGACGTATTACCGTTTCCGGTTCTGGCGTGTTTTAACAAATACCTACTATTGGCGCCATGCTTGCGCGAAGAAACAGTTCCATCATATTTGATATAGATGTTACCATAAAGAACATATTAGAATCGAAATAATTTATAGCAAACAGTGCTTTATTACTATTTATACACTCGTGTATAAATAGTGATTAAACATTGTTTTGCTATAAATTATTTCTTAATTGTGCTGTCTGAGAGTTTGGCATTATACAGAGTCATACAGAGTGTCATTATCACGTTGATATGAGCATTATAGGCTATTAACTTTGTATGTGGATATATGCACGAGTTCTGCAGCGGTAATATTGCGCGACTTAAGGAGCGCAATATTGTTCGCGAAAGAACGAGTGCATATATCTACATACAAAGTTGATAACCTTTTTATTACATATCCACTATCAAATGATTAATTTATATCTTAATTATCGTTCTGTCACGAAAGACAGGAAAAAATACGGAAAACAATTCTCCGAAAACGCAATAAACAAATCAAACTGACGCGCATTAATATTTTCCGCGAACATGACGTCAACTTGTTGTCGCAACGTGCGCGTGGACGCCATGGACGTCACGCGATTCTTTCCATTACAACGTTAAGAAAATATTCCACGTACTATATTAGTCCAACTCATTACGTAATTATAACTTTCATTTCATTTCAGTCTGATAAATTACTACGTGCCAGTATCTAATAGGTCAGATTAATCAAAGTGTAAAAGTAAACAAAATGTTGCATAAATTACAAATTAAACAAACACACAATAGCAACAAAAATCTAAAGAAACGAGATCCGCAATGGACGGACCGTCAGGGGAGATAACTAGAGTCACGGATTGGGACTAGTCCGATATGAAAGCGTTCAACGTCATGATATGGAAAAATATTGCACGATCGCGGTCCATTGAAACCCAATGGAAAATAATTTTAGGTATGTAATAATCGTTTTTATTTCCTCTCATGTATGATTTACAATCGTGCATTGTATACTGACTATACTGACATAATTTTATATAAAACCTAAATGTGTGGAGCAACACTAACGAGTTTTTACATTGTTCACATTGTTTTATCGTTTTTTTTTTTTTTTGTTTTTTGGGTTTTTTTTGTTGTTTTTTTGTTGTTGTTGTTTTTTGTTTGGTAGTCGCTCTAATATTCATGCGATGATTATATTTATTGAAATTTTTTTTTTTTTATTTAATTTTCATTTTTTCATTTTTAAAACCTCTTATAAAGTTCCTGCCCTTTCGGACAATTGGTATCAAAATGCACGAAAAAAAAAAACGATCATAATTACGGATAAATTGAATGGGCGGATTAAAAGAAGTAAGGTTCATTCTAATGTTTGAAATCTCAAGGAATTTTAATCAAACTTCAACTTCATACGTTAACTTCGCAAGAGACGTTGAAGGGGAAGACGAAGGTTGAAATCTCAAACTCTCTATTTACGTTAATGGGGAATAGAAACGAGTATGTAATAATTGTATTTATACGCGTACTTCAGCGTTGCAGCATTTCCGAATGAAGCAGATTGAAGTGAAATCCGAAAAACTTCCTTATTTTTGAACGAAACGTATATCTATGATTGTTTTCAAATTGTTTTGCGCCAAGAGAAAAATTTACCTATTAATAATGATTAAGAAGTCAAACAATCGTGGTAGGAATAGACTGATATTGAATTGGAAGGATATTTTTTTCTGGTATTCAGGCATTGTAAAACCCTGCCTTATAACGTATCCAATTAAAATAAAGCTCCGCTCGTATTTACAACAGAATAAAATACTTTAATCTTAGGATAATCTTTCGGTCACGGGAGCATTTTCAATAGATGTGAATATCTCTGCTAAACAACGACAACGACATTACTTATTTGGGTGTTTATTATTATTTGCATGTCTAGTAAGAGTGATCTCCCTTTCTGTTGTTTACAACCAAGGTTTATAATCTGCGGTTGAAGTAGCTTCCGCAAATTAAAGACACGGTGATTTCAAAACTCTTCAAAAAAACGCGAACATTTGGCACCGTGAATATATCCCGCTAATAGATACAGTAGTCTAAAAAATAATTTATGTTATGTTAATGCATGAAATACTGTTGTTTTATTTTATGTTATCTAGTGAAATTTCTCTATATCACTCACTGTGCCGAACTTCTATATTTTCAGGAAAAGTTATCTCCTTTGAATATTTTTTTTTTTGCTTTTAGAATTACTGGTACCCAACGGTTATCCTAAAATTCAAGCTAGACAAAATTCAGAGCAAATTCAGATACAAAGAAAATGTTTTATTTCTGTTATACAGTGCTTTTTCACCAAACTTCCCATAGGCCTTTAAACTAACCATAGGCCTTAAAATCAACCACATTTTTCAGGTGTCGATAATAAATTCGCATGTTGTGAACAAAACACTTGTAATGCTTGGACTTTTCCTTCCGTCTAGAATTCATTCCATCCATAACTTTTGTGATCTGCCGACCCGTCTGTTGATACTGTGTATTGGATTAATATACGGATTGTACAGATATTTGTAGTAACTTCTCGGAAATTGTTATTGAAATCACTGTCAAAATCCCTTTGTTGCATTTATCACATTTGGGATAAGAATTTCATTCTTTTAGAGCAATGCTTATTTCTAATTTGAATGTCTACTGGTAAGTACTGTTTAGTTGTTCTTTTTTAACTAATAGTGCAAAATATTGAATGACTGTGATTTATTGGAGAGTTTTTCAATTTGATGGATATATTTCTGGTTTCTGGTAAGTTGTTAGAGGGCAAGTTTTTTTTATCAGTCAGCTCATGTGATGTCCTTTGCATACCTCGTCTGTAAGGAGCCTGAATATTTATGGCAGCTTGGACAAGTTGCATGTCTTTGATGTCCTGTTTAAGAGCATAACGAGCAGCAGTAGAGAGAACTTTGATCATACCTGATGGATAATGTCTTTTGCAAATGGCCTGTGAGGTTGTTTAATGTATATTTCTAAAAGTAAGCCTTTCCGTTCTGTACGGGCTAGTGTAATGTACAGCATCGGGGTCGATTTTAGCTAATCCATATTCAATATAGTATTTTCATTGTTTTGCAACTCTTTGTCATTAAATATTGATATCCCCATTCTGGTGGCATCTCAGGCCATGTTGGTCTTAACATGAATGGAACAGTCACATCTGAGACATCAATATGGCTAGCATTCAGAACATCTGCAGCTGCAGAGGCACTGCGTCTCACTTGTTAATAGTGATCATTCTATAAAATTATTTTCAGCCATTGATTTAAATAGAAGATACAACTGATAGACAAGTAAGGTGGTTTTTCTCCTATGTAATGTATAGAAAATCGCGGTTTTACAAAGTTTTAACTGTTTACCTATCACAAACGCTTTATCATCTGATTGTAAATTAAATGATGTTTGGTCAAGGTACATGTTATCTACATTTTTGAAATGTATATTTGCGCCTTTAAGTTGGCATCCATCAAGGCGCAATGCTCTGCGAATTCAAATTCACTTCGGCACATCTAAAGTTACTTCAGTAGTATTAAAATACGTAAATTAAAAAGGACATTTGACATGATTTTCTTTTAAAACTGTCTGTATTTTGAGGTGGGCAAGCCACTGGCACCAGCCCCTGTATTTTGAGTCGGCAAGCACCGTTTAAATTGTCTAAATGTGATTAACGCAGATATACTGTATTTTAGGTTTTTAACAACGTTACAGAAAAACTTGGATGAACTTCGCTATTGACCTTTTCGGTCTAGCCGACAACATTCTGATTGCCTGATGTGAAAATGTGTCAATCGTCGTGTGTACTACACGTGTTAGATGTATATATGCAACATGAATGTGCAATATGAGTTTTTTTTTCAGATGAGATAAAACATATAAAAATTGTGTAACGTGTACTTGGCATTTTTTTCTGGTCAGATACCAGTGGGGAGAGCTCGAGATACCGTGTTTTATTTGTATTCCACAAGGATTGTAAAGAGAGCTCTATGAATATACACACTTATTTCTGAGAAATAAAAGAAAAATACTAATTTAGAATTTAGGCTATATGGACAATTTTGAACTAATACTAACACCAGAACAAATACAGTTATTAATCTCAAAAGCATTCTCGCAAACCAGATGTCTACCATGGTACCATGTCGAACATCTGATGAATGAGAATGTCTAAAAAGATGCCATAGCATTTTACAAACATACAAAAAGATCAAATATAATGTTGTTACAGTAGACCGTCGGTGAAGTATAACATCTTTTTTCCTCAAAATGTTTGAATATATACATCGATAGATATTTACTATCCATATAATTACATGAATAATACCTATATATATATAGTTAGAAGTCATGCACGCCCTATATTATTGCACTGATTGTTTCTAGAACATCAAACATATACTGGTTAGGAACCAGTATCCAGATAGGACCAGGTTCCAGACACATGAAATGACCTGTTTATTTCGGCGTTTTCCACTTCCAGTCATCTGGATTATTTGGATGTTTGTTCTTCATGTCTACAATAAACCACTACATTACAGGGCTGTATAATGTTAGGTTTTATGATGATACCTCATCTGTGTTAACAAAACAACTTTCTGTCTTCACTGGGCATAAAGATAGCATTGCGCATGCGCAGTAGTTTACACTTGTCGAGGTATCAAGTGGGGAAGAAATAATTAAACAATATACATTTTCTGCTGATAACATGTGCTGCTATTAATTTCACAGTATTAGTTACATAAAATGCAGGGCTGTCTATTTTTGCACTTATTTTATTCTATATCTATTGGAAATATCAAACTTTCGTATTAAACGAAATTCGATTTTTTATAGTAAGCCTCTCTTTGCTTTCGTAGCTGCTATTGTATGTCAAATTATCTTTTATGTGCATTTTGGGAGAGATTAATGATAAAGAAATGTGTAAAAATAGTTTAATCACTTATTTTGATATCTAAATAACGGCAAAATATCGTCGAAATATTTTTCCGGCTACTGGTTTACCTCATGGGGAAAATAACTTCTTTTTGTGACCCCATTTGAGGCCCAATGGAAACCACAATTTACGTCAAAACGCGATGCTGATTACAACATCGGATGCAGACGGAGCTGAAGTTTGTGCAGTACGGATTTATGTCAAATATTTTTTGAGAAAATAATGGAGCCGAGATAGGAAAATGTTTCCGGCTACTGGTTCCAAACCAGTACATGTAAAGTAATGTACATTTCAGCCGAACTGTTTTTCTGTGCAGTGTTGTAAGCTTTTTCAATGCAGGTCGTCAATGATGTTTCTTATTTTATCCCAGTCCACGCTAACAGTTGGGCATCGCTGCATTGCTCCAATTAAAACATCTAAAGTAGCCAAGTCCGCCTCTTGTTTAAACCATTTAAAAAGCATTGCATAAATTCTCCTTGATGTACTATTTGGGTTCTCTTCAATAACATGCTCAATCTGAACCTGTGTGATCCCAAGTTCATGACCCAATGTTTGCCAGTTGTGACCTACGTGTTGTGATACTTTACTCAATATTTTTTCACTAAGCGATGCTTTGGGGATTTCTATCGGTAGTCTATTGTCAGTATACCATTCACTCATCGCTTCTTTGGTGGTGATAGCATGCGGGCCGAGGTCTGGACAAGGGACCCGTTTCGAAGTCTCAGTCTGTTCCAGTTTAATGATAGCTTTGCTACCCCAAAGCCCATGACTTTCTTGATTACAACGGAAGGTAGTAACGTATGGTATGGTATTTACTTCCTTCTCACTCTTCAGCTTTCGAAATTCATGCTTGATCACTGACTCTGCAAATCGACGGAACCTGTCACACTGTTCACTTTCAATATATTCTAATGAACAGAAAATTGCAACCGTTAATTCAATTGTTTCAGTTCTCATATCAGATATGCCAACATGATGTTCGTTAAGTCTTACTACGCATACATTTTTGTACATTAATGGCTTGTCCCGAAAGTGAACGACCGGCCACTTACCGATTGTTCCCGCGATCAGTTTATGGTAGACTGTTGGAACTATTGTTGAGTTGCTAAGTTCAAGCACAAAACGTAGTTTTGTTTGCATTTTCCCGGCCAAAAAGGTTTCAAATTCCTCTTCAGGAGCCTGATCTCTCAATAAACTTGGAACCACATACCATCCAAGACCTGTTGCACATTTTGTGTCTTCATCATATTCGGTAGCCTCAGAGATGATGTAGTGTTTTGTTAGAAACGCTAGTAATATTTTCTTGTGTTCTGTATACATAGATTCAGGATTTTTACTCCACTGTCTGTCAATTAAAGGCATTTCCAGTCTTCCTTCAACTTGAAGCTTTGTAAACAATGGCCGAATTTCTGGATCATTCTTGCAGAAACGTGCACTTGTAATGATGCATTTGAAAGCATCAATCAAGTATTGCGGATCCAGCACGACGTGTGAAGATATTGGTTCCTCGTCAAAGTAGATGAACGTTCCCTTGGCATGATGGTACTGGAGAAAAAGTTTCACTTGTTCAGCAGATCTTAGTGGATATTCATTTGAAGCATCGATTTCCATTACAAATTGAAAGGAGATTATTTTCAAACGAACCTTTTCTTTCAGAGACTTTTCCAGCTGAATCCACTGTGCTGGAATTTCTTCTGTTTTTGCTTTTTCATTACCGATGTAGTAGATAGCTTCACGTAACTCGGATACACCTTCATCATTTTCAGAAGTATTATCTACTGCAAAATCTTCGCGGTAAAGATGATTTAAGAGTTTTGTACCATCAAAAAGGCTTCGAATATTTTCAAAGAAAGTCTCCACTTTTCTACTGACATCTCCTTTTAGTTTATCTTTATGTGTTCCAACAAGTATGACAGTAGGTTCAAATCCGTTTTCCGATCCGACGAAGGAGTGAATGGAGTTCAGCCAAAATCTTACAAAATATTCCATGCTCCTTTCATGCGACTCAGTCGGGAAGTCTTGATCTACTGCTATTTCATTTAGGTTGGATGTTAAATCTAAGACCAAGAGATAGATCGCCTTCCTGCTGTGAAACATTGTGTGTGTAGCGTAGAATATGAACTGCCCACCAAAGTCCCAAAATTCGATCGACGTGTCCATATCACCATTGGACTCTGTTGAGTTCTCTTGACTCAGCTCCAGTGCAAACCGCATTTTACCTTCTTCTGACAAAATGGAACGCTTTTCTAGCATATTCGCTGATATTCCTTCGTGACATCCATCATCTGTACTACTTCTAGACGTTTTAGATCCAGAAATTGTATCGCTCTGTTTTTCATGCTCTCCACTAATTTCAAATGCTTCTTCAGTTTCCGGCACATTCTCGTTTGTTTTTTCATCGTTTTCATCGCCCGAACACGAATTCTGCTCCATTGCTTCAAGAAATGACAATTTGTCCTTGAAATATTCTTTAGTAGATCGAGCAACAGCCACCAGTCGTTTCATGGTCCCCGAAAAATCCAGGTCATCGGAATTATTGTAAGAAAGTTTCCCTTCCAGTGTTCGCTGGCAGATATAGTGTTCAACATCTATTGCATTTGTACTTTCAACGTTCTCTATGCTCTTTTTAAGAATCCGTCTCATCAGGGTTGTCTTTCCTTGCCCATAGTTTCCGACAATATTCACGCGGATGGACCGATCAAGCTCTTTACCTTCTAATAAAGCGAGCCTATATAGTTCTAGTGTGTATGGATCTTGCTTAAGTTCTTCTGGAACTGGAAAGTATTACAAATTAAATCTGTAAAACTATTAAGCATGTGAAGTGCGTGTTAGAGTTCAGATAAGTTCAAATTCTAGGACAGTGAGAATAAATTAATGGTGATTTTTGGGGAACAATTAGCAAAAAAGATACTTGTACTAGTATAACTTTTTGTTAGGTAGGTAATGAACTGTAATGTCATTTATCGATGTAAATATGTTTTAAGCAAAGTAATGGGACATTGAATATCTGTCATCCGTAAGTCTAGAGCTAAATTTCAGTTTTAACAGTGGATGAACATTGGCACAGTAATGATGTTTCTGATAAACTGGATCAGACCTAAGTTTAATTTAAGGTAGTAGATGTGTAATAGAGTACCTCCTTTTTGAAGAGTATTCAATTCCTACCATAAACCCACATTTACTGCAATTCTCGGGGGGGGGGGGGGGGGGGGGGGGGCGTAGGTTCAAGCCCTACTGGGACCAAATTTTTTTCCCCCTTATTTTCGATTTTTTCTAGTAAGTTTTTACTTCTTTCAAGACTTATGATAGATTTATTGTACAAAAATGAAAAAAAAACATTTGATAAGCGATTTCTTGCTGTTCAAAGTGAATTTACTACTTAAACAGAAGGGGTAGAGTTACACATCTGTAAAAATATTGAGTTACATGTGGTAAAAGTTCTCTATTTTGCTTCCATTCTTTAGATTACATATTGTGGAAGAAATTTAGGTAGGTTTTACATCTGTCCCAAGGTAATTTTTGAATGAAGTAAGCAAAATTCAAAACAGAAACAAGGATTTGACCTTATTTTTTCAACGTTGAAATAAGAATTCTGTATCATTAAATCCGTTTACTTGAGGAACACTATATAAAATGATATCCACATTTCTATTTTGTGTTTAATAATTGTTTAACAAGAGTTTGATGATTCTTTTATTAAAATTAATGGTAAAATGAGTTCTCTGCAAACATTTTATATAGCGGCCATCACTTTGAAATTTTTCTCTACTTGAGCTAGAGGAGATACCACAAGTTATACAAAATTTAGAAAAAACGGCATGGTAAAAGTTGTTTAAAATTTGCAATACAGTGCAAAACACGGTCATCTTTAAGAATATACCATGCAAATGCCATTTTGTAAACATTGCTATTACACCTCTACTACCTTAACTGAAATATTTTCTACAAAGATGAAGGGTATAACATTAACACAGTCGTTTTCACTTAACATATTTAACGATTTTTAAGTAAGAAATGGTTATACATATTGTAACAATGACAGTTCAATTGAAAGCTACGTATATTTACCTCTGTTCGCGCTTTTAGGTGTGTTCCAACCAAAGTACTGTAATTAATAGAAGATATTATGTTAGTTGATTATACTGCGAATATGTATCACTTCGAATCTTACTACAAATAGTAAGTGAGTCATAAACATGCAATGCTTCCTGTTCAGAAACAAGGTAGTGCTTGAGCATCCAATGAATCGAAATTCAACAGGTGCTTCTATACTTTACTAGGTACTTCCAAAGCGTCAATGTTTCTAAGACACCCTGTTCTTCTTAAGTTCAGATACAAAATATCTAGGGCTTCTTATTTAAGAAATGAAATGATTTTTTCGGTGTTCATGCGAAATGAACGACAGAATAGGATCGGCAAATCTAAGTATCGCGCTAGCGATTCATGTTTAGTTTAATTTAGTCCGATCTATTTCACTTAACTAAATAATTCAAAACATCATACATACTACCATCTATCTGTAGATAGTAATTCTAAAACATCAGAAATCTATACAATTAGATAAGACGATTGTTTTTTCTGTAATATATTAATAAATGTCATACACACCGGGTATATCCAGTTAAACATTTTCCCTGTTGATGTCCAGGCAATTGCTTTGTTTTCTTTTTTAACCTGAAAACATTTTTGATAAGTTTAATAACCCTTCTGATATTTTTCCACCACAGTTTCGATTTGTGTTTGGCCTACTTAGCGATATTTGGCTCTAGCTGTGTTTTCTGTGCTCATCTACCCTAACCTTTTAATTTTGATTTATACTACCTTAAACATTTAGACTTGGGACAAGTATGACATTTCATTTTGACGTCAACCCTATTTCACTTTAAAGGTAGAACTGAAATGTAAGGAAAATGGTGAAGACGATATTTTGATAAAATTTCAAAATTGTTCATGGGAATATTACATATATCTGGTTATTGTGTACCTATAAAAGTTTTCTTACCTCTGGAATATCGACCGGGTTCTGAAAAATACAAAAAACGTTAACAGTTTTGGCCATAAAATTAACATTTTGATCAAACACATATTTAGGCTTACTAAACAGTAGCAACTTTATTGGCCCAGAGTAGATTAGCCTCTTTAAAAGCTATAACGTGCACAACAGCTTTCACTATTATGTACGGCCTGCTTATTGGCTATCCGTCTACCGTCAGGTTTTCTAACTCATCCGATGACGCGGGGGACTATTCCCGAAACGTTTAATAGTGAAGGTTATAAAGAAAATAGGCTGGAATTGTGCACTTTTTAGAAGAGTTTGGATCTTTATCTGATATGTTGCTATTATCTATAAGGAAACATTTTAGATGTAGAACCACCTCTGCCCTCCCTTTTATGGTAAATAATAAGGGTCAGAGATATGTCCCTTGAAATCATTTAAAAAAGGCATAGGTATACAAAATTGACCAGATACCTATTTATGTAATATAAATGCCCCATCATTTTATGCGAAATGTATGTCGGAGGAAATTATTAATCAGTCTGGGTGCTCAAAATTGAAAATAATGTGCTTATATGAGAGTTACGGCCCTTGAATTTGTCAAATTATAGAAAAATTGGACAACATTTATATTGGTATATTTAGAGTTTGGTTTTTGAATAGTTTTGTTCAGCTACATTTCCGAAAACGATGTTATAAGTAGTAAAAGACATGCTAATGGGTTGTGAAACCCTATTTTTATGCCCAACTTCGAAGAAGGAGGGGTATATTGTTTTGCAGATGCCGTTCGGTCTGCCGGTCGGTCGGTCGGTATGTTGACCAATCAGTTTCCGGTTGATAACTCAAAAACACTTGTGCCTAGAATCATAAACTTGATAGGGAGGTTAGTCACAACCAGCAAATGATCCCTATTGATTTTAAGATTAGTAGGTCAAAGGTCAAGGTCACAGTGACTCGAAACAGTTAAACGGTTTCCGGAGGATAACTTGAGAATGCTTAAGCCTAGAATCACAAAACTTGATACGGAGATTAAACATGACCAGTAAATCACTCTTACTGATCTTGAGGTCAATAGGCCAAAGGTCAAGGTCACAGTGACCCGGAATAGTTAAACAGTTTCTGGACGATAACTTAGGAACGCTTAGGCCTAGGACCACAAAACTTGATATGGAGATTAAACATGACCAGTAAATCACTTCTATTGATCTTGAAGTCAATAGATCAAAGGTCGGTCCGGGCGTCGGTATGTTGAACAAACAGTTTCGGTTGATAACTAAGAACCTTGGCCTAGATCCTAAACTTATAGGGAGTTATACAACCAGCAATAATGATTCCTTGATTTTAGATAGTAGGTCAAAGGTCAAGGTCACAGTGACTCGAAAAGTAACGGTTTCCGGGTGATAACTCAGAATGCTTAAGCCAGAATCACTAAACTTGATAACGGGATTAAACATGACCATAAATCACTCTTATGATTTGAGTCAATAGGCAAAGGCAAGTCACAGTGACCCGGAATTTAAACAGTTTCTGACGATAACTTAGAACGTTAGGCCTAGGACCACAAAACTTGAATGGAGATTATAACATGACCACGTAAATCATTCTATTGATCTTGAAGTCAATAGGTCAAAGGTCAAGGTCACAGTGACCCGGAATAGTTAAACAGTTTCTGGACGAAAACGTAGGAACGCTTAGGCCTAGGATCACGAAACTTAATAAAGAGTTTTATCATGACCAGCAAATTACCCCTGTTGATTCTGATGTTTGTAGGTCAAAGGTCAAGGTCACATTGACCAAGAAAAAGTAGACGGTTTCCAGATGATAACTCAAGAATACTTGGTCCGAGGAACATGAAATTTGATAAAGTGGTTGCTCATGACCTTCAAATGACTCTTATCGATTTTGAGATCAGTAGGTCAAAGGCCAAAGTCACAGTGATCCAGAACAATTAAACCGTTTCCGAACGATAACTTTAGAACGTTTAGGCCTAGAATCACGAAACTTAACAGGGTGGTTGATCATGACCAGCAGATGAATTCTGTTGATTTTGAGATCAGTAGGTCAAAGGTCAAGGTCACAGTGATCTAGTACAGTTGAAATGTTTGTGGATAATAACTTGAGAACGCTTGGGCCTAGAATCACGAAACTTAATAGGGTAGTTGATCATGACCAGCAAATGACCCTGTTGATTTTGAGATCAGTAGGTCAAAGGTCAAAATCACATTGACCCGGAACAGTAGAACATATTTTGCCAAATAACTTGAAATGCTTTGGTCTAAGATCAGATTTGATACAGAAGTCATTTATGACTGGTAAATGACATTTAATTATTGATTTGAAGTCAGTACGTCAAACGTCCAGTGCACGGTGACCAAATAATTTTTGCAGTTACTGACAGTACAGAAATATCCAACAGTTTTTCTTCAGGGTCAAAAACAGTTCAAAACTTCAGATCAAGGTCAGATATGAATAGAGGCCTATAAATTATATAAACATAATTATTAACCATAAGCTTGTCATCATTATAAAAGCTTTAAGTTATTCCCTTTATGGCAAGCCAATTGTCCAATATTTACGTGAACCCGGTCGAAAAACTAGGATTAACGATCGATAAACTAGGTTTTTCGAACGTAAAACTATGTTTTTCAAATACTAACCTACATTTTCGAGCGAAAACGTAAGATACCGGGCGTGAACTATAGTTTACGCTCGTGAACCCAGGTCTACGTTCGATAAACTAGGTTTCTCGACTGAACTATGAATTTCGGTCGTTATCCTAAGTTTACGAGCGTGAACCTAGGTTTACGAGCGTGAACCTATATTTACGAGCGTAAACCTGGGTTCACGAGCGTGAACCATGATTTATGAACGTGAATCTATGTTTACGACCGTAAACTTGGGTTTATGACCGTGAACATGGGTTTAAGACCGTAAATATAGGTTCACGCTCGTAAACATAGGATAACGACCGAAATTCATAAGTCAATCGAAAAACCTAGTTTATCGAACGTAAACCTGGGTTCACGTTCGTACACTATGGTTCACGCTCGTAAACCCAAGTTCATGGTCGAAAACATAGGTTCTCGCTCGTAAACATAGGTTCACGTCCGTAAACTATGGTTCACGGCAAGCCAATTATCCAATAATTACGTTCTTGGTCGAAAAACTAGGATTATCAAATATTAACCTATATTTACGAGCGAAAACACAGGATAACGGTCGTAAACCATAGTTTATGTCCTTGAACCCATATTTACGTTCGATAACCTAGGTTTCTCGATTGAACAATAAATTTCGGTCGTTATCCTAAGTTTACGAGCGTGAACCTAGGTTTACGACCGAAAATCATAGTTTTGTTCGAGAAATTTAGTTTCTCGTAAACATAGCTTCACGCCCGTAAACCTACGTTCACGCACGTAAATATAGGTTCATTTTCGTAAACTTTATTTTACGGTTACGGCCGTAAACCTAGGTTCACGCTCGTAAACCTATATTCACGCTCGTAAACATAGGTTCACGACCGTAAACATATGTTTACGGCCGAAATTGATAGTTGATTTGATAATCCTAATATATCAATCGTAAACCATGATTTACGTTCGATAAACTTGGTTTCTCGATTGAACTATGAATTTCGGTCGTTATCCTATGTTTACGACCGTAAACTTCGGTTTACGAACGTGAACCTACGTTTACGAGCGTGAACTATAGTTAACGACGTTATCCCATGTTTTCGCTCGAAAAAATAGGTTAGTATACCCAAGTTCACGTTCGTAAACATAGGTGCACGTTCGAAAATGTAGGTTCACGTCCGTAAAGTATGGTTCACGGTCGTACACATAGGTTCACGTCCTTAAACATAGATTCATGGCCGTAAACCCATGTTCATGCCCGAAATTGTTGATTCTATAATCCTAATATACCTACCGTAAACCATGGTTTACGTTTGATAAACTAGGTTTCTCGATTGAACTAATAAAAAGTATGAGTTTCGGTCGTTATCCTATGTTTACGATCGTTATCCTATGTTTTCGCTTGTGGGTTCACGCACGTAAACCATAGTTTACGAACGTGAACCTATGTTTACGACCGTGAACTTGGGTTTACAATCGTGAACCTACATTTACGAGCGTGAACTATGGTTCACGGCGTTATCCTATGTTTCCGCTCGGAAATGTAGGTTAGTATTCGAAAAACCTGGTTTTACGTTCGAAAAACCTGGTTTATCGATCGTTAATCCTAGTTTTTCGACCTAGGGTTCACGTAATAATTGGACAATTGGCGTGCCATATCCCTTGATGTAAACTTATTGTTTGCAGGACATGATTTTAATAAAACAATATTATACATGTGACAGTTCAAATTCAAGTTAATCAGGAGTCAAAGGCAAAAATAATCTTGTAGTATCCGCAAACGCATAAAAAATGTCAAAACCTTTCTCTGTCGATCTACATGAGTACAATGTATTTGAAATATGATTTTACTGTTGCTTAGAGCCGTCGACATCACATTTTGTTGTTTCTATTTCAAAGGTCATGTCACCAAATGAAAAAAAAATTGACACATTAGATACTTTTATACACTGATTTCTATATCAACTATTTTAATATTCTATAAACTTTGTAAATGAACACAATGTTAGAGTTTCTTTTTGTCAACAGAATAAAGGTCAATGTTATCTGAGAAGAATTGCATTTTGACATTCTTATTGCTTTTCACAAGTATTTAACCAATTATTATTTTTGTACAAATATTGCGGTAGCCGTTGTTCAGTTCTCATGATATTACTTTACTTTGATTTCATAATGTTTTAACGCCAATTGTATATGCCACATATTTTGTCTGTCCGCCTCAAAACATGACTCAACATTTTGTCTCATACATGCATATAGTGTTACGGTCCAGCTATGTTTCAACTCAATTAATGTGCGTATCTGTGGTAACGTGTCAACGGCTGCTGGACTCGTACAGTTGATCTGTTATCAAGACGGACTAATATTCGATCACAATAATTACAGAATACTATATTCTAGTATCTGTAATGGTCCTGCGAGCTCGTAGAGGTGATCTTTTACCCAGACAGACAAAGACTTGATCACAAAATTACAGAACACTCAAAATTCAAGCATCTGTAATGGTTCTGTAAAGCTTCTGTAATATTAGTGTAGGTATGCTGAGGGAAGAAGATAAATGCTTAGGCTACTTAAGTGGGTCTGTACCCAGTTATCAATAGAAAGAAGAGCAATACTGTTCCAACTTTACTGATTTTAATAGATGCCTATACTCTGGTTTTACGACTTGATGATTTCCAACATATACGAAAAATATATTCGTGAACGTATAATTTATGCTTCGAAACGGCGCACACTTCTGACGTTCAAAATCCTCCGTAGAAATAGACGAAGTTTGGTTAATAAATATTATAATACGGCTTTTCTATATAAAGATCGTGTTTGAGTCAGTGACCATTATTAAATGCGAAAATAATTATAAAATAGATCATCTACGTTTCGAAAAATGCGTATCAAAGTCTAAATATTGCAGACCAGTTATATAGTGTTCTAGCTTTAGTCCAAAGAGGTAAATGAAAAGTCAAACTGGTTGAAGTACCATTTAATTTCGTAAATTACTGTTCTTTAGCCGTAACGTATGCTAGAAAGCTGTTGTAAAACTGACTGCAATCGAACATTTCCAGCCCTATTTATACTAAATCTAAGGAAACGAACAAGTACTTGTTCGGAAAATGTTCGACGGTTCGTTTTAGTTGACGTCCAGTGTTCGACGTTCGAAAATCGCTCGATTGACGTTCGGAAACGATCAATTTTTGTACGGACGAACGCTGTCAACCAACCAAACCAACCAGAGAAAATACGATCTCAAGCTAAAACTGAATGAAACTTTGATAGAAAATTACTGTTACAAAGAGAAAAGGCTTTCTTAAAATGATTAATACCATGGGATTTCCACCAAAATAAGTCTTTTGCCGAAACATAGTGATTTACAGTAATGTAAACAATACACTGGAAACAGTTGCTAATGACAACGGAAGTTATACAATCCCATCATGCATCAATGATCATGGCTGACGTAAACATGAAACCTACATGTGAAATAACAATAAATGCAGCTTTCTTGCAAAGTGTGCGCCGTTTACGAGTTAAAACACTGGTAATCATTAGATATAATAACATATTTCATAACCCTAACTGTTTATAGCGTGACATAAAAGATTGTTGGCAAAATAACCATAATTTGCATCACAACAACAACAATAACAACATGTTACAATACGAAGGCAATGGTAGGGTATATCATTATTGAGCTAAATTTAAAAACAAGTGTCAATGAGAATCTACAAAACGAGTTGTCAGGTGATTAGAGGGGCGTTATGGCCCTTGCATTTATTCACATTTTCATGTTCTTCACATTTTATCGTCATTTATAAAAAGCATGATTGATACATGCGAAAATCAGTGCCGCGAAAATGTCAACTAATGTATAGTTTTATTTTTTTGTTTAAAGCTTGTCTTTTTGTATTCAGCCCGATAAAACAAATTTCATTTCGTCGATGATAACATCTGAAATTTGTCTTCAAATATGTTGCGTGATCTTTTAATTCTTATATACGTAATAATTTTAGCATGTCGTCATGTGTAAAATCTGTCGTTAGTTTATCTATGGTGGCTTATTTAGGATGTTTCGTGATGTTGCGTTGTCTTGCGCGCGGTTTATGCAACACGCTGCTGTGTGTCGTCCTAGCACACACGCCATCACACAATAACATAATTTTGAAAGTTGTGTGTGTTGTTTTCGTATGCGCGCCAACGAAACAAAACGAAACTGATAAAGATACATAGAACCCGACAGAAGGATACATTTGATTTCGTATCTAGAGTAACGGAAAAAACTTTCATACATTTGATGGTTTCTAAATCTTTCACTGGAAAATAATAAGGTGCAGCTGTCGGCGAGAAAGTGTTTTCTTTGCAGTGAAGAGAGAATGTCATTCAGTTGCTCAAAGTTATTTATCAATGACTTATCGATGAAAAAACTGATAACTTGTTTTGTAAAGAAAATTTCTAAAAAGAAGTTGGAAAAGCATGCCAGTAATATTTTTAAGCAAACGCAACGAATGGCAAATAACGTCACGGTGTAATCATTATAATTTTGGGTACAATAAACTCTTGTAAATAAGTCGATTGTCAGCAGTTTTGCAAAAGTTTGATAGAATGTTTATTATCTTAGTTTTCTTATTTCTATTACTTTTCAAGGGACAGTTGTAAGTACTCGAAAAGCCGTCAATTTCTGTAATAATGTTACTGATGCGAAACCAAGGTTACTGATGCGAAACCAAGGTGCGGGGAACATCTTAAAATCAGGACTAAGCCTAATTTTCGGTATCAATTTTGCATTAAATGTGAAAATGACATAACATGTTTTTCTTAGATTTGTGTTCATAAAAAAATCTGATAAGAAAATACCAGTTTTATCTGGGTTGAAGCAATTTTCACGAAATGCGATTGTTTCTTTATATGTTAGAATGTACTAAATGTCTCCGCTACTATTTTCAATGTAAAATGACAATGCATAGCATTTTCTTGTCAGCATTTTCAGCCTTTCACTTCTTGCGAAATAGTCCTTGTTTTGAAGGTCTGTCTATAGACGATCAATAAATAACAAAAATATTGGCTTTTCCATGATGCAGTGACGCCATGGTCACGTAACTGTGATACATGATGAAAAACGATAATATTGCGTAGGAAAACATCAGCAGGTACCTTCATTTACTTTCATTCTACACAGCGGGTTCTACACAAACTTGGAACAATATAACGTTACGTAGCTTTAAATCATCCACAGACATTCTTCTTTACAAAGAAGTATCAATACAGCATATATCTGGCATGAAAATGACCTTTAATAGGCGGGAAAATAGCACTATATACTGATATGGACTACTTTCGGTGTGGACACGGAGGCATAATCGGCGAATTACTACCTTCGTTCCTTATTTGAATACTCTCTAAAGAATCTCCACTTTCTTTTGAGTAGTGAATAGTTTCGTCAAGCTCGCCTTGACGCTATGTTTGCCTTATTTTATATGAACGTTTTATTGAATATCATCTGCATGTTTTTTATCAATATTTACAAATGAATACGTGCATACTAGCAATTAATAGAATTTGTCTCGGTCCAGTGGTTTTTGCCGTAAGCTTAAGAACATTGTATGAGAAAATTGCAATGAAATTGTCAAATAATAATTTCAGAAAGTCTACTTATGACTACATTGATATTTTATCCACTTTTATATCAATTAGTGTTGGCACGGCTCCAACCTTGTTCTTTACATGCATTTTTACAAAACAGGTCAATGTCTACATGTTTTACATGCAGAATTGCTTAAATCAATACATATATTTTAAAAACCCTTTAGAAGTCGGCGAGTCTTTGGCAAGGGGCTTAAACTTAGCCAACGCCAATAGTTAATTTTTCATCCTTGTTCATCCGTACCCCCACTATGGTCGTTTTCATATCATTGGATAATTTGTAAAATAATACTGGATTTCTAATTTTCAAAGTGATGATTACATCTTTGATGGGATTCAAAGGCTTTTTTTCTTACACTAAAACGTTCGAAATTCGCTCTCCGTTGACCCCGAGAAACAAACATTTTCGCTGGGAGGCCCTGTACCCTCACCAGCAAAAGGGAAACCCCTCCCGCATCTACCCCCATCTGGACCCCTCCTGCAAAAATATCCTGGATCCGCCCCTGAGACTAGACATTGTCAACCTTCAGTCTGTTTGTAGAAATGATAATTACTGTACAAAATACATATTGCAGACATTTAAACTATTTAAACCTGATGGAGCTCTGTTATATATCAAATAAATGTTATTATGCCAATAACAGCCTTCATTTAGGGGTTTTAGCATGCCTGCATCTTAAGCATGACAACAGACCAACTTTATGACCTCCGCTGACGTCGTTGATAAGCTTAAATGTTGTAATCGTCAGTTATATGAAGGAGTGCCTGTCTGAACATTTTGCACACAGTTTTACTAGTACACCTTACAATTTCAAGTTTTCAACGAGTCAGTTGGACAGCTTATTCACAGGAAATGTATTCTACATTTTAAATAGCGTTCCGAATACATGAGGTTAGGTGAAGCATTTCGGGCAAAAGGAAGCGACCTAAAAGACTTTATTCATACCTAAGGGCAGGTCCAAATCCAGAAATATCTATATTAGATGGTTGAAACGAAGGTGTCACAAGCGAGACAATATTATTGCCAAAATAGTTGGGTGCAACTTTGGTGAGTATAGGACACTCCGCGGCTATAATATATGCATTACCTTGGACGACATTTCAAAGTATTCAGGTTTATCTCGGATTTTTTTTTTGAAAAACATGTGGAACAAATATCATTAATTGTTTAGCTGTTCCTTTGCATAGGATACATATTCATCCAGTGCTTTAATAAACAAGAACTGTCAAGAAGTCACGAAATCGCAACATCTATAAAAATATACCTACAACTGAAACTGAAAGTACTTTTTGCCTGACTGCCTAGCTGTGTTCCTCTTTGTGACCTTGTAATACTTCGCATTTCTGTACAAGACTGACGATAGACACACGGATACAGGATTTACTTTTACACTAGGTCTTAGAAACAAAACAACCTTTTTATATCAAAGTATTAAGTAGAACATATTCACAAATAAAAAGTGTTATTATACAATATACATTATTTTCTGTTAATGTGCTATTTACGATAAAAGAAGGGTGAAAGGGACATCAAGTTATGTAATTCATAATGACTGTTTTATTTTGCAGTATAACAAATTCATGCATGTACACACACACACACACAAAGTTCAATATATTATCAATACACAATTATGCATAGAAAGTTGTGCTACAAAAGGAACAAAACTCCAACACAATGTTACTTCCCCTTATCGGTACAGTTTGACAATATTCCTTCACGGAGGTTGCAAAGGGAACTAGAATGGTGCCGACAGAAAATGTTTAATTCAATAATGTTGTCTACCGACGGCTCAATAATGTGTGAACTGCAATACATTTATAACAAGAGGGTCATGATGACCCTGGATAGCTCGCCTGAGTAATATGACCTACATGTTTTAAATGTCAAATTGATACTAAAATATTAAGAAAGTAAGTCAGTAGGTTATAGTTATGGTCACTGAAAGTCAGTTTTAAGATCGATGTGCAAAACTGTACATGTCATCCCAATTTCAAGACTGTAGGCTATCTTAAAAAACAAAAAAGTAGGTCAGTAGGTCACACTCTTGATCACTGCTATTCAGTTTTAAGATCAGTATGCAAAACTGTATATGTCATCCAAATTTTAAGGCTGTGCCTTAAAAAACAAGAGCTCTGTCAAGCGGGGCAATATACGCCCGACCGGTTACATCGGAGATTCGGAGCATAATTTAAAGAACTTGACTGTTGAAGCCCAAAGAACAGGAACAATAAAAGGAAGAAATTCCTATCAAGTCCACAAAAAAAACCTTATCAGGTACAGGTATGTCAAAATACACCTAAAATAGGAGGTACCATCCATGTTGTACCACAGAAAAGTGGTCTCGGGTTTTCCCTACGGCCAATGATAAAAACGTTTCAAAATAATCTACTTATAGCAACATAAAAGGGAAGTAATTCAAATCTGTTGAATTGGTATCACCCGCCGAAAGGGTTTGTGGTGAGGAATGGCAAAAGATATATCCGGCAGAAAGTTAAGGATGTTACTAGGAAGCAAATAATTCCATTAGTCAAAATCAATTTAACAGAAAATGAATGCTTTCTTGGGGAGGGCAGCGGAGGTGACCAGGTGAGGGTATTAAACTTCACATGTTGATTATTAATATTGATGGAAAATTAGAAATGAAAAAAAAAAGAGTATAGGCCGGAGGGATGCATAATCGGGTTGGTAGGCATGACTGAGTGGAGGAGTGAGGTGGGAGAACGGTACAACTTGGCATGTTGATATATATTGATGGAAGGTTTGATTTTTTTTTTAAAAAGGAATGTTTTTTACGCGGGGAATGGGGTGGGGGGTGGGGGGTTTACCAAGGCAAGGTGGTGACCTGGTGTGGGTACATAACTTCATATGTTTATAATAAATGTTCATGGAAAAGAATGAAAGAAGTTACATGAAATTCTACCAACTGGTTAGTTTGTTATGTATAAATCTGTGGAATTTTAAACAATTAAAAGGCAATTAACTCATAGAAAAAATGACCAATCAAAAAAAACCAAAAAAACTTGAAGGGCATCATCGCAGTATGTTGGTTCATATTTATTTCAATTTTTTTCCTTGACCAGGAGCGAGCTGCGATTTGGCCGATAGACACCTCAATCCACCAGAAACTGTATGGAGGCATTGAGGATCTGCGGCAAACCATAAGTTTCATCGAGGCTACTGGTCTGACAGTGTAGTCGCGAACGACAAGAAGAAGAAAATGTAATCCGTAAGGCCATGTGCTCGGGCCTGATCACAATTCTACGAACAAACACATTTTTGTGTGAAAAAAATATTATTGGTTTTTGTCACAAATGCCCAGGTTTATCTCAAATCAATAAAGAAATGATGATGTCTGTATGAAAAAAAAGAGAAAATGAATATTATCTGAAATGATCGACTCTTAAAAGCCTTTTTATCAAATTTATTTGAAAATTGATTGCTCGCAGGAAGTAGATGTTTCATCTAGGTAAGTTTTGGTCACAATTTTAGACAGAAAACTGCTTGCATGTAGCAGCTGTCGATTTTGAAAAAAACAGTCATGATCCCCTAAAAAAAATTTGTTTCTGTCTTCTGTCCGGATTTTCAGGTAAAAGTTGGCATTTATTTTTTTAAGGTGTATACTTCAAAAGAAAGCTTAATCATTTTCAATGGGCGTTTCATTCATCAAAATGTGTAAATCTTCAGAAAAAAATCGCAAAATGATTGTTAAGACAAGCACTAAAATGACGATATTTTGGGTATAGAATGTACCCTAATATACCATACATAGTTACTGAAAATCGTATATCGCTTCCTTATACACCGTACTTAGTAACTAAAAACCGTCTAACGCTTCTTTAGTGGCTGGAAACCATCTAACGCTTCCTAAAACACCATACTTAGTTATTGAAAACCATCTAAAAGCTTCTTTACACATTTTACTCAGTTATTGCAGAACTACTTCACGTAAACAGATACAGTCAAACAAAGGCTGCTATTATTTTATTTCTAAGTGAACTTCTTTGTAGATTTTGTTCAATATCACTACAGCAGGATTTAAGTGCCGTATGGCGACTGTACAATATCTCAAAGAACTTAAATTTGTGTTGTTATATTTTCTGGCCCTAAGAGAACGTGGAGTAAATCTATTTGATGCATTTGTGTTATCGTATTCCGCTTAAGCAGTGCTAGTGAGTTGTGTGGACGATTTCGTTTTCACTCATGAACTGACTCAGGCAAATCGGGTCTGCTAATACTTGCTTGGTTTCTGTTCTATGAGTCCGATGGATTTTATAGATTGGTTTTATTTGCCAAAACACATTCTTCTTAATAAACCAAGTTATTTAAAATCATTAATATATGTTTCCTGACACACATATTAAAAATAAAACGCCCACTGCACGTTTCCTAATACCCAACTACTATGCTTTTAAGATGCAATTAATTCCTACTAATACACTATATTAAGTTATACAAAATAATCAAAATAATCAACTGCTTCCTTATACACTTACTAAGATATAAACACCGAATGCTTCCTCATACCATACTACATTATTCTAAAAACATCTACTGCTTCGTACTAAGCTATACCAAGTTAATAAAAAAACACATCAAAATTCTTCCGAATACACTTTAGTAAGTTATTCAAATTGTCAGAATAATTTGTATTCTTGATATATTGATAACGTAACACATCAGCACAGATAGTGCTTGACTTTCTTTTTAAAGCTAGCATTGCTATAATATTATTGTTGAAATGCTGTAAAAAAAATAGGATTTGGACATTTATGGACGTTTTGGGTAAATTACAGTTTTAGCTGAATCCCAGCATCACACATTATGTTATATACGATAATTAAAGGAAACCAACTATTTGTTAAAGCAAGTACCCGTTGTAAAATACTATGTACTAATTTGGACCAATCAGAAACAAGTTCTATAAATAGCACCAATCAAAGCTCACTTCTGCTAAAGTATAAATAGGTGGATGGATAACAGAGAGATCATTCTGTATCCAGCGACAGAAGAAGACACATCGAGGATTCAACTAATAATAATCATCCCAGTACCTTGATAAGGAAGTATTGCAACTACACCGCCAGGGCGGATAATTTATTTAAAAAAAGACGTTTGAAATTCATAGACTAAAGAAGAGTTGCAGAATTTCAATAATTAAAGGAAACCAACTATTTGTTAAAGCAAGTACCCGTTGTAAAATACTATGTACTAATTTGGACCAATCAGAAACAAGTTCTATAAATAGCACCAATCAAAGCTCACTTCTGCTAAAGTATAAATAGGTGGATGGATAACAGAGAGATCATTCTGTATCCAGCGACAGAAGAAGACACATCGAGGATTCAACTAATAATAATCATCCCAGTACCTTGATAAGGAAGTATTGCAACTACACCGCCAGGGCGGATAATTTTTTTAAAAAAAGACGTTTGAAATTCATAGACTAAAGAAGAGTTGCAGAATTTCAACGAAGTTTTGAGCTATAGGGCTAGCGCATAGGTGTTTTATCTTAAGGGTAGTTAAATGCTAAAGACAATAGCAAATACAGACTGAGCATCGGAAAGCTGAGACAGAGACACAGAGTTTGGTAATCTACTGAGAACGTAGGAGAGATCCAGCTTATAAACGGTTCAGTGTTGTTGGCGAAGTACGCCAAGGCATCGGGGTTATACCTGTATGGTAGTTGAATGCTACATGTGATAGCTTATAGGCGCTGAGCTTCCAGGCGTCAGGGCAATCATATAGAGTCGCAATTTCAATTAAGAGGACAAAGGCCGAGCATCTATGCGATAGAACTCGTATGTTGTTGATTCAAAGACATTGTCTGACGGGAACTTCAAGTATAGAGACTCCAGCCTAAAGGAGTTTGAGCTAATTATTATTAATCGAATTGAAGAATGTTGGTTTGAAACATTTAGTGATTTGCCTGACCCCTGAACTTATCTAGATCATAATTGAAATCATTTACGAATCATAGGTACACGAATCATTTAGACAAGGTAGCCAAAGGAAACTTTATGTACCAGATATTTGGTCTCTCCAGCCCTATGTTTTAACAAAAGAAATTCTATATCGTTTGTCAGCTAGTCTAAGACATAGTCACCTTAGCGACTGGACCCATTTCATTGTTCAAGATACTAAAGGCGAAGGCACTTCCCTGGGTCATATAACTAGCATCCTGATACAAATCCTAAAACACTGTAATGTATCTCATACATAAAGTATACATCTTAGTAATTTTTAAAACATTCAATTCATCCTTTCATTGCAGCAGTCTATGTAATAATTATGTTAAAGAAGGCTATAAATAAGTCTGTAACGTGTGTCATACATACCGTATACATCCAGTCAAACATATTCCATGCTCCTCTGGATGCCAAAGCTTTGTTTTCGTTTTCCTCTTCAACCTGAAAATTGTTTCATTATCTAGTATATTGATGTACACTTTATTTTGGACTAAGAGGTAATTTTGGTTAAGTTCATCACCCGACTTTGAAGAAAATCTTGGTGTTTTTTTTCTCGTTAAAGGAATAAAATTTAAAATTTTAAACTATATTTACTTAATATAATTATAACCATCTCCTTGTTACGCTACGCACAGTATCTGGAGACAATCAATTGTGGGTCACGTTCTGACTACCTTTCCGTTAGCCAATCCGTGCCTTGCATTGAATATTTTGGAAGCGAAAGTAAAATTTAAAAAAAATCTATATTTAGCATGGAATTCCAATTTTCGCCCGCCGTTACATGATTGAAATACTGTTAAAACGGCATTAAAGCCCTGTTCCACGGCTATTCAAATTCTATTGTGTATATGCAACCCATGATTACAATAGGTAACAGTTAACGGCCACGCGCCATACTTTATTTCATAGTTCATAGTCAGGATTTTCATGCTTTTTAGTGAGAATATAAGGTTTAAAGGTAGGACTGGAGCAGGTCTTTAAACACAAAACAAACATACACATTTTCGACATTTGATTAGCACGGGTTTATAATTCTTATGACGACCACATTGTAATTTTTAAATTATGACATATTAAAATAGGAGATAGATATGGCGGAATCTATGTCTAGAAAACAATACGTTATGGCCGATAAATGTGTTTTGTGCAGTTCAAAAGTTTGTGCAATTGTGAAGGTTAAGGACGTACGAGCGTTTTTTTTTCAGGATATCCGCCATTTTGGAAAACGGTTCTTCGAATATTGCTTTCTAACAAAAGAAGTGTCAAAAATCAATGCTAAATAACTGAAATATAGCAAATAATGTACCATTTAACCAAACAGATTGTACTTTTTGGGGAAAAAAAATCACTCTTATTTTTGTCTGGCATTTGCCTAAAATTGACGTAAGATTTACAATGGGGTAGGAGTATGAAATTTCAAATATCTATTAAAGTAGATCAGGTTTGGTTTTGATATTTTCCTGACTGATTCATATAATGAAAAGCTATAAATGAAATAAAAGCTTTTAAGATATAGAACATTGTATTATCTAGAATATATAAATTGAAACAAAAAGAACAAAACATATAAAAATTCAACAGTTTTTTCTTAATAAATCTCCTAGATGCACTGTGACCCCATCATTTTTTTTTCCATTTTGAAGTATTTATGTGTGTCATTAAAACTGCAAAATATTTTGAAAATTCTGACGACAGAATATTTTTTGTAGATCTAAATACGTTTTTTTCCATTGAAAATAAAGTGGGTTGGGTAATTATGTCAACATGTAAAAATGAAAGAGATTTGTTAGTGACATGTATGCTTATGTGGGTGGACGGATAGCTCAGTGGTTTGCACACTGGCCTTCCAATCCTGAGGTCGGGGGTTCGATCCCCGGCAGCTACTCGGGAATTTTCAGAAAAGCTTTTCAGTGTTTCCCACCCAACTAGAGGTGTACTGGTCAGGAACCCAGGCAATCCTTGCGTGTATCAGTGCTATACACTGGGCACGTTAAAGAACCAGGTTGTCTATTCGCAACGAGCTAGGCTAAGTTAGCCGGACAAGCCTGTATCTGATTTCTGATCTGTCTGTCGTGGGGGCTCTTTCTCACTCTGTCCGTCTGGTCAGATCACTCTGTGTCTGTACTAGTAGATGATGAATTATGCGCCCTGTGTGGCTGCATTTGAACTATGTAAAGCGCCTTTCAACGTGAAATTAATCATGAAAAGGGCGCTATATAAATCTGGTATAATAATAATAATAAATTCATAATAAATAACAATATAATACTGACATCACCTTTTATTCATACTAACCTGTAAGAACTGAAACCCTATAACAATAAGTGGGATATTATATGTTTTATAATGTACCACCACTTTGTTTTCAATTTTACAAAATTTCAGAAATGCTTAAACAGTGGGTGAAGAAACTGCCCTATAAAATTAAAACGAGTTCGGTGACCTGTGTATTTTCTTCTCTTGTTTGTCTTGAAAACTAATGTTCTTCAAGCTCACAGAGTATGAAAGAATTATTAACGTTAGAAAAAATGTGTTCCAACATCATTAAACAAACGTTTGTTGAAACGAGTTTGTCTGATTGGTTCAAGTAAAAATAGATTGGTGGAAATAAAAATAGCGATACTGGAAATTCGATTACACCTGAATATTGGCAATGGTCAGATCTTACATTTATGAAGATCGAGTACTATAGTCAAATTTATATTTACTGACCATGTCACTATTTCAGGGATTATCTCAAATAGAAATTGGTTCGCTCTAATTTGAGGTCAATGTGTTAAGTGTTGAGGATATGTGCTGGACTTTGAGTAGATCTAAACTGTATATAGTTATACAAGTTTAAGCATAACAAATGTTCCTTCTAGGGCACATCTATACAAATATATAATGATTATCTAGTAAAATTTTGGTTGCAATGTTTGTTGGTCATCAGTGTGGAGCCCCTGGATCGGACGCAAGGACAAGATCATTCTACTTTATTGACATTCCGTATCCTCCTGTTTAATCAGAGAATCAGTGGCTCATTTGTTAGCAGGCAGTTTGGACTACAACGACAGCGATCCGGGTTCGATTCCCGTACCCAAATCGATTCCCGGTTGCGGCTAATAACCCGACTAGTGTTCAGTGCTGTAAGATTTACTTTACTTGGTACTGTTTCCAACAGTATCGGTCTAGACTGGATGCTGGGGAGGTAAATATGACGCCTGCCATGGGCGCGGCTGGAAATAAATTGTTCCATCCATGCAAGGTGCGGACTTTTGTCGACTACCCATGTTAAATAGCGCCCCTGGAGGCGTTACAATTTGCACCAAGGGTGCGTTTATTTCTGTACCAAAATAAAAAAAAAATCTAAAATTTTGAAAAAGAACTATGTTCTTTTATACTGCCAAAAATGTCAAGTAAGTATTTACACTAGTTATTTAACATAAATTGTTAAAGGAAATTCCTATAGTTTTTATGCGCATCTTTTTCTGCGCAGTTGACACTTTCTATGGAAAACTGAAGTGAAGTCAACATTTGTTGAAACATGTGACAGACAATCTTAAATATCTTGAATGAAATAACATTTTTGATAAGTTTTATCAGTAATCAAATGTTGATACTGGTTTATGTTGTATTGACAAGTACCCTGCCTGACAGGTATCTTGCCATTTTGTGGTTGTTTTCACATATAGCATTTTAGTACAAAGACAGGGTCATTTATATAATGTAAGACAATTGACTTAGTACTGATAAGACAATATCACCTTTCAGATTATTTAGTATTCAATTATAAAAAGAATTAAGAGTCTTTAAAACATTTTTTAACTTCTAGCAGATATACATGTAATCAATTTGGTCAGGTTCGCGCCATTTTTCGTCCGAACAGGTGTTGTATTCAAGCGGTCTTGACATAAAATTTAGCCTTGTGACCCATACATTTTGAGTCATTTTTATGCTCACAATACAATTATTCATACACAAGAAAAACCGGAAAAAAAATCTATGAAAGTTTTTTCAAAACTTAAAAAATATTCTTTACTATGGGTAATTTTCATTGGAAAAAGTTCACAAAAGTGTAAACAAGATTTTTTTTTCATTTGTACCAATTATTGTAAGGATATAGTATTACAAATATGACTATGATATCAAATAAGTATATAATAAAATCTGTAAAAAGAATAAATTTTATTGTGCTGTCTTGATGTATATTTTGGTTGGTATTTATATAAAAAGCAGAAAATTATGAAAATGTTGAAAAATCGCTGGCAGTTTCAGCAACAGTGGGTGTGTTCAAAACAATTGCTCACAAAAACAAGCCTGGTGACCTATTGTTTTTATTTGTTCATTGTTTTCAGCACAAATTATCCTATCTTATATGTGAATTTAAAAAAATTCTGTGAAAGGAAAAATACTGTAGGAATTCTCTTTAAATCCAACAACAAAGTTAATTCGTTACCAATTTCAGTTGAGTAAATACGGCAATAAGACGTTGACCCGATCAATCCTGTACAATTCGACGCGTGAACTTGCTGCGCATATTTAAAGGGTCGCAATGGGGTTTGTTTTCACATGTTAACCATGCGTTCGAAGGCAACTATAATATTTAATTGTTTACATATAAATTTGCTGATATATGTATATCTGTTTGTACATATGTTATGCACCTCAATAAAGGAGGGAAATAAAAGAATAAATCAACCATCCTTGGGTTTAGTAATATGTAGTCTGCGGAGAGTTCGATTAGAGAATCACTTCAATTAGGAAAGAATAGTTTTAACGTCAAAGGTTATTTCTAAGGACATGCTATTTGATTGGCCGGCTTGTAATAACAACAGCTTTCTATGTCAGTTCAATGCTATTATATCATATAGATCCACCCTGGCTTGATTTGTACTTCACATTTAATTACCTCTCAAGAACAGGATCATCAACTAGAGTTGGCTGTAATTGTAAGTTTTGCGCACGACAATCTTCTTATATTGTAGATCTACCCTATATTTCAAAACATTCTGTCGAACTATATTACGTAATTTAAAATAAATCCAGTGATTCCTGCTACTAGTACACAAATGCTTGTAAAGCAACACATGATTTCTATTCAACTATACTACTAATTTCACATTAGATATGAGACAAATCCACTGATATTAAACATAAATCCCAAGCACTTTGATAGCTTAAAAATGTTAAAATATCTTGGTTACTTCGTCAATGAATTGCTTGAGTTTTACAACAGGGAAAAATAAAATCCCCTTTTCTACCTTAAATTTTACATTATTTAAGATATTACAACAGTTCTAGAAGTTCCTACTACCACCCTCAGAGACCTTTAGAATGATGTACAGTTTATATTTAGATACTGCAGAATAAGAAACAATTCACAAGAAAACCTTGTTATTCATTAGCTAAATGAAACATAACCTACCGGAGAAAGCCACCCTAACCATGTTCTAGCTGGTACTGAATTTTGCTCTGTTTCCTTTTCTCCTTTCAAACTCTTACAAAGTTAGCGTATACATTAATATGCTTTTGCAAGATCTAACAAAGCACATTCAATTTGCACTTTTGGCTTTTAAAATTGAAACGATAATATATCAGATACAGATCATCATTTTGGGCAAATAAAATGCTATTTTTGTCCAAAAGCAGTATAAAATGAAATTTAGACTTATACTTTGAAACGGTAATTTAATGTGACTTTTGATTCTGCCTTAAATGTAGTTTTTACATTTCAATGCACGTGTTGATATTACATATGACACATCCAACGTATTTATTTGGAAGAGTAACACTTCAACATCTTTCACTCTTGTGAACTTACTTTTTTTCGATCTATCTTTGATTTTATATTCTTTGCTATCATACAGAATGCCTCGTCTATTCCAACCGATGTTTTTGCGCTCACCTCAATGAATCCAGCTCCAATATCTGCAGCATACTAAAATTTTGAAGCAAGTTTTAGAAATACAATAAAAATGTTTATTGTATCATATATATTTATTTAATGAACAATTCAAATAAACGGAATTAGTTTATACTAATTTGTTTTAGCTCGATTGTGATGAAAGGTTCAATCTTATTGTAACCACTATCAAATCCACTTCCTGGAAAAACCAGTACTGGTGTCATATGAGAAGTCACGGTTGTGACCCCAGTGCGGCTCGAACCCACGACCTCTGGATTGAGCGGCCGACACCTAATCCACTTGACCGCTGCTCCCCTAAATGGAAATGGATAAATTTGTTTAACAAACTATAAGAAAACGATATATAAGAGAATTTAATCATAGACACGGATAAAAAATCTATAAAACGTAACTCGTAGAAACTAGTCTTTGTGATATAGGAATGATAATGGAATGTATGATTGCAAAAGGTGAATTCGCCAAACATATAGTGCATTTCAGAAAACTACGGAAAACCATTATGGCCTCTAATGACGTACGTGTTATACCTATCGTAAGCAGACAGAGCAAACTGGCTGCTAATATAGGTGACCACCTTACGCAGATTGAAACCATAGTACATATTTTGATATGCGGCCAATTTATGTATTATTATAATAAACTCTGGTATTACTGAACGGAAGATACTCCTATATTTACAGATTAACACAAACACAAACCGCGAGTAGAGAATTTAGTAGAAAATGTATTAAATGACCGTTAACTTGGATCAGAAGTAAAAGAAATAGTTGCCGCTGACCGAATGGAGTTAGTTGCCATTTAATGCAGTAATTTAAAGATGGGAAATCGTCGGTGGGAATTCAAATTAACTGTTAATGACGAAATATGTTGAACTGTATATATAGTTAATTTTATCAAATCATGATTAAAAGGAGTCTAAAATAATTAATTTCCTTTCTTTTATGGACGTTACTTTGTATAAAGTATGATCAAAAAGTATATGAAAGAAGCATTGAAAACAAATTTCTATCTATAAGATTTTTCTATTTATCCCTGGGAAACTGCATAGAAAATTATAGTAACGTTGTGAAAATTGACAAACCTGTTCAGCCCTTTCTCTACTGATTGTTCTTGATTCTGCATCAGACTTGTTTCCAACAATTAGAAAACTTGGATCCTTGTCTATTGCTATCTAAAATACAGAACATAATGTAAAAAGAATGGTGTACTTGTCTAGAGTTATAACTAATATAATATAAAAGTTAGAAAACTAGTTATCCATTTTTATCTAACATAATGAGAAACAGTTTGAAACCTTGGGTACAAATATAGTGATATTTAAAGATTAAAATCGAGCCCGCCCGCTTAGCTCAGTAGGGAGAGCGTTGGTCTACGAAAACATTTATCAATAAACACATGGGTAAGTTTTGTATTGGTTAGACCTGAAACAAACTTAATAGTATTTCTGGAAATATTCACTATATGACTGAAGTACTTGCAAAGCAAAAAAGGAAGGCATTTAATTGTATGACGTAGATAATGAATACTTATTTATATTTTTCAGTCTTGTTTCCAAGATAAGAGAACAAATACTAATGGAATTCTTCTGACGCTTGGATGCATTGATAATCAGGTAAATGTTTAAGTAGGAATACGCAGTCTTTCAGAGTCAAGTGGTCTAGTTCCTTGGTAGTCTTATATATATTTCAAGTCTTGCGTATTTACGGAAATTACTTGATTTTTTTCTCCTCTAAATTATTATAGAATTGATTCATATAAAAGTTTATTCATCTGTAACTGTTTGTATTTTATTGATAAGCCATTTTTAATATGTAAAGAATGTTAGATTGAAGTTTTAAATCATAATAATGATGATAAATTCACTGTTCATATTTACGTCCATTTTAAGTTGTGCGGTTCTCACGTACATACAGATGGATTTGGATCAATAGTCGGCCGAAGTCTTAGCAGACGACAAGTTGACAACTGTCATGAATGCTGTTCTACTGACCTTTGCAATGCTCAGCTGTGTAGTCATGAAAAACGTATGCATACACTAGATGCGTTTTCTTATATTAATATAAGTTTACGTTTGCAAAACATCATTTTATTTCAGTAGAGTTATATGAATCATTTCAAATGAAAGATTTAGAATGCAAAAGAAACTATTTAAGTTTATTGATATGGCCAGTGTCAACTTTTTTTAAAGAAATAAATCAATAGTTATTTAGCTCCCTAGATATAATTTATTTTGTTTTATTGGGTGTAACGCCGCACCTTGATAAAACCACTAACCTTCCGTAAGCCAGCTGGATGGCTTTCTCATATGAAGAGTTCTACGCCCGAAGTAAAGTTCGAACTCACATCGGTGAGGGACAAGTGGTTTGAAGTTAGTGACCTTAATACTTCGGCCACGGAGGCCCCTTCTAACTTCTTTAAATTACACTATAGTCTTGATAAATGGTATTATCAGCTTCAGCATATGTTGATGAGGAAACCATTGATTGTGCACAGATGAATTCTGCAAAGACATTCATCACGCAAAGAACATATGTCCCAAGTTCTGTGGGCTTTGTTCACTCGGTAAGGATGTAATGTCCGTTAATATTTGCTTTAGCTGTACCAGCCATTGATCGATGAAGCGATTGTGATCAGGAAACGTCCAGTAAAATGGAATGAACGAGACACACTGTAACTGTTTCGGACAGGTCTGAATGAAAATCGTGCACAGTTAGCCATTCATCAAAATGAGAATTTACTGGACCACAACTGCGTTGATTTTGTCATATTATTGTACTTCCTTGGCTCGATATTGCAAAGGAAATGAAAATTAACCTAAATGATTGGCTCTATTTTTGAACCTCGCTTAAATTGCCAAAATATGTATCGAATGCTCAGATTAACGTCACAAATAAATTCTATATTCATGCAAACAAATTCAGTGAATTGATACCTCTCGCCGAATAAGTTGTTTTGTAATAATAGAGCTATATTTTGAAGATATTTAATTTCCAGAT
Source organism: Mercenaria mercenaria (assembly GCF_021730395.1). NCBI lineage: Eukaryota > Metazoa > Mollusca > Bivalvia > Venerida > Veneridae > Mercenaria > Mercenaria mercenaria. The sequence continues at coordinate 37,849,371 of NC_069372.1, read as the reverse complement.
ATACACAAGTTTTAAATAAAAGGACTTTGCAAAGGATTGCTAGTTCCTATTTTGAAGGAATAAAGGGGAGTGCCCTGATTAGATCTTAATTTGTATTAAGTTTCATGAAGATCGATCCTTGGATTACTTAGTTTTGTGGAATTTTAAAAATTTAACAATAGCTCCGGCAAGCGGGGCAATATACGCCCGAAGGCTTACATCAGAGGATGGGAGCAAAATTTAAAACAAAATATTGTATGTGAACAGAAAAGGGATCTGCCAAATAAAAACCAAAGCACTGTAATAAAGAGCAATATACACAAAGCAAAGTCATATATGGCTTTTGACGCCTAAGTGCGACCTTGACCTTGAAGCGAATCATCCTAAACATGCGCTTAGTACGTAATCTCGTTGTGGTTAACATTTGTGCAAAGTTTCTTTGAATTCCTTCAAGCAGTTCAAAAGTTACAGAGCGGACACGAAACAAACTAATGTGACCTTTGATCCCAAAGTGTGATCTTGACCTTGAAATAAGACATCCAAAACATGCGCTCTGCACGCAGTCTCGGTGTGGTGAACATTTGTGTCAAGTTTCTTTAAAATCCTTCTATGGGTTCAAAAGTTACAGAGCTGACACGAAATTGCTAAACGGACGGACGGACACTTGGGGTATAACATAATACGTCCCTTTGGGCGTATAAAATAACTAAAGCTTGCAGTAACTATGTAGTCACTGAAGAAGAAATCCTGATGAAAGATGCGTCTACGTCACCACCCTATAGTGATCTATATTTGTATTAAAAGATCCATCAAAGGATGACTTTGCTATTTGGGTAAGTATGGATTGTAAATAAATTAAAAGGCAATCACTCTGGTAAATGAACTGATTCATACGAAGTATCGCGTGCACCTTTGGTCTACATTGATGTTAATGTTCTTTAAGATCTAATAAATTATTTAGATACAGTAAAATCCTTTAGTTTTAACAAATGAGAAAATCAGGGGATAAAATTTGTTTTCACTGAGTCAAGGGAGATAATACTGTATATCACATACAGTCATAGGTCATATGCTAAACATTCATTGTGTGAGGTTTTGTGATACTAACCGAACTATTTTTTGAATTATAAGCATTTTTATGATTTTACAAATGAAGGAGAAAAACTTTTACTTGGTCAATTGGAATAATATATTATGTGAGAAAAGGCCATTTGCTAATTAATAATTATGTGGTGTTTGTTGATTCTTGCTGAAGTAAGTTTTGAGTTATGAGAATTTCCAAAGAAAACAAGGGGAAATTTCTGCTTCTGCCTATAAGACATCTTTTAATTTCATCACGAAACCACTTTTGTGAGCGAAATACTGACTTGTTCCAGCTATGTCTACTATGCAATACGTCCATCATATTTTGTATGGCTCAGCAAACAAAAGAAAAAAAAAACAACAAACAAACACAAAGGAAAAACCATTCACCGTGTGAAGTAGGGAGTTCAGCACCCGCTATAATTCTTGATAAATTGCCACTTTAGAATACAATTTCTATCAATGCATTAACGGTTTTACTATGTAAATGTACTTGCATTTTTTAAAAATAAATGTTTCATCAGTGTATATATTTCGCTACATATTGTTCAGATTACTAACCAAAAATCATACGATTTTGTGCTTCAAATTTGTGTTTATAGTTGAATCATCATAGAATTTAAGCGGTGTCATTCGTATATATGTAGTTGACGGAAATTGGTCCGGATGGACTACATGGGGGACGTGTGACGTAACATGTAGCAATGGCACACGTATTCGCACAAGAACTTGTTCAAATCCTGCACCTCAAAATGGCGGATTAGACTGCCAATGTCAAAATACGGATCAAAAGTCGTGTTTTAAAGACGTTTGTCCAGGTAAGACTTTATGTTCAAAACGTTACTATCCTAATCCAATATCACTATATTATGTTGATATTATAGATATCGATTTTTATTTCCAATAGAATTTACTTTCAAATGTGTTATTGTAAGCAGTCAAGAAGTGATAGCATTTTTCTTTCTTCAATGTTGGAATCATTCATACCTACAAACTATCATATTCTGAGCTTTAATTTTGCAACTTAACTATTATATAGACATTATTTTCCTTTTTCATAAAAAACATTGTACTAGTAATGACATTGCATATATAATTTCATTTATTGATGGCGCACGGTGGTCTGGTTGGAGCACATGCTCAGCTACATGCGATGTTGGCATATCTAGACGCGAGAGAAACTGTTCCAATCCCTACCCGAGCAAGTATGGGGACCATTGCTTCGGGTTAAACGTTGATGACCGCTTGTGTATGCCAGGCCCATGTGCTGGTATGTGGTAGTTTCATTTGATGTATATCAAAGTAAGATACTGTTTTGAATAGCAGTCTCTCTTTTTTATAAAACATGTTACATAATAATCTTTTTTTTTTTTTAGATTTTCTAACGTCTACTACTTCTAATAAGTTTGAAATATTTTATAATGTTTACATGTGTATGTGCTCTTTCTTTCAGATGTTGGTTTTGAAAATGAAGTAACATATACTGCAGCATATTAATATCATGATTATTATTTCTCTGTACTCATAAATGCATGTATTATTTTCTTATATAAGTAAGATATAAACGCTTTTCATGTATCCAGCATAGCTTTTTAATATTTGTAAATGTAAAACCATTTAGACGGGGGATGGACGTCTTGGGAGACTCGGGGAATGTGTAGTGTAACATGTCGGTTAGGTATTCGCTCACGAGCCAGATGGTGTAGAAATCCAGAGCCGTCCCCTTACGGTAGAGATTGCTAAGGTGTCCCTCAGGAAGTCGAAACATGTCATGACCGCAACTGCAGTAAGAATTTTTTCCAGAAATAAAGTTACACATTGTAAAGAAAAGAATTCACGCGACGTTCTTTTTAAATTTAAATAAATTTATTGTGAAAGTCTCTGCCAAATTTTAAATCTTTATGCATCAGTTTCTTCAAAATGTGAAGAATTTATTATGTTGTTACTTTAGCAGTTATTCGTCTAAAAGCATAAAGATCATTCTGGTAGTTTACTAATGCGTAATATTTTATTGAAAAGTCCTTCTTTAATAAAATAATTTGTTATTATTTAAAAAAAATGTTTTGGAACAAGTATGCACATAATTTGGAAAGTAGTACTAGAAATAGATTAAGCTTTTTTGTAAGGAAACACATTTTTCATCTGGTTACTTTTGGATTTGTTTATTTGGTTTGGGTTTTATGACCGTTTTTTAACAGAATTTCAGTTATGTAACGGCGGGCAACCTTACCAGTGTCCGTCCCTAGATTCTGTACCAGTACTAACCTGTTCTCGCAGGTCACTGCTAACTTCCCCACATATATGAATCAGAGATGGAGGACGAATAATTTCAGACACAGTGTCTTTTATCAAATCGTCACGGAGAGCAATACGCCATGCCCGGGGATCAAACTCGCGACCCCGCGATCCATAGATTTGCGCTCTCGGGTGTGCGGCTACCTCTGGAGCTAAAAATTAATTAATTAAGCAAAATGTTTGTAAAGGAATATTTGATATATTAAATATTAATTATGTAAAGATTTTATTACATGAAATTATTTGATCCATTTCGATAGTGCTGGATAATGTCCACCGCCGTATGAATACATCTGCCGATGTCTTTTTAATTGATTTTGTACTCGTAGCATGTTCAGATGTTGAGTTCTGCTCAGCCCGGGGCTAGAGGGCGTGTACGGTAGCATGCATTTCCACTACCGTCCATGAACAGGCTCAATCAAACCGAGCCTGCAACATTTTCGTTTTTGTTATGTTGATCGAGCGTCCTGTGGAGTTTCCACTTTAAAATTTTCGTTTTCATACAAGGTGTCGGTGTGGCCACTAGCACCAGACCAGAAAGAAAATGTCTCTGAACATGTTATACCCTACCCCTAGGTTTTCTATAAGAACCACGGTCATGAACGTGAAGGTGCACTAATCCATTTCAATCGTGCATTTCTCATTTAAAACTCGCAGTTTGGTAACATTTATGATTTAACATACGGTAATTTGTGTTCCATCGTGCATTGTCTCAATATTTCATATTTCAGAGATACTCCACATATTTTCTGTTCTCGTCAACGTTGCAGAAAAATCTTGCGTGAACTTCCCTAAAGTACATCCGGTCTAGAGGTCACAGCAGTGTGCACATGTTTGGCGAGATGTAAACAAACATAAACAGAATGCAAAATATTCACAGTTTCACAATAAAACTTGAAATGATGAATGAAATTCATCTTAGTTATGATTTTGAATTTGAAGTAATTCATTGGTATACATCTGTTCTGTTTATTTAATTCATATTGCACATTTATGCTGCATAATTATACACATTTTAGCGTACACGTGTAGTTAAACGACGACTGACATACATTTTCACATCAGTCAATCAGAATGGTTTGCAATCTAGACCGGAACTTCAATAGAGAAGTTCAAACAAGATTTTTTTGTGTGTGTGTTAACTACGCGTTATTTCTCTAAGATAAGAAATATTGAAAACAATGAGACCGATACACAATAGAAGATAAATTTAGACTTGTTCAACATCCATAGTACACATTTACTGAACTGCGCGTTTTAGGTATGAAGTGCGCGATTGAAATGGCTTAGTATATTTTCCCATTCATGACCATGGTTCTTATAGAATACCAAGGGGTAGGGTATAATATGTACAGAAGCATTTTCTTTCTGTTCTGGTGCCAGTGGGTGTGGCTTAAGCTTTGTTAAACAACAAAACCAGAATAAGGGAAGATTTTATTTATTGATCACACGTTTTATATTTTAGGACTTTGTTTCATGTTTCCTTCTACTTTCATATTCGACCGTGTATTGTATTATTAAAGTACGACATTGATATGAAATAATATTTCTAGATATTTTCATGTATGGCTAAGATGTGCTTTACTAAGACAGTTTCCAAAATGGTATAAACACGTGCTGGGTTTATTTAAAATTTCAGAAACATTGACATATTGTTATGATATAATGAACTACGACAGAATGGCAGCACGTGGTATATATGATATAATTACATGGAAGACACATAGCCCAATTAGTGTGTATTGTGACATGACAACGGACGGCGGCAGATGGACAGTATGTTTTACATATAATCAGTTATTCCTCACAAAAAAGTAACATTGAAAGTTTGCTGTACAGAAAAGGTTCTTCCTAAATGACTTTCAGAAGGTTTTTGTCTACTTTAATTTGTTGTTGTTTTTTTGTGTGTTCAGTCCTTTCAACTAAATTATTGCTTAGCACATATGTCTCTCAGCTTGGTATTACTTATTTTCTGTCTCTACATAATGGTTCAAATAAATTATTAATCAAGTAAGGTGAAATAAGCTACTCATTCGTTTCAATTTGTTTCAGCATTGAAATTTTGACTTATATTGTGTACATGCGAGCTTGTTTCATTGTCTCGTCTTCAATTGCCTTTTAACTTAATTACTATTTTATTCTTTAGGTATTTCAATATAGGTTCAATGAATCTGAAGACTTTTTCAGGAACTTTAGTGATTACGAGAATGGATTTGGTAAATTGGACGGCGAATCTTGGCTTGGTAATTCAATTCACACATTTAATACATTTTTTTCCAAACTAAACATTTCGGTTGTCCTAGAGAATGTATATCGGATATTAATGAATTGACAATATGTCTTGTTTTCATATTTGTAAAACACAGTTTAGAAACTGACTCTTTATCTAGCCTGAAAAGTTACATTTCTGTTTAGAAGGCTGGTATTTTGGGCCGTGTTACTAGTTTTTAGTCTTCATCTAGTATTAAATATTCACATTGAAAGGTTTGAAGTACATTCAAGAACTGGCTGACCAAGGAGACACAGATGTTCGTGTTGATTTAGAAGCAGCAAATGGAGATAAGGCATATGAAACACTCTTCCACTTTTCACTTTCGGCAAGACCATCGTATACTCTGCACGTTGGTTCAGTAATAAAATCTCATGGAAGTAGGTTTCTAACTATACGAGAAAAAACAACAAAGACATAAAGTTATGACAATGTAAAGCAAAATTACGAAATCGATTTTCGATTATCTTGACATTTTGGAGGAATTTCTCAATATTCGTCCGTTAGTTAAGTAAGTAATTCCATGCTGCATGTACTGAACAATCACTAACCACAGTGTTTTCAGAATTCACTCACACTCGCACACACAATTTTCAGTGTCTGGAGCTGGTGTGGCTGCACACAATGGACTGCCATTTTCTACATTTGACCACGATGTTGACCGTAATGCGAGCAACTGTGCATTAGATTGGCATGGTGCATGGTGATATAATGCTTGTTATTCCGCGAATCTCAACGGGAAGTACCTGAACCCAGACACCTACAGTCTAAAGGGTATGGTGCATTTAACATTTAAAGGCTACTATACTCTGAAATCAACAAAACTGATGATCAGATTAAATGATTTTCAATTTGAAGTACATTGTAATACATTGGTATACATCCGTTTTGTTTATTTTATTTATTTTATTCACACCGCACGTTTATGCTGGTTATACACATATTAGCGAACACGTTTAGTTAAGTGACAACCAATCAGAATAGTTTTGTAATCTAGACTGGAATTTGAACAGGGAAATTCATCAAAGTTTTTTATGTAACGTTGATGGAACTATAAACTACACATTGTTTCTCTAAGATAAGAACTACTGACGAAGTGTGACCGGTACACAATGAAAGATAAATTATCACTTGTTCAATATCATTAGTACACATTAATCGAACTGCACGTTTTAATTGAGAAATGTGGGACTGAATTGGGTTACTGTATTTTCCCGATCATGACCATGGTTCTTATAGAATACCTAGGGGTAAAGTATAACATGTACAGAGGCATTTTCTTTCTGGTCTGGTGCCAGTGAGTTAGATCATCTTCCATATTCACTCAAAACAAACAAATATCTTTTATTTATATGTTGTTTTATGAATCATTTCTTTAATGATATGGTATTGTTTATTTTTTTCTCAAAATATGGATCTAGCTGTTAATGAAAAATGTATTAATATCTTTGTAAAAAAACGACGATACCGAACCAGAATTCATCTCTTTCTGACAGCATTTTCTGTACATAATTAAAATTTTATGAAGTATATGTGTGTGTGCATGCGTTTAATCGAAATGAAAATAGCTACACGTACCTATAGTTGACACAAACTTAGATGTATATCTATATAACTATAATGCCTAAATTAAAACTGACATAATTTATGTACACATTTAAAAGGAGGAGGCAATAATAATCTTAATTAATTATGTTTGTCGTATGTCACATACATGTATTTGATGTTTTATTTGGAGCATCCTTGAATAATAACTTGTTTGCGGTTACGCAACCGACTCACGAAAATAACTCAATAAAATGTTTACCAAAAACTTGAAAAAAATATCCGTCCTGTGCTTTTGCTTTTTCCTGTGTTGTATTGTCTTTTCGCTTTTTGTTAATTATTTGTATCACTTCGTTTTCCTAAACAGTATAAACAGTGTTTATCTAAGGTTGAAGTGACTCTACATGAATGATCGATATGACCGATAAGAAAACTAAACGGGGCATATTAACGGCCCTTATTATAGAAGGGACACCCGGGTCGGTTAACTTTTTGTGTCCTGGCCATAATGTCTTTATGCTTCAAGGGATTCTGACGTAATTTGTAACACCATCATGAGTCGATTTGTAGCGCATAAGACATAGGGGCCGGTCGTTTCTAACATAGCACGACTAAAAGCAATCGTAGGTCTTTGATATCTGTTTTCTCGGAATATGGACACATTATACAGAAAACTTGCAACCTGCCCGTAGGCCTACACATAAAACTTTGAACACATGAGATTTGTAACGTGTTTTGTCAATTGTTATATATATTGCTCTCAGATGGTAATGCTACTTCTGTATCGACATAAAATGCTTATTCAAGCTAAATTTACCCACCTATTTATTCAATAACCACTTGGATCACTTTTTATGGATTTTGATTCTAGTCCTTATGTAGTGACTACATGTGATTGTGTTTTAAGATATTCAAATAAGTGCTATAGCCAGCTTGTCTTTGGATTCGATTCCTAAATCCGACCTAAAAGTTCTTGTTTTGATACTTCTACTTAATTAAAAGGCAGTCATTACATTTCCAGTCTTCCCCAAGTAATGCATTAACGCCAACATTTAGTATAGATATCGAAGAGTACTTGAAAATAGCTGACTCACATTAATTTTCTACAAGTTTATTGGATTGGACTGACAGACAAGGAAAGGAAGGATACCTTGAGGAGAGGCTCGCGAATCATCCCTGTTTGGTATTTACCTTACAGAAGACTTTTCTTATTATGCAAATAAAACTATAGTCACATTTGGAACGATTTTATGTGTTGAACTGTACCGCACTAATTTGCGAAATTACATTTCCATAGGCGTTCTAAAAATAACTTTACTTTTTATATATGACATAAAATTGTTTAGAGCTTGGTGTTGTATTTTTTTTTTTTTTAAGTCAGTGAACTAGGCCATTCAATAAGATGACCACGGGCTGTCATTGCCAATATTTGTATATGCGCGACCCCACGACGCATACAGGTTTGGGAATTAACACTGGTATTCATTTTAATTAGGCTTTTACACTTTTTTGCTCAAGAATAGAGTTACTAGGTGTATTTGTTTGTGTTCTGTTACAGCATCATTCTGCAGATCCCTCTGAATTCTGCAAATGCGTTAACTCTACCTCATTTATTTAATGATTTTCAATGAAATACTGAAATTCATCTGTGAAATAAAATTGATATTTTCACTGTTTCAAACGGTGAAAATATCATTTTTATTTTTCATTGGCACAGACCTACACTCTTATGCGAAAGAAAGTGAATTAAGAATAGAAGCTAATAGAAAATTCCATGCAAAATATACTTCTATAATCAGTAAAGATATAGTTGCAGGCCTACATAAAAATTACAGGATCTTTAAGATAAACGTTCTAATATTATAGATTTTAAAAGAAGTCATGGAAACGTCATTGAACTATCTGACAGTTATACACTGTAGATATCGTGACGTCATGAAATTATGACGTTAAATTGCGATTAACGTGACGCTGCGCGGGTAAAATGGATATAATTTCTTTAAACCCATTGAAAATACATAAAATAAAGAGAAAATTTGTTTGTTTCAATGTAAGATCGAAATATATTCCACTCGTGAACAGTATAATTTATATTTTCACGATTGGCTGCGCCACACGTGAAAATATCTAATTATAGTGTTCACTCGGTAAAATATAGGCCTATTGCGACCTTAAAAGCACTGAAACAAACAAATATCCTCTACATCATCCGTGGTGGTTGCATGATAAAGATGTCGTCCTTTTTTCTGATAACTATTTCATTTGTAAGCATGTAAATAAAACAGCAATTATGCCATTACAATTTGTAATACGTATATTTTTGAGTCGTTCATACGTTCTTGATACGTAAATTTTAGTTATAACCATTACAATATATATTTTAACTAAATGAAAATATATGTTTGCAAGTTGGATTTATTTCTCTCTTCTGTCGAATACTTACATATCTTTTTACATCATTTCACTTTTATCACCTTTAATCAATACTATTTATCAAGTATAAATACTAAAATTTGTTTGATTGTTGTTTATTGATATTTTGCATTGTATGTTCCGAACCTGAAAAGTCCAAACAAACTTTAATTGTTTACTTATGTTTAATGATATAAGGCCCACTAGTGGAGTTGATGATTTGCATTCTTTACTCTCTGACGTAAAATGTTATCTAAACGTGCGTGATATTTATTAAGAAGTTGTCAGTAGACGATAGTCAGACAGACGCGAGCAGATAAATGCTTGATATCGCAAATACATATCGTGGTTATACAAAATGTATGCGAATACAATAAAGTTAGCATTATGTATCTGTTTATTCCTGACAATACCGAGCTACACAGAGCAACAGATACTTACCGCAATAACAACAATAGCAAGAATAACATATAATGTTGCTAAACTCTCTGGTAACGTCAATAGTATCTTGGATATTTTATTTGGAGGGGAGAGCGGTGGTATTACGACGCAAGACCTTGATGAAGCGGTTGAGTCTATTACAAGAAACATTAATGCTGCTAAAATGGATATACTGAACTCAATATTACTACAGTCTAAGTTCGACAGAATTGACGACGCTGTAATAGGCATAAGAAGCTCTTTGACGGATCTGAAGAATTGTATAGAGGCAAAGGAACCAACAAGTAGACATGAATTTCAGAAGTTATTCATAAAGAGATATGAGAGCGACGGTATCGAAATGAAAATCCGGTTTTTGCCACAGGTTTTAACGTACGAAGTACCTGGTAGGTCTGGGCAACTTCTTTCCCTCTTAACGGAGACGACACGTTGCAATCTTACTGCACTGTATGAATTTCAAATCTTTTACTTGGACCTTTTGTCTAGCGGAATTGCCCTTGAAATGGCTTACTTGAAAGTAACAACACATATCCAGACAAAAAACGCAATGGAATATTGGCATACACCTTGTGAAAATATCCAGCAAGCTTTCGAGAAAGTTGTTAATGAATGCGAGTCCAAGTTTGTAACATATGCGAATGAAGATATTGCAGATGCCGCTTCTCCGGTAGATCTATGGGCTAAAAATAATAGATGGTTTCCTTTGAAATTGAATGATGTTTTCTTTTCGCAAGCACGACAATCATTTCAGTTTGTTTATGTAGAATATGAAGACGGTAGTATGGTTTGGACAAAAACTGGACAAAATAACAGATATTCTGTTTTTTATGATAATCCACCAAAGCGCTATACTCTGTCGCCTTATACCCTAGCAAATGCAACAGGACTGTTACAAGCTGCTATAAAGGGAGAAGATGATAAAGAAGCTGCTAAAAATATTGGAACATCTACCAAGAACTTCTTATCTGCGTTTGGTTATGGCGTTCAAACTTTACTTGTTATATTTGACAATGGGGGATTCACGGAAATTCCAAGCAAAGGTCAGTATTTTTATTTTATAGTTTTGACCAAAGGATAAATAAATGCTTTAAGAAAATATTTACTTTAAACAAGAGGGCCATGAAGGCCCTGTATCGCTCACCTGACCTATTGACCTAAAGACCATGAAGATTAACATTCTGACCAAGTTTCATTAAGATATGGTATAAATGTGGCCTCTAAAGTGTAAACTAGCTTTTCTTTTAATTTAACCTAATGACCTATTTTTTTACCCGACATGACCTAGATTCAAACTGGACCTTGAGAATATCAAGATTACCATTTTGACCAAGTTTCATAAAGATACAGTCATAAATGTGGCCTCTACAGTGTTAACAAGCTTTACCTTTGATTTGACTCGGTGACCTAGTTTTTGACCTGACATGACTCAGGTTCCAACTTGACCTAAAGATTATCAAGATTAACATTCTGACAAAGTTTCATGAAGATACAATCATAAATATGGCCTCTAGAGTGTTAACAAGCTTTTCCTTTGATTTGACCTAGTGACCTAGTTTTTGATCCCACCTGACCCAGATTCGAACTTGACCTATACAGCCTCAAGATTAACATTCTGACCAAGTTCCATGAAGATACAGTCATAAATGTGGCCTCTACAGTGGTTAACATGTTATTCCTTTGATTTGACTTGGTGACCTAGTTTTTGACCCCAGATAACCCAATATCAAAATCTTCTAAGACTTTATTGAGGGTAATATTCTGACTAAGTTTCATTAAGACTGGGCCCAAATTGTGACCTCTGGGGTGTTAACAAGCTTTTCCTTTGATTTGACCTGGTGACCTAGTTTTTGATCCCAGATAACCCAATATCGAACTCATCCAAGATTTTATTGAGGGTTAAATTCTGACTAAGATTCATTATGATTGGGCCAAAAATGTATCCTCATAGAGTATTAACAAGCTTTTCCTTTGATTTGATCTGGTGACCTTGTTTTTAACCCCAGATGACCCAATATCGAACTTATCCAAGACTTTATTGAGGGTAACATTCTGACCAAGTTTCATTAAGATTGGGCCGAAATTGTGACCTCTAGACTGTTAACAAGCTTTTTCTTTGATTTGACCTGGTGACCTAGTTTTTGACCCAAGATAACCCAATATCCAACTCATCCAAGATTTCATTGAGGGTAACATTCTGACCAAGTTTCATTAAGATTGGCTCAAATTTGTGACCTCTAGAGTGTTAACAGTCAAACTATTGACGACGACGACGGACGACTGACGACGGACGACGGACACAGGGCGATCACAAAAGCTTACCTTTGAGCACTTCGTGCTCAGGTGAGCTAAAAATAATATACGATGTAACATGCAGATATGTTTTCTTACGTACGTAACTTCCTTCATAGCATACTTTAAGCAACTTGAGTCACACTTTTGCTGGATATAATTTAGTTAATACACGTTTTCGACACGGTAACGATATCGAAGAATTATAATTTAGCACCATTTGAATGCAGTACATGATAATAAGTAAACATCAGTTAATAGTAGTGAAGTTAAAATAACCACTACTTGAATGACCCAAGTACAAATTCAAATCAAGTATATTTTTATCTTGCATCAAATAAACGGGAAATACTTTTGGTCAAGCAAAAATCAGAAAAAGTGGTCAGTATCATGCGAACCTTATTAGGTGCAAAACGCAATGTTCTTTTATAGCATTATCGATGTTAAAACTGCAATTATACATCTGTGTTAATAATATTAAACCAATGTGATGCTTTTTCAGAATCTCCGGCTTTGAAAGCTGAACTGAAAGGTATAAAGATGAAATACTGTGATCAACGTGATGATGGATGTAAAGACGCAGAAACATGTGGTGACACATGCAACATTGTTAAAGAACCAGTCGGAAATTTCAAAATCTACGCATACATCTACAAAGTGAAGGCAGCAAGTCAAGGAAACCGCATCATGTTGGATGTGGAAATCCTCTAAAGAGTTTCCCGTTGGTGATCCTTCTTCATGTAGGTGCATTAACAATTTTTGCCAGAAAAATAGTTTTCTGAGAAACCATGTAAATGTACGTTTAAGTTTAAAATAAACACAATATTAAACGGAAAATGATATTTACTTAAGGACTTATATCTTATATCGCTATTTTTTGCCGAAGATGCAAAGTTAATATTAAAACCCTTAAAGATTTGCAGAATAGCCTGCAGATTTATTGTACACACAGTGTTTTAGTTGGGATTAAAAGTTAACATTATGAAAACAGAAATTGTTATATTTCGGAAAGGAGGAAACACTGTTGCTAGAGAAAAATGGTTTTACTATAACGGCAAACAGAATTGTTGTAGATAAGTTTTATTATCTTGATACCTTATTCGGATACACTGGTAATATTTCGTTAAACTAAGGCAGTTTGACAAACAAGTTGTATAACTGGTAAGATTTTAATCTAAACTAGTGGTCCCGTAATGACACTCGGCCATTTCCATCAGACAATGTACATAAAATGTAGTATTCGCGTTCGATGTTTCTCATTACACTACTGTGCATGATCATTGATCGGAGCGCACGGCAAACATACGACAACTTTTTTCATGTCCACGCGCATTTAGTGTATAATATGTTTAATATACTGACTAAAGGTTAGGGTTAGGATTACCATGGTTACAAAATTTATACTTTAAAAATAACAAAAATTCAAATCGCTTGAATGCGGTCTGATATAAATATTAGGCGCACAAGATATGTTTTTAGTCCCAGTCATTCTCGTTATGCAATTCGGCGTTTTTTGGACGAAAATTTGATGACAGTGCTCGTTTCCGTAATAGAATAAGAAAAGAAGAAAACCACAGGTTGCCAAACACGACATAAATGAAAATGTTGCAGACTCGGTTTGGTTGAGCCTGTACCTTGACGGTAGTTGAAATGCATGCTACCGTCCATGCTCTCTAGCCCCGGGTTGAGCAGAACTCAACATTTTCACATGCTGTAAGTACTAGAATATATTTTAGAGACATCAATAGATGTATTCATACGGCGGTGCACATGGAACCTTAAACGATGCACAGAGTGCAATTCCATGAAAAGCGGCGTATGGTCCCCAGATAAAATGATGGCTTTGCCCTAAATGAGAAAATAATGTGCAGAACTAAACAAACTGGAAGTTAGAGATGATGTCTGTGGTTATGGGTCATGCAGAAACTGCCTCAAAACAAATTTAAAAAACAGGCACCATATCCAAGGGTTGATTAAGCCATAGCCGAAACTTTTAAAGTGGGAGTATTGGAACCACCCACGCCGAAATGTTCATGCTGAAAAATAAAACAGTATACTAGCACATCATAAATATCGTGCTGAACGATCTGAAGAGATTGAAATATAACAGCTCTGGCTGAAGGTTCGTGGAGACTTTTTAAAGCCGCCACACGGCACAAACACACAAAACAAAGCCGGACAATTATATCTAACTTGCCGATTGTCATTACGGGTTCACTTCCTAATATCTCACGTGACATTATCATAATTTTGTATAAAGATGTACCATGTACAAGTCTGCAATAAAATAATGTTCTGTTCTGTAAACATGTTTGATTTAGTAGATGATTTCCACACGTCTAAATTAATGAAATACTGATAAACACATACACACAGGGGTTGTGGTTTTCAACAAATAGGTTAGCGGGAAACATGTATCACCTTAATCAGTCCGCAGATAAGAGAATTTACTACCAGTTGTAAATAAATCACATCTCCTAAATTTAGCAATTAGTAAAGATTGGTACCCAGTATCCTTTATATGCTTGTATAGTTGTGTGAATACATTTACTCATGAATATCAAGGTTTAATGTAAGTATCAGCAATATGTGTTATTAACTCAACTATTATCTTACTTGGTCGTTGTCAAGAACAGTTTTATGCGTTTTTACACAATGATTTAGGGAATACTTTACTTATGATGTCTAGAAAGAATCTAGTTATATCAGTTAGAAAAGAAATGCATATTCGTACTATTAAATATATACTGATATTTGTTTCATTATACCCAAGAATTACGTAATTTCTCATTTTCTTAGTGTCTTATTTTTAACGTGTTTTTTTTTCTTTCGTGTGTTTTGACTCTTAAGGTCGTCTTTTGTTACTGTGTAATTTTATGACACTGTTTTCTTCATAATTAAATTTCTTTGAACTTATATCATGTATATTGTGTAAACCTTTTGGCTACCTGGATAATCTACAGGCAACCGCATAATAGCCAATATGCTATTTCCTATACTAAGTCTTCCAGTAATAAATACATAAGAGATAGTATAAACTTTTTATCGTTTCAGTGGAAACCATTTCAAAAATAGTTAGACATTTAAAGGGACTACTTATCCGCACATTTTAGGCAAAAAATTATTTCTTTCAAAAATGCTTAAAAAGTGAGTATTCTGAAAGTGACTAGTGGTTCAACAGTTTGACATATGATATTGCAAGATATTCTTATAAATGACCAACAATATTGTACAGAAGGTAGAAAACCGTTGCAGCACTTTTGAAGTAATGCAGACAATTTACATTCTTAAGTGGGTGAAAAAAGACATTTCACCCAAGTAGCTTTAAGTATCTTTAAACGCAATATATTATTTGATCAAACATGATAATCGGAATTATTTTTGTTAACAGAAAAATAAAAAAGAACATTTATAACTGTGTAAAACAAAATGTGTTTTTATGTTTTCAAGTTCTCTTTTACTAAGTTATGTATGCACCTTTTACATCATGTATAGAACATGTATAATAGAAACCTTGTCTACTTCTCAATTTGCCAAATTTTGCTTTTCACAGAAGCATAAATATATATATTCAGGGATTATTCCTGGAAATAATCTCTATAAAGTATATACCTTTCTTTCTGAAGTGATTATCAGTGTCACTATGAAAAGCGAGAGTTTAACCATCTACAGTTAATTAGTTGAGAATACCATTTACACTTATGGTGAAAATGGTCAATATTCATTGATTATATTATAGATTTAAATTATCACATACTATCATTTCAATGTTCTCTATGTGGTAATTTTCTGTGTTACATGGAGCGTCATTATCGCTCGTGAAACCAATCGTCGGAAACGAATACTGAATACCACTAAAAGTCGTGACAGCATTACAAGATATATAATTAGTTAGGTATTGTAAAAGATTTTTTTGACATTTCAAATAGGCTTATGAGAATGACGGTGACGTAATTCGACACGCTAGAGTTGTGTTGTCACTCACGAGGCCTAGACTAACTAGATTTTTAAAAGAAACTGATGCTGAAGTCTAGAAAATTCGCAACACATGGAATAAAATGTCCGTTAGCAAGTTGACATAATAATAATTGTTCTTGTAAATGTTCAGAGCTTACGTTATACCGCACAATTCTACTGAGAATGATGACACCGGTCATGTTTCGACTATTGACGCATGCAATATCGTTCATCTGTTGAATTCGAGGACAATTTTCCAGTCTGTAGGAGATGAATGTCGCGGTACGAAATTTAGTACGAGATTCAGCCGGTAGAGCGAGCACTCGCCTCGGAAGCGAGGGGTTCCTAGTTCCAGCCCTATACGGACTGCACATCTTTCTCACCCAGTGAAATAAATTTAATGTTTGAAACTCTAAATGGGGCCACAAGTAAAGTTGCCAACCATATTCATATTTGAGTCGGACATGACAAGGTTTCGGTTTATTTTAGTAGTATAAAACGTCCTTTTTTTTTTGATTTTTTTTTTTTTGTAAAACTCATGAAAAACTGCTACAGGTTTTGTATATCAACTCTTACGAATTTCTAAAAAAATACTCTTTGGAAACATGGAACGTCAACAAGCATAAGAATAATGCACTCGGTTTGATTGATTCATTATGTTCACAAGACGTACTGAAAAGTGCAATACCTCCACGGCCCTACATATTACAGGCTTACGTCGCAACAAATCAATGTGTTTCTTATATTGAAAATTAACGGAAGCGTTCTAGTGCCACATGTGTACAATGAAATAGGGTAAATACCACCTTGTTATTCCTTAAAATTTTGTTTAAAATCTAACCGGACAGTGTTCTTAGGGAGGTTCTAACGGTGTCCGTCGTCCTTCTCTCCGTTTATTCCTCTTTACTTGAGTACAAGATAAAAAAATGTTTATATAAAGAAAATTACCAAACTGGATAGTTATTGATCAATGATATCAATTAAGAGCATACCGCTATTAACAAAGATTAAATCCTGTTACGATCGAATCGATGTCGTTAGTTACAAACAGCGACAAAAGGGAACACGTTCGGTAATGTAAAAGATAAATGCAACAATGAAAAAATTGACTTCATAGAAGGTGGCGATCATCTCGGCGACTAAACTTGTTTGAACGGTGAAACTGAAGACGGTTTCAAAACCGACAATGTTGACTAAACAAACAATGAAATGAAAAGTACGTTGACTCCGGTGATGACCAACTAAAACTTTGGTTTATACTAATTTGTTTTAGCTCGACTGTGATAAAAGCTACAAGCTTATTGAAACCACTCTCGAGTCCGCTACCTGGAAAAACCAGTACTGGTGTCATATGAGAAGTCATGGTCGTGACCCAAGTGGGGTTCGAACCCACGCCCCCCGGATTGAGCAGCCGACACCTTATCCACTAGACCATCGCTCCCCTTAAAAACTAAAACTTTGACGCCGACATCACAATTACAGAGGTGCATTAAAGGATTACTTTCAACCTCGGATCAACAAAGTCATTGCTAAAACTTACTGAGTAACGAAAGGAAATTTTGTTTGCTTGCTTGTTTGATTTAAGGCGCCGTTTTAGACCAGTATTTCAGATATGTAATGACGGGCAGTTAACCTAGTCAGTATTTCTAAATTCCGTACTAACTTATTCTTTGCAAGTAAATGCCAATTTCTCCACATTAAGTTGTGGTGGAAGAAGAATGATTTCAGACACAATACCCGGAGAATATACGTCTCGCCCGGGAATCAAACTTATGACCAAGCAACACGCAGATTTGTTCTCCCTATTGATCAAAGCGGATGGTCTATTAGGAAATGTTATCTCCTAATGAGTAGTTACCAAGTTCTAATTTTAAAGATAGTTATTTCTATTAGGAGGTGCCACATCCTAATAATTGAGAGTTTTACGCGCCAGTTAGTAATAACTAAGTACTTTAGTCATTCATCGCAGAATAAATATTATGTCATAAGTATAATGTAAGAAGCCAGATCTAGTTTCTGCATTTTGTAAGACAGCAGATGCTCATTTGTGCTAATTAATGGGTGACGTTATTTGATATTAAGAACTGCATATTACCAAAATAGGAATGTTGCACAAAGAGTTTTTTTTTGTAGCGAAATTTTACTGTTTTGTTCTGGTTTCTGAATCAGTATACAAACGTAAAGTATATTTACATAAGATACTAAGTTCTTTTGATGTAATATAGGGCACATCTGATTATTGATTTAACCAAATACTTCGGTAATCATATTTATATCTGCAACTAACATATCGCGAAAAACAACAGGTATGTACATAAATTGGTCTCTCACGGTGCCTTGTCAGAACAAAATCACAATTGAAAAGTCGTTTTGTTTGTATATCATGCCGTGTTTGTGGATTTTGTTGCTCGTTTTTGTCAGTACTTTATTTCATCAACTGCGACAAGTAAACACGATATCTGTTCGCATTTTACCAATTCATGGATACAAATATGGTATAATGACAAGACATAAATGAGCAGCGGAACAGAAGTTACATTTTGCTTACATTAAATGATATTGAAAGACAAGTTAATATGAATTTCTAAAAACACTGCTCAATCAAGATCGCTACACAGTGGGAACATTTGTGAGTGTCATAAAGTATTACTCAACATCATTTTGTTTTTGTCGAATCATCTTAGAATTTCGAGGTTTTTCTAGCTACTTAGCAACCAAACTAGTAAATTGCATATTTTTAGTGTCGTGCTATAAAAAGACGCCCCGTACTTTAACTCAATGTTGCTTTTCTCTGTGGATATGCACTGCAATTCATTGTAATTTTACAAGTCCCACTGAATCCCGTACTATAGTGTGGGCGCTCACATTTTATTACCTGCCATGAATAGACTCGGTCAACTTAAGTCAGCTGCTATTTTGTATGATTGGGTTATACGCTTCTAAAGGATCTTTAAACATATTTTAGGTTAGGGTGATATAAAATTATTTGAGTTATTAAAAGTGTTGTTGATTGGTTATGTGACGTACTGGTTGACTGAAAAGTATGATAGTTTCATATAAGTTTATAAATGTAATACGTTATACATAGATATATACGTAGGGTTAAGGTTAAAAGTGTCTTTTAAAATTTGAAATTTAACAACGTTTTAAAGATGACATGTTGTATTAGCGACACACTATTCTTCAATATAATAACAAGACACTATCTACAACCTCGCGTATATTTTTCCAAAATGGGGCAACTTTCAACGGTTAGCAATTTGTTTATTTTTTATTTTAAAGATTACAAACCAGAGAAATACGAATGATTACATGGCAATTGATGTATAAAGAGAATGCTAGAAATATGTGCAAGGATATAGAAATAGTATGAGCCGTGCCATGAGAAAACCAACATAGTGGGTTTGCGACCAGCATTGGTCCAGACCAGCCTGCGCATCTCTGCAGTCTGGTCAGGATCCATGCTGTTCACTAACAGTTTCTCTAATTCCAATAGGCTTTGAAAGCGAACAGCATAGATCCTGACCAGACTGCGCAGATGCGCAGACTGGTCTGGATCCATGCTGGTCGCAAACCCACTATGTTGGTTTTCTCATGGCACGGCTCATATATACTATATGTTTATCATGACACAAATTTCACGTTAAATGTTTCTTGAATATGATTTGAAAACATATTGTTTCACCTTAAGGATGTACGAGCGTTTTTTTTCTTCAGGATATCCGCCATTTTGAAAAATGTTTTTCCTAATAGTACTTTTTATCAAAAGTTTTGCCAAAAATTAATGATAGATTATTAAAATATGGCTAATAATGTACCATTTAACCAAATAGATTCTACTTTTGCGAAAAAAAATTTTTCACCCTTATTTTTGGCTGGTATTTGCCTAAAATTGACGCAAGATTTACATTGGGGTAGTGGTAGGTAATGTCAAATATCTATTAAAGTAGATCAGGTTTGGTTTTGAAATTTTCCTGACTGATACATATAAAAGGGGCCATGTTTTCTTTAAAAATTTGAACAATCTTCAAGTTGGTAGATAATCACACAATGACCATTTATCCGGATTTATTTCAAAGTTAGGCCAGCAGTTTCATACAAGCGGATTTTTAAAGTTTCCACGTACTATATACATATAGGGAAAAGAGACCAAATACCCGGGCGGCCATGTTTTTTGACGAATCGTAATAATTTGAATAATCTTGATAGTATGTTACACAAGGACCATTTGTGTGAATTTATTTCAAAATCGGGCCAGCAGTTTCATACAAGAAGATTTTTAAAGTTTCCACAATATGCAGATATATGGAAAAGAGACCACAATCCCTGGCGGCCATGTTATTTGACGAATAGGAATAATTTAAAGAAATTTGGTAGAAGATCTCACAAGGACTATTTGTGTGAAATTATTTCAAAATCAGACCAGCGATTTTAGAGTTGATGCCGTTTGAAAATTTGTTTTCTACTTTAGCCCTGGTGGTTTCTATGTGCAACCAATCGAAACTGTTTGAACAAGTTTGGAAGAGGAACCCTTAAAATATCCAGGCCGAGTTTCATCAACTTCCACCCAATCGTTTCCGAAGTGATGTTGTTTAAAGAAAAATGTAGAGAGACGGACGCCAGACGGTGAACGATCACATATCTCACTCCGTGCACTTTGTGCTCAGGTGAGCTAGAAATGAAAAAGTACGTCAGCAGGTCACAATTAAGACTATTCAAGATGGATATTGAAACCTGTATCAAACATTATACTTGTGGTCCAAATTTCTTTGCCATTGCTTCAAAACAAGTAAGTATATGTAAAACAAGGGCCCACCCAGGCGTGGCCTTTATTGACCCCAAGGTCATGATTAGAACAATTTGAATAAAGAACCACGAGGGCATGCCACTTATTAAATATCTAAGCTCTGGGCCTTGTGGTTTCAGAAAATATTTTTTCCCTATATAAGCCAATGTAAAAACTGTTAATCCTTGGGCGCAGTCAATTTTGACCCTAGGGTTATGATTTGAATAAACTTCATAGCTAGACAAATATTCAATACCAAGTATCTTAGTTCTGGGCCTTATGGTTTTGGACAAGAAGATTTTTAAAGAGTTTTCCTATATAAGTAACTGTAATGAGCGTGGCATATCTTTACCCCGGGTTCATGATTTGAACAATCTTGGTAGAAAATCACTAGAGCATGGCACATAATAAATATCTAAGCTCTGTGTCTTATGGTTTAAAACAAGCATTTTTAAAGGTGTCTCCCTATGGAAGTATATCTAAACTATGTGCCCCCTGGGGCGGGGCCAGTTTTAATCCCCGGAGGATAATTTGAACAATCTTGGTAAAGGACTACTACACTATGCTACATACTAAATATCAAAGCTCTAGATCATGTGGGTTTGTACAAGAAGAATTTCAAAATTTTCCCTATACAAGTTCATATTAACCGTATGACCCTCAGGATGGGGCCATATTTGACCCTAGGGAAATAATTCGAACAAACATGGTAGAGGACCACTAGATGATGCTACATACCAAATATCAAAGCCCTAGAACCAGTGGTTTTGGACAAGAAGATTTTTATTTGTTTCCTTTCGGTTGCCGTGGCAATCGGAGTTCTGTATAAAATTCAATTTTTTGATCAACTCTTTAAGTTTGATTTTTTTTAAAGAAGACCATCCAAGGAACATCCCTGTGAAATCAAATTTAGAAGTTGATGTTTAAATGAAAGTGTGAACAGACGGACGGACGATGGACCGGTGAGAGATCACAACAACTCAACCCCGAGCACTTTTTGCTCAGGTGAGCTAAAAACAAACATATTTTAAACTACACATGTCTTAATGGCGTATAAATTACATAAACTGTCCACGTATCCAATCCTTGAGCTTATATAGGCATTTTTATGATTGCGCAAGAACGATTGCTCTATAAACTTAACTAATACAAACTAACTAAAGTATGTCATCTTTGACATTCAAATTGGCCAGCTCAAGTAATGCACAATAATGTGTGTTTGTTTAATCGTTTTTGCTTTTATGCGGTTTTTTCAACAATATTTAGTTACATAACGACCCAACCAGTTTTCCTGGATTCAGTACCAGTACTTAACTGTTCTTCGCAATAACTACCACTTTCTCCACACGAATCAGAAGTGGAGAACAAATGCTTTCAAGCGCATTGTCTTCTTTCAAATCGTACCTGTGAATATACATATAGCAATGTGTCGAACTCACCATCCCACGATCAATAAATTTATGCTATATTAAAAAGAACATACTTTGGGAAGTATCATATTAAATATGAGTTAAATATTACGTATTTGTTGTTAAGCACCTTCGGTAGAAGTCGAAGAAATAACACAAATTGTTTCGATCAGTATCTTTATCTCAATTAACCCGATTGTATTGATCATAATACCACAAAGGTCATGTTTAAAATAATACTTCAGTCACTATCCTTCAACAAATTCAAAACAGAACATTCACGTAGATATCAAACAAAACGCTAACTATTTATTAGCCAAACCAAGGTTAACCACGCTCTAATAGCTCAATCTCTTATGGCAGAAAAAAAAACCATCGTTGTTAATCTTAATAATAAAAAAGATATATACTAGTCGAAATAACACGTGTTATAAAGCACATTTGCATGTAACACTCGTAACCAATAGTGACAAATACCATAGTGAATCCAAAATAGAAATTAATCAAAGAGGATTCAAATCTTAACGTTTACGTTCAAATGACTCTTAGATGCTCTATCTAATGTTGAACTACAATTTCCACTTCAATGTCGTTAAAAATCATTCATGATACTAAAATGTATACCAGTGAGCATCGTATATAAAAACAAGAACAAAAGTCCGACATGCTTTTAGTTTTCAGTCAACGCATTGACATACGTTTAGTTTTCAGTCAACATAAATTCAGTTATTGTGTATATTTGTACCTTATTTATTATAGTACAGTATTGGCGACATATCATATAATCTCCTTCAGCCTTCTTTTCTTTATCAGCATAATACACATATAAAATATGGTTCTTTATTTTCATCTTACTTTGTAATTTCTTCTCGAAAAGTATTACTTCGACGTTACGATATATACTCCTCTTATGATGTCTAACAAATGTTAATTCTTAACAATGTCTGCCATGTCTGTGTCCGAAACAGTATTAGCTGCAACGGTAGAAATACTTTAGCTTCATGCAGCTCAGAGTCCTTCGTTATGCTTTAACCAAAACATAGCACTAATTGGCTCTTATGCAAACGAAATATGTACAACAAATTTTACAACCAGTAACGTCTTCCGTTTTCTTCGTATATGTTAGTATTGCCCATTTACTTTACCATTAAACTGACCTTGTGTTAATAAGCCTTTAACAAGTAATTTCATAAGGTCAAGACATCGTTCTTACTAAGCCCGTATCTGAAATCTGTATGTGGAACATTCTACTTCATTTCATCCACAATGTTTCTTATTGCATCCCATTGGATACTCACATATGGGCATTCTTGCATTTTCTGTACCAAGACATTCATATCTGCTAATTCTGCATTTTGACGACACCAGCATTTTAACATGTAGTATATCTTCATTGCAGTTTTATGCGGATTGTCCTCAGATATTTGTTCTATATCTACTTGTGTCAAACCAAGCTCTAATCCAAGCATTTGCCAGTTATTTCCTATGCATCTTGAAATTTTACTCAAAACCTTGTCATTTAGTTCTACTTTCGAAACTGATATTTTCTCCGAATGGTCTTGAAACCACTCATCCCTTGCTTTTATAACATCTACATCATGTGCGATCAAGTCTGGGCACGGAATGAGGTTTTTGTTAACCGGATTGTCGATTTCTAAGACTTTTATGCTTCCGCTCCCATTGTGCATCTCATGGTTACATCTGTATGTCGTTTTGTACGGTTTTGAGTGACTATCATGCTTTCTTTCCAGCTTAGAAAACTCATGAAGAATAAGTGCTTCTGCAAACCGTCTTAAGACATCGGCTTGTTCAGGATGAACAGCTGAAGAATGGCACAGGCTTACAACTGTTAGTTCAATAGTATCAAACCCCAATTCCGCTACACCAGCGTGATCCATATTCAATAGAACAATACATTTGTCTTTAGAAATTAGAGGTTTTGTGCCCAGTTGTGCAATTGGCCATTTTCCGATAAGAGCTGCCATAAGACGATGGTATATCGTTGGAACTATGGTTGAGTTACCAAAGGACATCACAAAACGGACAATGGTTTGTTTCCTTCCTTTAAGGAATTGTTGAATTTCCACCTGTGGTAAGTGGACTTTTAATAAGCTTGGAACAACAAACCAACCAAGCCGTGTTGATTGCTGTGTAGTGTCATCAAATCTTGTTGCCTCTGAAATGATGTGGTGTTTAGTGAGAAATAAGATCAATACTTCTTTGTGTTCCATGAACATTTTGTTACCATCCTTACCCCACTGTTTGTCAATCAAAGCTACTTCTAGTCTTCCGTCTGTCTGTAGCATCTTCCAAAGAGGCCTTATTTCGGGGTTATTTGTGCAGAAACGTTCACTTGTGATGATGCATTTGAAGGCGTCTATTAAATACTGGGGATCAAGAACAACGTGCTCTGATAGCGGTTCCTCATCAAAATATGTGAACGTTCCTTTGCCATGATGATACCGTAGAAATAGTTTGATCTGTTCTGGATCACCGATAGGAACTTCAGTTTGCTCGTCAATGGCTAGCACAAGCTCAAACGGTATTATTTTGATATGTTTCCTATCCGTCAGTGCTTTTTCCAACTGAATCCATTTTGCTGGAATTTTTATTGCCTTTGACTGAGCATTTCCAAGTCTTACGACTGTTGCGCGTAGCGCTGAAACAGTTTCATCATTCCCAATGGAATTGTCAACTGCAAAGTCCTCGGAATGTATATGATTTAACAACTTAGTTCCATCAAAACTTGTTCTTATTTGATTGAAGTATTGTTCAATGTATTGACGTTTGTCTTTTGCGTTTCCCTTTACTTTGTCTTTGTGTGTACCTACGAGAATTACTGTAGGCTTAAAACCATCCTCAGAGCCAACAAATGAATGAATGGAATTCATCCAAAAATGAAGAAAATACTCCAAATCTTGGTCATCAGATTCTTTTGGAAAATCTTCATCAACACTCACGCTCTTTAAGTCCACAGAGAGATCAAATACCAACAAGTAAATCGCATTTTTACTGTGAAATAGCGTATGTGTGGCATAGAATATATGTTGGCCGCCGAAATCCCATATGTCAAACAATGTTTGGGTTGCCTTGGTTGACGACTGCAATTTTCTTTTATTGAATTCTCTTGAAAATGTTTGAAATTCCTTCTCTTTAACAGACAAAATGGTCTTTTTGCTCTTTTTTACAATATTTTCATTGTCTTCAAAATCACTTGAGGACGCTACATCGATATAAGGTGAACTTCTCATTCCTTTCATTTGACGGTCTGGGATCGGCAATACTTTCTCACCCTTATTTATCTCCGCCATTTCAGAATAGTCGGTATTTGTCCTAGCTGTTACCGTTTCTAATTTAGGTTCCCTCTGATAAATGACTGATTGTGTAATACTTGGTTCATCTTTTAGTTGTTCGCTGTTTGATGACAAAGCAACAGAAACCAGCCGCTCTACTATGTCAGATTTATCATTCACTTCAGCTGTTCTAAAAGAAAATTTCCCATCTACTGTACGACAGCATTTGTAATGGATGACATCTATACCATCCGTACTTGAAACATCAGTGACTTTCTTTCCTAAAAGCCTTCTCATTAGCGATGTTTTACCTTGTCTGTAGTTTCCAACGATGTTAATACGAATGGACCTGTCCGTCTCTGTGCCGTCTCTCAAAGCTTTTTCGTATAGATCGAGCGCATACGGGTCTTGCTTGATCTCATCTGGAACTGTTTAAACATATCATAAAATCAAAAGTTGTATAATACTATTTAGATTGTAGGAAAGTATCAAATTTTCAATGGATTACTGCCTATAATAAAATAAAACATAAAGGAATAACAATTCATAAATTTAAGGTAGTGCACTATGGGGGTGTAGATCTAGTTTATAAACTAAGAAAACTAAGGAAAAATTAAACATATTGCTTATTAATAATATAATCACATATTTGTGAAATGTATTAGTAAATTTATCCAAAAAAAAGGATACAGTGCAAAAACCGTAAAACACAGTGCATCTTTGGTGACTAGTCCTATTCAGATAGTCGCTATGCTTTGATGGTGACATGTCTAATATCATGTGTAATATACGTTATACTTTTCTTCTAAAGTCTATAAAAACGGACACATGGCGTTGAATTTTATCTTGCTACTTGCTTAGTCGTGCCCATAAAAGTTAGACTCTTAGTGCCCTGACTTTAGACAAGGTGTTGAGTACGTTGATGTACTCATACCTCAGACAGACCCTATTTCTATGTTTTACTATATAATCTGTTATTTTGTCAAAAATGTTAAAAGTCTTTCTGAGGAAGTCATTTTATTTACACTGACTTTTCTTGCTGGTTGAAAATTGTAAGCGCGATGTTGGCATGCCCTAAATGCGTTAAAACCACCAGTTTCCTTTATATCGGTCACTGACCGTTCCAAGTCGTTGCCCCTATCTTCAACTTGTTTTTGTCCGTTTCGTATTTTATGTTCTGTATATTCATGATGTTTTCTGTTGGTGCTGTTTCTTTCTTTACCCCCACCCCTGCTCACTTACTTTTACTTCCCCCTCCCCTAATGACAACCGGCCATCTCTGGGCGTTGCCCCAATGTATGATCTGTTCCTAATTGTATGTTACGTGTGTGTGTTTATATCGTGCGCGGTGTTTGTCTCGTGCGCGTCCATGTTTGTGGTCTAAGGAGACTGCGTTTCTGGAGCTTGGCTTTCCCTGTTGAATATTCAGTTTTGTTTTTCCACTTCCCCCAACACTCCTACCGCTTTCTCTACGCCTTACCCATTTTTTGCATCTTGCATATAATTAAAATGTACTTATATTTTTAAAGGAACTCGTCTGCTATATCTTTCCACTACAGTCTTTTCGTTGCAGGCTTGTTTTGCGATGAATGACTCTCTGGCTGTGCCTAGTGTGCTCTGTGCATCCGGGTAGTCTACCCTAACCTATTGGTTAGTTTTAATTTAGATGGGTACTGATACATTAAAAACAAAATTTTATGCGGTTAACAAATCTCTTCTTACGGCACACCATGTTCAACTAACTTACATACAAATAGACTTACCCGATGTGGCTGCTTGTGTCTTTCCACCAAAGAACTGAAATGAAATTACCTCAGTTTTGGAAAAATTCTAAAATGTCTAGTTTTTGTTCAAACTAAAATTGAATTTCATTTTGTATCGATGCGAAAAGAATTGGTACTATGGTATTTCTCAGAGTCTGAAGAATAGGCTCCAGGTTACTCAAAACAAGATCATTAGATTTGTCCTTAGACTTGATCAAAGAAGTCATATTGATATAGAACACTTCTTACAGTTGGGCTGGTTACCTGTCACAAGAAGAGTGGAACAAATAACTCTAAATCACGTTTTTAAAATACATTCAGGTTTTGCTCCTTCTTACATGAATGAGTATTGTACTCGAGCCAGTTCTGTACATAGTCACAATACCAGGTTAAGTAAAGGGTCATTCCTAAAGTCAAAGGGTTTGGTAAAAAGTCATTCTGCTATAATGGTTGTTCTTTGTTGAATAATTTGCCACATAATGTTAACAATTCTGCAAACATGCAGCAGTTTAAGGTTTCAGTAAAAAATCATCTTCTACATAGCTTGTAGTTACATTTTGTCTTTTCTATTTATACTGTGATTCCTTTACTGTGATACTTTTTTAAACTGCTGAAAACTTGCTCAAGTTACCACCATTTATTACAAAGTTGTTGTGCCTTGCTACATGTCATCATTCATCCAGGACCACAATGGAAATAAGGGGTTTCACAATCCCCTTTTTGTGTCATCCTGGGTATATGAATACATGTCCTGGTACATTTTTTTTCTGCAGTTATTGGTATTTTATGTTAGTAATGATTCTTAATTTTCTTTCAAAATGTTTTAATTCGTAGTCATTGTATATGTGATATTTGAAATTTGTTTTAATTTGTGTTGTACCATACCATGTATTTTATATCCTGAAATAAATAAATCAATCAATCAATCAAATTATTTAATTGCATGTTATGAATGACATGCTTATGTCTTGGGAGAAAACTATATATTCATGACAAAATCGTGGAAAACTTACTGGCTGAAGAAGTCTTCTCAAAATACTCGTTTCTTTCGCACTCTCGGAATCTTTTTGAGCTTTACTTTCAGTCGGTAGTTTTCCATACTGAAAAGGTTCATACTGAAAAGGAAAAAAACGCAGTCTATGGTGGCATATTTCTGCCTCGAGATAGCTAGGCAGCTATCACGATAATAATGTAAACTTGCTAGAAAATGTGTGCATTCTTCTGAAAACATTTCAGCAATAAATAATATTTTCTAGATATTTTATTTATTTCCTGAAAATGTTTTGCGCAAAATGTCATGTTAATGATTGAATCGGCCAGGAGATACTTGGTACATGTAGCTGTCCCGATAATTTTCAGAACTTACCACCAAAGTTGTTCATTTTTTTCTGAAATATTTTTTTTTCAAGATATGCTTTTCATTTCGCTATTTGGATAAACTTTTAAGAAAAGTTCAAAATATCAAGATAATTTCTGAATGTATCTAGTAGCTATCTAGTTAGTAAATGGCAGGTGATCATGTAAATTATCGCAATAATATTTCCAGAAAAGTTTCGACTATTAAGAAAATATTTTCAGAAAACTTCGCTTTATCAAGATAATTATATTTCAAGTGTCGCGATAGCTATCTAGCTTTCTCGTGGCAGAAATATATCACCATAGCAGACAGTTGAAAAATCAGCATTAATTTTCTTTGTAATGATGAGCATACTGTTTTCTAAATTTATAACCTGTTTATTACAAGTTAGTACTTATATGCAAAGTAACAAATGAATAACAGATTGTATTTATGAACTCTGACATAAACAAGACGCTTCTTTTTCTACATGAAGAGAAGCCGTAAAGCACCACCATGTTTAGAATTCTCACAGAATATATACTCACCTTGTTATATATGCATAAATGCTTTGTATTTAGGTTAACGTACTTCTCATTTCAATTTTAAATACATTTCCTTTTTACATGTAAATTAATTAAAACGTCAGTAAAATGACACTTAACACTGAAATCGGAATGAATGATATGTAATTAACAATTCGTTCTCATTTTACAACGCGGAGGATTCGTTCATGACGGTCATTCTCGTTAATTCGTAAAATTGTCAATAGTACATGTATAAGTAACTTACTGCCCGCTTTTCGGCGACATTTAACATATCTTCTGTTAGGGTAATAAATGCTTTGTCTATATTGATCCTTTCCTTCGAACTTACTTCAATGAACTTAATTCCGTTTGCCGACGCAAGCTGCAATAACAAAAAGGACATCCGAATAAGGACAGTGGAAACTAAGAATAACAGACATTACCTGACATTTATAAGCGCTTTGAAAGACATGAATGTTCACATTTAAATATTTAAAGTTTTGTATTACCGCTTGAAATTGTACATCTCTAGCACTCTCTCCAGCTTATCATTTATCCCATTTCTGAAGTATTCAAAATCATCTATCAGTACTTATTATATTGTTTACTGTTTTGGCAATCACGACCTCTTCTGTTCAACATTTCTCAGTAAAGTAGTAGATAAAAGGGATGTGCTTCTTGCAATGTTGTTCTATTTAACCCGTACTCCAACCCTCCACAATTTTTGAAGCTCATGTTATGATCTACTAGAAAAACATTCCGACGCGTTCGTAAACAAAAACTGTAATGTATATCTCTATATCTCAAAGACACAATATCGTTTCTATAGGCTGTAAGGTTTAGCATACCTTTTTTCCTTCCTCTTCCCTGACCTGCCTCTTAGAGTTCAAATCCAATTTGTTTCCTATAAGGATTATTTGTGTACGTGCCTCAGCATACTGAAAAAGCGTACCAAAACGTGAACCAAAAGGTTAAGCTTGCGGATAATGACATAGTATTCTAGAAAAAATATAGGAAATTATATTTAAGCTGTAGCGACCCCTTAAAGAAGACAAGCGCCCCCATTTGAACAGCACTGGGAGAAAAACTTATAATGATGCTACAGACAAAGTTAGATGAAGATCAATCAGGTGATTTAAGAGAAGAAGCCTTTCAACAGTAGTTTTACCTCTAGCGGCCCCACAAAGAGGCCTACTAGTGCCCTAATCTGAATGTTTGGGAAAGGACACTAAACAACGCTACAAAACAAGTTTGATGTAGATCCAGTGGGCGGTTCATGAGAAGAAATCTGTTTAAAATTGTTTCCTTTTTCAGCTAAAGCGTTCCTAAGTGCCCTTATATGAAAGAACATTGGAAGATGACCGTATTATCATAATAATACTGCAAACCAAAACTGATGAGATCCATATAGAGGTTCATAAGATGAATTAGTTTAAAGGTATTTCTATTGTAGATACAGCGGTCCCTAAAAAGGCTTAACGCCCCCATTTGAATAAAGTTTGAAGAAGACGTCATAATGATCCTGCTGATTGCGTTTGATGAAGATCCACCATGCGAAGCGGTCGTTTTAAGGTATTTCTATTTTAAGCTCTAGCGGTCCCTTCAATGGGTCGTTAACCCATTTTTCAATAAATTTGGCAGAGGACATACTGACGCTACAGACCAAATGTAATGAAAATCTATCTTGCGGTTTATGTGAAGAATTCAATTAAAGGTTTGTTTTCCAGTCCTGGTGGCCCCTAATATCACCATTTGAAGAAAATAAGAAGAGGACCTTATAATGATGCCACAGATTAACTTTTATAAAGATCCAACCAGAGCTTAATAAGAAGAAGTCTACAGATCAAGTTTTGTGTAATTCTGACCGGCAGGTGTTTATGCAAAATTGTGGACGACGGACGCCGGACCATGCACTATCCACCTCAACTTATAGCCCGCCTAAACCTTCCTTTCAGGTAACTTAAGCTTAAAAGGTTAAGACTGTGACTGCATTGAAATCGATAAGGGTTAACCCAGTGGGAAATGTTTATGATGTGGGTGGACGGCCGCATTCTTTGATTGTGGCATTTCCTGTTGGTCTTTTGACACTTTTGTCACTGACGTATCAGTTTGCAATATGGCCAAATAAAGCAAGGTTAAACGTTTTATGAAATAAGATTAATTATATGAATGACAAAAAATTACGAATGGCGTTACTGAATGACGAAATGCGTTAAACATGACTCAGAGATTAAAAAAATGTGTATGTTGATGACGTGACTGGATGATGTAGGGTGTATACACTTATTGTGAGATAGAATGAGAAAAGTCATAGAAACTAACATATTTAACTATGGCTACCTCCTTCGCCTGAACTTACCTCCTTCACCTGCCTCAGCCAATCTTCTATGTGTCGAAACGATCTATCATTTGTAATGTCATACACCAACATTATACCCTACAAAAGTAATATGTTTCAAATCACAATATTTAGAAGCCTTGAAAAAACAACCATGGTTGCTTTGGAAAAAGTAATATTATTGACAATGACAATTGGCGCCCAACGTAAATAACTCACGAGTGGATATGAATGGACACATAGGTTCAAACTCAAGACACAAACTGGCATTTAAGTAAAAATTCTAAAATGGAGGGGGTGTATATATTAGGGTCGAGTATAAGAGTGCACTTACACTTCCTTGCTATTGAGTTAGCTTTTATAGCACGTGATAGAGTGTCCGCCTTAGATGTGAGAAGTCCCGGGTTCGATTCACGGTCAGGGCTGAAGTATTTTAAGTCTGTTACAGTGGCGCCCAAACGGGACTGTGCCTGAATATACTCCGAGATCATGTTCACCTTGTTCTCTGTACTGTTGGAGAAACGAGCGGGGGAGTATGTCATGGTATAGGACTTGATTATCAAAATGGGGAGAAAATAAGTAGGCGGCCGGATAGCTCAGTCAGTAAAGCATCGAAAGGGCATTCCGAGACCGCGAGTTCGAGTCCCGGTCTGGCTGCACATTTTTCTCACCTTGTAACAATTGACACCCAACTTTGGGCCATGGCGTGCTTGGTTGGTCTGTCTTATGACGCTTGGAATAGTATGTACGTCCGGAACACGAGGACGAGTTTGCGGGGTGTATGTCACGGTACGGACTAGAGAAGAATGCATCAAACATCCGGTTAGCTCAGTCGGTAGCGCACTCGCCCTGTAAGCAAGGGGTTCCGGGTTTGAGCCCCGGACTGACTGTACATGTTTCTCACCATGTGACATTATAATCTATTTTTTCAACGAGACCTCGTCTTGAAACTTTTCGAAGAAAGACAGTAACAAAAGGGTATATTATCATCTCTATATGTATATGGAAAACACAGTCTATGAATATTTCCAGATTATTAAAACAGTTTGGGTTAACAATTAACACATGTAATAACCTTATTAAAAATCAGCAAAATTAAAAGAAGATCAATCGTGCAAATTCAATTTCTGCGAAAACTTACATTGACAATTAATATATCATATTACAAATGGAATAGCATTTTGTACTACCAAAACTGATGTAACAAAGGTGTATTTTAATTAAATTCCATGCAGTTTTTGTGTCGTTTGTAAAACAAACACACAAGGAAAACGTTTACTTCAAATTCAGAACTGTCGGTCGCATTGGAATAACTTCAAAAAGAATATTTACCGTTGCGGCTCTGTAATAAGCTGTTGTAACTGTCCTGAACCGATCCTGACCTGCAGTGTCCCTGTAAGTAAAAAGCCTTTTACGCCTTAAATACTTCGGCGGATTCTAAATATTTTCAGAAATTTTCTAATATTAATAGAAGATCTTGAATTTATTCTTTACTAATTGTTTCATGAGTCTTAAAACATACGTCCTGTGGGAATCTCAATTTTGAGCGAATTCTACCAAGCAAACATCCAGGTATGAACTGACGGTAGGGTGATGTTTGATATGCGCACTTGAGCAACGTTGATTGAAAATGGAAGCTTTTAAGAAGTCATTTTTTGACGTCAATAGATCGTCGTTTTTTGACGTTGGTTAGGCGTCATATTTCTGACGTTGGTCCAACGTAGTATTTCGGATAGAGAACCAACAATATCTACTTTCATATCTTTAGAAATGTAAAAATGCAAAACATCAGTTATATTCGATCATCTATTTTCATCATAAACAGGTTAAACATAAATTTAGTGTAGTAAAATACTGCTTTATATAGGCGCCGATCTACTCGCAACACTGGTTCAGTATATAAATATGTATTCTGTTTGAAGCTAAAGGTAACTAACATTTTCGACCCTGACATATATTCATTATACCAGATTTATATAGCGCCCTTACCATGATGAGCACGTTAAAGGCGGTTTACATAGCGCAAAGACATGCTTTGATTCGGATTTTGAACTCCACAAAGAACATGATTATTTATGAACAGTATTTGTTTGTCTGTCTTGGGGTTTAAGTTACACCGACAATTTTAGGCGACTTTCTTTCTTGTAATGGCGGATGTCGGCTATAGATGTCCCTAAAAACATTATCTCAGACCAGGCCGGACATTTTGGTAGAACCACTGACCCTCCGTAGGCAAGTTGTACGACTTCCTCAAATGAAAGATTTCTACACCTCAAGCAAGGTTTCGAGTTCACAGCGTTCAGGGGTAGGTGATTTACAGTCTGAGACCGGTCAAACTCGGAAACTCTACATGACATAAACATTGATTTTATCCAAAAACATTTCGTTTACGCCTATCTGTTGAGAAAGCTTTTAAACTTTAATCTGAGATACCTTGAAATGTAAAATGTTAAAATCAAATTCATTACCATATTTGCAGTTTGATTCTCTTTCCAGCCAGCTCAATATGTTTTATTCTGAAGTCAATACCTGTAATTTGAAATCAATAAAACTAATACATGTATCATCACGATAAATGATAGATAGAATTTATGTAGTATTGTAAAGTGTGAAAGTTAAGCAATACACCTCCAAACCACAGAAATATTTGGTAAACGAACAACATCTTTACGAACAATCTACATGTCCAATATATGTTTTTAATACCGTAATGTACATGGATACGAAAATAAAGTTCAGCAGTATATCTCCAAACCACAGAAATATTTGATAAACGACCAGCAGTCTACCTGACTGAGTGTCTAATATATGTTTTACCGTACTGTCCCTTGGATATGACTGGTTACTTAAAATATTCTCAAAACTTTGCCAACCTTTAAACATGAATGCCATTTGTCATGCTTGTAAAGGAATTAAAGTTAAACCTAGTTACAATGTACGTGAAATTTCGGCACTGGAAAATTATTACAAATGCATCAAAACGAAGATATGTAGCAGTTCTATATGGATTGAATTACAGAAATAGACTGCATAAAGAGACCATACGGTTGGACAGTTCAGCGCCTTTAAAAAAACTCCCCATTTTCAAGGAACTGCTACATATCTTCCTTTTGATACACTGTAATAATTTTCCAGTGCCGAATTTTATCAGTAAATTGACAGTCTATACGTGTTTTATATGATGTTTAACTTTCATGTAAAGCAATTTTTTCTTTCAACGATTTGGTGTCATTTGAGTTTTCTTCTCAAAATATGGACCTAGCTGTTAATAAGCATGTATTACCAAAAATTACAAAGAAAACATTTTAACATATGATGTCACCGTACCAGCATTCATCCCTTTCTGACAACATTTTCTATATATAAATAATGAAGTATGCGTGCGTGCGTGCATGCATTCGCGTGTTTGTGCGTGCGTGCGTGCGCATGCTTGTGTTCACTCCAAATTACATGTGATATAAGCAGTAAAGATAATATAGGATTGCATTCTAAGGCATTTCCAATTTACTGAATATTTATGTTGAATACATCTAAAGCATGCTAATACTTAGGCCTAAAAAATTCTTTGTTTCCGGTAACATGCTAAAAAAAATTAGGGTAGGTAAGTCGGAAAATTTGTTCTTTTTTGGATTTTTTTTATCAAGGGAGACTTTTCGGAAACTATTTTTGTGTCAAAAAATGAATACAAATTAGGGGATTTTGCCTTTAAAGCATCACTAAGTTGATTTCTAACATCACTGACCATGTTTAAAGCATAAAAGGTGCAGTTTTGCAATTTTGTGTTAAAAAGTTGAAACAAAAAATCTCCAAGGCCATAAAAATATTTAGGGTCGGGCCAAAAATTTAGGATAGGTCGGGATACCGGAAACGAACAATATTTTTTAGGCCTTATTGTGGTGTTTGAAACCTTAGTCATGCATGTTTTATTTGGCAGATCATTAGCTGATTCTTAACGTTTTCAACAGGCAGTCTAATTCTAATGTTTTGGGAGATACCATATTTTTTAAATTCTGTCCGTCATATTAATATTACAGTAATATGAAAGGATTAATTTTACGGTCTGTTATGCATGTATACTCTTTGCAAAATCACATGCCTGGTCATAAAATGTGTATGTTGTAGTCTCCTATAAATATTTATAGATTGGTCATGTATATGTTGTCTTAATGTTTATATTGTAAATGTCAATGTTGGTTTTATACATGAATGAGACTTTAATAAACTAATAAACCTCGAAATGATAACAGTTATACATACCTATAGTTGACACAAACTTAGATGTATATTCGCCTTCCGTAAACGCAAACAAAATTTGCGTTTTATCGACACCTGAGTCACCGATCAGTAAAATTTTAAACAAGTGATCGTAACTTTTCGCCATTCCTTCATAATCCTTTTAACACTATAATGTCCAGCGGAACGAGATATTTACAAATCAGATTTATACACTCAAGTTCAAATGTACTAATGTAAACATCTTGTCCGTTTGTACTTGACGTAGTACGGGATATCCGATAATACTTATTGACGTTTGTCTGCATCACATCTTTATCCGATCTATTGGTCTCCGGTCGTGCTTAACCAGCCGCATCAAATCGTTATTAAAACTAAATTTAGTAACAAATTCAAATATAGCTGTGTGTATTGTACGTAGTATTAACACAGGTGCTGTTTGCGAGGAGGTGGAAATAAATAATCAGTAATGTTTTAAATCGTATATCACATATTGGATATATTTATATAACTATGGCTAAATTAACACAGACATTAAAGTACACATTTTAGAGGAGGAGGTGGAAATAATCTTAATAAATTATGTTTATCGTATGTCACATACTTGAATTGGATTGTACATAGATTCATATTTAACAGCTTGAGCTTATGGAAATAGCTACCATATGATTAAAAGCGAAACAATATGATGATACAAACTTCAGTATATGTGTTTCACTTGCTCAGTAAAAGATCATCCTATAGACTTTCATGATAATTTGAAAACAACAAAACGTTATGCTAGAAATCTTTCTCCGTTTTCCAGACAAGGCAAGATTTTTAAAGTGAATATATAGAAGGATATTAAAGGTAGTGTAGGAATTTCCGTGTAACCACTTTCTTTTTGTGCATATTGCCTCCTTTCAACCAGGTCAACCAGTGGTCTCGTGCCTATTGTCTCAGGTCAGTCTGTGATCTTGTGCCTATTATCTCAGGATGAACGCCCTATCTGCAAGGAAAAAACAGATCATCAAAATTGTTGTCATGGGACCAGGCGCTTCTGGAAAAACTGTGCTGTGCAATAGGTTTGTGAAAAAGGAGTTTGTAAGCTGTCCAAGGGCAACTATCGGTAGGTATTTTCTTCTATGCATTCTTCTTCCTTATACAGTGGCAACTTTGGTACTTAATTTCTTCTTTGAATTCTTATATCCTCTAGACATAAGAAATGGCGGGGTATGTGTGTTGGCGCGACACTTGTCACTGCTAATGCTGTCAGATTTATTCCCAGCAATTTTCATCATTTGTTCAAAGGGATGTTTCCTGCTAGTAAATTACGAAATATTGATAAACAAATGTGTACAAACATTAAATCCCTAAGAAATATGCATGGGTACCCTAATTTATGTCTTTTCTTATTACTTTTTGAACCAGTTTGCCTTTATATTCTGAAACGTTTTCAAAACCTGATTGAAACAAATAGTTTTATTAGCAGAGATACGCATATGTTAATATATGCATAACCTTTTATTTCACATTTATTAAATGTAATGACATTACAAATAACTATGAGAAAATTAAGTACCAGATATGGCAATCCCTTATTAATAAATCAGAAAAGTATAGTGTGTGTGATTGGTTGTACTGTTAATTTTTATCTCAATTTGAAATAAATATTTCTCAAGTTCCAAGTTATTTATGCAGTTATGATCCTCAAAAAAATAAGTGATTTAAAACTCTGAATTGTATTAATTTGTCAGCTGGAATTAGTTTCAATGAGCATGTAATGCTACGACTTAATTTTTCATATTGACAACATGGTCACCCATCTTTACATATTATTTTTCTAAATTCACCTTAAATTTATTTTTAAATGTTACAGTAATAAAAGTTACATATATTTTTTTTGAAATAACTAGAAAATTTTCTGTATTTTTTTGTATATTTATATTTAATTAAGAGTGCGTCATTTTATATAGACCTGTATTAAAATTTTCTTAAGAAGGGGTCCATTTTCTCAAGCAAGAAATTCACAAGTTGAATACAATTAATTTCTCATATTATACTAGAAACATGGACAGCACGGGACTTTCTTGTCTAAAATGGATATTTTCATAATCATGATTGATTTAACAAGGGTATTAATTAATGTGCGCCAAAACCCATACTGCGAAGATAGATTATGCAATGTCACCTTACGTTACGTTACGTAATTTCTTCATTGCATTTATATAGGTTATACAACGGCAAATTTAGTACATAACGTCTTCTTTAAAACGTGTACAATTTTGATACGAGGTATCTTATACTACCATTTATTGCAATTTTGGTATTACACAAAAATACTACCAGCAAAATACTTGTGTGATTGGTTATCTAGTACTTTTGTATTACATCCAGATATAATCAGTATAATAATTACAACGAATTAGGCTTACAATTTAATAATTACAATTTGACTTTTAAAATTAAATGTTTGTTTATAATTTTATTTATATCACCAGAATCACTTTTGAATTTCTCTAAATGTCATCGGTATGTGCCAATGTATACATCAAAGGTTAGATTGCACCTTAGTGACCTTAATTTTTTTCTTCTTTTTCAGGAAGTGACTTTTACATTGGTACATTTGAGTTGGATGGAGAGGAATTTTCAGTTCAATTTTGGTAATTCATTTCTATCGATCTGTGCCGATGGTACTTCGTTTGCCTATATCAATTATATTGTAGACATTGCATCATCAGACCGCTCGTGTAGTGGCGTTTCATGCGTGACACAGGCAAACAAAGAAATGATTACAGGCTTTTGATACAATACATCTAGACAATGATTTTGGTATTAAGGTACCATTAATGTTCAGCGTCAAAAAGTGATTAATGTATATTTTGTCCCAATTGAAATGACGTTCTCATGGCCGTCGATGTCAATATGCAAGAATATGTTAGAAGCAGGATAAGTTTCATAATTACTTGCCTTTTTCAAATTGTCGGCTAAGCATTCTCTCAAATAAGCTTTTTAAACGCAGTAGCATTATGTACAGTGTCTACTGACAGAAGCCTTTTTATTTCTGAATGACTGGCTCTATAGGTCGTCTCTGGCTATTGTTTCTTTATAATAACTATTTCTGTTGCGTTTTAGCTCATTTGCCGCTTGATACCACTATCTTCAAAAGTCAAAGTTTTATGTTCTCTAATTTGTCGCCTATTTTCGCACCTATAACATTTTCGAAACAAAATAGAAGCATCTACATGTATAAGATATAGAAATGAAAAAAGTGAACTGCACAATTAAAAAAAAAAAACACACCTCTCAGAGATTTAAATTATATAGTGTTCAGTTATAACTTGATCTCGTCTTGTAACAGATTTTGACTACAATTTCTCAAATAAAGAGAATTTGAAACTTTTGTGCAAATACTGATTACAATTTGAAATTATCTAAGGTGGCTTTGACTTTCCATATTGCTTGAAATTATACACTGAAACATTTGGCACCAACAACAAACCTTATAGAGCTGATCTTCTGGTAAAGATTAGTAATTTTATCGAAATGAGTAACTGCCCCTGAAGCAGTAATTGACCTTGTACTCGTATTACTCACTTCATTCATATTGCCTTTGTCCATAAACAACAGAATTATGATTTCTCAATGTTTACGTTTAATAGCGTATGTTTTTGACTGATTATGTATTTAAAATATAACGAATTTCATTGTTGGTTTTTTTTGTATTTTCAGGGACACTCCTGGTCAAGAACGTTTTGAAACGTTTGACAAGGCGCTTTTTCGACGCGCAAACGTAAGCTATATTCAGTCCTTTTACGTTTTAAGTGCTTTGGTCAAATAGCTTTTTGGAAGTTTTAAAATAAAAAAAAAAACTAGTTATCCTTCCTGCTATTATTTTAAAAATCGAGCAATCACCCTTATTGTATTAGAAATGATGTCCATCATTATTTTATGTTATGAACAATGTATCAGAATTCACTAAAAGTATTTTCCGGGTATTTTAGGGTGTTGTATTTGTGTACGACGTAACAGATGAAAACAATTTCAAAGAAACTGTGCGTTGGATGGAGTACTACAGAAAGGTATGCTGTCGGGTATTTTATAAAATTTGCTTTGTACCTCCCAAATTTTATTTTTGTGGAAGCGGCACAGAGTTGCCCCTGTCCGTCAGAGTCTGTATTCTGCACATCTAAGAAAGTATTTGATCCAGTATCATTGAACTTCACTCGAATGTTATTCGGCATGTTAAGCTTTGCAACAGAAGTCATGAAACGAGTTAGAAATATTATTTAGCATGTGCGTTTGTACACCTAAGTTCTTCTTATGGAATTCACTCTCCAAGACCAGAGTTATGACCCTTTACTTCGTACAAATATGCATAAAAATACGCTTTAAGGGCAAAACAGTTAATGCCCCATGTATCACAAAATATACTTTATGTACGGTCATAAAATATTAGAGGATTGTTACATAACATGTGACGTTTTTGCACTTGATTGTCTCCTTGGAATTTCAAACAGCTAGACCAGGACTATGGTCTTTGGCTGAGTCAAGATTACACATATAGTGCTTAAACGTTTGTGTTGCATATATTTAAACATATTTCACACAGAGTCATGAAACCATATACAACAAGTGGGTTTCTTTTAAAAAAGAAACCTAGGAGAGGTCCAGTGTTGTTCCTTTTAAATTTATATCAGATACATAGATAACAATTGTTATCTAATTGTTATCTGGTTACATGTATATGATAGGTTGTGCTACAGACGAAAAACAGTTTCCCTGTTGCAGGTCACTGTGACCTATTAGCGGTCATAGTCACTGTGACCTTGACCTAATGACCTAATGACCTCAAAATCCATAAGTCATCTTCAGGTTATGATCAACCTCCGCCAATCCGAGGACTGTAAGCCCAAGCATTTCCTAGTTACTGAATTCCATTTAAAAAGGTTCAAAAGCTACCACCGCAATAATTGTACACTGAACTTGGCCCTGGTGAAAGTTGCCAAATTAGCTTCTTACCATCTTTGCGAGAACCTCACCTGACAGGCTTGTTTGTCAACGGGCCCAAGAGAATAGCTTAGAAGAAAATCCCATTCGAACGGACGTCTGCCGGAAGTGAAAAAAAATATATTCTTTTTTAAATGATTTTTTTTTTTCAGAAATTTTTTGTTAATGTGCAATTCTAAACATTTTATTTGTTCTAGTTTATTACTCAGTTTCTCGAATTGCCGCCTTGTTTTGATCACGTGATTAACATCTCCGACAATCAGAAGCTCGGAAGAACTCTTCTTATTCCTGCAGATCTTCCGAACGGGGCAAACGAACCCGCCAGTTAAACTAAAAATTCATTTAATTCAACGAAATACATTTTAACGTTATTTCAGTTCATATGCATATATTTGAATACTGCGAACAAAGAATAGTAAATATATATCTATATATTTCTTGTTAATAACTGACCCGTTTCCAACATTTGTAACAATAGTTTTACTCTAATTTTCTTTTTTTTAAACGAACAATTATTTTTGTCTTAGAAGATTTCAAAACTTACTTGTGCGCAAGCGCATTGGGCCATTTTAGACTGGCTTACCGTAATTTACGTTAGAAAGTGAAATCTTATGCCGTAAAATTAGTAGATTAGTCTAAATTCTCCTTGTTTGAAAGCAAACACTATGGAGAGGGCTTGATAGACCTCTCCAATGACACACATCTAGCTCTATTTCATATCAGAGACTTTTGCCGTATTGTTTATAATCCCTGATAATAGAAGATGGACATATTAGTTTAGCAGAACTTGAACTGGGCCTTTCATTTAGCGAAAATTCAAAATAGCTGTCAAATTTCAATTTTATTTTCTCTGAAAAAAATGAGGAACTTTATAGTGGTGTTTATTCACGTTCTATTACTTTATGTTATTCATTGAGTGAAGCGTACACAATATCTCTTATGATTTCCGCTCGGTGATTTTCGGGCATTTTCCATTGATAAAATAACAAAAAGGCTGCCATCGTAACCATGATAAAGCGGGTTGTTTTTCATATCGTATTTCGGTTGGTTGCTTAAATCAGATAAAGGTGTTGTTGTTATTTGCAATTTCATTTTTGTACAAATAATCAGCACTTAAAACCAAGTCATTGAGAAATAAAAATACAATTAAAACGTCACAAACATATAGATACAACAGCAGCAACAACAACAACAACTGTTCTTCACATAAAAATTTAATATAACTGGGAATATAAAGTTGACAGACAAGCAAATGTTTGAATACGGTGGTAGTCAGGAAGCCAAAATTGTATAAACATGTGTACACACGTTTTTGACCTGTTGTAACATATTTAACAGACATATTACTACGTTATCAAATTCAAACAGTACTAATATATATATATATCGTATTTCAACTGTATCAGTTTTGGTGTAATACATTTATAGCATCATTTGTTTAACATTGTTACTATACTTTTTGTTCAATATACATAACTGTTATGACCTTCTAGTTTATAAACGATCTGTAACTTGCTCTAGTATCAGTTATCACTTACAATTATGAATTTTGATTATAGATATTTGACGAAGATACATGTATGATAATTGTTGGAAATAAAATTGATTTGGGAGAAAAAAGAGAAGTGAGCACCCTTAGAGGTTACAAGGTGCGTATTAAAAAAAACTAACACTAATTTGTACTAATATAAATTAGAATACAGTATTATGTTTAGCAGTCAGGAATTTGTACACTATATCAAAGGCAATTAAAGGCAATGAGCTCAAGATTGTATGACAATAAAAAAAAAGATTTATACATATAACCATGGATCATTAATCTATTGATATATTTCTTGAGAAGGCTTTGGAACTTAGTTACAAACAGATTATATGTTATGGAAACACATAAAAATGAGCTGATTTTACTATTTTTGCCATTCAAAAATGTAAAGCATTAACAACGGGCTACCGGGGGTGGTTATATGGCGTTTTAATGGTCATTTAATGGTCATTACGTATGAATTCCTCCATGGTGTATTGGTAAAGAAAGTTGGAAATATTTTATTGTCAAGGTTCGATTCCCAACTCGGGGATGTCATTTTTCTTGGTTTCCCACTTTTAGGACAGTTAAGAAACAAAACCATGTTCTAATGTTCATACTATGGGTAATGTTCAATTTGATTATACCCTAAATCTTGAGTCCGGACCCTTTGAAAAATATTCGCTTACAGTCATGAGACAGTGTAGTGTCAGGAAACGGGGACACCAATGTCCTATGGACAGACATATAATATTGTTTCCCAAAGATTTGTTCTTAAACGAAATTGTTAAATTTTTAAACATAAGTTGACTAAAGATTTTTAGGCACGTTGTAATGGCTGTATTGCTGTTTCAGCGGACAACCAATATTTTAAAAGAAAGAAAATAAAAAAAACATTTTTAATATTTGAGTTACCTCCCTTTCATTTGCACAAGCAGGATGGACTGATTAAAACCTATTTTCTGAAATGGAAAACAAATACAAAACGTATCTGGATGTGTAATTTATATTAGTAGCGTAATCACAAATAACATCAGACACTTGTTTGGAATGCATACCGGTCCCCCCGCCACTTTTCCCGCTTTTGTACTGATTGTTTTCATAATAACTGGAAATAAAATAACACTTTATTGAATAATATTTCTATGGTGAATACATACATTTACTACAATAATAACCTGTTTATCTTGTCTTCGCTTTCCGGTTTAGTTTTGGTCATTTTTTTTCATCTCGTATATACCAGCATATTTCCTTTGTCTATAAATATTCGGGAAACAGTGGCTCTGAAAGCTCTTCATAAATTGAGCCGCGTCATGGGAAAACCAACATAGTGGGTTTGCGACCAGCATGGATCCAGACCAACCTGCGCATCCGCGCAGTCTGGTTAGGATCCATGCTGTTCGCTTTTAAAGCCTATTGGAATTGGAGAAGCTGTTAGCGAACAGCATGGATCCTGACCAGACTGCGGATGTTGGTTTTCTCATGGCACGGCTCATATTATATTTAAGAGATACTATCTAAAAGAACTCTGCGATGAATATCATTAATGCAAAAGCGACACAGTCGTACTCAACTCGGTAACGAGAATAAGGAAATACGCATGTTTTTTTTTTTTTTTTTTTTTTTTTTTTTTTTTTTTTCTGTTAACGATTCTTAGTTTTAAACGATTTTTGTTTCATTTTTATGCACAATTATTTTAGTTATTTATTGATTCCAGCTTGCTTCGAAATATGGAGCCAAATTCTTTGAAGTGAGTGCTAAAACTTATGCCAGTGTCCAGGAAGCAATAGATAATTTACTAAGAACTGTAGCAGCAAGGATGCTTGGAAAAAAGGTAATAGTTTCTATAAAGTTTAATAACATTTCTCAAATGTTTATTAACAGCAAATATATTCTGCGAACGAATAAAAACAACAAACGTTTTGACTCTAACTTTTGCAAAGCTGAAAATATGTTTTAACAATGTTTTTAGCTCACCTGTCACATAGTGACAGGGTGAGCTCTTCGTCAGTCGTCTGTCGTCCGTCCACAATTTCGTGTCTGCACGATACTGGTTTCATTTATGATTTTATTTTAACCAAACTTGCATAAAACTTGTATCACCATAAGATCTTGGTTCCTTTATTGAACTGGCCAGATTCCGTTATGGGTTCCAGAGTTATGGCCCCTGAAAGGGCCAGAAT
The DNA here is from genome assembly GCF_021730395.1 of Mercenaria mercenaria. Taxonomy (NCBI): domain Eukaryota; kingdom Metazoa; phylum Mollusca; class Bivalvia; order Venerida; family Veneridae; genus Mercenaria; species Mercenaria mercenaria. The sequence goes on along the minus strand of NC_069372.1, from coordinate 37,804,722 downwards.
TAGCTATTTTGACCTTGTCTGCACAATAGCAGCTTTATTTATGATTTGAGTTTTACCAGACTTGCACACAACTTGTATCACCATAAGATCTTGGTTCCTTTCTTGAACTGGCTAGATTCTATTATGGATTCCAGAGTGATGGCCCCTGAAAGGGCCAGAATTAGCTATTTTGACCTTGTCTGCACAATAGCAGCTTCATTTATGATTTGAATTTAATCAAACTTGCACAAAACTTGTGTCACTATAAGATCTCAGTTCATTTCTTGAACCGGCCAGATCCCTTAATGGGTTTCAGAGTTATGGCCCCTGAAAGGGCCAAAATTAGCTATTTTGAACTTGTCTGCATAATAGCAGCTTCATTTATGGTTTGATTTTAACCAAACTTGCACACAACATGTATCAGCACAAGATCTTGGTTCCTTTCTTGAACTGGCCAGATTCCTTTATGGGTTCCAGAGTTATGGCCCCTGATAGGGCCAGAATTAGCTATTTTGACCTTGTCTGCACAATAGCAGCTTCATTTATGATTTGAATTCAATCAAACTTGCACAAAACTTGTGTCACCATAAGATCTTGGTTCCTTTCCTGAACTGGCCAGATCTCGTAATAGGTTCCAGCGTTATGGCCCCTTGAAAGGGCTAGAATTAGCTATTTTGACCTTGTCTGCACAATAGCAGCTTCGCTCTGTAACTCTTGGACCCCTTGAAGGATTTCAAAGAAACCTGACACAAATGTTCATCTCATCGAAACGAGGTGCAGAGCGCATGTTTCGGATGGCTTACTTCAAGGTCAAGGTCACGCTTAGAGGTCAAAGGTCATATGACTGTTTTGTGTGTATATTGCTCTGCATTTGCGTTGCATTGCAGTGCTTTTGTTTTTATTTGGCAGATCCTTCTTTTGTTCACTTACAATAATTTTTTTAATTACTTCCCTTTTACGTTACTATAAATAGCTTATTTAGTAACTTTTTTTATTATTGGCCGTAGGGAAAAACCGAGACCACTTTTCTGTGGTACAACATGGATGGTACCTCCAATTTTTAGGTGCGTTTTGACATATCTGTACCTTTAAGAAAATTTCAACTATATTTTCTCATGATTCTTTTGATTGATCTTGATTATGATTTTTTGACCTTCTTGTCCTTAAGTGCAATGATAACAGGTTAGCGATATAGCGCCATTATGGCCCTCTTGTTGTGTTTAACGTCATAGCCAATTTCCCCCTATTTTCCCATAGAACGCCACGCAAAACCTCATGAAGTCAAATTACTTAAATATGTTAAAAAGTATTGCGGTGGTATTCAAACGATTTTGTAAAACAGGTCCTGCCTTTTACACCCTTGCAGGACAAAAAGGTACACGCAACACTTGATTTGATTCTGTACAAGCACTTGCCTGTTACCCGGAAATAACAACCAGCGTCTCCACATTAGTCTGAGTTGGAGAACGAATAAAATACGCCACGCCCCCGGATTTTACTCACGACCACATGGTCCATAGCTAAGCTTGTGGACATTTTTAGCTCACGTGTCACGAAGTGACAAGGTGAGCTATTGTGACCGCTTGATGTCCGTCGTCCGTCGTGCGTCGTGCGTAGTCCGTCGTCCGTCAACTATTTCTAAAAAAATCTTCTTAAAAAACCACTGGGTAGAATTACACCAAACTTCACAGGAATGATCCTTGGGTAGCCCCCTTTCAAAATTATTCAAAGAATTGAATTCCATGCAGAACTCTGGTTGCCATGGCAACCGAAAGGAAAAACTTTAAAAATCTTCTTCTCAAAAACCAGAAGCTCTAGAGCTTAGAAATTTGACATGTAGCATTGCCTAGTGGACCTCTACCAAAGTTGTTCAAATCATGTCTCGGGGTCAAAATTGACCCCGCCCCAGGGGTCACTTGATTTTACATATTAGGAAAATCTTAAAAAATCTTCTTCTCAAAAACCAGAAGCCTAGAGCTTAGAAATTTGACATGTAGTATTGCCTAGTGGACCTCTACTAAAGTTGTTCAAATCATGACCCCGGGGTCAAAATTGACCCCGCCCTAGGGGTCACTTGATTTTGCCTAGGAAAATCTTCAAAACATTTCTAAAAATAAACCAGAAGGCCTAGAACTTAGATATTTCACATGTAGCATTGCCTAGTGGACCTCTACAAAAAATTTTCAAATCATGATCCCTGGGGTCAAAATGACCCCGCCCCAGGGGACACTTGATTTTACCTAGGAAAATCTTCAAAGAATTTCTAAAAATAAACCAGAAGGCATAGATCTTAGATATTTGACATGTAGCATTACCTAGTAGACTTCTACAAAATTTGTTCAATCATGTCCCCTGGGGTCAAAATTGACCCCGCCCCAGGGGTCACTTGATTTTACATAGAAGACTTAGAGCTTAGATATTTCACATGTAGCATTGCCTAGTGGACCTCTACAAATTTGTTTAAATCATCACACCTGGAGTCAAAATTGACCCCACCCCAGGGGTCACTTGATTTTATTTTTCTTTTTTGTTAAATTTCTTCAACTTCTTGTCCTTAAGTGCAATGATAACAGATGAGCGATATAGGGCCATTATGGCCCTCTTGTTTTAAATATGCTGTAAACCTTGTCTATAGAAAAGGAAGATTATAAAAATAAAAACTTTTGCATTCCAGTTACACATTTAAAAGCATAAAGTAAAAATGAAACAATATCTTTTTTAATGAAGGTCATATAATTGTTTAAGGTGTCCATACAGAGTTTTGAAACAACTGTAATTATACATGGTATTTCATTACTAAAGAAAAATGCATTTTTGCATATGACTATCTCATTTTGACTGACAAATCTGACTTTCATAGGTCCACTAATTCATTTTGGAAATCATTAATTGAATACTCCTCAAGAGCATTAAAGGGGCCTCTGTGACCAAGTGGTTAAGTACTCTGACTGCGAATCTTGAACCCATCACCAATGGGTTCCAAACCGCGTTTGAGGTGTAGAATTCTTTATGTAAAGAAGCCTTCCAGCTGGCTTACGGAAGGTTGGTGGTTCTACCCAGGTGCTGCGTGTGATGAAATACTTCCCGGAGGGCACTTTACGTCTTCCTGAGCCATAAAATCTTCAAGAGCCGCTATTTTGCATATATATTTTTGGTGTGAATTTAACACAACAAAAACAAAAACTCGAGAGCATTTGATTATTTCGGTTACGTTTAAACTATGAAGTTTAAATATTGGTCTCATTTATTTTACCTGGAAAATTAAAATCTGTCTGATAATAAGATAGGCACTTTGAATGCTTCCCCTGGTCCAAAAGTTAATCTTTAACCATTTGATACCGTAATGTACTGGTGTTTGTCAAAAAGGCAAATATCTTAAGTCATCCTATTGTTTTAAACATTTATCACATATTATCAGAAAACAAGTAACGATTAAATCATGTTGTTTAATCTATATCCAGGTCCCAGAAGAAATATTACACGACCCTTATGCGCTAGCTATCTATGAGAAAGCTTTGCAAGCCGGTAAAGAAAAGGATAAGTCCATTCGGATAAACATAGTCGGTAACTTCAGACAAGGTAAAACAACATTAATGAGAAGGTTGTTGGGGCAAGAAATCAGAGACATTACAAGTACAAATGGAATAGTTGTGGAACAATATAGATGCAAGGAAACTAACGATGGGACATTGCATTACACCAAAGCAGACCACATTGATACTTCGGAATATGTCCAGCGTTTAGTTTCGGTTGCTGTAAGTGATGGGCTTATAGAAGAAGAAGCGCAAGTTAAGTGTTTGTTGCAACAAACTATAACAGGCGCAGAAACCTCAAAAGAACCTATGCAAACGACTAGTGAAGATTTAGCCCAAAGTACAGTTACTAAAGCTATAATAAATAATTCATTAAGCAAAAGTGAAACAAAAGAAGGTAATCAGAAGAAATCTTCATTGTTATCAATAGAAGAAAAGGATGTGTTTGCAAAAGCTCTGAAGACTAGTCAGCCATCCTTACAAAAGGAAAAAGAGACTGTGTTTGATATTTGGGATTTTGGTGGACAGTACATTTTCTATGCAACTCATACAATCTTTCACAGCAAAAGGGCAATTTATGTTTTGGTGTTTGACTTGTCAGTTGGCTTGAACCAAATTGTCACTGAGGACCAGTTTCCAACAGAGTCGGAAAGTAGAGATATGAAATATTTCATCAATTTCTGGATGAATTCCATTCATTCGTTTGTTGGATCCGAAGATGGCTTATTACCAAAGGTTATCCTTGTAGGTACTCACAAAGACAAGCTGAAAGGAACGAAACACGAAAAAGAAATATATATCAGGAAGTACTTTGAAGAGATCAGAGAAATGTTTGATGGAACAAGTTTGTCAAACCATATTCATTTTGACGATTTTGCTGTTGATAATACTAATGCAAAAGATACGTCGGTGAAATCATTGCGTGAAACAATCATAAGAATTGGAGATGAACAGTCAGAAACTTTTGAAATACCACTGAAATGGATTCAGCTGGAGAAGTCATTACTGGAAAGGAAACACCTAAAGCTTATCTCAATAAAGTTTGTCTTGGCAATCGATTTTGAGAATGAATTTCCTTTGAGTGATAAGGAAGAAGTCAAATTATTTCTTCGTTACCATCATGCAAAAGGGTCATTTGTTTATTTTGATGAAGAGCCAATATCAGAATATGTTGTGCTCGATCCACAATATCTCATAGATGCATTTAAATGTATACTCACAAGTGAACGTTTCTGCACAAATGAACCAGAACTCCGCCCACTTTGGAGAATGCTACTCACGGAGGGAAGACTTGAAAGACAATTGATTGACCGGCAGTGGGGAAAACCTGAAGACAAATTCAAAATGTACAGAGAAAACAAAGAAATTCTATTGTCATTTCTTGTGAAACATCACATTATATCAGAAGCTGCAGCTTTTAATGAAAACACACACAAGTCAACAGGACTAGGGTGGTTTGTTGTCCCCAGTCTCTTGGCAGATCAGTCATCGAGAACAGAATTTCACAAATTTCTCAGTGGAAAGCAACAGACAGACGTTCGTTATGTGATATCGTTCGACTGTTCGTCAATTGCACCTACCATTTACCATCGCTTGGTATCAGCAGCAATAGGTAAGTGGCCTATAGCAAAAGCTGGCAAGAAAACGTTAATTTACAAAGACACCTGTGTAGTTCGGTTGAACATTGATCATGCTGGAATAGCTGAGATGAAAAATAACATGATCGAGATGACAGTAGTAAGTCTTTGTCCTTCAACAGGTATAAACGGTGAACAAGCAGACAGTTTCCGGCGATTTTCTGAAGCCGTAATTACAAATGAATTTCAGAAATTGCGGAGTGCCGAGGACATCCACACAAAACCATACACTATTTGGTTTAGATGTAATCATCAGAGTCATGGCTTAAACGGTAGTGAAAATTTAAATGCAATGAAGGAAATGGAGAATAGAAAATGTGTTCCATGTCCAGACTTAATGACCCATGATGTCAACGTTGACAAGTCGAAGGAAGAGTGGTTTCAAGACAACAGGAAAATAGTAGTTATTCCAGACAACCAGTTGACTGACATATTGCTAGGCAACATATCACAGTGCATCGGTAACAACTGGCAACTACTTGGTCTTGAACTAGGGCTAACACATGTTCAGATAGAACACATTGTCGAAGACCATCCACATAGTGCAGTCATGAGAATATACACAATGCTTCAAACCTGGTGTCGGGAAGATGAAGACAAGGCAACGCTGAGAGCTCTAGTTGAGACAGCGCACAGATGTCCGCAAGTGAGCGTTGACTGGGACAAATTGAGAAACATCCTAGACAGATTACATTAAGATATCCTCACAAGAGCTTTGATTAGCATGATTAGGGCATATTGAGAAATGTCTTAGATAAATTGCATTAAGAATACCTTACGTGAGCACTGAGTAAAACAAACTAAAAGCTATCAAAAATAATCGTAGTTAAGATGTTCTTACGTTTCAATTGGGTTGGAAATATTAAAACATCCAATAAACAGACTAAGTTAAGTCTGTACCATAGCCCTCATAAACTGAATTTAGATTACAGACGCGAGCGTTCAATGTGAAAACTGAGATACATTGTAACTGTATAAACTGAATTTACGCTATAATTGTGACAAATTATTGAAAAATTGTACGTAAGAAAGGATTACCTTTGCTTCCTGATGTTGGAAAGTGGTTGTTTCTTTCTATTTTATGCTTAGGGTGTCGAAGACCTTGAAGGAATGCAGTCCGTCTGTTCATCCATCCTACATGCAATACGTTTGGTGATGCAAATCAACCTCTTTTGGAAATAGTGTGTCATATATTGGGAAAACATTGAAATAACGATTATTATATTTACAAAAATATGATTGTTGTTAAATTTCTTAATAATTAGTATTCCTGTAGTCTGCCATCTGATATTTACTGACAGTAAAATATAAGATGTCCATTACTTAATTTTTGACTACAAACGATATGATCATCTAAAAGAGCGTGGTATATATACATCCGCTGGAAGCGTGATTGAAGTTTCAATTGTCTTTATACCAGGAATACTTAAAACACAACTTGAGGAGTTTTAGTTATTTAATTGCCATCTTTGATATATATTTATATATTTACTGCAAGTTGTACGGGTTCTTTATTAGGCGTTACTTCTGTTTTTACTAGAAGTTATGTATAGTTATTTATGATTTATCTATGAGCAGCGATTAGTGTTTTGTAATTTTGCATTGATTTTTTCGACATTAAAGTCTATGTAGAACTATACTACTCACCCCGGTTTCGGCGTTTAAGTTTAAATACTTCTGGCATTTGATTACTGGCGATCATGGAAGTTAAAGCAGACTTCGTCTTGACTGCCTCCTGATCAACCAGAAAACTATTTAGGCGTGCCCGGCTTTATTGCGCTATGGAAATCGATTAAAACATTTTCTTATTTTACGCAAAATTACTTAATTTTGGAAATCAACAGTTCCACATAAATATTAAATTGCCAGATGAGTATACAAGTCTATAACAAATCCAATCTCTGTTATTCAGAAAACGTAAAAGTTCCTATATACGCTGTGTTTAAAATGGTATGGCTGATGATTGCAATGTTGAATTTAATGCCAGATGTTTCAATGCAAACTGCAAAGAATCAGCTCTTCCTAGTTACATTGCATTTGATGTTAAACAAAAGAGAAAGCCCAGCGTTGCCTTATGAGTAGAAAGCTCTAATCATGGCTGTAATTTGACGATTGTAACCTTCTTGTAAATAATTAAATTTCATATTATTGAAAATGAATTATTATGTCTCCCCTCCCCCCCCCCCCCCCCCCCCCCCCCCAACCTCTGGGGGAGACATAGTGTTTTTGCCCTGTACGTCCGTACGTCACACTTCATTTCCGAGCAATAACTAGAGAACCATTTGATCTAGAACCAACAAACTACACAGGGTTGTAGGGCTGCTGGAGTAGACGACCCCTATTGTTTTTGGGGTCACTCCGTCAAAGGTCAAGGTCACAGGAGCCTGAACATTGAAAACCATTTCCGATCAATAACTAGAGAACCACTTGACCCAAAATGTTGAAACTTCATAGAGTGATTGGACATGAACAGTAGATGACCTCTGTCGATTTTTGGGTTACTCCGTCAAAGGTCAAGGTCACAGGGGCCTGAACTTTGAAAACCATTTCCGATCAATAACTAGAGAACCACTTGGCCCAGAATGTTGAAACTTCACAGGATGATTGTACATGCAAAGTAGCTGACCCCTGTAGATTTTGGGGTCACTCCGTTAAAGGTCAAGGTCACAGGAGCCTGAACATTGAAAACCATTTCCGGTCAGTAACTTGAGAACCACTTGACCCAGAATGTTGAAACTTCAAAGGATGATTGTACATGCAAAGTAGATGACCTCTATCGATTTTGGGGTCACTCCGTTAAAGGTCAAGGTCACAGGGGCCTGAACATTGAAAACCATTTCCGATCAGTAACTTGAGAACCATTTGACCCAGAATGTTGAAACCTAATAGGATGATTTGACATGCAGAGTAGATGACTCCTAACAATTTTGGGGTCACTCTGTTAAAGGTCAAGGTCACAGGGGCCCGAACATTGAAAACAATTTCCGGTCAGTAACTTGAGAACCACTTGACCCAGAATGATGAAACTTCATAGGATGATTGGTCATTCAGAGTAGATGACCTCTAACGATTTTGGGGTCACTCTGTTAAAGGTCAAGGTCACAGGGGCCTGAACATGTAAAACCATTTCCAATCAATAACTTGAGAACCTTTCGACCCAGAATGTTGAAACTTCACAGGATGATTGTTCATGCAGAGTAAATGACCCGTATTATTTTTGGTGTCACTCCGTTAAAGGTCAAGGACACAGGGGCCTGAACATTGATAACCAGTTCCGATCAATAACTTGAGAACCACTTGACCCAGAATGTTGAAACTTAATAGGATGATTGAACATGCAGAGTAGATGACCCCTATTGATTTCGGGGTCAGTCTATTAAAGGTCAAGGTCACAGGGGCCTGGTCATGTAAAATCATTTTTTGGAAATAACTTGAGAACCACTTGACCTAGAATGTTGAAAGTTAATAGGATGGTTGGACATGCAGAGTAGATGACCCCTATTTATTTTGAGGTCACTTGATCAAAGGTCAAGGTCACAGGAGCCTGAACAGTGACTTGAGAACCACTAGGCCAAGAGTGTTGAAATTTAGCGGGATGACTGGACATGCCAAGTAGATGATCCCCATTGCAGCCAACCATCAGTGTCTCTTTGACTTTCGCTCCTGACCCCTATTGACTTCTTGCCTATAGGACTTTGCATTGGGGGAGACGTGCGCTTTTTTACAAAAGCAATTTCTAGTTATAATGCCGTATGCACAGAAAGGGCCATGGACAGGCCAGTATATATGACAGAATGTTAGAATGCAAGGAGACACTGTTCATGAAACATGTTGGAGAACTAAGATTGAACACTGTGAGAGTTTGGCGTGGTAAATGTAGAGTGGGTTAGGGTTACCAGTAAAGAAAGTCATGAAATCAAACAATTTGAAAAATTCCTATCACAGCATCGAATAGTATATGCAGTTGTTTTGTACGATAAAAGTCAAGTAAAATATCGTTTTCAGGACACTACGTTTTTAGGCGAAAATTACCTAAACTGGACGCCTAGTAAGACATGTATCATGTGCATGTGACTGATTTATAACGTATGCATAATTAATGGCCTGAGTCTTTGACATTAGCATGATAGTGTTTAGCAGAGTGTCCCGCTACTTTTTATGTTATATTTTCGCCAATATGAGCTTAATCTATATGGGTGGAGGACGATTCCGTCTAGACTGGCTTCCGATACATCAAGAAATATTTTAGAAGTGTCCGAAGCTAAGGCGTCCGGGACATTCATTCAAACATTTATTGATTTTACAGGTCAACATTATTCGTTTTAATGAAATTCTGAGTTCCATTTACATATTATATTGGCAGTTGAATATATAAAATAGTCCCATCTCTGTTATTCAGACAGCATTCCAGGGCCTAAATATGCTATGTTTATAATAGTATAGCTGCTAATCGCGGTGTTAGGTTTAAATATAAAAAGTGTCTATTTAAAGCACATAGAATCCGCTATACGTAGATACCTTTTACTTTATTGTAAGTAAAACAGAAAGCCCAGGACAGTTGTATGAGTACGAAGCTCTCATAATCATGAGACTGCACGGATGTACATGCTGATTATGATCTACACCTGTCGAAAAGGCAGAATTAGTCGTGTTAAGCATGATAAGGGTTAAGTTTCTTTCAAAGCTTGTAAGTCTATTTTAGTTCATTTGTTTCTATTTTGTTCTTCCCGGATATGATACAAACCAAATGCCTATTTTAGCCTTGGCAATATATCATTAATTCCTTTAAGCGACATTGTATATGAACTGACTGAAAATATTACCACATCTTCATAACGTTCGATAGCGGCTACTTTCTATCTTCAATGATGGACGTAAATTTTGGCTGGATTTTTGTGTTTATTTTGTTTTTTAACAGAATTTCGATCACGTGCATCGATACGCTTTCTGGTTCTGGATTCGACAAAAAATTTGGGAAATTTAAAGTGCTGCATCCACATCCTACGATAAGGCGTTGTGCAAATGCTGCACTTGAGACGGTATATATTTTTAGATTAATTAAACAATACATAACTATTGGAAAACTGATAAACACGATTGATTGTTTGACTGAAGTATTTACCAAAATATTGCGTATAATTTTATCAGAACAAAAAATATATATTTCTATAAATGTTTCCAGTGTAAATAAGAAACGTTGAAATATTCAGGTAAACTTGTCTAGGCTGTTGGAAGAGATATTAAAATAAGAGTCTTCAGTTATATTATTTTATTTCACAGAATAAGTTTGTTGGGGCACGTGTGTCTGAGTCGACAGGCAAATGCGAGGGTTTGTCCCACTCCTGGGGTATAAACCAGACAATACAAAGTGGATATGCGTATGCAAAGAAAACTTTCGTACAAGAAATCTTTCAGCCACCGGTATTTTATTTTTCTTCCATTTCTGAACATAATAAATAGGTGCAGTATTTCAGTTTGAAAGATTAGTTGTGCAGCATGAGTACTAGGCTGTCTATATGCATATGATGTTTAGATATCCATTTTATAAGGAAATATGCAGCACTGGTCAAGAACTGTTTCGGTTTCAAGGTTACTCTGATCCATATCTGATTTTAAATGAAAAAAAAAAGCCCACATTGCTCTAGCTAAAAATATCAAGTGTTTTCAAATCAAAATCAGTTGTTTATGATCGCGCCATTGCATAAATTAGATAATACCCTAGTGTAATAAAGCGTTGACGTCAACGTCGTTTAAAGTATCGGAGACGTTGGTCAAATTGACTTGTTTATAATAGTTATAGAAAGTACATTTTGTTTGTATTTTTCGGCAGGGGAAAACCTAACATATTAGATTTGTGACACGTTCCGCACTTAATTTATTAAACTCGTTGAATAAAATTGATAAATTGGTTTATTATTTTATTCAACTCGTTTAATAAATTCAATATCAAAAGTCACTCATTTGATATCCTCTGTATATTATAATGGCAATCAAGGACAGCCGCATTTAAAGAAGGTAGACACTTCATTCAGGGTCCTGTCAGTACATTATTTTCCAATGATGACCATCAACATTTGCTTTGACTTTTCTCTGTAATGCTTACAACCATTTTTGTTTTACTTACACTGCTTTCGTACAATTTATCTTTATGAAAAAGATAATTAAGTTTACTTTGTCTTGGCTAAAATCTTGTGATACACGTAAAACGGCTGCAGGTTTATTTCATTAAAATTTAATATGTCTTTAAATTCCACCATATGAGATCGTATATAACTAAATTTTAAGATCAGACAATCATCTTCACTAGTGGGCTGGATTATACCTGGGATATTTGATGAAGGTGCGCAGGTAGATGTGGACATCACAATGCCGTCAGCAAATAGGACGTAAGTATTCTTTTGATGTTTCGTTACCGTAAGGGGCCTCCATGGCCTCACTCCGGGCATTGAATTCTTCATGTCAGAATGCCATCCAGCTGGCTTACGGAAGGTCGGTGGTTCTATCCAGGTGTCCGCTCGTGATGAAATAATGCACGGAGGGGCACCTGGGATCTTCCTCCACCATCAAAGCTGGAAAAGTCGCCATATGACCTATAATTGTGTCAGTGCGACGTTAAACCAAACAAAATAAATAAATAAAACATTTACTTTCACAATTCCAGGTTTTAGAACAAAACAGTGCTAAATGCTTTTTCATTTATTTGTACATAGAACACTTTCGCTTTCATCCCTCGAATGAATATCAATGCACACTTAAGTCGCCAGTAAATTAGTAATTCACTGATACCAACACATCGGCTACGGCAAACAAAGAAGTCAGAACTGTAAACAAATTCTGCTCAAGCCAATGGGTGTGAGAGTTGTGTACACTTGATGTCCGTTCACCGACCATGGTAATGTATTTAGTTTGTTTGCGTCACATGCTCCCAAAGAATCTTACTATCAATCTGATATTTAATTGACAGCATTTGAACCCTTACCCTGCTAAATTTCTATAATGAACTTGTCCATCTTTCAACTTGAACAGTACCATTAACTGTTAAAAGGGATGCTTACCAAAAATAAAATGACTGAATGGCGAACAGTGTAGATCTTGATCAGACTGCACGGATGTGCAGGCTGATCATGATCTACACTGGTCACAATGGCAGAATCAACAAGTCAAATATAATCATTATGGTTTTGTCATGTTATTTTCAGTCGCTATGAATGAGAAGAACGAATCGTTCATGTATTTCAGTCAGACTGAATAACACAGTTTTTGACAATATTATCTTAAACACGTTTTGCTGACTCCCGATATCTGTTTCAATAGGAAATATATATCATATAGCAGCAGCTTGTATGAACAACTTCAAACGTCGCAATACATTCAATTCCATCAACCTTTCAATAATACTGCCTCATCCGCAAATAAATTACAGTCTGTGACAGTAATATAACATAATCACATAATCAATTTTCAGAATAATCATGCCTTTGCTTTCACGTTTCATCAGACATCATCATCAGCAGCGACAAGGGGCCAGTAAGGCATGTTATGCATCCATCTAGATAACTGTTCAGATGTACTATCATCAATATTCATATGTATGAAATTAACTCGTTACGGTAAATTCATTCTAAAATGAAGGTCTGTGTATCAGCTACACTTAGTTTGTGGTACAATTTTGGATCAGTTATCTTCAAAAATGAATAATAAATCATGACGGCAATGTCATAAAATCGTGTGGACGTTGCCTGAAAATAACGGTTGTCACGGCAATAGTGACATCATATACAGTTTGAAAGCGTATTTTCTTTGAAACATTTTTAAGCCTGTTTAGTTTGTTTACCGAACAATCTAGTAAATATTGTAAGTCTTACTGGCCAGTACATATTACACTCCTGAAATTAATTTCAACATCCTCAGAAAACTGTTCAAAGTTTTGCACAGGCACCGTCGAACGTAAGTTATCATCCAAGAGCGTATGGCAGGCTGCATCAAAGACACCCAGAACTTCAGCCAACTATAGAAAGCTGTACAACAGTAACAGAAACGGGCACCACATATCAGCAATAATGAGCCCCTAGGATATGTATGCATTCGTTAGAAGAAAGAAATGACACAGGCAAAGCATTCGTTAAAATGTAGCAACATCTTTCTCTGAAACACTGACACTACGGCATTAACGTTAACTTGTTAAAACATCGTTCATATTGCACGTAGACGAACTCAGTTGAAAAGTGTTTGTTGATGTACAAAAGAATTCGGAACTTCCATATCCTCCGCATTACAAGATGAGATTGAAGTATGCAGCAATGGAAGTAGCAGGTGTTTTACAACTATTAAAAGTGCGAGACTACTAAACGGAAACCTAATTTGGCACATACATTTCTAAAACATCCTTTGGTGCCTCCTAGCCTTGTAATACACGTATCAATACAGTCGACAGCAAGAAATGAACTACCATTTCGGCACAAGGCTGACAGTAGACTTGGCTTGCTAAGATAAGTCTGCAAACTGCAGAAGCCAAACCAAAGTTCAGTGTTATACTGACCAAGTACGACCCATCCTGAAAATTAACACCCTCAAACTAGCTACAAAGCTTATCACCCAGAGGCGGTATAACGCCGGGACTACATGACTACTAACAGCTCTAGCTGAAATAATCATCAGCTTGAAGCGATATAACGCCTGGACTAAATGACCACCATCAGCACTACCAGAAATATTAATCAACCAGAAGAGAAGCGGTATCATGTTGGGAGTACAAGACCACTAACATCACCAGCAAATTATTGAGGACCTTAGAACAGCCCCTCCATTATAGAAAGGCCATCAACTGTTACTGCAACTTGCGTGCATCCGTCAGCCTTTTCTACTCGAGTTCATACTTTCCGTTACAGGATTCCATTCTGAAGAACTGCAGATACAAATTGCAGATTCGATATTGCAAATGCATTGAGGCCTTGAGGTTTTAAAAACTGACAGATGTGATCATTATTTAATGCTTTTTATGTTCTTGTGAATGTTGATGATTTTGGCACAGAGATACACAGAGACAGATATACCGCCACAGAGATACACGTATCTCCGGGAGAAAAGCCTTAATTTCCATGTTCGATTGCTCAGTTTAACAGAAAAGGACAGTATATAAATTGAAATTTAAGCATTACCTACATCAAATGTCTGCACAACATGTTAATGAATGGTATGCAAAAGAAAATGATTTTCGAGTGCATATACAGGAGTGTGTAACGCTATTTATACAGGAACATTTAGCCTCCGTTAAGGTACTTTATTATTACTAATTATCAAGCTATTTATCAGCTGCATGCAAAAATGTCAGAATAGCTTTTTAACTACACTGTTGGAAAAAGTAACATTGCATCATGTTACCTGTCCTAAGGTACTTTGTGAATTTGTATCCACAACTTTAAAGATACGTTTTATTTGACCGTGATATATTTATGCCAGGGTGTGTATTAGATAGAACATAAATGTGCTAATTAGATACTGCAGAATATAGAATATACAATATATGAGCTAAATATGTGTTTATGTTTTAGATTCTCTGTCAGTCTGTGTAACACAATGGAAACATTTACAGGATGGGACGGTCATCTATGTATCCATGTCAGGTAAATAACTCTCAAACCCTCATTTTAACTTTCGAACAATACTTGTACTGCTCAAGTGAAACCAGTGCTGCCGTTACAAGCATGGTACCTATTCACTGTTTTGTTAAAGTAAAGTTCCGTTCATGAAGGATGTACATGTTGTCCTTTTTATAACATGTCATGATCAGGTTCAGTTATTATTTTGCTTAGCCGTTTCCAATGCTTCAATAGACCTATAGTCCATTCTTACTGGTTTAATTAAATTGCAGAGCCCGTCCAATATTTTGGAAGCATTCTTCAGTTGCATTCATAGCTGAAATTATATAACCCTGTATTTGGAAAAATATTAAATTTTGATCTAACGGGTTCCATTTCGTTTTTCAATACATGCAAATGTACAGAATTACTAGTAAATATACGCAACGAATATTATATGGAAATACCTGTTGTTTTCTCTTTTAGCAATCATATTTTTTGTTAATGTTTTTATTCACAGCTTATGTTGCAAACAAAATAAAAAAAAGTACGAACACTCAAAGGGCAAATCAAATCTGGTCGTAAGCATCTCATAATTCAAGGGAGACAACTTGGAAGTATTTCAGTACAGTTTAAGTTTTACTTTATAACAATAACATTGTATGCATTGTTTCTTGGAACATTGTATCTTACTGTGTACTTCATTTTAATACACAGAATTGTTTTAATTTCGTTAGCCTTTTTGACAAATTTAGCCTATAAAGAACCAATTCAACATAACAAACAATAAATACGATAAACCGACATAAAAGATTAATGACGAGGTAAAAATAAAAAATATGAAAAAAAACCAGGTTTCTTCTTTAGTGTTTTGAAAGGAATCAAGTAATCGCTAATGTCATGCAAACCTTAACAAACAGGAAGGCCATGATGGCCCTTTATTGTTCACCCGAGTTCTACAGCCCAGACAAGAATAAAAGCAAACACTTATGGATCTCCAGAGAAGCATTTCCTGTACGTAAAAAGGACCTGTTTTACAGCTGTAAAACGTCTGTAAAAGACCTGTATTTTGAAATTACAACTGTAAAAGACCTGTAAGTGGAAAAATTATCAGAAATACAGTTGAAATTTTCAGGTGTAAAATATGAAGGTCTCAATTTACAGCTGTAAAAAGTTACTGTTGAAAGTTACAGCTGTAAAATGGTCATGTCTCAAAATTACAGCTGTAACATTTTTGGAGGGAAACATGAGTATTGTCAGCCATCTTTAATGCATTTTGGCGGGATGTAACTGAAATTCACACAGACATCACATCTTGTAAGATTTTGGAATTTAAAACGGTATAGAGTAAGTACAGATGTTTAATTGACTATTATAGTTGTAAAAGGACATGTATAAGTACATACATTAACAATTTACTCTATACTTGAAGTCCATAAGTTTAAAAGAAATAATTACAGGATTGTAATATGTTTTCATGACTGACAAAGAAAATTTTATTAACAAGATCTGCATATGTCCTACTCTGTATCCTACTCTTGAATTTTGCTGTTGCTATAATGTAATCTTACCAAATATACTTTACGTACTAGATCATTTATTTTGCCATTTTCATAGTAATTGCTACCTTATCTAGAGCATTGCAATTCATCCTAAATCTTTTTGCACCTCTACTTTCGTCCCTTAAAATAATGCTCTCTTTTTCAACACCTATAATATTTTTACAGCTGTAACTTTTGGGCATTTTTACAGCTGTAACTTTTTTCATTTTAACAGCTGTAACTTTTTTTACAGGTGTAGTTCATTTGCATATCTCGAACTGTGTTATTTTGAACAAAAATACAGGTCTTTTACAGCTGTAAAATTTCGTACAGGTTTGATTTATTTATTTTGAAATTAGGTTAGCTTTTTAATAGAAGATTTTTTTTAAAAACTTACACTGGAGGCATAGAGGGGAAACAAACACCCGCCAAAAAGCAATGTTGATTTTTTAAAACATAAAATAGGACACTTGGTTTATGGGATGGAAGTATAATACTTTAAACAATCTTAGTAAAGGGTTACAAAAAGAACATTAGCATGACATTATTTCAGAATTGGTTTCTGATAATGTATGTTTAGTACTGTTATATGGTTACACACAATACTGAAATGGCATTCTTGACGTGTCAGGGATGATTAGTAGATATGGATTTCTCTTTAAATTCTTACCTTAGCAACGAAGGGAAAAAAAAATAGTTTACATGATAATTATACTGAACAAAACAGTCACCAAAGTTTATTTTAGCAATAGCTTAAGAATAAATATTATTGATCATATTTTCTTATAATAGAGTATACGCATAGAAAATTTTGTGTTTGATATTATTTAAAAAGTTTAACAAAATCAAACAATGATATCATATAAATTTTTCAACCCATCTTGAAAAGACTCAAAAGCACGCTAACATGTGTATAAATTACAAACCAGTGATACCCTATATGAGGGAGAAAATGACAACAAACTCAAAACAACTTTATTGTCGTGTTTTATCGGAAAAGAACATTAACGATATATGTAAAAACACATTTATATGTATTTTTGTGACTTTTAAAAATGGGATGTGGCGGTAAAATAATACAAATTATTTTATTTATAAATAATTTCTTTTATTTTTCTTGGAAAACCCGTTTCTGATGCGTTGCTATGCATTTGGTTATCCTCAGGACGTATCGTTAGGCGAACGTCTGGTTCCAATCAAGCATACTATACTTTATCGTCTAACACCACTTAGCCGGGAACCAACCTAAAGTCATATAAATATCATGAAATCCGTGCAACTGCCACTTGGTTCAATACCGTTTAGCTGAACTCAACTAATTTAGCTAACGAACTCAGACTTCGTTTTCCCTCCCTCCCACCCGATTTTTACACATATTGTCAGTTATTTTGTGCCTCATTGTCTTGTGCTGCTGTGTTTTGCTTTATAATTTCAGTTCCTGACTCTTATCAGAGCTGCACATGCTTAACCGTTAAAGCCAAGGAAGCTGCCAGAAGAGAACAATGCAACCGTGGAACATAAACTTTCTATGAACAGTGCAAGCATATTTCTGATCGTGGTACATTTTGTTAGCACAAAAATAGACTAGTGACACTGCTAAGATACAAAATCAGTCTGTTTTTAGTATTGGTTGTTATATTGTGTGAAGTAAAGTTCTAGTTTGCATATAAACTGCATAAGAATTAATGGGTGTAAATAATGTGAATAATTATGTTTCATGTAGCCTTTTTCCTAAAAAAATTTAACTATAATTGTCACTTATTGTGCGGAAAATTCTGTCAGTCGAGGGTCGAGCTAGCCAGTCTTACAAAACGCGCCGTTATTAATGTTCAAATTCAGTATTTTTGCAGAAATCATAACGGTCGTGTTTGCTCAGTGATCGTCGTTGGAGCTCCGGCTTCATTCCCGCCGGTCATGGAGCAAAGGCGGCTGGTTTCCTTTATTGTAGCTGTATGTAATCGGGTTGATTTAATCTAGTAAACTGTTGCGTTTGCACAGTTTCCATGTTGCGTTTCTAGGTTTTGCCCATAAGGTGCTGGCAATCCTAGCTTGCTGTACTGTTACGCTTGCCAAATGACGTGTCTTGGTTTTGTACTTAGGCGTCGCCTTATTCGTAACAGTATTGCCATTTGCTAAATGAATCCGCAACAGTATTCGCTTTTAGCTTAGTTAATTGCCGGTAATTCGTTGTAGGCTTGTTCTTCTCTCGGCTAATAGGATTTCTCTTCAGTTGACAGTTGCTTCGGCATTCCCTGTCATCTGTTAAGTGGCCAATATCTTCCATACTTCTATTAATAATTATGGCAGCTTACTACTAAGTATTCATAAATATGACTATACAATGTGTAATGTTATCTTATCTTGGCTAGTAAAGGCCGTAATAAATTATTAAACTTACAGAATTTTGGTTTTGTGTTGTGTCAAGTTCTGACACAAAGTTATCACTTTATCAGCTTCTGTCCGCTCGCTCATATAAAGATCTGTCGTCAATATTTAAGGGGATGGACGTCAGTCCAGAAATAATTAGAGCGTCACGGGTTATGCTGTCGCTGTGGCGGCAACGTCCATTAAACATCAAATCTTGCCGGTGTCTGTTGTCCATTTGTCATGTGGTTCTCGTCCGGTTTTCAGAATGATAAAATAAATAAAGATTAATTAATAAGGATAGATTTCCCGAAAGCACAAAGCACAGCAGCACAACCAGACCCATATATCGCTATGTATAGTGTTTCTTTTTTATGTATGCTTGTTCTGTCTGTGTATGTATTTATATTTCTTGTTCCTGGACCTGACTACCCTTGTTCATTATGCCAAAGAAAACTAAGATAAGATATGGTTGAAAATATCTGACCCAATGAGTCAGGAGATATCTGACCCACCGTTTATGAACAACGAAGTAAAATAAATGCAATATAAATTCAAATGTAACCAAATTTGGCATAAGTTGGAGATGTAAAACGATTTTAGCCAATCGCCTATAGAACATGTGTTAAGACTGGGATACTGATAAATTTAGTAGATGAATATCTGGCATGCAAGTTGTTCACTTCCGTGAAGCTGATCAGTGGTTTTCCTACAGTAAAAGTAATAATTTAAATATAAACATGAACCCGATTACAAATTCTTAAACTACGCTCTGCGAGAAGCACTGCTCCTCTAACTGACATGAAGTATTTTGGCATCCGGAGCACTTCATGCACATGAACGCCATTGTCTGAGATAAAGTCCTTAATAAAGCGCTCATTAAACCGGTTTTTGGAATGCTTCCAGAAATACATAACAGGAGCGGTAGAACAGTGCTCTGCAATCAGTTTGTTGTACAAAACAACTGATGAATTGAAGATTTGACGACCTGCACGGGGTAGAACCTCAATGAACACGATATATTCAGCACCAAGTTTTAGACATTGATCCGCAAACTCAACCACAGACTGTACAAGCATGTGCGGTTCGACATCCCTTTTGCAAAGATCATTGCTACCAATGTCTAAAAGTACTGCCGACACAGACAAGTCCTTTACTAAAGATATCTCCTGCCATAACGACTTAGCATGGTCTTTGCCAGTGATAACTGCTCCACCAACGCCATGTAAATATGTTTGAAGTCTTAGTGCATCAATATTCATATTTTGGACTTTCTGATGAACAGTCCATCTACTCAAATTTCTCACAAAAGAGTGTCCAAGTATCAAAATAGTTCGAGTCTCTGTTTGTGACTCAGATCCACCAGAAGTGTCTGGTAGAGATCAAAGAGAATTCTTTGTTTGTGGTTCCATTTCAAGTAAAACACTCTGATAAAGACAGGTGAGCGGAATATATGACCAAATATGCTAAATACACAATTCATACAGACAAGTGTAAAATAACGAAGTAAATGAATAAAGTATATAGTTTTGATACAAATCTGTTTAAAAATAGCTCCGAAAATCAAGCATACACAAATAGCTCCGACACTTGTAAACAAAGAAAGCTTTTAGAAATGAATCGATTGGTCATTTCGTGGAGCACGCTCCAACGGCGCTAGGCGATTGGCTAAATTCGTTTAACACGCTACTATCACGCATGTAGAACATGTGTTAAGTTTGTTTGTTTGTTTGTTTTTGGGTTTAACGCCGTTTTTCAACAGTATTTAAGTCATGTAACGGCGGGCAGTCAACCAAACCAGTGCTCCTGGATTCTGTACCAGTTCAAACCTGTTCTCCGCAAGTAACTGCCAACTTCCCCACATGAATCAGAGGTGGAGGACGAATGATTTCAGACACAATGTCGTTTATCAAATCGTCACGGAGAACATACGCCCCGCCCGAGGATCGAACTCACGACTCCGCGATCCGTAGACCGACGCTCTACCTATTGAGCTAAGCGGGCGGGTTAGAACATGTGTTAAGACTGGGATACTGATTAATTTATTAGAGCACACAAAGTACCAGAAATATAAATCAATTTATACTCATGCTTCCTATAAATTACTATTTCATGTATACATGTTTAAATTATATATTTGCTTAATTCTTTATGTTTGAAATAATATACGTTCTTAGCAACATGTCGATCTAGGTGTATGCTTAATTTAAAGGACTTTTAGTCATTGTAAAGATATTGGCTAGAAAACAAATGACGGGTTAGCTATTTTGTGCAGTATATGTATGAACTGTTTTTTTTATTCCTAGTCTTGGAATCGAGAGCAGGTTAATTGTGATGGATGAATTCAACGGATCTTCATGGACATCGACACAAGAGTTTGCAATGCCACCTCACATTAAGCCAGGAGAAAAATTGTAAAGTTTCGTATAAAACTGAGGGAACCTCATTTGAGGTAAGTCGTTTTATTGCCCAGAAGTGATGGATATAGAACTCACAGTGTCTGTCTGTGCGTCTTTATTTCCGTCACAGTTTTAGTGTGGGATTCGTCCAATGCTTTTGAAATAAAGTGGCATGCATGTTTAACAATTTGTAGCTCACAAGACCCAGACCTACCTTTTCCGTTCCAAGGCAATACCATTGACATTATAGATCATTCTAAATTCTAAAATTTGTAAATATCTTGGGCCTTTTCGACATTAATTTCACAATGGTCTCTATGCTTTTCTATTTGATTGTGCGATGATGGGACAAGTGTGTGTGGGTGTTGGAGGGAGAGGGGGGGCGGGGTGGGGGGAGGGGCAGTGGCTGCATGACAACTAGCCTTTAAATCCCTAAAGGAAGAAGTGCTTTGATACAGCGTCGGGTCCAAGGCTCTGATGAAGATCACTTCTTTCACTCCCTCTCACTTGAACCAAGAGAGCTCGCGATATAGGATCTTCATTTGTGATAACTTACATTTGGCCGTGATAATTGGATGTATTCCTTGCTTGGTCACTTGTACCTCAGCAGCCTTGTTCCCCAATGATGTTTTCGTTTTACCACACTTCCTTATGAGTCTGACTTTCAAGATACAGCCCCTTTGTCTTCATTCTTTCACTATGATTACTTAGAATGTCTGACATCATACTTAAAGCCCACTCATGTTAGTGTCGTCTCTTTAATGTCCCGTTCACGTGTAAAATTCTACTTGAAGTTCCGTGGAATCTAAATATCATTGACATTGCTCGTTGACGTAAAGTTTTTATTTCGCCTACTTTCTGTTTTTCTTTTAAATTTAAGTCCAAATAAACATCACTATGAGCAAGTTTCCTTTAAACTAAAGTACTAATTGGACATTGGATTTCCTGACGGTCTACTTGTCTTCCATTCTCTCTTTTACCATTGAAAATAATTTAATAGATGAATCTATACTTTATCTGTGACCAGCGAATTCTTGCTTACGTGCCACTATTTGTTTCATGTGTAAAAGAAATTCCTGGATGTTAGATAACAAGATAAATGGATAAATTTCTAAACATTTAGTGTTTGAATTGTTTTCAAAAATATTGGCAGCTCTAGACTAAAATTCAATCATTTTCATTAGTCATGTTAACATATTTATCTTGTTCGCGCATTTTAAGAAGTATCAACCTTTAACTTATGACAGTATTATGTCACTATCTTTGACATTCAAGTATGCGTGTAAACTAAAATGTTGCTATTTAAATAGCACTTATTATTTTGTATTACTTTCAGATTCGTCTTTGTGGCGCATGGACACACTGGTTATCACCTTCAATGCCACTTGCCAGTTTACAACAGGTTGTTATTGTTACGAGTTTTGATGAAAAGTCCCCGCTGCTTATTCACAGTTTCACGTTCACCGCTAGAGCATAAACCTATTTTCAATTTAATAATATAATGTGGGATCATTATTATACGTGAAGGACTATGTTTCGTTGTCAAAATTCAATTCAGATCCACGAATTTATATCGCCACGAAATAACCATTTTGGTAAAATCACTTTATTTCATGCCCAAGAAATAAAATGATTTCACAGTATATTCCGAGGACTGTCAAGTCACGGTTTTTTATGTCACCAAGCTGCGGTACGTTGGCATCCTGAATCATAACACAGGGAATGATAGGTTGAATAAATTAGTATATTCACAAATGCAAATCTTTTAAGTGTACCTTAAGTATATTTGCACAAAAAGTAAGTTTTATACTAATTACAGATTTGTTGCGACAATCTTGGTAAAACAGGCATGTACTAGACTGAATAAATTAAACAATGTGTGTATTATTAAATAATTAGTGATTAAAATACAGTTAATGGTTTTGTGATTCTTAAGAGCGTATGCACGTGCGAAACGTCCTTGAATTCCGTATTTGCATAGATACATTTAAATTATCTCTCACTTTTTAAAATACTTTGTACTTTGTTAATATTTTGGACGGTATTCATATATGCATGAATAACACTGTAAACTGTTCAAAGTTGCTTTTAAAAAAGTTGTTCATGTTTTGGTTGAATAAACCATGTATCTATGACATTGAACAAATGTTTTTTTTTTAAAATGCACTGCCCTCACTTTTAGTTCAGTTTCGAAAATGGACAAAGTCTTTTAACGAATGCAATGTGTTTGTCTTCTTAATACGTACGCGCAAGAAATTTCATCCTCTCGAATAATATTAAAATGAATCTACAAATATCGATTCGACAGAATTTACTAAAAATTAAAGCTTCTATTCGAATTTAATTAGTCTGATTAATTATTGCACCAAAAATGCATGCAGTATTTATGCACTTAAAATCCTCACTCTATCTTTAGAGTATTTATTTTCTAAATCAATAGCACATCAGATTCTATCGTAATCAATACTTTTCTGTACGTACAAATTTCTCGCAACATATCATAAATAATTATAGATGATTTTTAAACGTGACTCTTATTAAGGGTATGTATTGTAACAAATTAACATCGGTTGAATTAGGTTTTATCAAATTTAATTGTCCATTGATATTAGAATGAAAGAATCTTGAGCATTAATACTATATATTTTCTCCATTCTCTATGAAACTGAATTTATGTCACATGGAATGTAAATTGAATGTTAATACTGTGCAATATGTTTTCATAATAAGGTGTATATAATATCACAAAATTTAAATGAAACGCTTTGTTAAATGTAAACAGTGTACGAAGATCTTTGATAATAGCATGCATATTATATATTACAGAAGTTAAACATTTTATAGGCTTTTTAGAAATGATATGTATTTTATACATTAGTTATAACGGCGGTAAATATCATTTAACAATAAGTTTATTTTGAATTGAACTTCTGAACCAGTATTTACCTCAGATACATCCATGGCTGACATTTATGAAACCTCTTAACATTATACATAAATGTATTCTTGATACGGTAAAATGTAAAATTTTGAATAGTTAATAAAACTTTTTCCTAGCAGTTCATTTTGTTTAGACATTATAGAGTGTAAAGTTATAGACTGAATGAACACATCCTAGTCAAAGGGCATTACACAAGACCTACCCATTTTGCATTTCAAGATTACCATTTTAGTTTATCATTGCAATAAGCACAATTACAGTGAATGTTAGGGTCAAAAATGAAAACAGGTATTGCAATGGTTAAAGATCACCACTTCTCAATCTGCCGATTACAGGAAACCTAAACATATATTGCAAATGAATTAAACGGTGAAGCATTTTCGTAGAATAAATTCGTGTAAAGAATACTGATAGACATTAAAGACTAAGAAAGTAAACTACAGAATAAGAACATTAATGTTAAAATGTTAGAAAAAAAGCTTACGAAATAAATAGAAGGATGTGACAAAAAAATGAATGACTTTTTAACGGTAACGAATAAAATACGAAATACTTTGCAAGTCTCTAAACCAGAAATGAAATGCAGAAAGAAAGAATATAACAGTATTGGTGATAGAGAGACAAGAGATAAATGACAAAAAAGGTAATATACGAAGATGTAAAGCTTTATAAAAACATTTGAAAAAAGAAAGTGACAGATGAAATCGTCCACGATAAACTTCTTTGACGAATTTATTAGAAAAATATGAAATGAAAAAATTGTAAACACGAGAAAAGGCAAGTAATAAAACCTCCTTTGTTATGAAAAAACAATAGAAGTCCTGGTTCTGGCGGTGTCACCACAATCATTTGTAAAATGTTTTGGTAAGATTTTTGAAATTATATTTCCTAAATGTACATAATTTTTCATATGGGGACGAGAAATATCAGACCCGCAAACACAAGGTATTTGAACATGATTACCAAAATCTGAAAATTAAAGAACGCTTATAACTAGCGAATTTGCGGCTGATAAGCTTACTTAATGTTGACTGCAGAATTGCATAAAAGACCCTATTTTAACCGATTGTAAAGCGTTTTTCACGAAATATAAGTTATGAACAAACTGGAAGGGTAGATAAACTGGTGAAAAGGTGCGCCTTGTTTTTGAAATTATAAAATACCCCGATAAATGAAATTTGTACTGTTTTCAGATGATGAAAAGGCATTCGATTGTTTAGGCCATGTTTTATAATATAATGTTTCAAGCACTTTGATTTAAATATCATTCATGAAATAGGTACATCACTTTATTAGCAATATTTCCAGTCTAAAATAAATTCTTTAAGTTGAAAGGTCCGGAAATTTGCTAATTAGTTCCGCTCTTAAGTTGTTCGAATGTCGAATTAATAAATTATCATTTTTACTGCTGAAAATAGAACTAAAGACAGAAATAGTCAATTTCTCTATATTAAGAACATTTACTTGAATGATATCCTGTCTTCAAAACTTTTCTAAATCAAAACTGTACTCGAGGCATTAATAGTTTAAAGACAAATATATATAAGCTCAAAATTATTTCAGCCAATAAGCTCATATATAGACTAGCCTTTAAGCTTATCTACATTATCTCAGCCTATAAGCTCATATATAACTCAACCTATAAGCTAATATATGGGTCAGCCTTTCAGCTTATAAGTAGCTCAGTATTTAAGTTCATATAGAGCTCAGCTTATAAACCCGTACATGGATCAGCCTATAAGCTTATAAATAGCTCAATATTTAAGCTCATATATTGCTCAGCCTATCAGCTTATAAATAGCTCAGTATTTAAGCTCATCTTCAGCTCAGCCTATAAACTCATACATGGATCATACTATAAGCTTATAAATAGCTCAGTATTTAAGCTCATATATAGCTCAAAATATATGCTCATATCAAGCTCAGTCTATTAGCTCATATATAGAACAGCCTATTAGCTTATAAACAGGTCAGAATATTAGCCTATGAAAAGCTTAGTACTTATGCTTATATATAGCTCAGTCTACAAGCGCAAATACTGCTCAGCCTAGGCTAAAATGTAGCTCAATCTATAAGCTCATATATAGATTCGCACATCAACTTATATATGGCTCAGTCTATAAGTTCATATATAGATAAGCCTATTAGCATATATATAGCTCACTTTATAAGCTCATATATAGATCAACCTATAAGCTCATATAAAGCTCGGCCTTTTAATTAGCAAAATTCCGTAATTTTTATAGGAAAATATAAAACTAAGACAAAGCAAATGTCTTACCATTCCAATGGCCGGATTTGCAGCTATATTGAACAAAAAATCTTACTTTTTGCTCGCTAATTGCACATGCAGACCTAAAAGGTATAAATGTCTGGATCAAGATCTAGAAATATGATTTCACGAACTAAAAATATCTTAATATGATATCCTATTTCAACGTTCTACATCTTAATAGTTTAAGATCGAAGTTAAAGAAAGTATCAATATTAACTCAAGAGTTCTCATTTCCCTTACGGGTATTCCCAAAATGATGTAACATTTGTAACTTTATTCGTATTGATCTCTTTATACAATTATAATCTGAAGTTTTGAAATTTACATTTAAAGGAGATAAGAAAGGATAGAGGATAATATTATACAATATGTGATGTTTCCCAAATCCCTTTTCCGGTAGGTTAAGGCAATTCTCAGATAAGCTATGTATACAATCCTATGGACTACTGCAGACATTGATACACAAAAACGTGTATTATCCCTGTATTCATGCATATATGTTGTTAATTTGAGCTTTTAATACTCGAAATAGTGTTCCATCTTGGTTACGTGAAGTAGTTTTAGTGTAACCTTATACTTTGTTTCTCAAATGTACTTTCAACTACATTGTACAACTGATTTAGTAGAGTACATATGTAGCTTTTATTCCCTTAAAAAGAAAAATGTGATTTTATTACCCCCCGTTCACACACACATCCCATTATACGACCCTCTCCTAAACCTTAGGGGAAGTTAGGGCATATCGTTGTGCTCATGTAGGGCGGTCAGACTGTCTGTCGGTCCGTCTGTAGACACTTTGGTTTCCCACCAATAACTGGAT
The DNA here is from genome assembly GCF_021730395.1 of Mercenaria mercenaria. NCBI lineage: Eukaryota > Metazoa > Mollusca > Bivalvia > Venerida > Veneridae > Mercenaria > Mercenaria mercenaria. The sequence goes on along the minus strand of NC_069372.1, from coordinate 37,777,655 downwards.
AAGAAGTCATGCTTTACATGAGGAGTATACCTTACAAGGTTTGAACGTAACTACCACGTAAAGATGCTTTGGAACAGCGTAGAACGCAACCAAGGAAAATAATAGCAGAATCGGATCGACAGAGTCTGTTGTAAAGAAGTAATGAAATGTGCAACACACCTAACGTCCCCTAGCATCGGAAATCAAGCATAGCAATATGTCTATTTTAAAGCTTTGTAAATGCATTTTAGTTGTTTTATTGAAAACTAGCGTACCGTCTCGGAGATATTTAGTTTTGTATCAGGTGTGGTCTTATACACTAAGTAAAATAGCTATGAAAAGGCCAATATGTCAAATGTGCTTAAAAACACTGAAAATGTTCTCAAATTTAGATGGTTGCACAATGTCACAGCTCCTAACAGGAGATGAGACCTGGATATACATGTATATGTATGAGCCACAGCATCTCGTTGACAACAGTGGCTGCGAAAAGGTGACCATTGACCAGAAATAATTGGAAAAATAGCTAAAATGTCAAAACGGTTTTGCATTCCATCTTCTTCAACTCGATTGGTGGTATTTTTCAGTTACTTGAGACCTTACCAAGGAGAAACTACTCTACAGCGTTCACTTCTTGGATTTCTCTACTGCGGAAGTGCATGGAAGTCAAGGATAAATACTTTTAAGGGATGAACTAAACTTTAAGTCTGTACACAGACTGTTTATCATATTCCAGCACAATTGTCATAAATTTAGGAATGGCCCTCGTATTCATGTGTATATTAACACTGTTGAGCCATAAAACGGGTAAAAATTGTCGCTATTTTTGCATAAAAACATGACATGAGGACTAAATGTATTGTTTTCATACCTGATGACTGTACGATTCCTGTATAATGTTTAATTACCACTCTGTTGTTCTTGCATAAGGTCAACATGTTTTAAACAACCATCATTTGGGCGCACAAATGAAAACACTACCAAAAGCATGTATTTCATGTTTTAAAACTATTATTTTTATTTCTCGTTTTTACAAACATGACATTAACTACATTGCATATCACTTAAAAATTCGGTAAACAGGAACATAACTTTTAAAATAATAATTGCACATACGAGTTATTTTGAGTATAAACGTGTTGCCCCAGATAGATATGATTTCTGTGAGATATCATAATACAAACATACCAAATTGATATTTCCCAAAATCGATAATATTAAAACTAAATCAACCGATCACAAAAATCAGATGCTATTCTATATATTCATGGTCATCGATGAAAACTGAACCGTCTTCTTTTTCCTAACCCCCAATACGAAAGAGAGTAAACAAAGAGAGTAAGCGAGCCACCCATGTGTTTACAGGAAAAGACAGTGCATCTGGAGTTGGGAACTAATACAGCAAAACATATTTTGGATTGGATTGCATCTATTTTTGCTACAAAAAGAGGTTCTTTTATGAAAGAAACAAGACGCAATACCAGATGTCGATCTGAGCATGAATACATATTCGGCCCTTGCACAGCATTTAAAAAAGATAATGTATTAGCAGCACGTGTATTGACTTGTTATAAAGTTATGTCTAGTCTAGCAGCGTTAATTTATCATCTTCCCCATTCTCTATCCCACCCCTATGTTGATAAAGCTTTCGTGCACATATGTGCTAACTTTGAAATTAAGACAGGCTAGCATTATCCAACAGTGCCTGTTTTTTTTTTTTGTTATTAATTACATAAGTTTACAGTTATTTATGGTGGCTGGTTTATGCTATTTCGTATGTTCGTGGCGGCGAGGCGAAATGTCGAAGTAACGAAAACACGAAAGGCCGAAATAATGCTTATTTGTCGTGTGTTCGCCTTTCGACTTTCGAGGCGAATACACGAAGTAACGAAACATTGAAGGCGAAGTAACGAAATTTCAGAGGCGAACACACTAACTTTTGTATTAATTACTTTTCCTGTTTAAGTGAAAGATACAAAAGTTCGTGTGCTCGCCCTTGAATTTTCGTTATTTTGCCTTCAATGTTTCGTGTCGAACTCACGACAAATAAGCTGTTTTCGACCTTTCGTGTTTTCGTGTCTTCGACATTTCCACCCGCCGACACTAATAAATAAGCATTATCTCGACCTTTCGTGTTTTCATTACTTCGACATTTCGCCTCGTCGACACTAACAAATAAGCATTATCTCGACCTTTCGTGTTTTCATTACTTCAACATTTCGCCTCGCCGACACTAATAAATAAGAATTATCTCGACCTTTCGTGTTTTCATTACTTCGACATTTCGCCTCGCCGACACGAACACAGAAATCAGCTACCATAGTTATTAGAAAACAACGTTCACAAAAAGTATATTTTTCTTTAGTTTTTACCTCTTTCCGCTATAATTGCCAAAGAAGTAGGGCACACAGTCTTTTCTGGCTATGATGGCATATATCTGCATACGATAACTGATTGCATTTTAGGAAAATTAAAATCATTTTTGCGAAAATATAATAATCATTCACAAAAATATCAAACACTTTTCGAGGATTTCTTTTTATTTGCTTAAGATACAATCTCACTATCAGGTGGAAAATTAATTTTACTGTCCAATACTGCATACGATAACAAGCTATTCTCGCGGAAAAATGATAATAGTTTTCAGAATAGTGTTTGCGAAAAGTTGTCATGAAAGTAAAATCATTGCAGAAAGCTTTAAATAGAGCACCGCAATCGGAATTGTTTTTCATCTACAGTTTGTCGGATGTTTTAAGAACGGAAGTGTGCATAGGGATTATTATTGGCTTCTGAATGTTTTCACACCCACATTTTTTTATTTCTTTTAGAGATTTATTAAAGGAACAAAACTACCCATTACAAAGAGTTAGATCCCATTTAGAAATGTATGTTTTATTACTTTTCATTACCCCTTTATTATAAACATATTTAAGAAGTGGACTATTTCTTTTGATTTCAATATAATTTCTAGTTACACATTTGCATTTGATATATGGATATTTCAATAATATGAACAAAACAACAAGTTTTAAGTGTTTCGCTTCCAAATCTGTATACCTTCAATCTGTCTTAGTTGTGCAACCGAGATAGGTAAAGGGAATTGCATTTCTGACAAACTTTGGCTGTGCAATTTTCAATAAAATATTTTGACAACAAGAATATACAGTAGTTCTTCTATTCATTATATTCCTTAGGCAAAGTACATTTATCATATTTAATCATACGCTAAAATTGTTCTATCATATTTGGCCAACACGGTATACATCAAATTTTAAAAATACCTCCAGTGAAAATCTCAAATAATTTTGTATTAAGCACTCAGCGAACACAAAGTGCCAGGAATGAGCTTTCTAATCTATGCGCTGGTAAACAACTAATTCATTTCGGACCTATCAAGTTTTCAAAATTTCTGGAGCCCTGAATACATTGGATGGGTTCATTCAAACGCTAGAATTACTATTCTTACTAACACCTTTCTCATATTATCAAATATCATTTCTTAAATATTTACCCTTCAAGATGGAAAATGATGTTGTCGTTTCTTCTCCCGGTTTGCTTTTCCACTGATGTTAACTTGGTCATTAGTTTCATTGTCATCAACCTGTGAAACAGAATGAATTTGGTGATAAAAAGTTTTAAAAAGGTACAATTTGAAACTATATCCACCGTGTCCAACGTGTACGTTGCATTTACTGTGGGTACGCTGCATACATTGTATAGTGTACGCTCCATTACCGGCATTTCCTGTTGATTTTTTCACCATCCTGTATAGTGATATAAGAAAACCTACTTATTTTCATTAAAGTCCAACGTGTTCAAAGAAGCAATATATTCAGTACAAGCTGCAGATCATTCAAGCATCCTATGATGATGTGATTTGGGTCAGTAATTCACTAGTTTCTTCAAAAATTCGAGTAAACTGACGTGTTCAGTCGGTTTTGAACTCGGATGTTCATTTTCAGGTTCATTTTCTCTCTTAAAATCATTATGTTGACTTTACATCGGTTTAACGCGAGAAAAACATCACAAGCTATAACTTTAAATATATATCATGGCGTAAATTCATGTTTAAAGGGAGCTTTATGCCAAAATTAGCGATGTACGCACTATAAAACGGCGCGTCTACAGAAGTACGCCACATAAAAGGCCGTTATCTTTATCTAAAAATGCAACAGTTACTGTCATTATTGTCAGGAATTTCCGGGGAGAATACCTAAACCCCACCACTGCGTACTATGATAAATTCCTAGCTAAAGGTCTCTTTAAAATATTAATTTTAATGTCGAATGTTATCAAATAAACTTGACTAAATATATGAAATAACTGTGTTTGTAGAGTTACATTCACAATTAGATATCATGTATAATAATTTTCAGTCAATTGTCCATAAGCATTTACCTGGCACTCATTAATCTTCGCCAATATTTTCGGGCGTTTACGTAATCGTATCCTGGAAATAACTACATATGTAGAAAACACATTACACGATGGCGTAGTGGTGTCTCAGTATTACGCAATGTTATTGACATTGATTTTATCCTTATATTATTTCATGTGTATGTAACATATTTTACGAATTTAAAGTTGTTTTCATTTGTAGATTTGAGCCGCAACATCAGAAAACAAACATGCAGTGGCTTTGCGACAAGCATGGATATAGACAGTCTGCGCGTGCGCGCATTCTGGTCAGGATCCATGCTATTCGCTTATGGTTTCTCTATTTGCAAAAGGCTTTGAAAGCGAACAGCATGGATCCTGACCAGACTGGGTGGATATGCAAGCTGGTCTGGATCCATGCTGAATGCCAGTATGTTGGTTTTCTCATAGCGTGGCTCATTTTTACTTTCCGGAATCACTTACAACAGGAAATATGTCTTTCTTTCTTCTTAGATACTTTAAAAGAAAAATCGACAAATTTCTTCCACGGTTATCTTGGAAACAAGTGTTTTTCATTCAGGAAATGAACAAGAAATTATGATTATTATAGTTTGATCAGATAAGTAGGGGAGAACGCTGTTGAATGTGTCGCGGGTTGGTTGTGCCACATGTGACTTATATATTTATTGAAGAGCTTAGACGTCATTTGCAAATATTTTTAAAACGCCATTATTTTCAAATACTCTTCTTGGAAACAACAAGCATTGTAAACGAAAGGACAACGAAACTGTGTTTGAAATACCGATTTTGTCCGCTATAAGTAATTTTTCACGTGTTACACATTTGTGTTTTCACAGTTCGTTATCATGTAGATATATCGACACAAGATATATTATGAAATTCAGCATTTCCCTAAGGTTAAATGCCTGTACTTTCATACTGCTATACCATACAGAAAGGTAAGGGTGTACCCCGCATACTGTCACAACCTACCCCAGACGCGGGGCACCAGACGTGTGTCAGAATAATTTGTATAATTAATGTATTGCTAACGTAACACATAAGCACAGATAGTGCTCGACTCCCTTTTCATGCTATCTTTGTTATAATTATTGTTGAATTGCTGTTAATAATAGACTTTGGGTCATTTGTGGCTGATTTGGGTTCATTATGTCGATAGCTGGATCCCAGCATCACACATTGAGTCATATACAATAGTTAACGGGAACCAGACATTTAATAGAGCAGATACTCGTTGTAAGACGTTATGTTTAAATTTGGACCAATCAGAAACAAGTTCTAAAAATAGCACGTCTGTTGGGGTATAAATAGGTAGATGGATGACAGAGAGCTCATTCGGTATCCAGCGGTGGAAGAAGACACATCGAGGATTCAACTAATAATTTATCCCAGTACCTTGATAAGGAGACTATTGCAGTTACCCTGTCAGGGCGGATAAATTATTAAAAAGAAAACTTTGGAAGTTCTTAGACTAAAGAAGAGTAGCAGAATTTCGATAAGGTTTCGAGCTATAGGGCCAGCGCATAGGAGTTTAACCTTAAAGGTAATTGAATGCTATAGACGATAGCATATATAGGCTGAGCATCGGGAAGCTGAGACAGAGACCCAGAGTTTGATAATCTACTGAGATAGTAGGAGAGTTCCAGCTTATAGACGATTCAGCATTACTGGCGAAGTACAGCCAATGCATCGGGGATATACCTATATGGTAGTTGAATGCTTATATGATAGCATATAAGCACTGAGCATCCAGGAGTCATGGCAATCTTATAGAGTTTGAGAGGACAGAGGCCGAGCATCTATGCAATAGGACTCGTATGTTGTTGATTCAAAGACATTGTCTGACGGGAACTTAAACAAAAAGACCAGTCAAGTTAGAGTCTCCAGCCTATAGGAGTTTGAGCTAATTAGTTTGAAACACTTAGTGATTTACCTGATCCCTGAAATTGTCTAGCTCATAATAAGAAATCATTTACGAATCATTGGTACACGAATCATTTAGGCAAGGTAGCCAGAAGAAAATTCTGTATATAAGATATTTGGTCTCACCAGCTCTACGTTTTAACAAAGGATATTCTACATCGTTTGTCAGCTAGTCTAAGACATAGTCACCTTAGCGAATGGACCCAAACCATTGTTCAAGATACTAAAGGCGTTGGCATTTCCCTGGGTCATATAACCAGTATCCTGACAACGTGGGGCAGGTTGTGAAGTTGCAAGCGATGTTCACACTGGCAGTATTTGTTTTGTCTGCACTCTACCTGAAAATACGACATATGTTACTTGTGAAATGCATTTTCAGTTTTTAATTAATTCGTTCCGACACCGAAGATTACTTTACGAAAATATACGAAATGTTCACGATTCCCAAATAAAAACTTTATCGGGCAATTCTATACCGTACTGTTTATACAAAACAAGCATGTTTATTTTATCTTTCGAATAATTACTGTTATAACATCATGTAATTCCAAAACCGTTTATAATTGTTAAAAAGTGTAAATAAAATGAAAAAAATAGATGCGAGTGAAGACATACGTAATCAGCTGCTGTAAATATAACGGCCTTTTTATGCGGCGTACTTCTGTAGATGCGCCGTTTTATGGGGCGTACATCGCTAATTTTGGCATAAAGCTACCCTAAAACATGAATTTACGCCATGATATATATTTTTATTTGTAACTTGTTATACATTCTCGTGTTAAACAGATGAAAAATCAACAGAATGATTTTAAGAGACATAAAATGAACCTGAAAGTGAACGTCCGAGTTCGAAACCGACTTCACCGTTAGTTTACTCGAATGTTTGAAGAAACTAGAGAATTACTGATCAAAATCACATTTCCATGGGGAGCTTGAATGATCTGTAGCTCGTACTGAATATATCGCTTCTTTGAACACGTTGAACTTCGATGAAAAGGAGTCGTTTTTCTTACCGCACCACATAGGATGTTGACAAAATCAACAGGAAATGCCGGTAATGGAACGTATACGTTGGACACGGTGATATCACTAAAATTAAACCAATAAGACAAGTATGCCAAGGAGCAGAATGTCGAGCCCGCCAGCTGTCAAGTGTGACATTGACCTTGGACTTAGGGAGTTGGTTCTTGCGCATGACACCCCGTCTCATAATGGTGAACATTCATGCCAAGTTACATCAAAATCTCACCATGCATGAAAAACTACTTATTTTCTGGCGATTTAAACGTATGTATGTACTGTACATGATTAAAGTTTACCGTGTCTCTACATGCAAATATGCAACAAAAAAAAAAAAAACAAAAAAAAAACAATAACTTTACATGACTGTACTGTGATTTGTCTTCCATTATTCTGGTCCCTCAAACTTTTGATGTTTAGATTGCCTGTCACAAATATATAACGGCGAATTATTTTGACTAGTAACATATATGCCCTGTGCAGAAAACCTAGGATCTGTTTTACTTTGGTATGTCTGAATTCAGTCGGGCATAAGTTTTCATTAACCTATACCCTGCTAAATTTCAGTTTGGACAGTACCATCTATTTTTTCAAAGGGGTGTTCACTGAAAATTTACTGACTGAATAGCGAACAGTGCAGACCATGATCTGCCTGCACGGATGTGCAGTCTGATCTTGGTCTGCACTGGTCACAAAGGCAGAATCACTTTTCGCTAGCAGGCTAAAGGTTAACGGTAAACTAGTTGTGAAACTGATTCAAAGTTGTTTACATCTAAAATGCAAGACAGTAAATACTCAAAATTTATTTTATGCATGGGTGTACTACTATTGTGTGGGCTTAAAATGTAGATTAGTACAAAGTAGCTCTAATTTGAAATTTTTTTCTGTTGACAGGTTACCATGTTGTCTGCTGTTGGAAGAACATCTCTAAGGGACTGTGAATAGAATCTTTACCTTCTGCTTATATACAACGTTTACTCATGGGCCTGTGGCACAATTTCTAGCTGTATAAGGATACCATGGTGTTTGATATGTACGTAAAATTGGAATAAAGTTTCCATACAGAAATTACCTTCTTTTTACTTCCTCTTGAATAAAATATGCGCGAACTTCATTTAAACTCGTCTGAATCGCGTTTCACGAGCATTTTTGTGCATGCTTTAAATTAAGAAGAATGCTATAAGAGAATGAAAAATAATGATTAATTATTGATTATACAAGAGTTGTATTTGTCTTGTGTCAAGTTTTTGTTGAGCCCACTTGCGGTGAGCTCGATCTAGTCGACACTTTCGGTGTATGTGTGTGCGTCCGTCTGATTTTGTCCGGACCATAACTTATACATGCATGAACCAATCTTGTTTATATTTGGCATGAATGTTTACCTCAGTGAGAAGGTGTGTCAAGTGCAAACCCCATTTTCCTATCTCAAAGATCAAGGTCACAGCTGAGTGTCAAAGGTCATATTGAAGTTTGTCCGGAATAGTTTTTATATATTTTACAACTTCACATTCATTTGATGCCTGATGATTCTCTTCACAAGTAACATAATAGTCCAACTAATTTCACGCGGTCCTAGGAATTGTTGGGATATTTTTTCATATGAGCAGTATCCCCACTTGCGTCAGACACTGGAAAGACCAAAATAGTTGAGGCAATTTCCTATGAAATTTTCATCGCTGCCAATGATTTATATGTATGCTATAGGTTTAAATGCTGATTATTTTCACAAATTAGTCATAAAGTCAAATAAACTTACCTGTATTGAAAGTGGATTAAATTCCTCGATGATTTATGCCAAAATTATCAAATAATATACAAAATTATATGGAGATGTCCAAAAACATCATTATAACAGGATGTTTCGGGACAGTATGATAACTTGACTGTCGCTGTCTCAGGCTCTCAACATGTCTAAACTTATTTGGCAAGATTTCTTTCAGGAAACCTCTAAAACATGTGACGTCACGAAATGGCTTTTACTAAAAACAAAACGTTAAAACTGTTGATTTTATGTTAATCAATACGGTGGCAGTGACAAGTAAACATAGTTCCAAGTAAATTTTTGTTGCCTTAATTTTAATGGAATCACCTGTTCACACTGGCGCTTCTGTATTTTGAAATTTTCTTGTTGTAACATGGTGGTGGGGGGGGGGGGGGGGGGGGGGGGGGTAAGGGGGTTTATTATTAGACTTTTGGTGGCTTGATAGCATTTTATCAGTATTGATAAAAAATATGATATATAATCCGTGTTTTAACATTTATGACGTAAGAAAAACATCACTGTTACAAAAAAACTTAGACGTCTAGCCGATCACTCATTCACTGTCTTATCAGTTCTAAAAATAGAAACAACACCGGATTTGTATACAAACACGATCTCTCCTTTATAAAGACACGCATAAAACTAGTTTGACTACAAGACCCATAGCTGCTTCCAACAAATAATGTTGTTTGGTAACAGATATCAACATACAAATGGCATGTAACAGTTAGACACTAAGCATGTGAATTTATAGACTAAATAACCCTTTGTCAAAACCTTTAATTTATGGAAAGTTCGAACAATTTTAGCACTGTTAACAGTAAAAAGACTGCAAAATGTCGACAGTCTGATCTCCATGGTAAAGCAAGATATTTTAAGTAAGTCCATTTCTAGCCTAAAATGCAGAATTATTGTCCTTATGCAGCTCGCGTTGAAATTAACAACATAAATTACCGCGAAAATATATGGCAATATAACTTAAAGCTGTAATTTCAATAGTTTTAAAAACGTCATGACAAAACAAAAATAGTTGCTGTAAAATCTAACAACATACCTGCGGGTAGAGAAGCCATGATTTGACACATAATCTGCACAGGGCGCTTTTTAAATACTTCCACAATTTTTCAAAACTCCGATCAACAACATGAACGAGAGAAAAAAGGCACGTGAGCTAGACCTGTTTTGATTGGTCAATTCGAACACATGTCAGAAATCATGGGACAGAACTCTTTCGAGTTAATGTTACTAACCCCACGAATGACGCTAAACAACTAAAATGCAATAAAGTATTCACGCAATGAAATTATTTTTGCAACTTGTAATATTTTTAAGTTACAGTAGATCTAATGACGTTGTTCCAACGTTTTTACAACGTCGGAATAGCGACGTCGGCTTTTGGTCGCTGTAAAGCCGTTGGAACAACGTCGGGATAGCGATGTCGGACATTGGTCGTTGTAAAGTCGTTGGAACAACGTCGGATTCTGGAGCGCGTTTCATCAAAGTTCCTAGGACAAAATTTGATCTTAAGTCCTAAATTTTGCCCAAAATGCGTTTCATCAAAATTCCTAAAGTTTTTCCAAAGTGCAAAAACGGTCCTAACTTAGGAGTGCTCCTGGGTTATCCTAAGTGCAAATTATATCCTAAGTCCTGATGCATTGTGGGATGCTGAGTACATCAACACGTCAATGGCAGCGTTAATTGCATTGCTAGACGATAGAAATCGCCGAGCACTCCATCGGGAGCGCGTATTTAGAGACCACAGCGAGGTGCTAGACACGTTCAGCGACCAAGATTTAATTGCACGTTACAGATTTGATAGGAACTGTATTTTTGAAATTATTGACAAAGTCAGAGGGGATGTTACATTACCTACAAACAGAGGCGGTCACGTTATACCTCCACGTATTCAGGTTTGTACTGTACCGTTGTAACTTTATGTATCAATATTCTTTCTCCTCTTTACGCTACTTTTTGTTGCATAAACCTGTTTACATGAAAGGAGATTTCCAATGCACCGGTCACAATGACAACAAAGAAGTCGATATTCCAATAGTTTCTTTTTGTTCTGGAACATGTTTTCAGTCATTATTTTGTTAACAACAGTAATTGATTGAAGAATTTTTATTATCGACTAAATTTGACTGTCTTGTATTTAATATGATACTGCGAATTGGAAAAAACTACAAACGCTAGTTTGCATGAGTACCAAAGTCAGTTCGTACTAACAGCTGAAGGAGAAATTTTCTTTTATGAAAAAAAATATTGGAGAGTGAGGCGCTTCGGATTGCAAAGTTTGTTTCAAGGATACTGGACTGAAAGACTGAGAGATGTAAACCAATTACATAATATGTTTGATTGAACTGTTTAGTGCCTTGTTACATTTGGCACACAGTTCAATAACCATGTTATGGTTGGTAATTCCAACATGATCTACATGTACCTGGGTCTGGTTAAGAACTTAGGAGAATGTTCATAAATTGGATTGCATATGGGTAATTCTAGTATAAATGTGTAGTCATAAAGTGATTGGTAGTAACAGGTGAGTGACATATATCTTTAAAATTTTAGCAGTTTCAAACTGGCAGTATGTACATTTAGACTGTTTGTCAAGAACTGTTTGCATAGCTACTGTTACGCACAATAGGCACAAGCATTTATAACTTCTTGCCAAAGTACTAGCCTAAACATTCGGCAGATGTCCAAGCCTTCAGAAACTGTATGAGTGAGTATCCTGCCGACAAGAGGGAGATACTGTACTCACCCACTATCCTGTGCATATATAATCTAGGAAGTGTCTAGCCGTCCGGTAACCGGATGCCTAGCCTGCGTTCTAGTCGTCCGGTTACCGGACGGCTAGCAAATCCTCAGGGGATTTTCTAGTTGTCCGGTAATTGATTTCCTAATGAATAAGACATGAGTTTATATAGTTTTAATGTTATTTACTTGAGATATCGATACTTATATGTAAACAAAAGTTTGTGTAAATACATACAATAAACAGTTACGATAAATAACGGCATTATTCAACTGATAAAATGGAAGTTTGTATATTGTCTTTGTATCCCTTGTTTGTCAATTGGTACGATAGTAAGGTATAACTAGACTATATAGAGGTATAGCCAAGGGAAGCAATATTTATCTTTATCTTATTGAAATAGTTCTCAAAATTATTTGATGGGGGTGTTCATGAGATAGTTTTATACCACATACCTTGCATACCAGAATCAGTGTTTTTTATGATGTAAATTTCAATAAATGATATCTTGTTATTCAGGTGCTTGTTACCCTGAGATATCTCGCAAAAGGAGATTTTCTGTCTGAAGTTGCTGACATTCATGGCATTTCGAGAAGTTCAGCAAGCCGCATCATCCCAAGGGTGTGCAGATCTATTATTAAAAACTTTCCAATAAGGTAAACACCATTTTCAAGTTCTAATTATTTTTTTTTTATTCCGAGTTAATACTTGAATTTAAAAAATTTTTTTTTTGCTTAGGCATTTAAGGCCAGTTATAATTAAGAAATAATTTATAGCAAAACAGTGCTTTATCACTATTTATACACGATGGTCGGTTATATGTCGGGCGTAATAATTTCATGAGACCATTATAAAACTCGTTACATTAAAGTTCTGTTATAAGTGATGGCAGATAGTTGTGTGCTGCATAATGTTAGTACTAAGAAAAAGGCAGTCATCTTATCAAGGCCGTAGGGTTGGTTCTTGTTTGGGATAAGTACCAGTGGCACAGATAACATTTGAGCCGCGCCATGAGAAAACCAACAGATGGCATATATAAATACGGCTAGATGCAGAAACGAACTAAAAGGTCCATCCGAGTTTCAGTTAGATTTTTTATGCAGCGAATTGGATATATTTTTATTACATGTTTAAGCCAAATGAGCCGTGCCATGAGAAAACCAACATAGTGCAATTGCGACCAGCATGGATCCAGACCAGCCTGAGCATCTGCGCAGACTAGTCAGGATCTATGCTGTTTGCTAACGGTTGGTCTAATTTCGATAGACTTTGAAAGCGAACAGCAATGATCCTGACCAGACTGCGCAGATGGCACGCCTCATTTGATTTAAACGTGTAATAAAAATGTATCAAGGTCGCTGCATAAAAAAGACAACCTGAAACTCGACTGGACCTTTTAGTTCATTTTCGCGTCTAGCCGTATTTGTATATGCCATCTGCATGGAAAGCGACTTGACATATCACTATCGTGGCATCACACTGAATGTGAAACCATCACTGATATGACCTGCCATAAAGCTACTGTTCTTGATCTATGTATCACAGGCAAATCAATGCCAAGTGTTATTTCTGTTGGATAGACTATAGTCAGGATCAGATTAACTAATTTTATGTCAAATTACCTCCCTTTATTTCAAATTGAAATGGTATATCTCCGTAACTAATGAAGATACTGATCTGAAATTTCATTTATGTCAACTGATGGACTTGGACAATCAGTGAAGGTACATATTGACGGAATTATGACAAATTATCTCCCTTTATTTTTTATCTATTAAATGAATACACCTTAACAGCTTCTAATGAGATTGGTTAGAAACGATCATATCATTTTGAGCGATAGTAATCAGGTGAGCGATACAGGGCCTTCATAGCCCTCTTGTTTGTTTTCATGTTATCTTGGACAAGCATGAGTCTTGTTCATGTGGGTTCAAAAACTATGTCACCAAATCAGGTCGGAGAAAATACTTGTTTATACTGAAGAGGTCACACATTTGGTCCAATCTTAATGAAAAGTGGTCAGAATATTTATTTCCATGAGATCACCAGGTCAAACATGTTTACACTGTTACGGTGTGTTTCTCAGGTGAGTAACCCAGGGCCATCCCATTTGTTTTCAGGATAATTCATGTAACTTAAAAATTATCAATACAATTTCTTTTTAATGGTACAATTGTTTAACACTGCATTATAACATTGAGAATTTCTTTTCTACATGCATGTTTTATTCAGCATTTTTGGTACACATCATATAATCTGTAATTGTTTATATGGAAATTTTCTTTAAATAATTACCTGAAATTATCCCCAAATAAGTCATCATTCATACTTTTATAATGTTTGTCAAGGTATCATTCAGAGTTAAACTTAGACTATTTAAAAGCATTGCTTTCTTTTTAGGTATCCAACAGACCCACAGGCAATAACAAATATGAAGACTAAGTTCTACAGAATCGCTAATTTTCCGAATGTGATAGGGTGCATTGATGGAGTTCTGATTGGCATACAGACACCATACCAAGATGAGGCATCCTACGTCTGCAGAAAGGGTTTCCATGCCCTTAATGTCCAAGCTATAGCGGATGCAGAGATGAAGTTGGTTACACATTTGAATAACTTAAACACAGTTCTTGTCTATAAAAGTATAAGGGATTTTAAAACAGCACCTTTTAAATAGCAGTAAAGATATCAATAGATCCTAGCATAAATTACTGTTATTGTCAATTTTTGTGGGTGTTTTAATTATTTTCCCATTCAATTTTCACACCAAAATAGACGTATAAAGAGTTCAGTCACAGAGAATAAATAGAGGATATATTACATGAGTGTTTTCATATTGAATTTATTAAACGAGTTGAATAAAATAATAAAATGCGAGGTTCTACCCAGCATTTTATCAATTTTATTCAACTCGTTTAATATGTTCAATGTGGAAAATCACAAAATGTAATATTCTTTTTATCACATGTCAGCTTTTCCAATAGATACATAAAAAATTATACTTTCTTTCGTTAAATAAACAAGTCAATTTCAGCAACGTTACTAAAAATGATGTCGACGTCAAAGCTTAATTACACTAGTGTATTATCATTTTTAGCTCACCTGATACATAGTGGCAAGCTGAGCTCTTGTGATCACCCTTCGTCCGTCGTCAGTCTGTGCGTGCATCCGTCAACAATTTCTTGTCTGCACGATAGTGGTTTCATTTATAATTTTATTTAACCAAACTTGCACACAACTTGTATCACCATAAGATCTCGGTTCCTTTCTTGAACTGGCCAGATTCCGTTATGGGTACCAGAGTTATGGCCCCTGAAAGGGCCAAAATCAGCTATTTTGACCTTGTCTGCACAATAGCAGCTTTATTTATGATTTGATTTTTACCAAACTGGCACACAACTTGTATCACCATAAGATCTTGGTTCCTTTCTTGAACTGGCCAGATTCCATTATGGGTTCCAGAGTTTTTTAACCCGCATTACCGTAAATATTCGTGGATGATTTGAACATAGTATATGGTACTAGTACTTTTATGTTTTAAACCGTTTCTCGACATCGCTGCTCTGATGAAACAATGCATAGGCTACACTTCATACATGTCCAAAGATTATAGGTATGTAGTCACGGTCTTAAAGGGAACAAAAAATTCAAAACTGATAAAATGATAAACAAGCATTGTTTAAATATATAATTCAAAAAGTATTAAATACAAAGTGTAGCTAAATTATCCAATTTTAGGCGTAACATGTATACGTAAAGATTGTATTCTATCGACTGATTGTGTATTTTGCACCTAAAGGTAATGTTTCCCCTGTGCGCCTCGTATTAATTTGCATATGGCCATAGCATTCTTACGTCATTCATGTCGTACGTCACAATTTTGTTTCGGAGAATTTTACATATACTACATGTACCGGGATGCGATATGGTGAATACTAACCATTGTGAAATAAATTGGATATGTGGCGGACTGGAAATACTTCAGTAAGGATGCTAAAATACAGGTTATCTTTGAACCATGCGTTTGGAAATGATGTTTAATTGAACAAATCATCGTTTCGAGGGCATGGTGCGATTGGTGCCTGAATTTCACCGATATATGTTTGAAAAAAGCTTGTTTATTTATAACTTATCTGTAGAGGATCGGACAGAGCTGCGGGAGACTTTGGAGTGATAACAACTTTGATAGGTTAACAGTAGTGATGGGCAAATCGGTTAGATTTGCCAACCGATTAATCGGCATAATCGGACAACCCAACCGATTCGATTAATCGGATATAATCGGATAATCGGTTACTCTAGTTGCATATCTATAAGTTCACCTCACAGTGTATGTTTTATGTCATTACTTAAGAAATGATTTTCACAGACATCAAATATCCTATTTCTATTGTATCCCTTCATAAACACAAGTAAGTTACAGCATAAAAGTAAAATATTTGCGAAGATAGTAAACTTCAAATCAGGTACTCGTCTTAATTTCACCAGGGACGTATCCAGTGATATTGTGTTATTAAATTATTTGGAGCAAAAAAAGTATAAACGGTTTATTAATTCTTAGTTAACAACTGGAATGATTTCAGTTCCACAAAATAAAAAATACCTTTGCTGATATGCTTGCCTAAGTCTTACGGTATGTTATGCATACTGCCATACTAAAAAAGAGTTTAGGTTGATGGTTTTCCCGGCTTAATTTTGTATAAGCCGTTTTGTATAAGGTGATCACGGAAGACCTCGGTTTCTTTTGAGACTTTGGAGGAAGCCATTTTTACGTAGAGTAGTTTCCCTTGGCGTAATTGCCCCAAAGAACCGTAAATACAGAAAGAAAATTGTCAGAAACAACTAAATTATCCGTTTAGGATGCCAAGTAATTAATCGGTCAGGGAAAAGTGGTCGGCGATCGCGTTCATGAATGCAACGCCGACGATTATTCGATTGTCGCCGATTGTCGGCCCATCACTAGTTAACAGTGAGTCAAATTACATTTTGTTGTGAAATAATGTGCTCATTGTTGTTGTTTTTAAAATAAGAATCTACAAAATTACAGTTTACTCATGCATTGATTCGCATGTAAACGAAATGAATTTCGAGTTGCACCCGATGAAATTCACATGAAGTTTCTCGTAATAGATCTACTTCAAATTTAGAGAGCAAATTCCAATGGCGACAAGAAATTACAATGGGAGACTGTCGTTGAAAATATAAATTTGCCGTTTATTTGGGTATTGGTAAATATGTCACCCGAAAATCAGCAATAATTTGGTTTTTAATGTTTGGGTTTGAGCTAGCTCTATAATTTTTAGACTTGGAGTACAGATAACTTGACTTGAGTGAGAAATTTATCTGAGTCAGTGAGTGAGTTACTCAGTCGGAACATACCTCTCCACCACCTTTTCCCACGTTTTGGCTTTCCGCTCAGATGTCACGGTCATTGACAGTCTGGCCGTCAACACATCTTTATATTCACTAATTGCCTGGACCAAGGCTTCCACTTCTTCTGTGTTCCAGTTTTCTTTACGCTTGAAATAAGCCTTGGACTCCATAGTTTGTGACAGTTTGACACCAGACGTCAAAGCGCGAACGTGATAGAAAACACCGGATGTTGATTTCGCCGACCGTGATTTTACCTCCTTCGGAAGAGCAGCTCCTAAGTCCATATTTGTCTTAGGAACTTTTGTTGAAACGCACTTAAGAAAGTCTTAAGAACATCCTAGGAGCGGTCCTATCATAAAAATCCTAGGAACTTTGATGAAACGCTCCCCTGGTTACCGACGTCGCGACCCCAAAACAACTATAAAAAGACGTCTTTGCGACGTCGTGTGTTTGCTGGGGTGTTCGCCCTGGAAAGGCTACACTGTATACAACCGCGGACTTTTCAAGTCAACATTTAGCACTGGTGGTCGCCCTGGAGAGGGTGCACTGTATACAACCACGGACTTTCCAACTCAACATTCAACAGCGGTGGTCGCCCTGGAGAGGGTGCACTCTCTGCAGCCACAGATACAGCGGTGGTGGTCGCACTGGAGAGGGTGCACTGTATACAACCGCGCAAACTTCCAGTCAACAGCCAGCTGTTATGGTCCCTGGAGAGGTCACACTGCACAGAGGGGGGAAAACCAAGTATCTGACTTTCCGTAGTTGGAACTGCTTACAGGTTTTTTTTTCTTTGACAGCTTTTTCTAACCTCGCCCTCACATTTTAGAAATGCATGGAGTGCCTAGTTATCAATGGAAAGTGGAAGTCACTAGCGGCTCCAGGGTGGAATGGGGGAGGATCATCCGGCATGCTACACCCCCAGCCCCCTACCCACACACCACCCTTAAATCGCCGGAG
Organism: Mercenaria mercenaria; assembly: GCF_021730395.1. Lineage (NCBI taxonomy): Eukaryota > Metazoa > Mollusca > Bivalvia > Venerida > Veneridae > Mercenaria > Mercenaria mercenaria. The sequence goes on along the minus strand of NC_069372.1, from coordinate 37,759,485 downwards.
CATACGTAGATCTAATTTGTATTTTGTTCTGGGTGATCAAAAGTGCAAAATTTGCGCTTTTTCCTATCGTTACGCTCGCATAAGTAATTTGACTTTTGTTGTAGGTGAAAAATATAAAATATGTATTTTGTTTCGTTCGCTACGCTAGCATAGGTAATTTGTCTTTTGATATGGGTGAAAAAATAAAATATGTATTTTTCTCGTTCGCTACGCTCGCACAATAAAAATCCCACAACGTTTGCACGAACTCCTATAACGCAATTTACCATGTTAAATAGCCCTCGGTAACTCCTCCCCATAAAAATCCTCAAAAATCGGGCTGAGAAATTCTGAGATACTTACGCAAGAGTAAGTTTGACAAGTCAAAAACATGGACATAAAGCATGTTATTTGGGTTGATTGTGTCACAAAACCTGTTGTTATTTTTTTTCAATACCAAATAAAGTACATTTGTACCTTAGAAAGCCGAGAATGCACCAGATGGATCCATGGTTTTCAAAACTTTGGGGGAGGGGGCATTCTCCCGCATCCCCCTAATTACACATATTTCACGACCCCCTAACACTAAATCCTGTATCCGCCCCTGGAAATGAGTAGTTAGCTGTTGCAGCAGATACAGCAGTTGACAGTTACAACTAGCAGCATTTAATACAAGATGGATGAATAAATTAATCAATGATCCCATCAATAATCTGAATCATTTAATTCAGATATATCAATATATATATTGTATGTATATATCAAGATATGTTCAGCAAGAGAGATTTTTGCTTGTTTATTTGTTTTGAGTTTAGCGCCTTTTTTCAATTGTATTTCAGTCATATAACGGCGTATAATTAACCTAACCTTTATTTTTACAAACAGAATTGAATGAGAAAAAATGGAATTGTTTTATGTATCTCAAAGATATTAATTCTGCTTTGTTAATATTTAACAGGTCTGTAGAAATATATAAAAACAAGTTAAGTGTACAATGATGATGATATTGTATGTATGCCATAAAAGAAAAAGTTAAAACGTTAATAAAAAAGAAATTTTGCAATAATTCAAAATCTATACACAATGCACAAGTAGATCGCATTTACAGTGAGTGATATGCAGTGAGTGATATGGATTTTATCTCACTGATAAAACAAAGTTTTTCATCAGTTGCATATTAAAATGAACATGTATACTACTCTATAAAACAATGGTTAGTTAAGATATATTAAATATTAAGTTCCCAGACGTGGATCATTGCAGAATAACCCGTGTTTTGAGTTCTTATGCATAAGAATATGTAACGAAGGCATCCTCGGTAAAAATGTGCGTGTATGTGTGTGCGTGTGCGTATGCGTGTGTGTGTGTGTGTTCGGGTCCTTATCAGCAATCCGACAGTGTCTACCTGTAACAATGAACGCAATGCCCAATGTCAGAGTGCTGCCTCAATGGAATATCACGCTGTAGATACGTGACATGATACCCTCACTCTACGGTTTTCTGCACTCAAACCGGGCGTCCTATCACTAGGTTATTGAGGCAGTTCGCTTTTACAACACCTCCATGACAATTAATTTACAATTATGATTAATTAATGCATCATGTAGCTTTAAATGGATGCAATTTTAAAACTATAGAATAATGTTCAACTCATGAGCGGTTGAAATTACATTAAGGTATTGGACCCCTAATACATGTAGTAATGTTTAAAAAATGGCATTTGCTTGGTATATTCTTAAAGTTGACCATGTTTCACACTGTGTTGCAAACTTTAAACAACTTTTACCGTGCCGTTTCTTGTAAATTTTGTATAATTTAGGGTATTTCCTCGAGCTCAAGTAGAGACACATTTCAATGTCATGGCCACTATCTAAAACGTTTGCAGAAAATTCATTACAGCATTAATTTTGATAAAAGAAACATCAAACTATAGTTAAACAATTATAAAACACAAAATAAAACTGTAAATATCATTCTTTTCTAGAGTGCCTCAAGTAAACAGATTTAATGAGACAGAATTCTAACTCCAACATTGAAAAATTAAGGTCGAATCCTGTGGGTCTGTTTTGAATTTTGCTCACTTCATTCAAAAATAACCTTGGGGCAGAAGTAAAACCTACCTGCATTTCTTCTACAATATGTGATCTAAAGAATGAAGGCAAAATAGAGAACTTTTACCGCATGTAACTCAGTATTTTTAAAGATGTCTAACTCTACCCCTACTGATTCAGAGATAAATTCACTTTGAACAGCAAGAAATCGCTTATAAAATGAAAATTTTCCACTTTTGTACAATACAACCATAATAAGTCTTGAAAGAAGTAAAAACTTACTAGAAAAAAATGAAAATATGGAGAAAAAAAATTTGGTCCCAGTGGGGCTTAACCTACGCCCACCCCCCCCCCCCTCCCCTCCCCCCTTGAAAATTGCAGTCAAATTGCAGTCAAAGTAGGTTTATGGTAGGATTTGAATACTCTTCAAGAAGTAGGTACTCTATATCTAATACCATAACCGTAACCCTAACTCTAAATGGATTAGATGAAAAAGAACTTAACCATAAAAATACATCTATATTATCACCATCATTGATATTTTTTTATTGGAAAGTTTATGAGGAAAATAGAAAAAAGTTGAGCTCCACTTACGTAGTATTATATGTATGTCCGACATTCATTGTTAATTTTTACAGTAAAAGATGAACAAAAATTGACTTAACAGTTCTTAAAGTTGCTTAAGACTTTAAATTCTATGTTAAAAACAATAAACAGCTATAGAAACAGATGTCATGTATATTAATTACATGGTCAAAAGAGTGCTACATTTAATACGGCATATGAACTTTTATAGTTAGAGAAATAAAGGATGGTAACAAACAAAAACACAATATGTCAAAAGTGTTCATCAATATTCAAGCTTTTAACAAATATTTGGATTAAACACCAAACTAGATTAAAATATTTGAGCCGCACCGTGAGAAAACCAACATAGTGGCTTTGCGACCAGCATGGATCCAGACCAACTCGGCATTCGCGCAGTCTGGTCAGGATCCATGCTATTCGCTAACGGTTTCTCTTATTGCAATAGGCTTTGAAAGCGAACATCATGGATCCTGACCAGACTGCGCGGATGCGCATGCTGGTCTGGATCCATACTGGTCGCAAAGCCACTGTGTTGATTTTGTCATGGCGCGGCTCATTTTATGTCCATAAGAAAAAATGTGATATCCATATTATAAGTAAGGGCACTGTGTTTAAGTGCCGTAAAGCGGTCGTTAAAACTTGTTATGTATTATATGCGGTGTTTTTATCATTTCTTGTCCTATATGATTTAAATTCTCTTTTACGCTTGATTCATACTAACTTTTTAGCTCGATTGTGATGAAAGTTTGAAGCTTATTAGAATCAATCTTGTGCCTTCTTCCTGAAAAAAAGTACTGGTGTCATATGTCTCTCATTCTATATTAATTTATAATTAGAAATGTGCAAGGTGATATAACTTTTATTATACTCGATCAAACTAAGTCCAATACGCATCTAAAATGTTTTAGTGAAGATGTGACTATGTATACTTTACTTTGTATACATACAAATACATTAAATATAACAAGAGCTGTCGGAGGACAGCAACGCTCGACTATTCAATGGAATAAATATTAAAGTCAGAAAAGGGACATAATTTTGTAAGAATGAAAAACAGGGTTATGGAACCTGTACAGTGCATATCAGCTCATGGAAGTGGACAAGTGTTTGAAGTTTCAATCCATTCCCATTAGTGAGTACATAGCTTACAAACAAAAACTTTACAAAACACTGCTAAATCGTAAAAGGGGCATAATTTTGTAAACATGCAAAGTAGAGTTATAGTACCTATGAGCTGCATGTCAGATCATTGCAGTAAACACGTTTGTGAAGTTTCATTCATTTCTATTAGAGGTACTGAGATACAAGCTTACATACAAAACCTTAACCAAATTTTTCTATGTCTTAAAGGGGGCATAATTTTGTAAAAAAGTAAAATGGATTTATGAAATATGTCCATTGTTTGTCAGTTTATCACAGTAAATAACTATTTTAAGTTTCAATCCATTCCCACTAGTGGTTTCTGAGACAACAACTTATATACGAAAGCTTTACCAAATCGGGACGTCGACGCCGATGCGGTAGCTCCACCTATTCTTTGAATGATATAGCTAATAAAATGGTTTGATGTTCAGTGCAACGACTGCACGTCAATTATATCGATCTTGTAGAGAAGTTCTGTTATTAGCAATAATAATAATGTAAAATAATATGTAAATATCAAAACACGATATCATAGAAATGGATAGCAAGAAGTCAAACTAACTTACAATATAAAAGTGCAGTAGCAAAGCAAAAGAATTAAAAGGTTAGGATAGATGTCCTGGAAGCACAAATCATAGCAAACAAAGCCAAAGACATGCATTGCAAAGTAGGCCCGCTACGAATAGAAACTATAGTGGAAATATACATCAGACGTGTTGCTTCATAATTCAACAACAATTACATTTTAATTATACGTAAGATTCAAAATTGTGGATGGGGTACTGACAGGGATGAGGTGTTTGGTGAAGTACTAGTTGTAAAAGGAATAAAATACGAAACGAACAATAAGCGAGATGAAATTAGGGGCACCGATTTGGAGAACATATGTAATATCAGCTTTTCAACTCGACGAAAGAATGATGTTAATTGACGTTGTGTATATTAAAATCAGAGGTGAGAAACGGGTATACTAACACAAGCATAACATTATTTTCTTTACATCAGCTTAAATCGTCAAATAAGAAATAAACCATATAAATATCATCTTTATTTATCGTTCCGTTATTCATACAGTTAAACGCATTTGGATTCTAATTACGTCTGATCATCAATTTTGTTGATTTCAGAGTATAGTAGCCTTTAAATGCCAAATGCACCATACCCTTTAGACTGTAGGTGTCTGGGTTCAGGTACTGCCCGTTGAGATTGGCGGAATAACAAGCATTGTACCACCATGCACCATGCCAATCTAATGCACAGTTGCTCGCATTACGGTTCACATCGTGGTCGAATGTAGAAAATGGCAGTCCATTGTGTGCAGCCACACCAGCTCTCCAGACACTGACAATTGTGCGTGTTAGTGTGAGTGAATTCTGAAAACACTGTGGTTAGCGATTGTTCAGTACATGCAGCATGGAATTACTTACTTAACTGACGGACGATTATTGAGAAATTCCTCCAAAATGTCAAGATAATCGAAAATTGATTTCGTAATTTTGTATTACATTGTCATAACTTTTTGTCTTTGCTGTTGTTTTTTTTTCTCATATAGTATTAGAAACCTACTTCCCTGAGATTTTATTACTGAACCGACGTGCAGAGTATACGGTGGTCTTGCCGAAAGTGAAAAGTGAACGAGTGTTTCATATGCCTTATCTCCATTTGCTGCTTCTAAATCCACACGCAGTTCTGTGTCTCCTTGGTCAGCCAGTTCTTGAATGTACATCAAACCTTTCAATGTGAATATTTTATACTAGATGAAAACAAAAAACTAGTAACACGGCCCAAAATACCAGCCTTCTAAACAGAAATGTAACTTTTCAGGCTAGATAAAGAGTCAGTTTCTTAACTGTGTTTTACAAATATGAAAACAAGACATATGGTCAATTCATTAGTATCCGATATACATTCTCTAACACAACTAAAATGTTTACTTTGGAAAAATGTGTATTAAATGTGTGGATTGAATTACCAAGCCAAAATTCGCCATCCAATTTACCAAAACCATTCTCGTAATCACTAAAGTTCCTGAAAAAGTCTTCAGATCCATTGAACCTATATTGAAATACCTATAGAATAAAATAGTAATTAAGTTAAAAGGCAATAGAAGACGAGGCAATGAAACATGTACACAATAAAAGTCAAAATTTCAATGCTGTTAAACAAATTGAAACGAATGAGTAGCTTATTTCACCTTACTTGATTAAAGATTTTTTGAACCATTATGTAGAGACAGAAAATAAGTAATAATAAGCTAAGAGACATATGTGCTAAGCAATAATTTAGCTGAAAGGACTGAACAAAAAAAAATTAAAGTAGAAAAACCCTCTGATAGTCATTTAAGAAGAACCTTTTCTGTACGGCAAACTTTCAATATTACTTTTTTGTGAGGAATAACTGATTATATGTAAAACATACTGTCCATCTGCCGCCGTCCGTTGTCATGTCACAATACACACTAATTGGACTATGTGTCTTCCATGTAATTATATCATATATACCACTTGTTGCCATTCTGTCGTAGTTTATTATATCATAACAATCTGTCATTGTTTCTGAAATTTTAAATAAACCTAGCACGTGTTTATACCATTTTGGAAACTGACTTAGTAAAGCAGATCTTAGCCATACATGACAATATCTAGAAATATTATTTCATATTAATGTTGCACTTTTATAATACAATACACAGGCGAATATGAAAGTAGAAGGAAACATGAAACAAAGTCCTAAAATATAAAACGTGTGATCAATAAATAAAATCTTCCCTTATTCTGGTTTTGTTGTTTAACAAAGGTTGAGGCACACCCACTGGCACCAGAACAGAAAGAAAATGCTTCTGTACATGTTATACCCTTCCCTTTGGTATTCTATAAGAACCATGGTCATGGACGGGAAAATATACAAACCCATTTCAATCGCGCATTTCATACCTAAAACGCGCAGTTCAGCAAATGCGTACTATGGATGTTGAACAAGTTTTAATTTATCTTCTATTGTGTACATGGTGTACCGGTCACATTGTTTTCAATATTTCTTATCTTAGCGAAATAACGCCGAGTTAACACAAAAAACTTGGTTGAACTTCACTTTTGAAGTTCCGGTCTAGATTGGCTGATGTGAAAATGTATGTCAGTCGTCGTTTAACTACACGTGTACGCTAACATGTGTATAATTATGCAGCATAAATGTGCAATATGAAATAAACAAACAGACAGATGAATACCAATGAATTACTTCAAATTCAAAATCATAACTAAGATGAATTTCATTCATCATTTCGAGTTTTATTGTAAAACTGTGAATATTTTGCATTCTGTTTATGTTTGTTTACATCTCGCCAAACATGTGCACACTGCTGTGACCTCTAGACCGGATGTACTTCAGGGAAGTTCACGCAAGATTTTTCTGCAACGTTGACGAGAACAAAAAACGTGGAGTATCTCTGCAATATGAAATATTGAGACAATGTGACTGGTGCACGATGGAACATAAATTACCGCTTGTTAAATCATAAATGTTACCAAATCGTGGCCTCAACTTAGTAAATTGTGGCCACAATTTAGTGACCACTACTTATATCAGCCAATCGAAACTATAAATAGATGGATAGACGGACAGACAGATGAATAGAATGGGAATGTTTCTCATTGCAGAGTTGGTGCAGCCGTTCAGCGCATACGCGGAATTATTACCCATTGGAGCGCACGGCAAAATTACTCATTTTTTTGCATGTCCGCATGCATTTAGTGTATAAAATGCATAATACACTGACTAGAGGTTAGGGTTAGTATCACCATGGTTACAAAATATATACATTTAAGATATTTTCTTTCAAATTTAGTTAATCCGGTATACCGGAGTCTGTAATATATCACAGGCGCACCGACTCTGTATTTAGTCACAGCCATAGATTGGATGGTACCTACGTACCTACCTACTTATTTATTTGTCTGTACTTCTGTCCGTGTATCTATCTTCCATTCATGTCTCACCTCTCTCACGTAGACATTTTGTGCTTCCATTTCGTATGGTTGCTGAATTCTGCCATTTTGCGTCGAGCGAAAACAGGAAGTTAAAATGCGAAGAAGCAGGTTGAAAACTCTTTATTTTTGCAGGGACGCGGAGTGAAAACACGATAATTACTAGGGTCGCGGGGCGAGAATTAGTAACGGGTTTGTCGGGGGGCGGGTAGCGAAAAACACGATAATTAGCGCTGCTAAAAAACGTAGTGTTCTCTAACCGCAACTCGACATTCCAGTTACTAAATCTCACTCCGCGATCTTGCTAATTATCATGTTTTCGCTCCTCACCCCGCTAAATAGCGAGTTATCGCCCCTAATCCTGCCATTATAAGTGGTAAATTTCACGTCTTCTCGCTTGGCGGGCTCACCAGGCGAAAACTCGCTATTAAACGTTTAAGCAGCGCTAATTATCGTCTTTTCGCCCCGCGCCCCAGACACCTCAGTTACTAAATCTCCCTGGCTGGGTTTCGGCCTGCTTTCTCGCCATTTGAACTTGTTAATTCTCGTGTTTTCTCTCGACGGGACAGCGGGACGAAAATATAAATTAATAGGGCTAAAACGCGGAATGACAGAAATAGCCAGTCGAAACGACTGTTTTTCTTTTCGCTGCTGTATAGGAGTGCAAGATCGGAGCGCACAAAAGTGTCTACCTACCAGCAAATGTTAAACATGAATAAAAGATAGATAGATGGATGGATCGACGGAGGGACGAATTGATGGACGGATGGATGGATGGGATGATACCTACCTTTCTACCTATTTATTTGTCTATCTGTCCGTCTATCTATCTCCCGTTCCCGTTGCAGGGACGGAGGCACTTAATTAATTCTATGCACGTCCAATTTGTAAGGATGCTAAATTCTGCCAATTCGCGTTTTAGGCCAGTTAAATTATATTTTCAGCCAGAGGCCCCGTCGAGCGAGAACACGAGAATTAGCAAGTTAAAATGTCGAGAATGCAGGCCGAAACCCCGCAAGAGCGATTTAGAAACTGGTATGTCTGGGGCGCGGTGCAAAAATACGATAATTAGCACTGCTTAAACGTTTCATAACGAGTTTTCGCCTGGTGACCGCCCAGCGAAAGCACGTGACATTTACAAGTTAAAATGGCGGGTGTTCGGGGTGATAACTCGCTATTTAGTGGGGGCAAGGAGCGGAAACATGATGATTAACAAGATTGCGGGGTGAAATTTGGAAACTGGATGTCGGGGCGCGGTTCGGAAATACTACGTTTAAGCAGCGCTAATTATAGTGTTTTCTCTCCCCACCCCTGACATACCAGCTACTAATTCTCACTTGTGATCCCGGTGATGATCGTGTTTTCGCTCCGCTTCCCCACTCAATAGAGAGATTCAGCCTACGTCCCCGCATTTTAACTCGTTAAATCTCGTGTTTTCGCTCGAAAGGGTCGCCGGGAGATAACGCAAAATGGTAGAATTCAGCAACCATACGAAATGGACGCATAAAAATGTTTACGTCACTGCAAAGGGTAAGACAGGAATGGAAGATAGATAGTCAGCCGGAAGTGCTGATAAATAAAGAAGTAGGTAGGTACGTAGGTACCATCCAATCTATTCATCTGTCCGTCCGTCTATCCATCTATTTATAGTTTCGATTGGCTGATATAAGTTGTGGCCACAAGTTACTAAATTGTGGCCAGGATTTATTAAGTTGTGGCCACGATTTACTAAGTTGAGGCCACAAGTTACTAAATTGTGGCCACGATTTACTAAGTTGTGGCCACAATTTGCTAAGATGTGGCCACAATTTACTAAGTTGTGGCCACAAGTTACTAAATTGTGGCCACAATTTACTAAGTTGCGGCCACAATATAAATAAAGTGTTGCGGATATCACCTCTATGCAACCGTAGGTATTAACTACCAGAATGATCTTTATATTTTTAGATAACTGATGAAGTAGCAATTACATAATAAATTCTTCACATTTTAAAGAAACTGGTGCACAAAGAATTAAAAAGGGGCAGAAACTTTTACAATTAATTGATTGTAAAAAGAACGCCGCGTGCATTCTTCTCTTGACAATGTATAAATTTATTTCTGGAAAAAGATCTTACTGCAATTGCGGTCATGACATGTTTCAACTTCCTGGGGAACACCTTGACAATCTCTACCGTAAGGGGACGGCTCTGGATTTCTACACCATCTGGCTCGTGAGCGAATACCTAACCCACATGTTACACTACACACTCCCCAAGTCTCCCAAGATGTCCATCCCCCGTCTAAATGGTTTTACTCTTACAAATATTAAAAAAAGCTGTGCTGGATACATGAAAAACGTTTATATCTTACTGATATAAGAAAATTATACACTTATTTATGAGTACAAAGAAATAATAATAATGATATTAATATGCTGCAGTATATGTTACTTCATTTTCAAAACCAACGTCTGAAAGTTAAAGCACATACACATGTAAACATTATAAAATATTTCAAACTTATTAGAAGCACTAGAAAATCTAAATCTAAAAAAAGTGATTATTGTGTAATATGTTTAAAAAAGAGAGACTGATATTCAAAACAGTGTCTTACTTCAAATAAAAGTACCACATACCAGCACATTGGCCTGGCATACACAAACGGTCATCAACGTTTAACCCGAAGCAATGATCCCCAAACTTGCTCGGGTAGGGATTGGAACAGCTTCTCTCGCGTCTAGATATGCCAACATCGCATGTTGCTGAGCATGTGCTCCAATCAGACCACGTGCTCCATCCACCCTGTGCTTGACGCCATCAATGAATGAAATTATATATGCAATGTCATTACTAGTACAATGGTTTTTATAAAAAAGGAAATTACTGTCTTTATAAATGTTGCAAAATTAAAGCTCAGAATATGATAGTTTGTAGGTATCAATGATTTCGACATTGAAGAAGAATGCTATTATTTACCTACTGCTTACAATAACATATTTTAAATTAAATTCGGGGGCCTCCGTGGCCGAGTGGTTAATGTCGCTGACTTCAAATCACTTGCCCCTCATCGATGTGGGTTCGAGCCTCACTCGGGGCGTTGAATTCTTCATGTGAGGAAGCAATCCAGCTGGCTTACGGAAGGTCGGTGGTTCTACCCAGGTGCCCGCTCGTGATAAAATAATGCACGGAAGGGCACCTGGGGTCTTCCTCCACCATTAAAGCTGGAAAGTCGCCATATGACCTATTATGTGTCGGTGCGACGTTAAATCCAAAAAAAAAAAAAAATTAATTAAATTCTGTCGGAAATAAAAATAGATATATAATATCAACATAATATAGTGATATTGGATTTGGATAATAACGTTTTGAACATAAAGTCTTACTTGGACAAACGTCTTTGAAACACGATTTTTGATCCGTATTTTGACCTTGGCAGTCTAATCCGCTATTTTGAGGTGCAGGATTTGAACAAATTCTAGTGCGAATACGTGTGCCATTGCTACATGTGACGTCACACGTCCCCCACGTAGTCCATCCGGACCAATTTCCGTCAACTACATATATAAAAATGACACGATGATTCAACTATAAACACAAATTTGATGCACACAAGCGTATGATTTTTGGTCAGTAAGCTGAACAATATGTAGCAAAATATAAACACTTATGAAACAATTATTTAAAAAAATGCAACTACATTTAAATGAGTAAAACGGTTAATGCATTGATAGGCATTTTATTCTAAAATGGCAATTTATCAAGAATCATAGCGGGTGCTAAACTTCCTACTTTACACGGTGAATGGTTTTTCCTTTGTGTTTGTTTTGTTTTATCTTTGTTTGCTGAGCCATACAAAATATTATAGATGTATTGCATAGTAGACATAGCGGGAACAAGTCAGTATTTCGCTTACATTTTGTGATGAAATTGAAAGATGTCTTATAGCCAGAAGCAGAGATTTCCCCTTGATTTCTTTGGAACTTCATATAACTCAAAACTTACTTTAGCTGGAATCAACAAACTTCACACAATTATTTTGTAGCATATGGTCTTTGCTCACATATTGTGTTATCCCCATTGATCAAGTAAAAGATTTTCTCCTTGATTTGTTGAAAATGAAAATGCTTAGAATTCAAAACCACATTTCGGCTAGTATCACACAATCACATAATGACTGATTAGCATTTGATCTTTGCTCACATACTGTATTATCTCCGTTGACACAGTAAAACAAAGTTTCCACCTGATTTTCTGATTTGGTAAAACTTAAGATTTTTTTTTTAAATGTGTCTAAGTAATCTATTGGATCTTCAAGAAATGTATATCACTATAGGGTGGTGGTGCACGTGCTACTTTGCATGGATCACTTCATTTACTAACGTGAATGCCATTTAATTTATTTAAAATCCATACATACCCAAATAACAAAGTAATCCTTTGATGGATCTTTTAACAAAAATATAGATCACTACAGGGCGATGTGCAGGCGTATCTTTTTATCGGGATTTCTTCTTCAGTGACTACGTAGTTATTGCAAGCTTTAATTGTTTTTAAATTCATAAATTTCCACAAAACAAAGAAATCTGTGGATGGATCTTCATGAAAATTGATACAAATAAGATACTCTCCTTTATTTCGTAAAAATAGCAACCTGACAGCAAACCGTTGCAAAGTCCTTTTAATTGTAACTTGTGTAGATCTGGAAATTAAATATCTTCAAGATTTAATCCATTATTCATAAAACAACTTATTCCGCGAGAGATATCAATTCACTGAATTTACTTGCATGAATATATAATTTATTTGTGACTTTAATCTGAGCATTTGACATTATATCCTTACCGAGTGAACAAAGCCCACAGAACTTGGGACATATGTTCTTTGCATGATGAATGTCTTTGCAGAGGTCAATTAAAGTATTCATCTGTGCACAATCAATGGTTTCTTCATCAACACATGCTGAAGCTGATAATAACATTTATCAAGACTATAATGTAATTTAAAGAAGTAAGAAGGGGCCTCCGTGGCTGAAGTATTAAGGTCACTAACTTCAAATCACTTGTCCCTCACCGAAGTTCGAACTTTACTTCGGGCGTAGAATTCTTCATATGAGAAAGCCATCCAGCTGGCTTACGGAAGGTTAGTGGTTTTATCAAGGTGCCCGCCCATGATGAAAAATGCCTGGAAAAACTACAATGAAACTCTGGAAATTCACCATATGACCAATAATTGTGCCAGTGTGGCGTTAAACCCAATAAAACAAAATAAGTTATATCTAGGGAGCTAAATAGCTATTGATTTATTTCTTTAAAAAAAGTTGACACTGGCCATGTTAATATACTTATATACTTTCTTTTGCATTTTAAATATTTCATTTGAAATGAAACATATATCTCTATTAAAATGAAATGATGTTTTGTGTAACTTATATTAATATAAGAAAACGCCTCTAGTGTATGCATACGCTTTTCATGACTACACAGCTGAGCATTGCAAAGGTCAGTAGAACAGCATTCATGGCAGTTGTCAACTTGTCGTCTGTTAAGACTTCGGCCGATTATTGATCCAAATCCTCCTGTATGTACGTGAGAACCGCACAACTTAAATGGACGTAAATATAAACAAATATAAATACAAACAAATTTATCGTCATTATAATTATAATTCCATATTTCATTCTAACATTTTTTACATATTAAAAATGGCTTATCAGTAAAAAACGGTTAAAGATGAATAAATTTTTTATATGAATCAATTCTATAATAATTTAGAGGAGAAAATAACAAGCACTTTCCGTAAATTCGCAAGACTTGAAATATATACAAGACTACCAAGGAACTAGACCACTTGACTCTGAAAGACGTATTCCTACTTAAACATTTACCTAATTATCAATGCATCCAAGCATCAGAAGAATTCCATCAGTATTTGTTCTCTTATCTTGGAAACAAGACTGAAACATATAGATAATTATTCATTATCTACGTCATACAATTAAATGCCTTCCTTTTTAGCATTGCAAGTACTTCAGACATATAGTGAATATTTCCAGAAGTACTATTTAGTTTGTTTCAGGACTAGCCAATACAAAACGTATTCATATATATACTGATAAATGTTTTCTTTGCTTAATTTTCATAGCAATTACTAGGTTTCGATTCACTTCAATTTATTTTTGTTTCGGCATGAAATCGTGGAAATTTCATATGCGACCCAAACAATAACAAGAGCTCGTCGAACACGAAATGCCTCCCCCGTCCCCCCACAGACACACACACACGCCCTGCACAAGGAACAGAAATCATAATATGCTCACTGTAAACAAAAGGTCTACCATTCTGGTTTAACCTATTAACCTAACAAGAGATTACCGAGAGATCTTGACGCCATCCACTGAGCCATTTTTAATTGTTCCAAATTCAAGAATAGGTCAAGGTCAAAATCAATGTCAAATTTCATTTCGGTACAAAACAAAGTGTATGTGATCCAAATTTGAAAATTGTGGCTTGAGAAATGTGAAAGTAGGTCACTAGATCAATTTCAAGGTCAAAGTTCATTTTGATAGACAAAACAATACATGCGCTTTAAATCTGGAGGCTGTAGCTTGAGAAATGTGAAAGTAGGTCACAGGTAAAAATCAATGTCAATTTTCAATTCAAAACACAAAAATAAATATGCATGCAGACCAAATTTGAAGGTTGTAGCTTGAGAAATGTGAAAGGAGGTCACTAGGTCAAATGTTATTTTGGAACACAAAACTATGCAAGTGATCCAACTTTGAAGCTTATACATTCAGAAATGTGAAAGCAGAACACTAGGTCTAACTCAAGATCAAAGTTCATTTCACTACACAAAACTATGCATGTGGTTCAAATTTGAAGGCTGTAGCTTGAGAAATGTGAAGGTAGGTCACTAGGTCAAAATCAAGGTCAAATTTTATTTTGGAACAAAAAGTTATGCACGTTGTCCAAATTTGAAGCATGTACCTTCAAAAATGTGAAAGTAGATCACTAGGTCAATAACAAGGTCAAAGTTTATTTTCGGTACACAAACCTATGCATGTGGTCCAAATTTGAAGGCTGTAGCTACAGAAATGTGAAAGTAGGTCACTTGGTCAAGATCAAGGTCAACTCATGCCAAGGTTCATCTTGCCACTCAAAACTATACATGTGGTCCAAATTTGAATGATGTAAGTTATGGACATGTTTTTATTTTGGAAAAAAACTATGCATGTGGTCCAATTTTGAAGCATGTACCTTCATGAATGTGAAAGTAGGTCACTAGATTAATAACAAGGTCAAAGTTTTTTTCGGTACACAAACATATGCAAGTGGTCCAAATTTGAAGGCTGTAGCTACAGAAATGTGAAAGTAGGTCACTAGGTCAAGATCAAGGTCAACTCATGTCAAGGTTCATCTTGCCACTCAAAACTATACATGTGGTCCAAATTTGAATGATGTAAGTTATGGACCTGAAGATTCTAAGCTTTTCTCTATATAAGTCTAAATGAACAATGTGACCCCTGGGGCGGCGCCATATTTGACCCTAGAGGGATAATTTTAACAAACTTGGTAGATAACCACTAGATGATGCTACATTACAAAATATCAAAGGCATAGTCTTTGTGGACAAGAAGATTTTCAAAGTTTCTCCCTATATAAGTCTATGTAAACCATGTGACCCCCAGGGCGGAGCCATATTTGACCCTAGGGGAATACTTTGAACAATTTTAGTAGAGGACCACTAGATGATTTCATATACAAAATATCAAAGCCCTAGGCCCTGTGGTTTTGGACAAGAGGTTTTTCAAAGTTTTTTTCCTATATAAGTCTATATAAAACATGTGACCCCGGGGTGGGACCATATTTGACCCCAGGGAAATAATCTGAACAATCTTGCTAGAGGACCACTAGATTGTGCTTCATACCAAATATCAAAGTCCTAAGCCCTAAGGTTTTGGAAAAGAAGATCAGAAACCGTTCAACTGTTCCTGGCCAATGTGACCTTGACCTTTGACCTAATGACCTCAAAATAGGGGTCTTCTGCTGGTCATGGCCAACCTAACTATCAATTTTCCTGATACTAGGCCCAAGCATTCTTGAGTTATTGCCTGGAAACCATTTTACTGTTCCTGATCACTGTGACCTTGATCTTTAACATACTGACCTCAAAATCAATGGGGGTCATCTGCTGGTTATGACCAATCTCCCTATCAACTTATGTGACCCTAGGCCTAAGCGTTCTTGAGTTATCATCCGAAAATCGTTAAACTGTTCAGGGTCACTGTGACCTTGACCTTTAACATACTGACCTCAACATCAATAGGAGTCATTTGCTGGTTATGACCAACCTTCCTATCAACTTTCATGATCCTAGGCCCAAGAGTTCTTGAGTTATCATCCGGAAACGGATTGGTCTACATTCCGACCGACCGACCAACCGACCTACCGACCGACATCTGCAAAACAATACACTCCTTCTTCCTCGAACGGGGGCGGGGGTGCATAAAAATGTTGAACACAACACAATTACATATAAGAAAACTGAAGTTACATTAAACTGAGATAATTGCAGCAGGACAGTTGTCCGCGGTATTCTCGCGTCATTGGTAATTTCGCGTTATTTCCGTTTTGCACTGTATCACCATCTTGACATTGTTTCCAAACAATCCACTTTCATTTTTCAGTTCAAATTTTGACCAATGTATACAGAATTTACATTTTAGCTGTATATCCATGTAAAATTAAACGCATCTACTTAAGATTACAAATGACACACTAACAAATGGCAAATAATAAATGGCACTGGTAACGATGAGGAGATTAACTTAAATGAAAAACATGTCAGTGCATATTCAAAACTTTGATCTTTAGTCAGACTGTCGACGATGTGTTATAAGTTTGTTGCTGCTTAACAAAGATGTATTTTAGATTTATTTTCTAGACATAGGCTCAGTATAACTTAAATGATGCAGATGAATAACTTAACTTAAATAGCATAAAAAAGGAGTACGTTTTGAGCAGCTCTGTGGTGTGTCATGATGTCAGTAAATTTCCAGATAATACCGTAGTCACATGGAATATTAGTATAATTATAGAAAATAGGAAAATGGTGGAATATGGTGGAGAATAATGGTGCACTTATACTACCCATCGTAAATAACCAAGACGTACATGTTAATTGGGCGTCACAGAGAGGTTCTAACGCCTGGAATTCGAGAAAAATTGTAGCAAATAGAAACATTGTGAAATAGGGTAGAGAATAAGGATAGCTTTCACAGCGGCACGGTGATAGAATGGACCAAGTTTTAACTCCATTTCAGGGCAGAACATTTTTCATTCTGGTTTTGAATCAAGATTAAAGAAACTGACTACGTTATTATGGTCGTATGTGTATCTTAAATGTTGTTTACTTAGATGGCAGACGAAAGAGAACCTCTTCAACTATGGATCAAAAGACGAATTAAGCCAGTTTATGTATCACAATGTATTAAGATTGAAACATGATGCCACATTTTTTAAGTTTATAATGATATAAAACAATAATATTTTAATTAGAAATAATTTATGTTTGGTTGTCGGTCAGATATCACCAGTACAAACTTACGTATTATAAAACCACACTGTTGAGTAAAACTGAACAGTTTGAAGGTACTATTACATGAATTTAATAATGTGTAGACTTTTTAAACGTGGTTGAGTAAACATTACCTGGTCTGTGGTACATGTCTGGGTATTGTTGCATCGGTATATTGCATTTACACTGGAGCACGTGTAACACTCTAGTGCACCTACATATTTGAACAAATATTAGTTACATTTTGATCCAACAAAGTATCAAGAAATATCAGAATAACTATTACATTTTCCCATAATATTTAATGACTTCTATAAGAAGGCAAATGGCGGGCTCGAAAGGAAGGAAGTAAAGAAGCCATTCTGTTTTCAGGTTCAAATTCAACTGCGATATACATATCAGGAACAAATATATACTCACGCTTTGTCTTGCGCATTACAAGTGCGTTTAAGTCAGCAATAAACTTACAACGACACAGTGATAGTGACTACCAAATTTAGAATGAGTTTATCATTCAACTGCATTATCACTTTCATCCTAACTATATAGACGACAAACACGTTTTCTGGTAATTAACCTAGTCCCTGCTAAATTTCTAAACTGGACTGGTCTATCATTCAATTTCGGAAGTACCATTTAATATTCGAATGGGTGTTTAATGAAAATTTACTGACTGAATAGCTGAATGAATAGCGAACAGTGTAGAGCAAGATCAACCTGCACGGATGTGAAGGCTGATCTTGGTCTGCACTGTTCATAAAGGCAGAATCACATGCCGCCAGCAGGCTAAAATTCATTCTAACATAAAACTGCTGTACTTGTCACTTTTCGGGGTGTTTTAACAGGAGAGAAAACGTGTGTTAACAGAGAGATTCTCGAGCTCTCGTTGTCGTTATCTTACAACACCTTTCTATATATGCGCGCTCCGTGACAAACGCATTATGGCCCCGAAATTGATCATTCAAAAGGAAATTACGTCAACGTGAATAAAACGCAGTGCTTCGTGCGTTTTCGTGGAAATTAATGGCATTGAGGGATAATTTGTTCGTGTATTAGGTTTTTATGCATTTTATGTTAAAACAACGTTTACGCATGTATATTTGGCGCAACAACAAATCCCTCGGAATTCTTCAGATATTACGGGTATAATACGAAAAAACAAAACATGCGTTATCCGTAAAGTATTCTCTATTATCGACAAACAATGAAATATTTGTCTTTGTACTTGCTACTTTGTTACGGCTTCAATTACAGACTGGAAGTGCTACATGAAAATTTCAAACGTAAAGAAAAACATAATACAAATTAATATACCTGCTGTGCCAATCGCTGCTGCAATGATCACCATAGATTCTGAAAGCACAAATATACAAACTTGAGTATGTTATGAAATTAGATGAAGGGACTATAAATATATATATGTTCGCAATAAAATCTTCAGCTACCAGGTTATACTTTCTTTCCAATTCATATTTTTATATAACCTACGAAAATCCTTTAAAACCAGCAAAACAACGGCAGACGATCGATTGAGCCTAGTTTTGAGGGGTCTATTGATAGCATCCCCTGTCCATTGCGGAAAAATGTTATACAGTAAAAACGGAAAGAGTCACGAGATTTGTTTGAAATACCGCTTCTCTACGCACACTGAACAGTTTTTGTGAACATTAATAGAATCTATGAAAAGATCGTTAGCAAAGAGAACAACTGAAATATATCTGCATAATTATACTATTAAAATTGAGCGCTTACTGTTTTCATTAAAACTATAAATCTGAAAAAGTGTGATATTGTTGATTTTACCCATGATGGTTATTCAAAATGCAGTAACATATCAATAAGGAAAACTGTAGTAAAATACTTGTGTCCCGACACGCTTGTCTATAACTATGCCTTTGCGTTCTGTCTTCAAGATAGTATAATCTGTATGACACGACGATGTCAAACTATGGAAAAATCATGTTTTAACCTAGTTTGTGATAAGGACAAGTAGCTTTAGGTTTTGTAAAGATAAAAAATTTATGTTTACAAAACCTATATTCACTGTAAAACTCCCGTTTTTTGTATATGAGTGCGTATCCCAGTGCAAGTGTTCCACAGGTATTCTATGGTAAATTCCACCATGGTGATAAGATACAACCGATTGTTCCTAGATATTTGAAGCCGAAATAAATAATTTTAATTTCTGTGACAATTACTATTTAAAGCAATCCTTTTCAGAGAGTAGTAATTTCTTACAAACCTTAAATAATGCTGGTTGTAGGTTGCAGTGCGACCGCATCACTTAGCACCTGCGAATTTTGTTTATAAACATCGGATGAAATTAGGTAAACGATAAAAGACACAAAGAAGCTTTCAACTTTTTATGTGGCACAAAATCAGAATCAGGTACCTCTTGTGTTTAAATGCTAAATTGATATTGAAGTAATTGGCAGAAAAGACTTCAAGAAATAAATTCAAAATTCAGACAAGTTTGATTTCTTTATATATTATATACGCGTATTTACTATAGTCGCTTCGTTGTTTAATTTCTAAATAAATTCAGGATTTGGTGAAACAAATGAAGTTGCCTTGTCATAGAAGTCTTGTGCGCAAGCAATTTGCTAGATACACATTTCGATCCACCTGTTAGTAAATTATAGTCAATGGCCACATTCCTTTCACTACTAAGACGATTGTTTCTTGAATGTTTTTAAAGTGTGCGAACAGTTATAAATAGAACCTAGCCTCGTGATGAATATTTAAGGCAACAGAAAGTAGGTCTTCTTTCCCTTTGCTGTGGATAAAACTAAATAGAGCTAGGTACAATGTATCAGTTAAAGAAAATGTTTATCTAAACCGATCAGTTACAGATGCCCACCGTTGATGAAATAATACACGGAGGGACAGCTTTGGTCTTCCTCCACCATAAAAGCTGGAATGTCGCCATAATTGTGTCTGTGCGACGTTTAACCCAACAAAAAGGAAAACAGGAAAAAAATAATAACTTAGAATACACACTATTTCAATGTCACAATTATAAAATTTGGTTCTTAAAAGTACGCCCAGTACTTCGTAGAAAAATCTTGCAGAATTATCTAGTCATCTTTGACAGTTTTCCTACTGTTGTGCTTTGTTTTAAGTCACTGCTTTAATAAACTAAAACAACAAACGCTGTAGTCTTAATTAATTCTGCTCAATAATTCAAATATATATTCATGTTTTCAATATCAAGAAATAGTTCAAAATAAATCGACCAACACTGTCAGTTTCTAGGTAGCAATAAAACCACAACATGAAATAAAAAATTGTAAAAAAAAAAAACACTTTGTTTTTCATTATCTTAAGAGTCAAGCTGTAAACATATACATTACATAAATGTATGCCAATATTTTGTAATATATAAAATGCTTAACTACAATTCTAAATTTGCACATAAAAACTATAATAGATTTCACAAGCTTTTTATTCTGTTAAGTAAATTAAGGTTTCTGAATTAAATTCGTTCGGAGAGGTGATATTTATTAGATTTTACTATGTTTGTGAATTGTGTGCTCCTTTGACATGTTTGACGTAGCTTTAGAGACTGCACACAGCGCATGTCAGTGGATCGTCAAAACATTTAGGAAACCTTAACGTTTTTGTCTATGATATAATATCTACAAGAAGATTCTTTTGAATCATAAAACGCAACCAAGCAAAAAAAGCTTTTATGGAGTCTGTTCATGAGAGCATATTCGTAATAAAGTAGGTTTCGTTAGAATTACGTACACGAGTTTGTTGGCAATTCCAGCCCAAAATACCAACGTACATAATAATTGGCGACGAGATAAACCAATTAGAAGATGAATTCTAAGTCTGTCTAACGCGTGGTAAAATTTTTGAGAGGAAATTCTATCTAGAAGGACATTTTTTATCCGATCAAGAAATAGTGTAATAGTTGTCGGATAGACAATAATTTCGGACAATGGCAGTATCCATATGGAAAATCGAGTGTTTTGATAACACAAGTGAGACTTGGCAAAATTACGAAGAACGCCTCTGGCAGTATTTCATTAGCCAGCGGTGTGAAAGACGAGAAAAAGGTGCCTGCGTTACTAGCACTATTTATTTATTTGGGTTTTACGGCGCACCAACACAGTATAGGTTATATGGCGCCAAACAGGACTACAAATTTTGGTTCCACATCTCATTTACATCGAAATAAAAACATGAGGTAGGGAATCAATATTTGCACACCTGCTGGAATCACAGAGTTACTGCAAAACCAAGTGTTAAGACCCTATTAGTCGCCTCTTACGATCATGCAAGGGTAAGGCAGTGGTTCTAATTCTTTTCATACACAGATTGTCCCAGAACCACATGGGGTTCGGTCCTACCACTTATGCTGTGCTTCGTGACTTAACCTCACCAACTGTACCAAGTGAAAAGTCTTACAATGAACTAACTACGTTATTGCAGACACATTTCAACCCAAAGCCATTGACAATTGCGGAAAGATTTCGGTTCTATAAACGTGATCAACGTGCAGGGGAATCAGTTCAAGACTAACATTGGCGATGGTCTAAATGAAGCTTTAAGAGACAGATTCGTTTGCGGGTTAAGAAATGAAAACATATAAAAGAAACTTCTCAGTGAGAAAGACCTTACATATGAAAAAAGCATTGAAATCGCAACTACAACGGAACTTGCAAGCAAAGATGTCAATGAAGGTCATGGCAAGGCTATAAGTGTAGATAAAGTATCTGCTTCTAGTAAATTTCCTAAGACAAATTTTTAGAAAGGAAACAAAGACAACAAATTCAAAGCTCCAGTCAGTAAACCTAAGGTCGAATTGGGGCGTTTTTGATGTCTAAGGAAGAACCACACACCAAAACATTGTAAATTTAAAGATTCAATGTGTTATACCTGTGGTAAAAAGGGACATATTGCTCCAGCATGTAAAAGTGTAAAAGGCAAAGCCCAGGTGCTTCAAATGTCGGATGAAGAGGTCGATGATGAAGTTTCCCTTTTTAACGTTCATTCAAATACAAACGGAAGAGATATTATTTGGGTTACACCAGTTATTGAAGGTAAACAAGTCCGCATGGAGCTTGATACGGGTTCGGGCGTTTCCATTATAAATTCAGAAGATTTTGCAAAATTATGGCCAAACGCTAAGTTACAAAAGACAAGTTTAAAATTACAGTCTTATACAGGGGAGATAATAAGACCCCCGGGAGTGTTAAGCGTTAAAGTTGAACTTAACGGACAAAATGAGAACTTGAACCTTTACGTCGTTGAAAAAGGAAATAGACCAAGTTTGGGTAGAGAATGGCTTCACTTTCTGAAGTTGAATTGGGCAGAGATCAAATCTTTCCAGTATGTTTCGAGTAAAAGTTTGGATTCATCGGAGGTGGAAAATCTCATGAAGGCTCGTTACGGTGAAATATTGCAAGACAATTTAGGGCATGTGAAAATGTGAAAGCAAGGCTTAGACTAAAGAAAGATGCAACACCGCGTTTCCATAAAGCTAGGTCTGTACCTCTAGCCTTGAAACCTAAAATTGAAAAAAAATTAGAGGCACTGTTGAAAGCAGGTGTGCTAGAAAAAGTAGACTACAGTGAGTGGGCTACACCAACAGTCCCCGTGCCGAAAAACAATGATGAGATCAGGATTTGTGGGGATTTCAAAGTAACAGTTAACTCATTATTAGAAATTGATCAGTATCCGTTACCGCGAATTGAAGATATCTTTGCTTCCATAGGAGCTGGGAAGAAACGAAAAATATCTTCAAGTCGAAGTCGATGAAGAAAGTAAAAAGCTTCTGACGATTAATACACAAAAGGGCTTGTTTAGATATAATCGTTTAGTATTTGGGGTGGCGCCTGCAGCAGCAATTTTCCAACGCTTGATAGAGCAGATTGTTAGCGGTATACCGGGAGTGCAAGTTATATTGGACGATATGATCCTGACAGGAGCCACAGATGAGGAACAAACCTTGAACAAGCTCTGAAACGTTTACAGGATAATGACTTCAGATTGAATGTAAAAAAAATGTGCTTTCTTCCAGGAAGAAATAGAATTCTGTGGAAACAAAATAGATGGTAATGGTCTACATAAAACAGAAGATAAAATTAAAGCAATGGTAAATGCCCCAAATCCTACAAATGTGAAAGAACTGCGCTCTTTTCTGGGTTTGATCTAATATTATGCGAAATTTCTTCCAGATCTAGCGACTTTCTTATATCCCCTACATAAACTGTTAGCAAAATATGTAAAGTAAGATTGGACGCCGTCATGTGGGAACGCAGTGATGCAAGTTAAAGAAATGATTGCCTACAGATTGTGTACTTATGAACTATAATACTGAGGGCGCTTTTGTTTGTAACAAACTCGGTTCGGTTTCAAAGCGGTTTGCCAAACTTTCGATTTGTTTTGTAAAACTGGTTTTGATCTCGAAAAGGTTTGTGTCATTTGTTTTCAAAAACCGCTAACCGGTTTGTCAAACCGACCAAACTGCCCCCGGAGGCGGTTTGTTCGGTTTGTTATATCCGAAATTTATTGCAGTTCGAGAAAAAATGGCGGACCGTGTGGATCAAAATGGAAACGGGTAAAGAAAAAATGAGAATTGGTTTATTTCTAGTGAAAACCCGTGGTAATCTTTATGCTCAGCCGAATTCATTTGTCAATAATTACTTCTAAAAACATATACATCGTTTTCATCAGTTTCTCTAACCATCGAATTATTCCATTTATTTCGTTCCAAGATTATTCGACCTCCAACAGTCCAAAATCCAATTACTGTTATAGAATAAAGTTTTAATTTATAGTAAACTGTTTCTGAAGGATAACATACATATGCAATATTTTGTATTTAAATAAATGTCTCTGTTGCTAAGCAAGGGATCACTTCTTGGTGTGTAAAGAAACACACTTACTTTTGCAAGAATTCTAGGTTCAAGTCCTAGCAAGAAGCCCTATGCACATTGACATAACTTTATATGCACATAAACATCATTAGTATATAAATACATATGCAAAGCAGGTCTCTAGCCTGACTAAAAGATGCAGTTTTAAATTTTAAGAGCAAAATGAGTATTTTTTTTATTTTCATGCATACAACTATTCATATCAATGAACATTTCATTTTCCAACTAAAGTTTCATTTTTTTATCCCTGACAAGATATTAATTGAAAATAAATTGAGTGACAGCTCTAGGACCTGTTAACTTATGCAGAAAAATGGCCGAAAAACACTGCAAAGTCATAAATACTTGTGGGGGACTAATTTTCATGGATTTCATAGTTGTGTAATTAATTTCTAACAAGCCGAAAATGCCATCGTTTTTATCTTCAAAAGTTGAATTCCATAAATTCGTGTCCCCATGAAATAGCCATTTCAATATAGACAAAGCAGTTATCAACAACAAAAATAAAATGACTATTAAGTCTGTAAAAAGAACTGATCCTTGTTGTCAAATGTTGTACAATTTATTATAATGCTAACTTCGGAAACAAGTTTACACGAGTTTGTTTCAATTGATAATGCATTGTCTCGTTAGTGCCTTGATGATAGTGACTTTCTCCTTGTAACTCACAGGTTCTGTTTGTTGTTCTGACTGAGCTCCTAGCTTAGCCAGTTTGTCTGCCTCTTCATTGCCTGCAAGTCCACAATGGGATGGAATCCACTGAAGTGCTACTTTGTAGGTTATACTCAGGCTCTGCATTCTCCTGGCTAGCTGCGGAGCTTTATTGTTGATCAGAGCTTCCATGACAGACAGTGCATCTGTGAGAAACACGACTTAGGAGCTTTCTTCTGCCGAGTCTTCAATCATTGAGACGGCCTTCATGAGTGCTTCAGTCTCTGCCTCGTAATTGCTGCAGTGTTTTCCTGTGGCTGCGTATAGTGTAGAGAAATTTCAATTCACCGAAATACATATAACTATATACATAAGTATCAATTATGTTTAATAATGTATATCCATGGTTTCTGGTTCCCCTTAATACAGTGACATAAAAGTTCAAAGTATTAAGTATTATCTGATCAAGTCAGGGGTGTCATTGGATGCCATCCAACTCATTGTTGCCAGATTTTGGATGTACAGTGTGTCATCAGAAAAAATGTCAGAGATTAAATATGTCAACCATTTTTTGAAGAATCTTAATTAATATTTATTTAAACAAGTTTTTGTGAGGTAAGATACACTCGCTGGCCTAAAATACAACTGGTTACTTAAATCAGTCCAGCACCAGAGTCAGAGTATATGTGCTTTGCTTTTACCTTGAGTAGTATAACATCATCTATTTTTGCACATTAACTACATCACAACTGTCAAACTTTGTTAAGTATGTCTAAAACAAGGAAACAGCAATGATTTCAATTTCGGAGCTATCCCTGTTACAAAACACTTAATCTCTAATTTTCAGCAAATTGAAATAAAAAAAGTCTGCTGGATAGTGGATACAGTTAAATGATTGCATCTCAGTCTTAGTCTTTGTGGCCGGATGGTTAGGGTAGTTGCTTTTAAATTATTTGTCCTGCACTGCTGTGTGTTCAAAACCTTGCTCAGGGTGTAGAATTCTTTTATGCGTGGATTTTTACGTAATCCAGCTGACTTAAAGGACAGTGGTTTAACCTAGCTGCCCGCCCATGCCTTAAATAATTCATTGAAAGTTGATATATGACCTATAATTCTGTCAGTCTGACATTAAACTTAACAAAAACAAACATTTGTATTCACTAAATTGGTCTAATGGTTTATGTTGTTGAGTGCAATAGGCAGTTACTCAATTGTCTATGCCATAATTATCCTTGCTATATACACATGTTAAATAGTGTCGGCTCATGAGGAGTATTAATAGTAGTACATGCTATTTAATATGTTTGGCTCTTAGATACAAAATCTGTCATTTATCTCCATTTAGAATAAATGTAATCACCAGTTTTTCTAGATTCGTCATTTTGTTCATATAAACCGCCTGTTTGTTCAAGAACTCATTTTAACAGAAACCAGTTTAAGTTTATCATTATTTTTTATACCAACCAAAACCTAAAGCCCAAACCGGCTTTTTTGCAAACAAAAGCGCCCTGAGTAACCAGTGCTGTTGGCATGTGATTCAAGTTCATATGGGATCGGAGCAGTTTTAAGCCACAAGTTGCCAGACGGTTCTGATAGACCTATAGCTTTCGCGTCTAGAAGCTTAAACAGTGCAGAAAAGAACTATAGCCAAATTGATAAAGAGGCACTCGCATTAGTTTGGGGTGCTATATTTTTAGCCGGGTACCAGTATGACATACAATTCAAAGGAACAAAAGCACACGGAAATTGTGATGCATTGTCGAGGTTACCATTAAGAGGAACGGTGTCCGAAAACTCTGATTCTACGGACGTATATTTCACAGTGTAATGGATACACTTCCTGTTACAGCTATACAGAAAGCCAATGCTACACGTAGAGACAAAATTCTATCACAAGTGTACGATATGGTGCAACATGGTTGGAGTAGATATAAACCTGATTCTGTTTCGCCTGAAATTGATCCATATTGGAACAGACGAAAGAAATTGTCTCTACATCAGGGATGTTTAATGTGGGGCTGTAGAGTAGTGGTACCGGAGGCTCTACAACAAAATGCTCGCAGCTATATTTGGTGGCCAAACTTAGATCAGGACTTAGCTACCCTAGTTAAATCATGTAACGGTTGTACGCGGAACAAATCAAGTGCACCAGAAGCTCCTATTCATCCGTGGGAATTCCCAACGAGACCCTGGAGTCGCGTACATGTGGACTTTGTCGGTCCTTTTCTTGGACACATGTTTTTTGTTGCCGTGGACGCTTATTCTAAGTGGCCTGTCGTGAAAATTATGAATTCTACTACAGCTACTCATACCATTGAAGTCCTCCGTGCTATTTTCGCAGATTGTGGAATTTGTGACCAAATCGTCTGTGACAACGGACCTCAATTTGTAAGTGAAGAGTTCCGTACATTTTTACAAAAGAATGGTGTCAAAGTTACGTATAGTGCACCATATCATCCGGAGACGAACGGTTTGGCCGAGCGAATTGTATAGACAATGAAACAGGCATTGAAAGCCGCGAAACATGATCAAGGCACAGTTCAAACAAAACTCTCAAAATTCTTATTAGCTTACAGGAATGCAGAACACCAAACTACTAAAGTCAGTCCAGCCAGTCTATTCTATGGACGTAACTTACCTACTTGACTGGAGAAACTCAAACCTAGTTTGCGAAATAGAGTAGAACATCAGCAATCCAATATGCGTAATTTCGATATTGGTGATTGTGTTACGATCAGAGATTATCGAAGTGGTCGAGATACTTGGATTCCAGGCAAAATAAACATGAAAATTGATCCCGTTTCGTATCGTGTGGAGATTGCGCCTGGTGCCAGCTAGCGTCGTCATGCAGATCAGATTCGGAGGTCAGAACTTGTACCTGAACCAGATCGTGTGGTACAAGACTCTGGCTACTTACTATTGTCAGATAATGTAAATAGTCGTTCATCAGCTAATAAGTCGTCTTCTAGTCAGTCAACAACTAGTCAGTCACCAACTAGTCAGTCAGCAGCTAGTCAGTCGTCATCAAGTCCTGCAAAAGTTGAACAAACAACTGGAAACCAGCAGCAACTCCTTGAAAATACTGTATCTGCAGAAAAACGATACCCAACAAGAATTCGCAAGAAAGTTGAAAAGTTAAATTTGTGATTTGATCACTTGTGTACAGGTCAGGGCATAACAATCCCTAAGTGATCAAAATAGGGGTAAAACTCCTAGATCTGTCATCAGTGTGTTTTTCATTGATAATTATTTCGGTTAAAATCTCTATAATTTTCAAAGTATAGTGTAACAGTTACGTAATATTAAAAAAAATGTTTCTGTAATGTTGGTATAAATGTTAATAACTTACTTACATGTAACACTGTCGATACAAACTTTCAACGTATGACATTCTTGATATATATTTTGCATATGTAACTTTTAAAAATACTTTCGTTTAACTGTTATTTTGAACTCAGTTTGAAAACTGGATACACTGACTAACATTTAATTAGTTTGACTATGAACATTACCAATTAAAAGTCTCAGTGGTGTGTTTCAATTTAGTGTGGGGGTGATGTTATGTATTAGGTATAGGACTATAGTCACCGAGATGACAACGATATATTGTGATGACAATGATAATATCATATTCGTAATAAAGTAGTTTTCGTTAGAATTACGTACACGAGTTTGTTGGCAATTCCAGCCCAAAATACCAACGTACATAGTAAGAGCTAATGAAGTGTGTTACACCCCTCACGCCCCCTTGCACCGGCGTAAGTGGAATTCTTTTCTTCAGACTGAATGGAAACCATGAAACCCAATCAATGCAACCACAATCAGTTAACACAAAGAATCAAAACAAGAACACTATACCGATTATTCTTATCCAAAATTAGTTAGGAAAACAGGCTGCGAAATCCCTCATAAGCAATACAATAGAACATTGTTGATACTCCAACAGTTAATATAAGATATAATAGAAATGGGCTCACTGAAGCCAGGACGTAAAGTTATTTTTTTCTGTTTAATTCATGATAATCAAACCAAACTGCTATTAAACTGATTTTGTATGTGTATTATATGCTCAACACAAATAGTGTTACACACTGAGATGTAGCGATGCCATACACATTCAAATATTCGAGACTGTGACTCAATCTTCAGGCTTTGTTAAACAAGTCCAGTTCATTGGAACTAGGACAGTATGCACCTTCCTCTACTCTCAAGGAGTGTCTGTCAGAGCATGTAGGTGTATTCCATTCGCCGTTGAATTAGATAATAAGGGTCTCATAAGGTGCAATGCCCTTAATGTTTCTTTGGAACCCATATATGCAAGGAGAATCAATTTACATAACTGGGCAAGTCGTGAATATGGGTTGAAAAATATGTCATTGTTGCCTGCAAATAGCGAACATTAAATCAATACATTTTTACAACAGTACACAATTTGCACATACATATTGTTGACACGAACATTGATGTTAACCATCGCAATAATATCTCTATTCACAGATGGTCTTTGCAGAACAGAACAGAACAGAACAGAACAGAAGGTTTATTTAGCAAGCACTGTCAATCAAAAGGTCCGGGTTTCGAATCCCGGTCCAGGCACTGGAAATTTCTGAGATGCTCTTGACTGTCTCCCACCTAACTAAAAGGCCTGTACTGGTTCTTCCCAGGAAAGACGGCTTTGCGTGTATCGGTGCTATACACCGGGCACATTAAAGAACCAGACTGTCTGTTCGCAAAGAGCTAGGGTAAGTTAGCCGGACAGGCCTGTATCTAAAACTAATTTCTCTCTATCTGTTCTGGGGGCTTTATCTCACTCTGTCCCTCAGACCGCTCTGTGTCTGTACTAGTAGAGGATGAATTTTGCGCCCGGTGTGGCTGCGTTTGCTATATGTAAAGCGCCTTTGAACGTGTTTATTATGAAAAGGGCGCTATATAAATCTGGTATAATAATAATAATAATAATAATAATAATCATGACAAATATGTACACGACACAGAAGATGAGACTACATACAACAACACATATATTTATTTCCATAAACATGCACATGAGGATGAACAACGGTTATTGTAAAGTGTTACATAACAGAATATAATCCTAAGATTGCATGCTATCATGGTTTATAATGGTAAAATACTGCATAAGGAAATGATGGTTAGGGAAAAGTGGCAGCGAAAATACAATCTTAATTCCGTAAATGATATTCGTAGTTGTTTTTATCCAAATGACATCCAAATTCAAAAGATGTATTAAATAAATGTCACGTAGTTTATCTTGAATAATAGTTAATTTGGTTTTCTGCGCATCAGGTTTTGCCAATAATTTAATACGCATGCGCAACAGCTCGATTTTGGTTCTTGCACATGGGGTATCATATCAACCGACGGGAGATATGAAAACATAATACTTGCTCATTTAGTAAAGACTCCAACGATCACACTTGACGAGGCGCTGATATCCGAGGATTGATCCAAAAATAATGCCACTGGAGCAATAAAAATGTGTATGATGAAAATAATCCAGCAAAAATCCCTGCTCAAGTACCTTAATCTATTTACAATTCTTTTGAAAATATCATGAAAAAAAGTTGATATATTATTGAGATCTCGTCATGATCAGAAACCACGGTATCGCCGCACGTCACTGACGTTATTGACGTCAGGTATTGATATTTTTAACGATGAGTAATAACAAGCCTTAGCACCACATCACGCATTTTAAACCGTGAGGATGCTTCTAAAGTCGTCAGGATTGATAACTAAAAGAAGTAACTACACATTGTTACTCCTCATAAAATAAACAAACGTGTTTGTAAACATGGACGGTCCCAAACTGAAGGGGATCCATGCTCAAAAATAATGACAAAATACAATACATATCGCAGATCCGTAGCCCTGACCAACCTATAAACCGGACCAGTCTATTTTACAAGTACAACAACACTGTTAACCCATTTAAACGAGGAGTATAATATCATATGAGTAGGTGTATTGTTTTTATGTCAATTAGTGAATGTCTTTGTTTGGATTATTTTACTGATTATGAAAGAAACGCTATTTCTGCGTACGGCGAAAAATCAGCGGTTAACTATGAAGTTCTATATATCTAAAACGAAACAACCCTATAATTACCTTACATCTAGATTTATTTTCTATAATAATACAACGATGAATAAAGGCGCAATGGACGAAGTGATACTACTTCTGGATCAACACTCGTGATTTGTCCCATGTGTTGAAAATTTCGAAAACAATATTTTATCAAATTTTGAATCGAAGCTATGATCATCGGAGAGGAAATTATCTACCCAAAAAAATGAGTTCCCACATTTGTTTGTTTCGTTCAGATATAAGAACATTTTCACTTGATTTTCTGATGTTACTGTTGACTGTTTCGGCATACATACACAAATAATAAACAAGGGGTTTATCGATATGTGAACGTCTTGGTTAAACCCATCGAAACTTAAACAACAACAACAACAACAACAACAAAATGTCTAACAACAAATTTGCAACAATTTCGGTGTGATCTCCAGTCAACACTTCTACTGTCTTTATTTTATTGGGTGTAAAAAATCTACATTTTAATGATTATTTCATTGCCTCGTTACGTTGTGTAAATAATCTACTTTTTAATGATTATTCATTACCTCGTTACATTGTGTATATAATCTACTTTTTAATGATTATTTCGTTACCTCGTTACATTGTGTAAATAATCTACTTTTAAATGATTATTTCATTAACTCGTTACGTGTGTAAATAATCTACTTTTTAATGATTATTTCATTACCTCGTCACGTTGTGTAAATAATCTACTTTTAAATGGTTATTTCATTACTTCGTTACGTGTGTAAATAATCTACTTTTAAATGATCATTTCATTGCCTCGTTACGTTGTGTAAATAATCTACATCTTAATGATTATTTCATTACCTCGTTACATTATGTAAATAATCTACATTTTAATGATTATTTCATTACCTCGTTACATTATGTAAATAATCTACATTTCAATGATTATTTCATTACCTCGTTACGTTGTGTAAATAATCTACTTTTAAATGAATGTTTCATTGTCTCGTTACGTTGTGTAAATAATCTACATTTTAATGATTATTTCATTACCTTGATATATTATGTAAATAATCTACATTTTAATGATTATTTCATTACCTCGTTACGTTGTGTAAATAATCTACTTTTAAATGATTATTTCATTACCTCGTTATGTGTGTAAATAATCTACTTTTAAATGATTATTTCATTACCTCGTTACGTTGTTTAAATAATCTACATTTTAATGATTATTTAATTACCTTGTTACGTTGTGTAAATAATCTACTTTTAAATGATTATTTCATTACCTCGTTACGTTGTGTAAATAATCTACCTTTAAATGATTAGACATTGCCTCGTTATGTTGTGTAAATAGTCTACTTTTTAATGATTATTCATTACCTCGTTACGTTGTGTAAATAATCTACTTTTTAATGATTATTCCATTACCTCGTTACGTTGTGTAAATATTCTACTTTTTAATGATTATTTCATTACCTCGTTACGTTGTGTAAATTTTCTACTGTTTAATGATTATACATTACCTCGTTACGTTGTGTAAATATTCTACTTTTTAATGATTATTCATTACCTCGTTACGTTGTGTAAATATTCTACTTTTTAATGATTATTTTATTACCTCGTTACGTTGTGTAAATATTCTACTTTTTAATGATTATTTCATTACCTCGTTACGTGTGTAAATAATCTACTTTTTAATGATTATTTCATTACCTTGTTACATTAATGTTGGTACTATAAATGAATGATAATTTAATTAACTAATAAACCTCGAAATGATAACAGTTGTACATACCTATATAATTAATAGATGCATATTCGTCTGTCGTAAACGCAAAAATAATTTGCGCTTTACCGACACCTTCGTCACCAATCAGTACAATTTTAAACAAGTGATCGTAACTTTTCGCCATTCCTTTATAATCCTTTATATAAACACTATTTTAAATGTCCATCGGAACGAGATATTTACAAATCAGATTTATATACTAAAGTTCAACTACAATGTAAACATCTTGTCCGTTTGTACTTGACGTAGTACGGATATCCGATAATGCTTAACATAATTATAGACGTTTGTCTGCATCACATTTTTATCCGATCTGTTGGTCTCCGGTCGTGCTTAACCAGCCGCATCAGATCGTTATTAAATCTATATTTAGTAACAATTCAAATATAGCTGTGTGTACTGTACTGTAGTATCAACACAAGTGTAAAAATAGATATACTGTACTGTAGTATCAACACAGGTGTAAAAATAGATATACTGTATGTCGAATTTTAGGCGAGGTGATGGAAATAAACTCAATTTTATATCGTATGTCACATATTGGATATATTTATAGAACTATGCCTAAATTAACACAGATATTATGTGTATATTTTAGAGGAGGAGGTGGAAATAATCTTAATCAATAATGTTTATCGTATGTCACATACTTGTATTGGATTGTACATAAAGTTCATCTATTTATAAAATAGATACCATATAATTAAAAGCGAAAATGTATGATGATACAGACTTCTGTATGTGTTTCACTTGCTCAAAAAAAGATCATCATATAGACGTTCATGGTAATTTAAAAACAACAAAACGTTATGCGAGAAATCTTTCTCCGTCTTCCCGAAAAGGCAAGATTTTAAAGTGAATATATGGAAGGATATTGAAGGTACTACACTGACGAGATACGAAAACGCAACACACATAATGTCTGAATATATTTTTACTACAATAAGCATCACCTTGAAATGTTCGATAAATACACACCTCGATACTCTATAATATCTCATGGCACGGCTCATATGTTCAGTTCTAATTGAAAAAATAGCAATTCGCACATTTAATTCTGCGCCGTTGACTCAACAAATCAGTTGAGTATCACTTCTTTTACTACTGTCTGTACATGTTTTCGTTATTCCCATGAATGTTGATTACCGCTATAGGCTTTTCGATTTGCCGTCTGCTAAGAAGAGCAGTACACCCCTTCTAATGTCCGAAGATGTATTCAAAACGAGCGCTTTAAAAAGACGCATGTTGGTTCTGTGCTGGAACACGATATGTAAGCAGGTTACAAATGATGAACCCCATAGAAATATTCAGTTTCCTGATCTCAATAAATATAAGCTTTTATCTGTTGTTACGAATGTCACTGAGAACGAATGGCTCATCCGGGCTGTCTGTCTGCATCTGTTGATCAAACTAGTAGAAACTTCACACATAAGCATGTTCTCTATCGTGAAAATAAATAGTCGTCCCGTTTTCTGATTCCAGTAAACAACTCTTGTGTCAACCTGGAATAAAAAAAATGCACGCATTAAAAGTTACACAAATGGACTCTTGCAATTCATAGATACTGATAATTATATCTATTAAATGATGTGAAAATTATGACGAATAAAATGACATGTGGGCAGATATGACGACATCATTTAAGTGTCAGAACGCACCATACTCATTTCGTCGTGAAAAGAAATTAGATATCATTAAATGTGCCTGTTGATATTTAATACAAGTTATCTACAGTGTTTTATTTGCATGTTATGGTTATATTACGTTAAAATCTATCTCCCAAATTATATTTAATATAAAATGCATGGTGTTCATAGTGCCGTCACACGTTGTCCGGCCAATCCTCACCTCATTTTGATGGATTGTCTTCAAACTGACATACAGTAATAACATAAGTACGGGAGAGACTTTTTTCAAGAGAGATTTTACCTGTCACAAAACTTCAAAAGCACATTAAGTGCGGTAATGGGATCTAAATAACACTTCCCCATTTTATTCCTATCAAAATGTCAAAACTACAGCCACGGTATTTAAACCAACGCTAGCGTTAACGTAAACGGCTGTGACTAAATGGTGCGACTGTGATATATTACAGACTCCGGTATATACCGGATTAACTAAATTTGAACAAAAATACCTTAAATGTATATATTTTGTAACCATGGTGATTCTAACCCTAACCTTTAGTCAGTATATTATGCACATTATACATTAAATGCGTGCGGACGTGCAAAAAAATGAGTATTTTTGCCGTGCGTTCCATCTGATAATAATTCCGCGCATGCGCAGAACGACTGCACCAACTCTGCAATGAGAAACATTCAACGTAAACTATGCTAAATTAGTGTTCCTTAACCTGTCCGCCATTACGCAATCCTCCGTGTTAGAACTTATTCAAAATGCACAATAAATCGTTTGTACAGTTTTAATAAAATATATCAGAGTGACATAAAAGTCGCGTTGTTAAGCTTTTTTAAATTTAATTTTTCAAACATCTCTTTAAACTTTGTGACTGAACAAGTTCTGAACGATATATTTGCATCTAAACGTTTTAATATTTGGTTAAACAATCTGAAGAGTTTCCAGAATTTCCAATCTCGCGGTCAGTATAATATTCTTAGACAAGTAAAATATACATTATAAACGTCTCATCTCTTTATGTTCAAATAAATATAATGCATCTCGGTTTTTAATTCAGCAATCCTGTATTAAAGTATGAAAATAAAAAACTTACTGTAAAGCTGGATTTAAATTGATCCAAATCTCATAGATTTACCTAACTAAAATATAATAAATAAAATCAGAGTATCAATATAATTTACATTATTTCATATTAGAGTTGCCGAATATTCGATAATAATAATTTATTATACCTCACATAGATGTCCAATGCAAATTTCCCATTAGTTTAACTTGAATAATATATCATATTCCCCAGTGATTTTATATCACGTGCGCAAAATCGTTATTTTCAATTTCTGCGCAGGTGATATCCATAATTTCATATCACATGCGCAACAACGTTATTTTGATTTTCTGCGCATGTGATATTATTGTTTCATATCACCCGTTGAGAGACTGATACTTTCGCATTGATTATTTTTGGTGGCTGCTGCCACCAGTGTCAAAAAGAATACTCCGTTTGAGAAATCTTGTCAGTTCTTAAGACCATCCTATCAACACAACCAAAAATAGTTCCAAGCTTTCCAGGTAAACAATTATCTACACAACGTGCAGAATATGCAAAGCCTTACTACCATTTTTAATGAAAATTCGGCGACTAAAATCAATACAAACTGAAGTCAACGTTTTAATTAAAACAACCACGTGTATGAATACAAATATGCAAATTGATGGTCACGTGAACAAACGATGACCTCATGTCACCTGAACTGGAGCGATGATATTGATTAGCTAGTACTGCCCCAAAGGTCACGTAGCTTATAACGTAGAAAGGTAACTTATATATATAGAAACCTAGCCTGGGAATCCAGACTGACAATTCAAAAATGTTTCCTAACCGCAGTGTCACATGTATAACTCCCGAAATTTAAGGCTTTATTTGATAAAAAACAATGACTTCTGCTAGCAATAATCCGCAACTAAAAACAGAAACGGAATTTCAACGGAAAAGTTTCCAAACATTTCCGGTCCATAGACAATACCAGTTTGTACCTCTGATAGCTTTTCCAGCAAGTTGTAACACTTTTCAAATATGTCAGAACAAACTTAAATGTTCGTCATAGCTATCAAATTGTAAGATATTATATTAATGCAACCCTAGTGATCTAAGAATGTTACTGAATTTTCGACTGCATTTCAAGCACGCAAAAATATGACCACATGTTAATTAGGCTATTTATAGAAAATCGATAATCAGCAGTGATATGGATTTCCTCAGGCGTTGATACTGCCAATTAACACTAATTAGCGCAAATTTAGTGAGATGATTTATGAACAGGACAATACTTTATTGATATAACTTGAACATGTACAGTTCATCGTTATATCAAGAACAAAATATACTAAAACATGCTTAGCAATACGAGAGTGAACAAAAATAAAAGAACATTCAGTTAAAATTCATTCGATATTGTTTGCAATGTGACCTGCCGTGAGAATCAAAGACATGTATGTTTTCTAAATAATATTCCCTCACGGATAATCTTCCTTCAGTAAATGTACAATATAAGATACTATATGTATTCGGTATAATTTCGTCTGACAAAACAATAATTATCAACGTGGAAACTCACAGGTCGCCCAAGCTGAGAAGTGTTGCAAGCTCGCTTTGACTAAGTGGTGCTACTGTATCACGATTTCATCAACTTGTAAGCCCGTGAAAGTGGGCGCAGCGATGATACTAATACTCGCCTTTTTGAAACGGCAATCTGTCAGACTGTAGCAAGTCGTCGGATAACAGATTTGACCAACTTAAAAATTGAATTGTTTCAAGACAGATTCTGCTCCCTTCAGCTAAATTCATTCGAGTCGCACCATGAGAAAAACAACATAGTGCATTTGTGACCAGCATGGACCCAGATCAAACTGCGGATCCGCACACCATTCTGGTCAGGATCTTGCTATTCGCTAACGGTTTCTCTAGTTGCAATAAGGCTTTGAAAGCTAACAGCACGGATTCTAACCAGACTGCGCGGATGCACAGGCTGGTCTGGATCCATGCTGGTCGCAAACGCACTATGCTGGTTTTCTCATGGTGCGTCTCAATATATCTGGATACAAATATACAATGTATGTATAAAAATTAAAACGGTTTCGTTTCGCCAGTTACATATTTTCGACTTTTTTCTCGGTCTGACTAAAGTTGTAAGTTTGTCTGACTTAATGTCCAGCATTTTTGAGAAGCCTGCTATTATGTCTAGCGAACTTTTGAGTATAACAGAATGCACCTCTAAAATACACTGGCTGCAGAACTGACATTCTGAGGTGCATTTGTGGTGCATGTTTGTGTTGTTTTCTTTCACAAAAGTCTCATGAAAACCACAGCTATCTGATACGGACTAAATCAGTGTGTATAATAATTCATGACAGACACTGCCCAAAAGCTTTAAAAAGAAATCTTAAAAGATGAATGATTTGGAGAAAAAGCTTATATTATTTATTCATATTAAAACATATTCGATGTAATTTATGTTGTAGTTTTCGTCACAAATAATCAAAAAGGATCAAAACTATTCGTTAAAGACTGAATCAGTGTGTATATGTCAACAATGACTGGCAGTGAAAAAGAATTAATTTTGAAACCAAAGCCGAATATAAAAAAAAAAATGCAAAAAAAAAAAAGTTCTTATGGTTTATATTAACAATTCCTCGGTTGCCGCTTTCTTTGTAATATTTTAAACATTGATTAGCAGCCACCATCAGCGCTTTGATCTTTTTTATGCTACGTGCAAAATATTTCGAAAACAATTTTTCATCAAATATTGAATCGAAACTACAAAGTAAGTTTGGAAATGATCTAACTAAGAAAATGAGTACTCACACTTATATGTTTCATTTAGAAAAAAGAAAGTTATCGCCGTTTTTCGAATGCTACTGATTGACGCAATGTTGAAATATTAGAATAAATATACTGTAGGGGTCAGCGATATGTAAACGTCTCGACTAAATCTATCAAAAAGTCTTATTACAGCAAAGTCGCCACAAATTATGAGTCCTAACAAGCAAAGACTCTTTAATTCTGTCTTCATTATTTGGTTAGTAATTACTTTTTAATGTTAAATAAATTATTATGTTGATTTTCCAGTAAATGCTTTGACCCTTATAAGCTTTCGGTATAATAAAATAAATATTGCATTCCTGAGAAGGTGACATGAAAAATGTTCACCCCTCGAAATATGAATATAGACCTCGACTGTCGCCTCGGTCAATATTCATATAACTCGCGGTGAACTTTTTTCATATCACCCTCTCAGAAATGCAAAATATATATAGTAACAGTGTATACTTGTCTAATCTGTGGTAAAATGAAAGAAATGGTACTAGTTTGACTGAATGTTTGAAGATCGAATTTACAGACATACTCGATTTCATTCCTAACAAATGACCACTTTGTTTTCAGAATGATTGGTTTTGCACGAGCGCATGTCTATTCGTGCACGTGCACAGGCCTGGCTAGAGTAACAGAAAAACGGCAGACATGCAAAAATAGACCTTCCCGCGAGATGTTTATTGTTCTCACAGTTGTGTGTTGTTTTTTTTTTTTTTCGAAATATATAGACCCTAGGCAAACCGGCTTTAATATTCCTTAATCAATATTCCTAAATGCACAGGATATACTTGACGATAAAATTCTACAAATGACATCTACGGAGTAAAATATTCAAAGGAGGTTCGATTAAAAAGCAAAATTATTAGTTCATCAAGGATACCTTTTAAGCTGTAGTTGTCACATTATGAAACTTAAAATAGGAATTTTCGTTTCTATAAACTATTTA
The DNA here is from genome assembly GCF_021730395.1 of Mercenaria mercenaria. Lineage (NCBI taxonomy): Eukaryota > Metazoa > Mollusca > Bivalvia > Venerida > Veneridae > Mercenaria > Mercenaria mercenaria. The sequence continues at coordinate 37,720,315 of NC_069372.1, read as the reverse complement.
GAAATGTCATATATAGAAAAAAGATGGTCGCGCCGGGAATCGAACCCTGACCGCAGTGGCAATAAATAGTTTTCCGCTGTCGTTACCAATAACGCAATTGAGGGTTTAGTGTTTAATGCGCGCTAAATATACAGATTTTATCGTAAAAATTAGTTAAAACATCTAATTCTCATGTGTTTCCGCAACATTATAGTCTGTCAGTATACGTAGTATATACACCATTAATTTCCATATATCTAAAAAAAATATAATGCCGTGTCATGCGAAAACCAACATAGTGGGTTTGCGACCAGCATGGATCGAGACCAGCCTGCGCATCCGTGCAGTCTGGTCAGGATCCATGCTGTTCGCTTTCAAAGCCTATTGGAATTAGAGAAACTGTTAGCGAACAGCATGGATCCTGAGCAGACTGCGCGGGTGCGCAGGTTGCTCTCGATCCATGCTGTTGGTTTTCTCGTGGCAAAGCTCACTTATATATTTTTTTGTTCTTGTCGGACGATCTGGAGGCCAGTGCCTTTTTTAAGTATTCGTTTAAAAATTGCGTTATTCCTTAATTTATTTTAGCCCCAGGACTGCATATAGTTACATTAAAAATAAAATAATTTAATTGTGTCAAATGTTTAATCACCCTTTAAATTTCATTGTGTATTACAATATTGCCTGGGGATAAGAAATATCCGGTCAGTGTTGTTTCAAGCTGGGTCATAAAAATATGTGAACCCACTTACTACAAGTGATAGGTACTTTTTATGGTTTTATGCTTTTTGCATTGTAATATACATATCACTTTCCTTCTTCTGTCCAAAGCGCTATAAAAATATATTTTATACTTCTTTGTTCTGTCTTTATACCGTCTTTTTTCTTTCTTTCGGGGATTTAGCTTTCATGATTTTGCACTCATGTCATAAATCTTATGACAGACGGAGGAATCAGTACAAACTATTACCCAGCCTTGGACATGTTAATAGAGTTGCATATACTGGGTGAATATCGAACAGTAAAGATCCTGGCCCAAATTTCACGAAAACACTTAAGGTATCATTATTTTTAATGGGGTAGGGGAAGTGCAATGGTAAATAGATCGAATTCTTAAATGGTGACCCCCCTCCCCCCACCCCACCCCCCAACACACACACTTCATTTTTCTCCTTTTTTATTTTTGGAATCGATAGTGAATGAAATCATGTACGCTTTTTCAAAATTGTTAAAAAAACAATCGGGCAGTTTCAATAAATACAGGCGTCTTTACGCAAAATTTTGGGTGAAACTCGACGTCAGTGTTTTGCGTTCAAAATCGTTTGCCTCCAGTATGACGTCTAATTAAACTTGACAAATTATATATCGTCGGAAAGATAATTTTAACACAACCAATTTTTGCCGTATTTTTTATAGAAACGCTACTTAGAAAACCTGTTAAGTACATCATTTTGCGCCCTGCTGAAAAAAAAAAGACGTTTGTGGTCATATTTGAAGATTTTACAGCTGCAAAATGGAGTAAAACAGAGAACTGAAAAAACACCAGTCAATCGGAAATATCGTCAACTTTAGTTTGTGAAAATGTCATAATGGTCCGTTGAAAATCGATTTAAAATAACAGACTAAGCTGAGCAATTACTTATTGTTTGTACATGTATGGTCCTGAAAGTAAATGTTTGTTTTAGATGTATAATATGTAACGCTTTTTAAATATGTTAGATACCATATTCATATTACTAAATATTACTTTTATTTGACAATAAATAAAGTATTATATACATATTCGACTTGTTCCGCATTTCACTTTAATATTAATTTAAACTTCATTCAAGTATATCGTTTAGTAAACCGTTCGCCTGTTAATGCATAAGATAAAAAATTATAATAACCAAAGCTATTAGTTATCGATTCACCCCACCCCCAACCCGTGTTACTACAACAACAACAACACTTAGTACGGAAATCGACAAATTGGATTATTTGTTCTTAGGTAAAACTCTCCCGCTTTATCGGTTTTAAAGGTGTTACTAAAAGTTGGTAATGCAAAAGATCTGTAGTATGTATGTATTTTTAGGTCACTATAAAATTCTTAAAACTTTCAGATTAATAATAAAATTCTACATAATATGAATTTTTGTAATTACCAACCTTGTTTTGATATAATACTTAGAAAAAATAATACGCATCACAACCGCTTACATAGACTTACAAAGTCTGTAGAGATCAAATAATCTGTAATACAAATGTAGTATTAAATTCTTTATACTGACACTGATATTTTCGCAGAAAAACATTTTCTCTCTAGACAGAGGCAAGAGATGTTGTAATTTTTTTCAAAAGTATTTCTAAATATAAAAGATTGTAATTATTAACTTCATTAATGCTTTTCAGAGATTCCAGTTTTGATCGAATGAATGAATGTGCGTGCCGCCTTATTCATTCTTAAAGAAGCTAGCCTCGGCTACCTAGCTTCTAAGAAATAAAACTTCTATCAGGAGTTGTTTTTGTCCTTGCAACTTTAATCTCGTTTAACCCCAATGGTATTCATCAAATGATTTTTGCACGATATTTTTTTTATTTCAAACACTTGCAACATGAACTTTTGGTGACTGACATCCTTGTAGACTATTGGATGACAGAATGAATGAAATAATAGTTAAATGATGAGTTGTGAAAAAAATGAACGAATGAATGAATGAATGAACGAACGAACGAACGAACGAACGAACGAACGAGCTATTTAACGGCTATTCTGAATTTCTTTTTTATATTAAGATTACAAAATTAAACTGACCTTTTTGACCCTTCTGAATTTGTTAAAGCAATAAAAAGCAACCCGTGTTTCCGATTAATTGAAATATAATTCATGGTCTGGTTTGTCACAAAAAAAAATCAGTTTATTAAAAATTAAAACATATTAAATCAAATAAGTACTTACTCGTGACTTCCTTTCCCTCTGAAATATGCAATATACAGATTATCGCGTGCGGTCACTTGAGCCAGATGTTATCGCCTCAGGACATCAACGCGCGAAGCGTGTTCTCCGCTGATTGGACGGAAGAAATCATACCTAATATCTATGCATTAAAGATCCCACTTAATTTGCGCTAATTTGTGTTAATTGGCATTCATCGAGTTTCTGATATTGTCAATTTGCAGGTAGAAAAATGTTAGAAATTGTCAGACTGGATTACCAGGCTTAGGGTACATGGGCTATCTATCTGATTTAGTTAATATGCATACAATTATGTATAGGATATAAGCCTCAAACGATCCAATATGTAAAATACTGGACTGTCCGAAGCGCGTCAGCGTTGAGGACCGTCCAGTATTTTACATATTGGATCGTTTGAGGCTTATATCTTACTTAAAACATTGTTTTTATGACTTAACCAATAAGGAATTATGTTCGAACCATTGACGTAAAATATTCTTAAATTAAATTCGTTTTCTTATTCACTTAACCGCATTTGATAACAATTGCTATATGATTATGAAATACCCTGTAGATCCTCATGACAAATTTTAGCACGTTTTTCTCATAAAATGCACGATTGCGTTTTTCTCGTGTTTCTCTTGTTTCTCGCTTTCGTAATACAGGACTTTAGTTAGCTCGGGATTCTCTTGATGCTTTTAATTGTGTTAACATGCACGGAATAAACAGTAGTATTCTCACGAATGGCGGCGGTGGTGAAAAGAAATTTTGTGACATTTTGGAAACAAAAACTGGATTTATTTTAATTTATGGCAAGAGTAAAGTGCTTCTGTTCTTTTTATGTAAGCCTGTACAAGGAAACTTTCTAGGTGTTAAAATTTACAAGGGTATGGCGGATTAGGATAATATTTCACTGAAAGCGTAGCTGGAGAACATGTGCACTGTATGAGAAATTGGGTAATTTGTTTACATGCCTGGCAATATACTGTTGTTGTGATTTATTAGTTCAGTGACAGTTTTTTTGGGTTGTACATAAATTTGCCCCAAAATCTTCAAATGTAGTGCAGAAGACTTACAGAACACACACTTTTGATATTTTATCGGATACATCTAAGGGAAAGTAAAAACCCTTTTAAACTTGTGATATTATTTTCGTTCCTGTTAATTGGTTAATATCGGCGCAAACCCGGTAAGACGGAAGCTGAAAATTAAGAAAAAACTTGCTTTCGATATGAATTTTATTTGTGCCCCCAAAACTACTCCTATTTAACAGTGTTTAAGTTATTATCACAATAGACGACGGTGCCCGAGGACCCAAAGTAAAAATTTATATTTAATTAAGTCCCAACTGGAGTACTGAACAAAATATTTGGCCGCGCCATGAGAAAAAAAAAAAATTAGTGTTTTTGCGACCGCATGGATCCGGGACCAGCCTGCGCATCCGCGCTGTCTGGTCAGGATCCATGCTGGTCGCTTTCAAAGCCTATTGGAATTAGATAAATTGTTAGAGAACAGCATGCGAAGGGCGCAGAGAATGCGCAGATACGCAGCTGGTCTGGTTCTTCCTGATCGAAAAGCCACTAAGTTGGTTTTTCACATGGCACGGCTCATTTGATATCATTCACCTTGAATTTATTAGATATTTAAATCATTTAAAATTTCTCAGTTTTTCATCCGAAAATATAAAACGAAATTGTATATACAAGAAAAAAAATAACGAGTCAAAACTAAGGTTCATGTAAGTACACATATGTCCCTTATTTGCTTTTTTTTAATGGGGCAGTCTCACAGACTGAACAATGTGAGCAAATGCTTCACACTGGCTCGAACACAAAAAAATAAGGCAATCTATTATTTTATACGTGTTGCGCTGTAAACGTTTTATATTTTGAAAGGAACACTCTTTTTGTAGTCTTTTTTTTTTCAAAACGGAAAACGCCCAAGGTTTTCAACGGAAAAAAATTTAGGGTATTGGAAAAAAATGTGTTTTCAGGATCTAGAATAGTCACTAAACTTAATAAGCATTATGCTAAAATAAAATAAAACTGTAATTTCCTATGGTTAATGCTAAAAATTACTGTCAAAAACATTTGCTGGCGTTTAAATGCACATTTAGAAACGTGTAAGCATTCAGTTAGTTTTTTTCTATGCACAGATACAGGGATAAATTGGGGAAATGTGGATTGTGACGTAACAAAAGATGGGTATGAAATGATGATGAAATTTATTAACTTAACTTTCGAAAATTTTTAAATTATTAGTATTGTTTTTTTTTGCTCCTCGAAGGGCGAGCATAGTTGTCACTTAGTCCGCTCGTGGGTTTCCGTCCGTCTTATCTGGAATATAATTTTGAAAATTTTTTAACGGCATTTTTTTGAAATTTCACATAATTGTAGAGGTCATTAAGATAAAGAGCAAATTGTCAAAGAACCATAACTCTACCTTACTAGCTTTTGAATTATCTCCCTTTACTACACAAAATAAGGCTTATTAATGCCATTTCATTGGACTTCACGAAATGATGGAGATCATTGACGGAATATCAGTGTCAAAGAACCATAACTCTACCTGGGTTTTTTAAAAATCATCTTCATTTTTATACAAACAAGGCTTGTTCGGAGCTTTATTTTCATAAAGTATTAACTGCATTTCATTGCACTTGACAAAAATGATAGAGGCTTTTGATGGGAACTGCAGTTTCAAAGAACCTTAACTTACAGTACCTTCCCTGGTTTTTGGATTATCTTCCTCAAGCACATGCATTGGGGAGCATCATTCGGTTTTACCGATTCCTTGCTGCGACGGGAAAAACTATTAAAAAGGTAGTTAAACTTAAAAAGGCACTACCGAATTATTATGGTTGTTTTGTCTGTATTTAGTCTTTAAAGTTTCTAAGTTAATGCAATCGTTTGTTACATGTAGGGCACTTGAGTTTGTATGATAGAAGGCCTACTCGTCTCGAAATCTAGGAATTTACCGCAGTACGCCTCAAAGAAACTATCATGCTTGGTCTTAAAAAACAGCTTTTTTGCAGGAAGGAATAAATTCTTGTTTCAATTCTTAAAACTGGAAACGTAAACATATTGTCGAAATTGTCGCTCCAGCAAGTTGTCGGTTACGAAGTAAACTACGTCGAAGCATGCAAAAAAAACGTATAAAGTTATTTTTTTTAAAAATTTTTCGATTTTTCCATATTTTATTTGGCATATTACATACAACTTTTGTTTTTATATTAATTTTCATTTTTTTTATCAGTTCTTTGTTAAAATACTAGACTGCTTTCATTTGGTTTCACTATCTTTATACGGATTTGATAATTGCTAACGAGTACATTGATTGTGTATATTAATCGTTTTTCTCGTGCAGTCCAATATTAAACTGAACAGTCCAATATTAAAATATTGGACTCCACGTGGGAAATATTGTACTGCGTTCCATTGAAAGCAGTCCAATATTAAAAATACAGTACTGCGAGTACAAAGGATTGACGTCATGACAATGTTTTAATATCAATTAATTGCAGTAAAACTGTTCGGCAGAAATTATATGTATACTGTTTACTTTCGTGGAGATGGGTAAATCAGTGTAAATGCTTATATCATTTGATTTAATGAAAAAGACACTCATTAATCTTTGCCAATATTTTTCGAGCGTTTTCGTTAATTTTAAGCAATATATGTATTTTTTACTGTTAATCAGTGTCACGCCATCCACGTTACCACGGTTATCATTTCTTTAAACTAAAGTAATGTGATGTTATCGCTACCTGTTTTATATTTATGAATTTTAATTATTTTCTCTTAAACTAAAGTATTTATTTTCTAGTACGCTTGTGACAGGTAATGTGTCTTTTTGTCTAGAATATTTTAAATAATCGACTTTTTTACAACGGGTGAATATTGATAACTTTTAATAAATGGACCATAAATATCACGGTGCGTTTGACAAATAAGTGGAAAGTTTGCAAATAAAATTAAGGGGAAAAGGTATGGCTAAAACTCGAACCCACTACCCTGATATTGGCAGCTAAACGCTTTGCCGCTCAGCTACCTGCACATGTGACAGTATAATATCAACTAAGAATTATATATGTAATATTTGTATCGCTATTTATGTTTGGACATTGAAAATGAATTTACGGAAATATATGAAATATTCACATGTGCTAGGTCAATACTAAAGGACACTACATCCACGAGAAACAAAATAGTCTTGGAACAGTGTATACTACGGTGGAATAGAGGGGACATAGGAAACATTTTATTTATCACGTGCGCACGTGTTAGCAACACATTCGCACATGTTAGATACTACGTACGAATGTGTTGATTAACACGTGCGCACGTAATAACTATCTTAGCTAACACGTTCGCATGTGATAGCTATCACGTTCGCAGTTGTTAGCTGACACGTGCGAACGTGAAAAATTACCAACGAAACTAATCGAGATATCAGCCTTTTTGTCAAAAACAAGAAACACTTACTACGTAAATTACAGCTAATTATAAATAACACTTACTTATGAAAGACAGCCATTTAGTAAAATTGCAGATCTTTCACGCTTTTTCATTTATCAGCTAACACGTGCGCACGTGTTAGTTATCACATGCGTACATGGTAGTATAACGTGTGAACGTGATAGCTGTCACTTGCGCACGTGATAGTTATCACCCGCGCACGTGTGAATTACCACATACGCACGTGGTAGCTAACACGTGCGCACAGAAAAAATAAAATATTTCCTATGTCCTCGCTATGCCACCGTACTATACATAAAACATTTGCAGAATTACTTCGAAACAAAGGTCAACGGATATGAAAATATTTTTCGCTTAATAATTTATAATTAAGTAACAGCTGAAAGTGAACATTGAACAAAAAGGTATAAAATACATATTTTATAGCTCTTTGAATTATATTAAACTGAATGACTTCGGTTAATTATGTGCTTTCTTTATTACCAAAATGCTATGTTATCTACATGTTGGTTTAAAGGTCCGACCTACCCGGAGTGGGTCTCCGTGGCCGAGTGGTTTAGATCGATGACTTCAAACCAGTTGCCCATCACCGATGCGGGTTCAAGCCTCACTCAGAGTCTTGAATTCTCCATGTGAGGAAGACAATAAGCAGGTGCTCGCTCGTGATGAAATAATGCACGTTAGGGCACCTGGGGTATTCCTCCACCAAGAAAACTGGAAAGTCGCTAAAGGACCTATAAGAGTGTCAGCGCAACGTTAATCCCAACAAAAAAAAGAAAAAAAAAAAAAAAAAAAAAAACACACACACAAAAAACCGACCTACTCGGTCGGTAACAGACGATACTGTATTAAATCGAACGAAAGGCGTTTGTTCGAATCTTTAGACGCAGACACATTATATCGATTATTTTGCGTCTGTAAAATATTAGAACTGATTTCATAAGTAAAGTATCAATACATGTCTTATATACATTTTCAGTACATAATATAAATGGATTAGTTCCTCTTTTTTTTTTCTATAAATATTTGCATTGTATGCACACGCGTTGGAAATGTGCAGGGAAAGAGTTAATTTATGCTTGCATTTGATTTTTACAATGGCGATGATCCACGGATGTATTTATCACTACAAATAAATAGGGATGAATTGATTAATCTTTTTCTTTTCTCAATCGGCTATTTAGATTAAATGTTAAAATAAATCGGCAACGCGCTAGATGAAATGATGGATTCATTCATGTTTGATTTTATAGCTGTTTTGGTCCGTGAATTCTTTTTTTAGTTCATGTCATATTAGTATTAAACATTTCTTTCTTTCAATATTGGCATTCATTCTACAGACACGTACAAGTTCGAAAACATGCAAAACGTTTGACCTTTGAAATGGCCGGAGAATATAATTTTCACTACACATATTGATTGCATCCGTATTTTTGAAATATATAATTATTTAATCCCGTATTTCCGGCTATACGGGAAATATACGGAGTTGTATTACCAAGCATATACGGAATATACGTCCCGTATTTTCGAAATATACAATTATTTAAATCCGTATTTCCTGCATATACGGGAAATATACGGAGTTGTATACGAAGAATATACGGAAATTTATTCCCTGTATTTTCGAAATATACAAACTATACATATCCCGTATAATTATCCAGAATATACGGGAAATATATGGAGTTGTATACAAAGAATATACGGGAAATATAAGTCCGTATTTTCAAAATATACAAATTATTTAAATCCGTATTTCTGGCATATACGGGAATAATACGGAGTTGTATACCAAGCATATACGGGACATATACGTCCGTATTTTCGAAATATACAAATTATTTAAATCCCGTATTTCCGGCATATACGGGAATATACGGAGTTGTATACGAAGAATATACGGGAAATTTAATCCCTGTATTTTCGAAATATACAAAACTATACATATTCCGTATATCCAGAATATACGGGAATATACGGGGTTGTATATGAAACATATACGGGAAATATACGTCCCGTATTTTCGTAATATACGGATTTATGTATTCCCGTACACCAGACATATACGGGAATATACAGTGTTGTATACGATCAGAATAACCCTTTTTAGAATTTCCCGTATTTCAATAATATACGGGGTATCGTATACTAAGAATTCCGTATTTCATAGTATACGGAAATCCGTATTTTATTAGTATACAGACTTTTAAATATACAAGCCCGTACACGCCGTATTTTTGTTTTCCGTATTTTTCCCGTATACGGTTAATATACGGGATCCCGTATTACTCCCGTATATTAACTCTTTTTTCGCAAACGTGGTTTATCGTAGAATAACCCGTGTTTTTGAGTTCTTATGCGTAAGAATATATCACGAAGGCCGTAGGTCTGAGTGATATATTGTTTCGCATTAGAACGAATGTAGTATGTTTAAACAAAATAATATCTCTATGGTTAATATGTGCATTTTCTACTCAGATTTCAATGTTAGTAATAACTATGAGATTAAATATTCTACGTGTATAATGGTTTTAACACAGTACTAACCTTATATTGTTGTCGATGACATTATTTATTTATGTAATATCAAAGAATATAACGCAGTTGTAACAACATTTTCTCAACGAATACTTAAAATATTTAGAAAAAGTTGTCTCCCTTTGAAAATGAATGCCATTTGTATTTTAAAAATATTTGGAGAAAATTGTCTCCTTTTGAAAATGAATACCATTTGTAATAAAAGAAATAAAGATAAACAATTGCTGAAAACTGTGTTCCACCTTGTTTTGCGAATTTTCACCACTCGCACGCCATTGCAAATGCACCAAAACGAACATGTGTAACAGTTCTTTGTAAATGGTGAGTTTTTAAAGGCGTTTGACTGTCCGGAAGCGGGGCCCCTTAAAGCACTCCTTTTCCGGAATTCAATGTTTATATCAGTATACTGACACTTGTTTCGTAAAGTTATATAAATGTTTTGCAGGCTGTTCAATTTTCATGTAAAACAACTCTTTCTTTCTATGATTTGGTGTTGTTTGATTTTGTTTCTCAAGGCCTAATTCTCAACCTTAACAAAGATCCAAGATTTACTTATATAGATACAATTTTTTCAAATGAACAATTCATATATATCATTGATTTATTACCTCCCTTTATTAAATTTTTGAATTTCTAAATAAGATTTTTTTTTTGGAAACCTATAACTTTCTGTAAGTATTCTTCCGTGATTCCATATAAATTTACTTATCTTACATGTATGTATTTTAGCCAGAATAGTTACAAAATATGTAATCTAAGACTTGTGCATGTGCCTTGATAAAGGCCCCGGGCCGAAACGTTGTCGCAGAGTGTGATAATTAAAAGCAATATTAGACAATATCTATGGATAACGCAGGAATAAACGTATAAATCTTGAATGTTTCTCATTGCAGAGTTGGTGCAGCCGTTCTGCGCCTGCGCGGAATTATTATCCATTGGAGCGTACGGCAAAATTACTCATTTTTTTTGCATGTCCGCACGCATTTAGAGTATCAAATGCATAATATACTGACTAGAGGTTAGGGTTAGTATCACCATGGTTACAAAATATATACATTTAAGATATTTTCTTTCAAATTTAGTTAATCCGGTATATACCGGAGTCTGTAATATATCACAGGTGCACCAACTCTGTATTTAGTCACAGCCATAAAACTTACTTATATACATTACCAATAAAAGTAACAAAATCGAAAGGTTTAAAGATTGTCATAAATTAACTTTTCAAAGCAGTATCCGGAATTTCTTTGGAATATAAGGCCTATACCCCCTATCATATGAAATGAATTTGGCAAATAACAATGCCTACAATATAATAAACCAGTATTTAATATCAAGTAGAACATAAAATTATTACATACGAAAAAGGTAACCTTCTTTCTGGCGCATTCATCAAGCTGAAAACGAAAGGAATTTTCCAAGTGAAAATTTGAAATTTTGCAAATCGAAAGTAAAAATTCCTCATTTACGACATACACTGCCCACTGCACTCATAAAAAGCCATTACAAATACTCAGCGCCTGTGGGCGCGGAGAGTTACAACAGATTAGGCCTACAATTTATATTACAGCTTGTCTTTTAAAATTAAATGTTTGTTTACAATTTTATGTATATCATCACAAGCATCTTTAAATTACCCAAGATGTCATCGGTATATGCAAATTCGTTACCAAGAAAGGTTAGATTTCATTTTACTGACTTTTTTTATTATTTTTTTTCAGGAAGAGAATTTTATATGGGTACATTTGGGTTTGAGGAGAGGAATTTTCAGTACAATTTTGGTAATTCATTTTTATCGATCAGTGCCGATGGTACTTTATTTGCCTATCATTATATTGTAGACATTGCATCATCATAGAGTCAGATCGCTTGTATGATCAAACTTGTTTAGTGGCGTTTCATGCGTCTGTTAACAGGAAAACAAGAACCTGTTTACAGGTTTTGATTTAAAATATCTAGACAAAGTTATTATGACATTAAGGCACCATTAAGGTGCAGTGTCAACAAGTGATTAATATAAATTTTGTCCGGTTTGAAATGGCATTTTCATAACCTTTGATTTTTTAAGATGTGCAAGAATATGTTATGGGCAGGACAAGTTTCATAATAATTTCCCTTTTTGCAAACTGTATAGCGCTTTAAGCATTCTCTCAGATATGTATTTTAAACGCAGTAGCATTACAGTGTCTGCTGACAGAAGCCTTTTTATATCAGAATGACTGACTCTATAGGTTGTTTCTGGCTATTGTTTCTTTATAATAGCTATTTCTATCGCATTTTAGCTCATATTTATGATGTTGATATGATAATTAGCTAACTGGTATAATTCTGAGCTCAATTACCGTTTTCCTGATACCACTATTCTCAAATGCCGAAGCAGTATGCTCTCAAATTTGTCGCCTATTTTCACATCTATAACAAAAGTAGAAGCATCTACATGTATAAGATATTGAAATGAAATAAAACAGTGCAATGTATAAATTAAAAAACAATTAAACATATCTCTCAGAGATTTAAATTAATAGTGTTCAATTGTTACTTAATCTCGTCTTGTAGATTTTGACTGAAATGTCTCAAATAAAGAGAAATTGAAACTTTTGTGCAAATACTGATTACAATTCGAAATTATTTAAGGTAGCTTTGGCTTTCCCTATTGCTTGAAATTATACACTAAAACATTTGGCACCAACAACAATAGAGCTGAACATCTGGTAAAGGTTAGTAATTTTATCGAAATGATTAAAAGCCCCTGAAGCAGTAAGTGACCTTATTGATATTGCCTTTGTACATAAACAACAAAATTCTGATTTCTCGATGTTTACGTTTTATAGCGTATATTTTTGACCAATTATGTAGTTAAAATATTACGAATTTTCATTGTTTTTTGTATTTATTTTCAGGGACAATCCTGGTCAAGAACGTTTTTGTTTTCAAACGATGGACAAGATGTTTTTTCGACGTGTAAACGTAAGCTCTATTCAGCCTTTTTACGTTGAAAGGGCTTTGGTCAAACAGCTGTTTTAAGTTTTAAAATAAGAATTAGACATATTTCCTGTTATTGTTTTTAAAATTAAGCGCTCACCCTAATTGAATTAAAAAAAAAGATTACCATTATTGTTACGGACTATGTATCAGAATTCGCTTAAAGAATTTTCCGGGTCTTTTAGGGAGTTGTCTTTGTATATGATGTAACAGATGAAAAGAATTTCGATGAAACTGTGCGTTGGATAGAGCACTACAGAAAGGTATGGTATCGGGTATTTTATAAAATTTGTTTTGTACCTCCAAAATTCTATTTTTGTGGGGACGGTACCTAGATTTGCCCCTGTCCGTCCGAGTTTGTATCCTGCACATCCCAGAAAGTATTTGACCCAGTGTTATTAAACTTCAGTCGAATGTTATTCGGCATGTTAAGTTTTGCACCATTTAGGATTATTAACCAGCATGTGCAATTGTGCACCTAAGTTCTTTTTATGGATTTCACTCTCCAAGACCACAGTTATGGCCCTTTACTTGGTCCAAATATGCATGAAAATATGCATTAAGGGCAAAACCGTTACTGTCCCATGTATCTCAAAATATACTTTATGTACGGTCATGAAATATTTGAGGATTGTTATATATCGTGTGAAGTTTTGAACCTGATTTTCTCTTTTGGATTTCACTCAGCTAGACCAGGATTATGGTCTTTGACTTAGTCAAGATTACACATATAGTGCTTAAACGTTTGTGTTGCATATATTTAAACATATTTCCCACAGAGTCATAAAACCATATACAATGACAGAAATTGGGGGCACCTGTCTAGCTTTATTTCATATCAGAGACTTTTGCCATATTGTTTATAATCCCTGATAAAAGTAGATGGACATATTAGTCCAGTAGAACATGAACTGGGCCCTGCAATAGGGTATATAGCCTGGCTCCCTGGCTGCATGGTTATTTTTATATAAATACTGCAAGCAAAATTAAAACATCTTAAGCCTCTAAAATAGCACATTTTATCTGATGGCTGAACCATACACCTATGTTCGGAGCCAGGGGCAATAAAAATGTCAATGTAGAAACAACTTAGTGGAGTTACTTCCCTCTTAATGAATAAACTTGTATATATGTAAATAAGAACAAACATAGGGACAGGAGCCAGTCTATAGGGTATAAACAAGGCATTTTTGCAAGAATTCAGTTTAATGAGAATCCACTGGCTGTCATCTTTGGGGAATTTGTTAACGACAATTCAAAATAGCTGTCAAATTTCAATTTTGTTTTCCTTGAAAAAAATGAGGAACTTTATAGTGGGGTTTATTCACGTCCTATCACTTTATGTTATTCATTGAGTGAAGCATACACAATATCTTATGATTTCCGTTCGGTGATCCTTTCTATTGATAAAATACCAACATGGCTGCCATCGTAACCATGATAAAGCGGGTTGTTTTTCATATCGTATTTCGGTTGGTTGCTTAAATCAGATAAAGGTGTTGTTGTTATTTGCAATATCATTTTTGTACAAATAATCAGCCCTTAAAACCAAGTTATTGCGAAAAAAATACAATTAAAATGTCACAAACATATAGATACAACAGCAGCAACAACCACAACAACTTTTCTTCACATAAAAATGTAATATAACTGGAAACATAGAGTTGACAGACAAGCAACTTTTTGAATACGGTGGTAACCAGGAAGCCAAAATTGTATAAACATGTATACACACGTTTTTGACCTGTTGTAACATACTTAATAGACATATTACTACGTTATCAAATTCAAACAGAACTAAACATTCACTGATGCCGCCTAGTACTCTAATCTCTCTATATCGTATTTCAACAGTGTCAGTTTTGGTATAATATACATTTATAGCATCAGTAGTTTAACATTGTTACAGTAACTATACTTTTTGTTCAACATACGTAACTGTTATGACCTTCTAGTTTATAAACGATCTGTAACTTGCTCTAGTATCAGTTTTGACTTACAATTATAAATTTTGATTATAGATATTTGACGGCGATATGATAATTGTTGGAAATAAAAGTGATTTGGGAGAAAAAAGAGAAGTGAGCACCCTGAGAGGTTACAAGGTGCGTATTTAAAAAAAAAATTAACACTAATTTGTACCAATATAAATGAGAATACAGCATTAAGTTTAGCAGTCAGGAATTTGTACACTATATCAAAGGCACTTAAAGGCACTGAGCTCAAGATTGTATGGCAATAAAAAGAAAGATTTATACATATCATCATGGATCATTAATCTATTGTTATATTTCTTGAGAAGGCTTTGAAACTTAGTTACAAACAGATTATATGTTATGGAAACACATAAAAATGAGCTGTTTTTACTATTTTTGCCATTCAAAAATGTAAAGCATTAACAACGGGATACCGGAGGTAGTTATACGGCTTTTTAATGGTCATTTAATGGTCATTACGTATGAATTCATGAATCCCATGGTGTATTGGTAAAGACAGTTGGAAATATTTTATTGACAAGGTGGCCCGGGTTCGATTCCGAACTCGGGTGTGTCATTTTTCTTGTTTTCCCACTTTTAGGACAGTTAAAAAAAAAAAAACCATGTTCTGGTGTTCATACTATGAAAATTTCAATTTTTTTAACCCAAAAATTTGGTTCGGCCCTTTGAATAATTTCACTTACGATGAAACCGTGTCAGTGTACGAAAGGGGGAACCAATTCCAAGGGACAGACATTCTTTTTTCCCCAAAGATTTTTTCTAATTTTAAAAACCCATAATTGACTTAAGATTTTTAGGCGCTGTTTTACGGAGAAACCAAACTTTTTTAAAAAAAAAAGAAAAAAAAACATTTTTTAAAATTTTTAATACCCCCCTTTCATTTGCACAACAAGATGGATGATTAAAAACCCATTTTGAAATCGAAAACAAATACAAAAATATTTGAATGTATATTTATTAAAAGCGTAAACAAAATTTCATAAAACACATGTTTGGGAAAGCATACCCCTTTTTTCCCCCCTTTTTTTGTTGTTTTTCATAAAAACTGGAAAAAAATAAAACTTTTTCATATAATATTTCTAGGTGATACATCATTATACAATAATAACCCGTTTATCTTGTTTCCTCTTCCGGTTTAGTTTTGGGCATTTTTTTCATTCGTATTACCCGCATATTTCCTTTTTCCCAACAATATTGGGGAAAAATGGGTCTGAAAGCTCCCCATTTTTTAAGAGATATTTTCTAAAAGAAAATCTGCGATGAAAATTTAAAGCGAAAACGCACAGCGTATCAATCGGTAACGAAAAAAAAGGAAAAACGCGTTTGTTTGTAAAGATTCTTAGTTTTAAAAGTTTTTTTTTCGTTTTTTGCAAATTATTTTGTTTTTATTTTAGCTTGCTTCGAAAAATGGTGCCAAATTTTTAGAAGTAGTGCTTAAATATTGCCCCGTGTCCAGGAAGCAAAAGATACATTACTAAGAACTGCAGCAGCAAGGATGCTTGGAAAAAAGGTAATAGTTTCTATAAAGTTTAATAACATTTCTCAAATGTTTAATAACAGCAAATATATTATGCGAACGAATAAAAACAACAAACGATTTGACTCTGACTTTTGCAAAGCTTAAAATATGTTTTAACAATGTTTTTTGTCTAACGTCATAGCCAATTTCACCCCATTTTCCTATAGAACGCTAAGCAAAACCACATGAAATCAAATTATTTAATATGTTGAAAAGTATTGAGATGGTATTCAAACAATTTTGTAAAAAAGGTCCTGCCTTTTACACCCTTGCATGAGAAAAGGTACACGCAACACTTGATTTGATTCTGTACAAGCACTTGCCTGTTCCGGGGAAATAACAACCAGCTTGAGAACGAACAAAATGCGCTTCGCCCCGGGATCTTACATACGACCACATGGTCCATAGCTAAGCGGGTGGACATTTTTTTAAAATATGCTGTTAACCTTTTCTATAGAAAAGGAAGATTATAAAAATAAAACCTTTTGCATTCCAGTTACACATTTAAAAGCATAAAGTAAATATTTAATAATATCTTTTTAAATGAAGGTCATATAATTGTTAAAGGTGTCAGTACAGAGTTTTGAAACAACTTTAATTATACATGGTATTTCATGACTAAAGAAAAATGCATTTTTGCATATGAATATCTCATTTTGACAAATTTGACTACTGAATAGGTCTACTGATTCATTTTGGAAATCATTAATTGAATACTCCTCAAGAGCATTAAAGGGGCCTCTGTGACCAAGTGGTTAAGTACTCTGACCTTCGAATCTTAAACCCATCACCAGTGGGTTCCAAACCGCGTTTGGGATGTAGAATTCTTTATGTGAAGAAGCTTTCCAGCTGGCTTACGGAAGGGTGGTGGTTCTACCCAGGTGCTGCTTGTGATGAAATACTGCCCGGAGGGCACCTTACGTCTTCTTGAGCCATAAAAATTATCAAGAGCCGATATTTTACATACATATTCGGTGTGAATTTAACACAACAAAAACAAAAACTCAAGAGCATTTGATTATTTCGGTTACGTTTAAACTATGAAGTTTAAATAATGGTCTCATTTTTTACCTGGAAAATTAAAATCTGTCTGATAATAAGACTTTGAATGCGTCCCAAAGTTATTCTTTAACCATTTAATACCGTAATGTACTGGTGTTTGTCAAAAAGGCAAATATCTTAAGTCATTGTATTGTTTTAAACATTAATCACATATTATCAGAAAACAAGTAACGATTAATCATGTTGTTAAATCTATATCCAGGTCCCAGAAGAAATATTACACGACCCTTATGCGCTAGCTATCTATGAGAAAGCTTTGCAAGCCGGTAAAGAAAAGGATAAATCCATTCGGGTAAACATAGTCGGTAACTTCAGACAAGGTAAAACGACATTAATGAGAAGGTTGTTGGGGCAAGAAATCAGAGACATTACAAGTACAAATGGAATAGTTGTGGAACAGTATAGATGCAAGGAAACTAACGATGGAACATTGCATTACACCAAAGCAGACGACATTGATACTTCGGAATATGTCCAGCGTTTAGTTTCGGTTGCTGTAAGTGATGGGCTTATAGAAGAAGAAGTGCAAGTTAAGTGTTTGTTGCAACAAACTATAACAGGCGCAGAAACCTCAAAAGAACCTATGCAAACGACTAGTGAAGATTTAGCCCAAAGTACAGATACTAAAGATGTAATAAATAATTCATTAAGCAAAAGTGAAACAAAAGAAGGTAATCAGAAGACATCTTCATTGTTATCCATAGAAGAAAAGGGTGTGTTTGCAAAAGCTCTGAAGACTAGTCAGCCATCCTTACAAAAAGAAAAAGAGACTGTGTTTGATATTTGGGATTTTGGTGGACAGTACATTTTCTATGCAACTCATACAATCTTTCACAGCAAAAGGGCAATTTATATTTTGGTGTTTGACTTGTCAGTTGGCTTGAACCAAATTGTCACTGAGGACAAGTTTCCAACAGAGTCGGAAAGTAGAGATATGAAATATTTCATCAATTTCTGGATGAATTCCATTCATTCGTTTGTTGGATCCGAAGATGGCTTATTACCAAAGGTTATCCTTGTAGGTACTCACAAAGACAAGCTGAAAGGAACGAAACACGAAAAAGAAATATATATCAGGAAGTACTTTGAAGAGATCAGAGAAATGTTTGATGGAACAAGTTTGTCAAACCATATTCATTTTGACGATTTTGCTGTTGATAATACTAATGCGAAAGATACTTCAATCATAAGAATTGGAGATGAACAGTCAGAAACTTTTGAAATACCACTGAAATGGATTCAGCTGGAGAAGTCATTACTGGAAAGGAAACACCTAAAGCTTATCTCAATAAAGTTTGTCTTGGCAATCGATTTTGAGAATGAATTTCCTTTGAGTGATAAGGAAGAAGTCAAATTATTCCTTCGTTACCATCATGCAAAAGGGACATTTGTTTATTTTGATGAAGAGCCAATATCAGAATATGTTGTGCTCGATCCACAATATCTCATAGATACATTTAAATGTATACTCACAAGTGAACGTTTCTGCACAAATGAACCAGAACTCCGCCCACTTTGGAGAATGCTACTCACGGAGGGAAGACTTGAAAGACAACTGATTGACCGGCAGTGGGGAAAACCTGAAGACAAATTCAAAATGTACAGAGAAAACAAAGAAATTCTATTGTCATTTCTTGTGAAACATCACATTATATCAGAAGCTGCAGCTTTTGATGAAAACACACACAAGTCAACAGGACTAGGGTGGTTTGTTGTCCCCAGTCTCTTGGCAGATCAGTCATCGAGAACAGAATTTCACAAATTTCTCAGTGGAAAGCAACAGACAAACGTTCGTTATGTGATATCGTTCGACTGTTCGTCAATTGCTCCTACAATTTACCATCGCTTGGTATCAGCAGCAATAGGTAAGTGGCCTATAGCAAAAGCTGGCAAGAAAACGTTAATTTACAAAGACACCTGTGTAGTTCGGTTGAACATTGATCATGCTGGAATAGCTGAGATGAAAAATAACATGATCGAGATGACAGTAGTAAGTCTTTGTCCTTCAACAGGTATAAACGGTGAACAAGCAGACAATTTCCGGCGATTTTCTGAAGCCGTAATTACAAATGAATTTCAGAAATTGCGGAGTGCCGAGGACATCCACACAAAACCATACACTATTTGGTTTAGATGTAATCATCAGAGTCATGGCTTAAACGGTAGTGAAAATCTAAATGCAATGAAGGAAATGGAGAATAGAAAATTTGTTCCATGTCCAGACTTAATGACTCATGATGTCAACGTTGACAAGGCGAAGGAAGAGTGGTTTCAAGATAACAGGAAAATAGTAGTTATTCCAGACAGCCAGTTGACTGACATATTGCTAGGCAACATATTACAGTGCATCGGTAACAACTGGCAACTACTTGGTCTTGAACTAGGGCTATCACATGTTCAGATAGAACACATTGTCGAAGACCATCCACATAGTGCAGTCATGAGAATATACACAATGCTTCAAACCTGGTGTCGGGAAGATGAAGATAAGGCAACGCTGAGAGCTCTAGTTGAGACAGCGCAAAGATGTCCGCAAGTGAGCGTTGACTGGGACAAATTGAGAAACATCCTAGACAGATTACATTAAGATATCCTCACAAGAGCTTTGATTAGCATGATTAGGGCATATTGAGAAATGTCTTAGATAAATTGCATTAATAATACCTTAGGTGAGCACTGAGTAAAACAAACTAAAAGCTGTCAAAAATAATCGTAGTTAATATGTTCTTACGTTTCAGTTGGGTTGGAAAAATTTAAACATCCAATAAACAGACTGAGTTAAGTCCGTACTATAGCCCTCATAAACTGAATAAACTGAATTTACACTATAAATGTGACAAATTAATGAAAACATGTACTAAAGGAAGGATTACCTTTGCTTCCTGATGTTGGAAAGTGGTTGTTTCTTTCTATTTTATGCTTAGGGTGTCGAAGACCTTGAAGGAATGCAGTCCGTCTGTTCATCCATCCTACATGCGATACGTTGGTTGATGCAAATCAACCTCTTGGAAATAGTGTGTCATACATTCATTTTGTATATTGGGAAAACATTTGAAATAAAGATTATTATATTTACAAAAATACGATTGCTGTTAAATTTATTTATAGTTAGTATTCCTGTAGTCCGCTATATGATATTTACTGACAGTAAAACATGAGATGTCCATTATTTAATTTTTGACTACAAACGATATGATCATCTGAAAGAGAGTGTTATATATACATCCGTTGGAAGCCTGATAGAAGTTTCAATTGTCTTTATACCGGGAAAACTTAAAACACAACTTGAGGAGTTTTAGTTATTTAATTGCCATCTTTGATATATATGTATATTTACTGCAAGTTGTACGGGTCCTTTATTAGGCGTTACTTCTGTTTTTGCTAGAAGTTATTAATCCCCCACCACAAGTGGTGGGGGGTTATAGGAATGGTTTCCGTCCGTCCGTCCGTCCTTCTGTCCTTCCATCTTCCGTCCTTCCGTAACATTTTGTGTCCGTTCTGTATCAAGGATTTTCATGAAACTTGGGTCAAATAATCACCTCATCAAGGCGATGAGTCAGCCATGTCGGCTCAAGGTCAAGTTCACAACTCAAGGTTTGGGCCTTCCATTTCGTGTCCGCTCTGTATCTCTTAAACCCCTTGAAGGATAATCATGAAACTTGAATCAAATGATCACCTCATCAAGACGATGTGCAGATTCCATGAGTCAGCCATGTCGGCTCAAGATGAAGGTCACAACTCAAGGTCAAAGATTTGAGCCTACCATTTCGTGTCCGCTCTGTATCTCTTAAACCTCTTGAAGGAAAATTATGAAACTTGGACTAAATGATCACCTCATCAAGACGATGTGCAGAACTCATGAGTCAGCTATGTCGGTTAAAGGTCAAGGTCACAACTCAAGGTCAAATGTTTGAGCCTTCCATTTTGTGTCCGCTTTGTATCTCCTAATCCCCTTGAAGGATTTTCATCAAACTTGGGTCAAATAATGACCTCATCGAGACGATGTGCAGAACTGATGAGTCAACCATGCCGGTGTAATGAAGTATTTCGACCCCCATAGAATAACGACCCCCTGGTCATTATTCTATAGAAAATGTGACTCCTTTCCTGTAAAATATTGACTCCCCTTATAAAAAACTGACTCCCTTTGAAAACTCTATAAAATAACGACCCCCGGTCATTATTCTATAGAAAAACTGACCCCTCCAAGTAAAAATCTGACTCCCTAAAGATGACTCCTTTCGAATCTCATAGAATAACGACCCCGGTTATTATTCTGTAGAAAAAGTGACTCCTCCCATGTAAAATACTCACTGCCGCAATTACTACATTCGAATCTGTCATACAATATCGATTCCCGGACATTATTCTATTTAAAAAAGTTACTCTTTCCGTAAAAACACCGGCTCCTAAAAAGACTTTCTAATATCTATTAAAAAGTGATCCCCCACCAAACCTAACGGACAATTTTACTAGATCTACAACTCTAATACACTCCATTGCCAATAGTTAACATTTTGTTTGTACTACTACTACTGGTGCCGCTACTTCTATTGCTATTACTACATGTACTTCTTCTTCTTCTACTACTACTACTACTACTAATTCTACTACTACTACTACTACAACTGCTACTACTGATACTACTATACCTGCTTCCACTAATACGTCTTGTACATCTACCTCTTCTTCTCCTGCTGCTGTTATTGCTGTCACTTATTCCTCCGCTGCTGCTGCTACTGCAACTGCCACTACCACTACTACTACTACTACTACTACTACTACTTTCTATTGTTGCCGCTACCGTACTTTACTGCCACTGCTAAGTATTGCAACTACTATCTTCAATTAATACTAAGTTCTATGCTAGCAATTTCTTGTGCAGTTTTTTTCTGAAGAATTACTTCATACCGAAGTTTGCAGGGATTATTGACACTGGTGTGTTTTGTGAACGTATTGTGAATTGTTATTTTCCTGAAAAAAAAATGTATACACCAAGATACAGCGTCTAGAAATAGAATCCCTTTTCCCGTTGCGGAATGCTCTGATTTCTGTGTCAAGTGATGGTATCTGGGGCTAGTGGTCAAACGTAAGTACGGACGGACGGACAAGGGCAAATCTATATGCCCCCTCCCCCGAGTGGGGGCATAAAATGCAGCAATTAGGCCTTAGATACATGAGTTATCACTAAATTTGACCAAATGTCCGGGGGTCGTTTTTTTTATGGGAGTCAATATTCTTTGTGAGGTTCAGTTTACTTCACGTGGGGGAGTCATAGTACTATGATTTGGAGGTCATAATACTATGACCGGGGGGTCACTTTTTCTATAGAATAATGACC
This sequence comes from Mercenaria mercenaria, assembly GCF_021730395.1. Classification (NCBI taxonomy): domain Eukaryota; kingdom Metazoa; phylum Mollusca; class Bivalvia; order Venerida; family Veneridae; genus Mercenaria; species Mercenaria mercenaria. Next base: position 37,697,484 of record NC_069372.1, on the reverse strand, counting down.
GGGGGGTCATTATTCTATGGGGGTCGAAATACTTCATTACACCGGCTCAAGGTCAAGGTCACAACTTTGAGTCAAAGGTTTGAGCCTTCCATTTTGTGCCCATTCTGTATCTCCTAAACCCCTTCCTAAACCCCTTGAAGTATTAACATTAAACTTGGATCAAATGATCACCTCATCAAGAACTCATGAGTCAGTCATGTCAACTCAAGGTCAAGGTCACAACTCAAGGTCAAAGGTTTGAGCTCTGTATCTCCTAAACCCCTTTTAGGAATTTTATGAAACTTGGGTCAAATGATCACCTCATCAAGACGATATGCAGAATTCATGGGTCGGCCATGTCAGTTCAAGGTTAAGGTCACAGCTCAAGGTCAAAGGTTTACCCTTTCACTATCCATACCAGTGGCGGGGGATTTAGCTGTCTTTCAGACTGCCTTGTGTTTAGTTATTTATGATTTATTTATGTGCAGCGGTTAGTGTTTTGTTAGTTTTTCATTGATTTTATCGACATTAAAAAGTCTATGTAGAACTATACTACTCACCCAGGTTTCGGCGTTTAAGTTTAAATGCTTCTGGCATTTGATTACTGGCGATCATTGAAGTTAAAGCAGACTCCGTCTTGACTGCCTCCTGATCAACCAGAAAACTAGTTAGGCGTGCCCGACTTTATGGCGATATGGAAATCGTTTAAAACATTTTCTTATTTTACGCAAATATTACTTAATTTTGGAAATCAACAGTTCCTCATAAATATCAAATTACCAGATGAATATACATGTCTATGTCATGTCCAATCTTTGTTATTCAGAAAACGTAAATGGTCCTATATATGCTGTGTTTAAAGTGGTATGGCTGGTGATTGCAATGTTGAATTTAACTGCCAGATATTTCAATGCAAATCGCAAAGAATCAGCTCTTCGTTGTTACATTTAATTTGATGCTAAAAAAGAGAAAGCCCAAGGTTGCCTAACGAATAGAAAGCTAACATAATCATGGCTGTAATTTAACGGCTGTAATCTTCTTGTAAATAATTAAATTTTATCTTACTGAAAATGAATTATTATAATGCCTTATGCACAGAAAGGGCCATGGACAGGCCAGTATGAATAACAGAATGTTAGAATGCAAGGAGGAGATACTGTTCATGAAACATGTCGGAAAAGTAAGATTGAACACTATGAGAGTTTGGAGTGTTAAATGTAAAGTGGGTTAGGTTTAGGGTTACCAGGAAAGGAAAAGTCATGAAATGAAACCATTTGAAAAATTCTTATCAAAACATTGAATGGTATATGCAGTTGTTTTGTACGATAAAGTCAAGTAAAATATGGTTTTCAGGACACTAAATTTTAAGGCGAAAATTACCGAAACTGGACGCCTAGTAAGACATGTATCATGTGCATGTGACTGATTTATAACGTCATGCATAATTAATGGCCTGAGTCTTCGACGTTAGCATGATAGTGTTTAGCAGAGTGTCTCGCTACTTTTTATGTTATATTTTTGCCAATATGAGTTTAATCTATATGGATGGAGGACGATTCCGTCTAGACTGGCTTCCGATACATTAAGAAATACTTTAGAATTGTCCGAAGCTAAGGCTTTCGGGACATTCATTCAAACATTTATTGATTTTACACGTCAACATTATTCGTTTTATTGCAATTCTGAGTACCATTTACATATTAAATTGGCAGTTGAATATATAAAATAGTCCCATCTCTGTTATTCAGACAGCATTCCAGGGCCTAAATATGCTATGTTTATAATAGTATAGCTGCTGTTTAAATATAAAAAGTATCTATTTAAAGCGCATAGAATCAGCTATAAGTAGATACCTTTTATTGTATTGTAAGCAAAACAGAAAGCGCAGGACAGTGGTATGAGTATGAAGCTCTCATAATCATGGCTGTAAATTGTCGATTGTAATCGTCCTGTAAATAATGGATTTGTATATTATTGAACACAAATTATAATAGGCCTTTCTCACAGATACAGGCCAGTATTGTGAGCAGAATGTCAGTATTTAAGGAGACACTGTAAAATATTTAAGATTGAACTCTTTTATGGTTAAAGCGTTGAAAATGTGAAATGTCCGCTATAATGCGCTTATATCTTTGAAGGAAAAATCATGAAAGGAAACAATTTTGAAAAATTAAAAATAATAACACATGGCAACATCGGATGCAACTTCCGTTGTAATCGAACTATAAACGTCGGATGAAAAATCGGTTTCAGGACACTAAATTTTCAGGAGAAAATAATCCAAACTGCCAGCTAAACAAAGTTACTTATTACTCATACTGTATGAAATACCGTCATCTCTGTTATTCAGAAGGCGTACCAGGGCATTTAATGTGCTATGGCTGTTGATTGTAGTGTTGGATTTAAAGGTAAATGGTTGCTATGGAAAGCGCATAGAATCAGCTATACGTAGATACATTTGATTTGGCGCCAAGGAAAATATAAATCCAATGACAGCCTTATGAATGAATTGACGGCAAATAATGTACATGGTTTTCTGGACACTAATGGCATTAACAATGCGCCTAATAAGACCTGTCTCTAATGCAATTAACTGAAATATAACGTATGCATAATATGACTGCATTAGATGCCATCTTAAGCAATGGTGTTTAGAAAAGTGTCCCGTTACTTTTTATGTATTTTTTCCGCAAATATGAGCTTAATCTATACTGCTGGAGGACCGATTCCATCTTAACTGGCATCCGATACATCAGAAACTATTCTTGACGTGGTTGACTCTAGGGCGCTTCGCCATCATACTGACGCGCTTCACCATCGTAATGTTGCGCTTCGCCGTCGTACTGTCGCGCTTCACATTTGTTCGTACTGTCGCAACTTCGCCATCGTACTGTCGTGCTTCGCTATTGCACATTTGCGCTTCACAATCGGAGGGACGTGCTTTTGATCAACTTACAAATAAGCTTGTTAATCATAGATCTTCATTTTTTTAAAATATTATTTTCAATTAAAACTTTAGGGTCAGTGGTAAAACAATAGGGTCGGTCGGGTAAGCGGAAACAAACAATTGTATTCTAGCCCAGTTCTAAATAACACATTTATATAAAATTTACCCTAAATCTTTTTAAGCAAAATTTAAACAAGTATGTATTTCTTTTTTTATTATTTTAAGCTGACAATATGTACTTTTAACGTTTCACGGCTTGAAACATACGAGTTGATTTAACAACATTTCCTCACAAAACAATTAATTACACGTAAATACATTTTATTCCACATAGAGGTTAATTTTGAATACAACGATATTTTGTTCGAAATAACACTCGTTCGGGTGATATTCGTTAACACCCTTCTGATTGATATTATATAAATATCATATGGCAGCATGTTTGACATCGATATTGTCAACCCGAGGGCAGAATGTCACCAGAGGCGAAAGCCGAGTGGTTACATTCTGTTTCGAGGGTTGACAATATCAATGTCACACACGCTGTCATATGATATTTACATTATTACACCGAACAAAATTAAGCACATAAAAAAGTTTCATCTTTAGCGCGGTAATCACCTCTGTACACATTGAAAAGTGACGTCATTACAATATCACATTGTGTACAAGGGAGGCAATCATTTGGCAAAAAATGAAGGAGTTATTTGCCCTTATATGACATTCAAAATATCGGCGCAGTCACATGACCTGACAGTCACTTTCACTTGGTCACGTGTCAAAAAGGTTGAAAATGTTTTTGATAGTCAAATATCTCTTTTTCGGGTAATGGGATTTTACCATGATTGTAGACAAAAGTGAGGTATAATAATCATTTTTATTATACCTCAAGTAAACAAAGTAAAATAGCCATAGACCAATGGAGACGAATTTTGAATAGTACATTTCAAACAATATTAAGGTATGATATTTTTATGGCAGAAGATATTCATTTGAGTGGCACTCTGCCGGGGGATTTTCATTTGAATAGCACCCGGGTGATATTCGTTTGAATAAGAGCTCCTGGATGATATTCATTTAAATAACATCAGGTCTGGTGATATTCATTTCAATAATACCCGTGCCGAAAAGCGTTCCAGTTATTTGATCATTGGACAGACAGGGTTACCACTTTGTTGAGAAAATGAAATTCCCTGACTTTTCACTGACTAAACCATACTTTTCAGTGACCAATAACGCCCTATTTTTTTGGCCTTCGGCTTCGCTACAGTCGTTCAATCCACCCTTTAATATTCATGCTCTGGAGGCAAGAGTTGCAACGCCTTTCAGTCTTCAAAATTCCAAAGTTAGCATAAAAACGAAATTGATTTAAACACATTTAAATTACATTTATACACGATTACATCCAAAATGTGATTGGAAATATTGATAATTACTGCTTGAAGACTGCCATAGCCATTGAATATTTTAAACATCGACCCAAAATTTTATTTTTCTCTGACTTTTCCCTGACTTTTCTAGAATTTCATTTTTCCCTGACTATTCACTGACCTTGAAAAAAACATTTCCCTGACTATTCACTGACCTTGAAACAAAAGAAAAACACATTTTCCTGACTTTTCGAGGTAAGTGGCAACCATGACAGAGTTCCCAATACTATACAATATAGTTTAAAGGCACTGACCCACAGATTTGGCTAAAAAAATTCTTTCAAATTGACGTTTGGTCATATTTTGAACATTAGAATATGAACTTTTGTTTCTAAAATATTTTAAAAATTCCAAATCAAGAAAAAAAAGATGACCGCGTCGGGAATCGAACCCCGGACCGCCGCGGCAATAAAGACATTTTCCCGTCGTCGTAGCCAATAGTGCTATAGCTGAAGTAGTGAATGATGACTTTAAAATATAGATATTTGTAATCAAGGCAGTTTACCTGGAGTAAAAGCATAACAAACGCTTTTCGAGTTTCATCGTTAACAGTAGTAAAAACAGCAAATTCTCATATGTGTTCCGTAACATAAAGTTTGTCAGTAATTAAGTTTGAAAGCCTTAAAAAATACAGCATTTATATCAAGATATCTGAAACATTTTTTTTTTGTCGAACGATCTGGAGGCATGTCGCTTTAAAGTCCGTCTTTATGTAATTTAAAACAAAGAAAAGATGGTGAAGCGCGACAGTACGATGGAGAAGCTCGACAGTACGATGGTGACACTACAATGGTGACGCGCGACGGTACCGCGGTGAAGCGAGACAGTACGAATGCGAAGCGCGACAGTGCGATGGTGACGCTACGATGGTGATGCGCGACAGTACGATGGTGACACTACGATAATGATGCGTGACAGTACGATGGCAAAGCACGGCACTTCGATGGTGAAGTACAACAGTAAGAATATTGCGAAGCGCGACAGTATCATTGTGACACTACAATGGTGAAGCGTGACAGTGCGATGGCGAATCGCGACAGTACGATGGCGAATTGCGACAGTACGATGGTGACGCTATGATGGAGATGCGTGACAGTTCGATGGCGAAGCGGGACAGTACGATGGTACACTATGATGATGAAGCGCGACAGTGCGATGGCGAAGCTCGACAGAACGATGGTGACACTACAGTGGTGAAGCTCGACAGTGCGATGGCGAAGCTCGACACTTCGATGGTTGAGCGCGACAGTACGATGGCGAAGCGCGACAATACGATGGTGATGCGATGGTGATGCTATGCTGGTGAAGCGCGACAGTACGATAGTGACACTACGATGATGAAGCACGACAGTGCGATGGCAAAGCACGACACTTCAATTGTGAAACGCGACAGTAGATGGCGACAAATTAATAGTGAAGCGCGACAGTGCGAATGCGAAGCGCAACAGTGCGATGATGAAGCGCGACAGTGCTATGGCGAAGCGCGACAGTACAATGGTGACGCTACGATGGTGTTGCGCGACAGTACAATGACGAAGCGCGACAGTACAATGGTGTTGCGCGACAGCGGGATGGCGAAGCTCGACAGTACGATGGTGACACTAATGGTGAAACGATAATGCAGTGGCGATACGCAACAGTACGATGATGAAGCGCGACACTATGATGGTGATGCGTGTCAATGCAATGGCGAAGCGCGACAGTACGATAGTAACACTACGATGATGAAGCGCAACAGTGCGATGGCGAAGCACGACACTTCGATGGTGAAGCGCGACAGTACGACTGTGACACAACAATGGTGAAGCGCGACAGTGCGATGGCGGAGCGAGACAGTACGATGGTGAAGTGCGACAGTACGATGGTGAAGCGCGAGAGTACGATAGTGACACTACGATGATGAAGCGCGACGGTGCGATGGCGAAGCACGACACTTCGATAGTGAAGCGCGACAGCAAGATGGCGAAGCGGGACAGTACGATGGTGACACTACAACGGTGAAGCGCGACAGTGTGATGGCGAAGCGCGATAGTACGATGGTGAAGCTCGACAGTACGATGGTGACGCTACGATGATGATGCGCGACAATGCAATGGCGAAGCGCGACAGTACGATAGTGTCACGGATACTCGTGAGTTCAGCATTTAGGGATAGGGAGAATAGGGTCTTGAGCCTGCTAAATATACCAAGGCACTAATAAATTGTTAGAGAGATGACAAAAACACGGCTCTCGCCATAACTTTTATAATATCAGTGCAATCAAAATAATACGTTAACACTCAACACAAAAATACATTTGTATACGCATACAAATATAATGATTAACTGAAATCTTGACAACAATATTTACCCAGGCACTAATGAATTGACAAAAACACGGCTCTCGCCATAACTTCTATAATACCCAGGCGCATACAAAAGCGTGAATATCGTGCCAAATGGTAATCAAAAAAGTATGAATGAGTCCCGTCACCTTAGTTAGGGGATGTTGACATGAAAATTAAAAGTGAATAGATGTAAAAAGGAGACGAAATGGACTGATTGAAGGAACACATGACATACAGATAACACATGATATACAGATACAGGATACACAAAAACAAAGACTCGGACACATGCATATTGTCCCTGTGACAATAGAAACACTACGATGATGAAGCGCAACAGTGCGATGGCGAAGCACGACACTCTGATGGTGAAGCGCGACACTTCGATGGTGAAGCGCAACAGTACGATGGTAACACTACGATGATGAAGCGCAACAGTACGACGGTGAAGCATGATACTTCGATGGTGAAGCGCGACAGTACGATGGTGATATAACAATGGTGAAGCGCTACAGTGCGATGGCGAAGCGTGACAGTACGATGGTAAAGCGCGACAGTACGATGGCGAAGCGCGACAGTACGATGGCGAAGCACGACACTCTGATGGTGAAGCGTGACACTTCGATGGTGAAGCGCCACAGTACGATGGTAACACTACGATCATGAAGCGCAACAGTGCGACGGCGAAGCTTGATACTTCGATGGTGAAGCGCGACAGTACGACGGTGACAAAGCAATGGTGAAGCGCGACAGTGCGATGATGAAGCGCGACAGTGCGATGGCGAAGCACGACACTTCGATGGTGAAGCGCGACAGTACGATGGTGATATAACAATGATGAAGCGCTACAGTGCGATGGCGAGGCATGACAGTACGATGGTTAAGCGCGACAGTACGATGGCGAAGCGCGACAGTACGATGGTGACGCTAAGTTGGTGATGCGCGACAGTACGGGTCAGAGACCACCAATTCAAAAAAGTACAGGGAACTTACTGGGAATGAGGTAAGTGTATACCTGGGAATAAGGTAACGTCTGTGCGTTCTGATTGGTCAGTCATGTAAACAAACCCAGGAAGTGATTATTTTTTCAAAATTGATAGTTTTTCACTGCATTTACAGTATTTTATTATACATTTTGACAAAATTTGCTACATTTTATGTGTATTGAAAAAAAGTTTTATCAAACGAATTTCTCCCGCCATGTCAATGATGTAAACAGGGGGTCATCTCATTCACACGAAAATTACTTAAATAAAGTATCACTATTCATATGTTTTTCGTCCGATATTTTGGTAGAACTAGGATAGTTCTTGAAAAACTTGTAATTAGATATACATGTTTCGATGTATGGAAGGCCGTACACGCCATAATGTTACAATGTAAGTCTATGGGAAAACAATTGGTGGTCTCTAACCTATAATAGAGCTAAAACATGACTTTCGTCGGAAGCCATCACAGGTAATGTAAATGGCCACAAATCTGTTGTAAATGATGTAGAAAGACGTTTTCGTGCAAAAATAAGCGTGAAATTTGATTTTTGTAAAATTTTGGCCTCTTTTTTTTAACAGGTGTGCCCATTTTTATCTGAGCTTTTGGGCGAAAAAGGATCATTTTTTGTCTCTGTAATGTTAGAGAATTATCAAAATTATTAGACCTTATTTCTATTTTTTACGGAATGAATCGTATTTCAGCTTCCAAGTCGAATCAAATGCAGATAAGTGAAATTTTTACGAAAAATTGCAATTTGACGACGACAGGGACCGAGTCTGGGCATATAAATCGACAGGGGGTGACCTCACTAAACTGTCCATATCTTTCTTAAAACTGAACATTTCTTGATGAAACTTTGTAAGACATCTGGTATAGGATCATGTTTCACAATATCACTGTAAAATTGGAAAATGTGATACGAAACATTCATCTATAGGTCAGAGACCACCAATTCAAAAAAGTACAGGGAACTTACTGGGAATGAGGTAAGTGTATACCTGGGAATAAGGTAACGTCTGTGCGTTCTGATTGGTCAGTCATGTAAACAAACCCAGGAAGTGATTATTTTTTCAAAATTGATAGTTTTTCACTGCATTTACAGTATTTTATTATACATTTTGACAAAATTTGCTACATTTTATGTGTATTGAAAAAAAGTTTTATCAAACGAATTTCTCCCGCCATGTCAATGATGTAAACAGGGGGTCATCTCATTCACACGAAAATTACTTAAATAAAGTATCACTATTCATATGTTTTTCGTCCGATATTTTGGTAGAACTAGGATAGTTCTTGAAAAACTTGTAATTAGATATACATGTTTCGATGTATGGAAGGCCGTACACGCCATAATGTTACAATGTAAGTCTATGGGAAAACAATTGGTGGTCTCTAACCTACGATGGTGACACAACAATGGCGAAGCGCGACAGTACGATGGTAAAGCGTGATAGTACGATGGTAACGTTACGATTGTGATGCACGACAGTGCGATGGCGAAGCGCGACAGTATATACGTTTGTGACACTACGATGATGAAGCGCGGCAGTGCGATGGTGAAGTAGGACACTTCGATGGTAAAGCGCGACGGTACGATGCCGAAGCGCGACAGTACGACGGACTGTCACCATCGTACTGTCATGCCTCGCCATTGTACTGTCGCGCTTCGCCATCGTACTGTCGTGTTATGTCCATTGTACCGTAGTACCTTCGCGTTTTGCATTCATAGGGAGCAGGCGCTGGCCCTAACGGAACACCATACATTTGGCTTATATGCTGCAAGCTGTTCCGTAGCAAATGCATTTGCATTCGCTTTCGCAGACAGCAAGGTAAAAAAGCACCAATGGTATTCGAAAGATTTGGTATTTTTCCTTGTTTTAGAAAAAACTCTTATCGAAACGGGCCAGAATAACGATGTCACCGTGACATATATTTCAGAAGTACCTGAAGTTAATTTGTTGCATGTTAATATACGTTTCATCACCAGAAAAAACCACAACTTTATGTTTAAAAGTATATTGTTTGATGTTTTACGGCCATTCATTAAATTTTTTTAATTGTCCTGGTAGAGATAGATGTTGCTGCGCACCAAATCAATAAAAAAAAAATTAAAAAAATGAACTTCACTGGTTAGATAATCAACATATGATAAGTTTGTGAAAGTCGTAGTAAACGATACTAAATTATGTATTTGCATCCCTTGTCTAAAACGCTATCGATTAACTAATTTATTGAATGTTTAAGAAATAATGTATCTCATCCAGTGATTTGTCGTTGAATAAATCATTGTTTGGAGATCAGATGCGAAGGAATTATATCACGAGGGCGCAGCCCGAGTGATATAATAATACGCATCTGAACGACAAACAATGATTTATTCAAGAGCAAATCACTAAATGAGATATATTATTTCGATTCTAACACGTTACCAAGGATTTTTAAGTACATCCTTGACGACATTCATTAAATATTTGCCCGTTTGCAATCGGTTTCTTTTCTAGCGCGCCGCTATGCCGTTTGACGCCATGACGTAATAATTGTGACATCAGAACAGTGATTTGTTGTATAATAATTCACTGTTTTCTGCCTTCTTTGTTTAATAGGAAAATGACTCGGATCGTGTTAGAATGTCAGATAACATACTGAGTTGTATACATTTTTATAGTATTCCTTATATTAACCCATGACAGTTTGTCTTTTTGTCTTTTTGATATTATTCCAAATATTAATCCAAGGACAGTTTGTCTTTTTGATATTATTCGTAATAATTGATCCATTTTGATATTTTTCCCCATGAATTATAAACATGAACAACGGTAGTTTGTCTTTTGATATATTCATGACAATTGTTCATTGTATTTTCTTTTTGATATTATTCTTAATATTGATCCTTGACAGTTTGTCGTTTTTACATTACTCCTAATAATTGATTCGTGACAGTTTGTCATTTTGATATTATTCCTAATTGGTGTACAAGATTGCCTTTTTGATATGATTCCTAATAAACTATTTTCTATATTATGCTAAACTTCATTCCTATAGATGTCAGTTATTTGGGACTATTTGAAATAATTGTATTTTATTGTATTGTATTGTATTGTATTGTACTGCATATTGCATTGCATTGCATTGCATTGTCTTGTCTTGTCTTGCATTGCATTGCATTGCATTGTTTTGCTTTGCATTGCATTGTATTGTATTGTATTGTATTTTTTAATACTTTTCCTAATAAATTATCCAATATAGCCTGTCTTTTTGATAATAGTCCTACTAATTGTTCCATGACAGTTTGTCATTTTAATATCATTATTACTAATGATATTATTGATTCATGATAATTAGTATTTTCAACCGCAATAAACGTTACATTACAATCTCTCTATAATCTGTTGATGATAGGACATCTGAATTTTGAAGTGACTCGAATCAAGCCTACGGAACATCTCTATTCTATTGTTTAGTTATGCTGTACTTGGTTGTATAACCTCGTATCAAAATCTTTTGTTACTGGTATTTAAAAAAAGTCAGAGAAATAAATACAATGTCAGACTTCAGGTTCGTTTATCACATAGTGATGTTTGCTTTCGAACAAAGGATAACTTGACCTTAATAATTTGAAAAGTCTTAATATGTATTTGAAAAAAATAAAACTCAATAAAAATACCTAGTTTTTGTACGTATATGGAACATCGTATATAACACTAGAAAGGTTTCGATGTTCCTCGCATAAAGTAAGCTATTGAAGATGACAGATTTAGAAATACGTTTTTGTACCACATGTATTTGTGTCCATTTTATTACAACTTCAGAAATACCTGATTACCTAGATAGTATTGTACTTGGCCTTTTCTGTAAACAAGTTCAAATCAGTTTTCAAATATAAACAGAGAAATGTAAAATTAATTTGCTATGCAACGTTTTTATTTCTTCGCATAAGGGACCAAGAACTTATCGAAACCCTGATTTAAGCCTCATTTAACTTATAACTTTGATTAGAGTTTAAGGTCATTAACGTGTAAAAAAGATATCGTTATATACAGAAGGCCAGGCTACATTTCCGTAGTAAACTAGTACGCTGCGCTTCGCTGAATAAAAACCGACATATTTTTTGTACTCCGCGTTACATCGTATAGCGGAGTACCTTTGTCCTAGCGTTATTATCTTTCAAAACCTGTTTTGAATGCTCGAGTGATTCGAGATCAGATATAAATAAGATTTTTGTCGGTAAGAAATTAGTTCTAGCGATTCACTCTGTGCGGTGACATCGTTACAAGCCGGAACAATGGACACCTCGGACCGCAGCAGTTTTGATGATCGGTGGAGAATGGAAAATTCTAGAATCCAGGCTATGATAGACGACAGGATGAAGGCGTCTTTAGAGGAACACAAAACTTCAATGCTTACAGATATGGAGAAAATGCTAGAAAAGATAAGTGGAAATTCTAATTTTGAGCAAATGAATAAGATTTCAAGCATATTGAAAGGCACACAAACTTTTAAACGGAAGTCAAATGAAGAGCAGTTTAAATACAACTCCAAGGTTAGCATCGCTCTAGATGAGGCAGATCATTTGATACAATCAAACAAATTGCAGGAGTCCAGACAAAAGATCGCTGAAGCGAAAGAAATGATATCTCATAGACAAAAGCTCATACGCTTAGCGGACTCGTCAGAACTGGGGTGGAGGGTAGTAAACGAGTATGAATCCAACCCATTGGCCAGCAATTCCGATGATGAAAAAAGGATTTACAAGGCTGAGACGAGGGCGAACAAAAAGTTAAAGGCGGAGAAAGCTAAGAGATCTCGTGGCAGTAGATCATGGCCATACCGGAAGCCAACTACAGCATCGGCCGGCAATGTACAAGTTTCTAATGCTACACAACAAGCGCCTCGTAGACCAGGATTGTGCTTCGCCTGCGGGAAGCCAGGCCACTGGAAAGGATCGTCGGAATGTTCTGCGAACAGTTCCAATAATAAGATAAGTAGTTTTATTAGCAATAATTTTCAAAACGAAAATTTATTTCGGATTAAAGATCCAGATATCTCATTTTCACAAAGTGATAATGTGGTGAAAGAGAGTGACGTCATTACTGTAAAAAGTAGTACAGAGCAATCGTCTCCGGTAGGTAGACTGAAGCAAAAGTTGTCCAAATGGAGAGAGGCTTCAGACAGTACATTTATATTAAATGTAGTAGAAAAAGGCTAAAAGTTGCCTTTTATGAGTGTTCCAGACAGTGTTGTTTTAAAAAACAACAAAACTGCTCGAGAAAATTCATGTTATGTTGAGCAAGAAATTGAAAATCTCCTGCTTAAAGGCATAGTAAGTGAAATTGATAGTATTCCTTATGTAGTCAATCCTTTAACCGTAGCCTACAATAGAAATGGAAAACCAAGGTTAGTCTTAGATTGCAGATACATTAATCCTTTTTTACACCAGTTCAATGTGAAGTTTGAAGACATAAAAGTTGCAGAAACATTATTTGACAAAAACTCTTTTCTATTTACTTTCGATCTGAAAGGAGCATATCACCATATAGACATCTTTCCAGAGCACAGAACAAATTTGGGGTTTGATGGGATCGGTGGTCATTCAGATTATGAAAAAGCTTTGCGCTCAAGCGAGTTTACCATGCAAACGTTGGTTGCTTTTGGCTTTTTACTTGCTGACGAAAAGTGTAATTGGGTACCGACACTGAGATTAGTTTGGCTTGGGCATGTTCTAGATATGGCACAGAATATGATTTTTATATCATATGAAAGAATACAAAGATTAGAAATGACATTAAATTCCGTGATATATCAGGTATGTCGAGATAGAGGAAATATAGTTCCAGTAAAAGTGTTGGCCAGAGTCGTCGGACAGATAATATCATTACAAAGCGTAATAGGCAACAAAGTTCGTTTAATGACAAGAGAATTATTCAATTGTATCAATGCAAGAGCCAGTTGGAATGCTCCTGTTAAAGTTACAGATTTAGCCATGAATGAATTACAGTTCTTGAGAAGCAATGTAAGTACACTGAACAGAAAAGGGAGACAATTAAACGAAAATCATGTGTGTCTGTATAGAATATTTGTCGATGCCAGCGCATTTGGCTACGGCGGGTATGTAGAGAATAACGTAAGAGTAAGTAGTTCAGTTAGTCAGGGAATAGTAAAATTAGAGTCCCAGAAGCTCCCGGAAGTGAGCAGAATAGAGTACGAAAATTTCTCAAAGAAGGAAAAAACAATAGAATGTATGTCGTCCCCGGAAGTGGACTTCTTAGCTAACAAAGAGTTCCCGGAGGTGGACTTACTAGTTTACAAAGCGTCCCCGGAAGTGGACAATTCAGTGTCTGATTCATTCAGAGGAACCAACAGCTTAATTAATACTTTGTCATCTGAGGCAGGTGATGAGACCAGTAGTAGGTCCCCGGAAGTGGACAGTTCGATTTGTGATAGGTCACATGATGCGCGAGTTGAGTTCAGTAGTTTGTCCCCGGAAGCGGACAGTATTGCAAGTGTAATGTTTCCTAAAGCAGATAGTATGTTAAATCGTATGTCCCAGGAAGAGGGCATTATTACTTGTAGCATGTCTCCGGAAGCAGACAGAACAGTAAGTAAAACTTTTCAAAACGTAGTCCGTTACGTGAAAGACACGTCCCCGGAAGTGGACAATACAGGTAAACATGTGTCATGTTTAAATGCAAATGAAAATTGTTTTTTGAAATCAAAACAAAAAGTTACCGACACGGAAGTCATAGGGCAGTGGGATACTCTAGAACAAAGTCAAAGTTCAACATGGCGAGAAACCGAGGCCGTTAATAGAGTACTCCATTCGCAAGCAAATGTTTTGCGAAATTCCTATGTTAAGGTTTATTCCGATAACAAAAATGTTAAAACCGTGTTATTAAACGGTAGTCGAAAAACACAAATTCATAGTATCGCTTTAGGTATACATAAATTCTGCGAAAAAGAAAACATTATGTTGTGTCCGGAATGGATTCCCCGGGAAAATAATGAAAAAGCAGATTATCTGAGTAGATGTTTTGACTGTGATGACTGGTACATTAGTCAGAATGTATTTACTTATTTAGAAAATAAATGGGATCCACATAATGTAGATAGATTTGCGTCACATTTAAATAAAAAATGTGCAAGGTTTAATTCACGTTGGTGGGTTCCAGGCACAGAAACCATTGATGCCTTAGTTCAGCCATGGGGGCAAGATATAAACTGGTTGGTTCCACCACCAAGGCTGGTTACAGCTTGCATTAACAAGTTAGTAGTAGAAAAAGCTACATGTACATTAATTGTTCCATTTTGGAAGAGTGCGCCGTTTTGGCCATGTTTGACAAATAATGATGGAAATTTTAGAGATTTTGTGAAGGAAACAAAAAATTTGAAACGGACAAATGTCGTTTTATCAGGATCGGGGAACAATGGTTATTTTGCTAAAAATCCATTACCGTTTGATATGCTAGCACTAAAATGTTCAGTGTAAAATTATATTTGTTAACAACTGTTTCATGAAATTAGAAACTTACGTTGTATATGACACTATTTTAATAGTATTAATTCTTTGACAGGTGTTGGTCTGAAGGCCACAATCAAACATAAACTAGACGAGGCAGGGATACATGGAGAATTACAACGATCAGTAACGGACAATATGGCGAGTTATCTTTTACAATCAAGGGCAGACAATACAGTAAAAAAGTATCAGAGTTCTTTTGATCAGTTTAAATCTTATTGTGATATAAACAGCCTAGTATCTAAACCGGCGTTACCTATCAGCGTAGCAATGTACTTTACCAGTTTACTTGATCAAGGCAAGTCAGACAATGTCGTGTCTGCAGCTTACTATGGAATAAAATGGGTACATAATATCAACGATCTTCAGGACCCGACGGAAAACAGTATCGTCAAACAATTGTTAGAAACTGCGAAACGTATAAGTTCCAGACCAGTACAGAAGAAAGACGTTGTAAGCTCAGAAATGTTACAAGCACTTTGCTTAACATATCAAGATAGTGTTGATATTATTGATTTGAGGGATTTGTCAATGATTATGTTAGCCTATGTAGGTTTTCTGCGTATGAACGAAGTCAGTAATTTGCATTGCAATGATGTACAATTCAATTCCGACCATTTAGTTTTGAAAATAAGGCAAAGCAAAACAGACGTTTATAGAGATGTTTCAGAAATAGTTATTGCTAAAGGTTGTTCTTCTGCATGTCCGTATTCTATGTTACAAAGATATATGTCTGCAGCACATTTGTCGATTAACTCTGATGAATATTTGTTTAAACCTGCATTTAGATCAAAACATGTCGCGTCTCTTATAGGAAAGAATAAAAAGTTAAGTTACACAAGCTCAAAAGAATGTATTGTTGATAAATTGAAAAGTGTTGCGCCGGGCCTTAAACTTGGTACGCATTCTTTAAGGGCAAGTGGCGCTACGTCTGTAGCTAACACCGGTGTATCAGACAGGTGTTTAAAGAGACACGGTCGTTGGAAGACCGATGTAGCAAAGGATGGTTATGTAAAAGACTCTCTTGTAAAAAGGTTATCTGTCACAAAAATGTTAAAATTGTAAAGAACTTAAGATTATTTAAGACTTGCAAGAGTTGCATATAAAGAACATTGAATTTAAATTTTTCAGCTTCTCTATACTTTGTAATTTTCTATAAATGTGTCTCGCAAATCGCACAACAGTGTCTGTTGTTGATTTTGTATAGTATATAGAAAGGACTTTTTGTACTCCGCGTTACATCGTATAGCGGAGTACCTTTGTCCTAGCGTTATTATCTTTCAAAACCTGTTTTGAATGCTCGAGTGATTCGAGATCAGATATAAATAAGATTTTTGTCGGTAAGAAATTAGTTCTAGCAATTCACTCTGTGCGGTGACATCGTTAAATTTAAATTCAATGTTAAAGATCAGAGGAACATTATTGTAATACTTACTTTATTTACACAATAATTTGTAACCTCAATGATGAGGAAACGTAACTTATCTAGAGTTAATAGTTATCTGACATATTGTTCATAAAAGATCTTTCAAGGATGAAGCCCAACATTCAGTGGTAAAAGACATGTGATAAAAGGGCACAGGTTTCCAGACACTGGTTTTTCCTGGGCGAGTCGACCACGTTTTGGAAATCTTTTATGAATATCATGTAAAACATATTCGAAGATCGTTTGTTTAAACGTATACATTTTGTGTTTGATTAATTCACATGTATCTACGGCTTGTATGTTTAAATATGTCATCGCAAAATAAATGTGTCTCGCAAATCGCACAACAGTGTCTGTTGTTGATTTTGTATAGTATATAGAAAGGACTTGTAATTTGTATCCAATTATACGGCTACTAATCCACCGACAATTTTTGACAGTGACATCATTTTGTCAACAAACTATAAATAACCACGGTATATCCCCAAACACATGTATACTTATAATAGATAGAAATATGTCCTTATCATATGAGAAACTCTAAGTAAGGTATGGCCCGGTGGATGTGTTGGCTACTTGTCACGCAGGCGATGTAAGTTCGAAACCAGTGGTAGCCGAGGTATATTGTATGTATTTTTTGTAGCAAAAAAATATATATATAAATTTGTTTGAAAGACCAGTTACACTTGCTTTCCTTGATTTGGAAAAATGTTGTTTTTATATGTTTTTCTTGTTAGTTTTTTTTTTAATATCAATCATTTTTTTATTATCAAGTATACAAGTGTTAATGCAACATATGCCTGTCTCACCCTCAGTCCATGGTGTTTTAGAATAGATATTGCTTTCTCGTTTTTCTCCAAAGGCTGGTTACAATTAAAAACGTGTTCGTAGCCATTTTAGCCATTGTATGTGGAGTGAAATGACGAACGTTTTCTACATAATTTATTCTGTACGCATAATCCGTGAAGCAATAGAAAATCAAGATAACTATTTAATGCAGTGCGGGTTCCGCCGACTGGATTCGAACTCGATACCTTTCGGTTACTACGACAGTGACGTTATCCTCTGGACTACGTATCCATGCAAGTTAGAGGTAAAGGAACATAATGATAATCCAGTACAATATAAGGTAAACCTAAATGTAAGTTTACACGGAAATCGATTTATGTTTGGCGGACTGGATTATTAAATCAAGGGTAAATTATTGGGTGAATAAAGCCAGATACTGTGAAAATTTTATTTAGTCAAATTTAAGTAACAAATTGTGTATAGGCCTAGAGACATGTAAATAACCCTAAAATGCGGAACATCGGTTAAAGAGGATAAAACAGAAATAGTGATCATATACTGTGACATATATTGCATGCTATGGATAGTTTATATAGTGTTTGCTGAAGAATTTTCAACAAGTGAAAATTGAGATTAGTTTATAATAAGATATATTCAAAAAGTCGAATAAAGTTGTTGATGCGGACATGACTATTCTTTCTCTGTAGAAGTCATAGGGGCTTTCAGAGGGAAAGCAAGATGGCTGAATTTACTTTCACGTGTGAATTGCAGTCCGTGTTTGTTATAATCATTCCGAGTACAAGGTATATTAAAATGCTGGAAAAATGTCGGATCTAAAAACTACACAGGACAAATACCGAAAATAGTAAACATTTACTGATCGGAATATATACCATTCTCAGCTGAACTGATAAAATATTATTTCAAACTGATTAGCCCAAAGCAGGAAGGGTACAAGGTAGGCAGATCAAATTAAACATTTCACATTGAACATTTCACAGTTAAACGCAATTCGTCCATGTCTGTCATTTGTGTTTCTTCGACCGGTATAATTACTAAATTTACAGTGCTGGTCTAAAGTGGAGAACTTTCACTAAAATATTTTATTTCAAATATACATTTACTCCAAATGTATAAAATCCTCATCAACTGTATTAGGTTTAAAACATCTAAATGTCACACCGTAACAGCTGACGTTAAAAACAGCCAGTTTTCTCAGTGGTATTGTCCGTAAGTATTGACCTGGCACTCATGAATATTCCGTATATTTCCGTACGGACAAAGCGTTTATCTTCCAATATCAGGGTTGTGGGTTTGAGTCCTACGTCTCACCATATCTTTTTTTTTTGTCCCCAAATTTTATATACAGACTTACTACTTATTTGAGCAAACGTATCGTGATATTTATTGTTCATTTATTAACAGCATTCATGTTTACCCGTTGTAAAACGGTGGAATAGAATTGTTTTAAAAGTATCTGAGATAAAACAACAAATTACCTGTCACCACCGTTTCAGAAAACAAATACTACCAGAGAAACCAATTAAAATTTATGAAATATGATAGTATATAAAATAATGTAAAAAAAACAGGTATCTAAAACATTACAATACATTAAATTTAACATAATGATATAAGTGATTTCGAACCCGTGGTAGTCAGACAGCTTATCTCTACGCCACCGTGTCATCGGTTAACTGTATATGTTACTTTAGTAATATAGATATTTTCAGGATACAAATATTGCGTAAATTAACGAAAACGCCCGAAAATGTTGCGAAAATTAATGAGTGCCAGGTCAATTCGCACCCTCGGACTGCACATGTGTTGAAAGTCAGGTTAAAGGTCAACATTAATATTTACATTTTGCCTTGGCACTGCCATAGGTACCTTCTGACCGCTGTCATACTTAGCATCAGGCCTCTGCGGTACGTAGCATTAGTCTGCTATGATTCATTGAATTGGGCCGCTGCTGTAAATAGCATTTGCCGCAGTGATAAACAGCATCATTCCCTTCTGGTACGTAGCATTTGGCCACTCTGATACGTAGCCCCATGTGATACTTAACCTTAGGTCCTGTGATATTAAGCATCTGACTGCTATCATACTTTGCGTCAGGTCTCTCCGATACGTAGCATTAGGCCGCTCTCTTACATAACATCAGGCCACTATCATACGAAGAATTATGCCGCTGTCATACATAACATCTGACCGCTGTTATACGTAGCGTTAGGCCGCTGTCATACTTAACATCTGACCGCTGTCATACGTAGCATCCGACCGCTGTCATACAAGCATCTAACCACACATCCTTTGAATAACACCGTTTCACAAACACTGAGAGAACGACATTCGACCTAATTTGATCTCCTGGGTATTAAAATACGACATGACAATATGAAGCCATCGGCTCCTATGTTTTTCTTGTGAAATTCAATCCGTGCTTGTATAAAGCTTTACACACATCGGCTTCTCCTGTGCCTTGTGATCGGCAGAAATATGATAGAAAGGTATCAAACTGTAGCAGGGCAGACAAACTTTGCACTGATACTAAGACTTTTGAAATTACACATTGAATAGGGGAGCAGTAGTACGCTAAATATAGTGCAAAAGGTATACATAGGCTATGCTTATTTCCGAGTGAAAAGAAATGATTGAATGTAACTAAAAGAGGCATTAATAAGCCAACCAAGATCTATCCAGACAAAAAATAGCTATGCATAAACCAGTGTTTTGTAGTGTGCCAACCTTCTAGTTACCTTAAAAGCAACATAACAGACAGCACAGTGCAAACATGATCTTTTTAGGGCATTTCCTTCAACACCATAGGGATTCGAACCTACTTTACATAGACCCGAATCACGAGTGTTTAAAAACTGAGCTATCGAATCATTTTCCAACATGCCAGCTTTTTGTTTTGTCTGTCCAATCGAATTAGAGCGAACGAAGTTCGACTGGATAGTTCATTGTCGAGGTCAGTGACGTTTTTCTTTACTTTTGATAATGAAACCGTATTCCATTTACTGACAAAACGCAATAACTGTGGCCTTTATTTACTAATACCTGATCGACCCACAACAATGAAATAGGGAATCAGGTGGACACATTATACGACAAATATCTTATATCGCAATAACGATGTAAGTAGCGGCGTGGTCTAGTGGTTAAAACTTACGATTTGTAAGCTTGCTGTGAAATAATTAATACAGTACACAAACAATTGTTGTTAACTCGTGAAAATAAAATAAGTGATAATCGACTCTACTGCTTGACTTCAAAAATTTACGCTTGTCATTGTAACTTGGGGCTTTGTCTCAAGGAATCTGCTGGTATCGCTGATGAAGCATTATGAATGGTATTTGCTTAGACATGAAATCTACTTGATAATGTACCACGAAAATAATAACGAAAAATCACAATTGGAATATAACATGAAAATCATAACAGGAATATTCCTCATTTTTAGTAAAAAGTAAAAAATCGTATGTAATATCTGAATATTGAACCCCAATTCGCCTGTGTGTCAGGTCGATGCGCAATAAGTGCGCCATTCTGGTTAGTTAAAATAGATATTTGTTCTAACCTAAATAAAGTAAAGCAAATCATGCTGATTTCCCTACTTGACAGACGAGTCTATACAGTTGATTACTAGGTCATACGTGTTTACACGTTTTCAAACCAAAATTTCTATACTTACAAAATGACCTTTCTAATTTTTATTTTGTTTTGTTTTAGCTCGAGCTCACGTTTTTCTTACACTGCAATCAGTAAAATATGGACCCCGGAGTTTAGGTTACAAAACGAATATCTTTAATGTTTACAAACATGATGTTTACAAAAACGAACCGTAAATTGAACAGTTAAACTTAAGTACTACTCTCGCACGGTATTTGTAACAATATAGAAAGTCATGTTAAATGTTACTACTGAGAAAAGGGAATCGGGTAGTGAAACCATTATCCGTGACAAAATAGTTGTGCTACTTTTGAATCGTATTGACTATAAAGAAAACCCTGATAAACCATGACTTACCAATAAAGACATAATCGACTTTTCCGATAATGTTTTCGTTATCGTTCTCTATTTATATTGTATTATTAAATTGACCTGTCAAAACATGTTCCCGGCTTTCATGTTAATCTTATATATGCTCGAACAGAATATAATGAAAGCCGGGCCCATGTTTTGACAGGTCAAATAAATTGTACAAAATAAACATCATATGTTGAAAACGACGTGTGCATTTGAAAATACTTAACTTTACTATTTATAGATTTAGATGTAAACAAGGATATGCGGACTAAAATGGGACTCTTCCTTCACAAATATGAGTCGAGTAAAGGATTATAGATGTTCGGTACATCCACAGGTATGTTGTTTTACCTAAAACTAGTATATTGTATATCTTAAAGGCAGTAGTATTAAATTGTTCGATAAACACGTTAAATCAAATATTAACTTAAAATTTAAGGTCATTTTGTTTCGGTCCGCTTACTTCGTTTAAGGTAAATAAGAGCTTACTTGTTTCAGTGACAAATAAGGTAGTAGATCTACATTTTAAGTTTTCATTTGTACGATTAGAACTTTTATAAATATTTTAGAAATATTTTAAAGACATGAGACCTATATAGACAGACACACTCTATCGGACCTACAGTGATCTGTGATCTATATCGGACATCTGGGGAATGTGTTTAAGTTTAAGCAGTATATCGCAAAATCACAGAAATTCTTCGTAAACGAACAACATCTTTACAAACTATACATCTCACACCACACTGTCCCGTACCAGCGGATATTTAAAATATTCCCAAAAGTTGTCCCCTTTAAAGAAGAATGTCATTTGTAATGTAGAGACTTACCCTAAGCCCTCTTTACACAAGGGAAGCAATCTGTTTATGGTGTGAAATCGTTGAGTGAACAGCGTTTGACAATCATAATCCTGTCCATGTTATACAAGTGCAACAGAAAAGCTATCTATGTCACTTGCAATACAAGATTACAAGTCATGCATCGAACAGTCATGAAATTGTTTTCTTTTTTTTTTTCTCATATTTATAGATATTTTGCCAGTACTTTGAAGCATATACGGGTAGCAGATATCATTCTATTTCCAACAATAGCTTTCTCAACAAATCAGTCCATGGAATATGCCCAGGGAAAGCAAAAATACTACAACAAAACTTTCCTTCTCACACCAAGGTGTTAACAACTTAGGTTCTTACTGAGGGCTGATTGCTAGCAATTAGCTTGATTATAAAGTCAGCACCACGGCAACTATACTAATTAATCTTATCTTATCAATGACATATTGTTTGTAAAGATACATGACCGCTTTGTGCCTTCCATTCTGTGTATGTATCAACAACCCCAATCAGCCAAATAAAAAAAGATTAGAATTAATATTAAAACATGACTAAAACTTTTTTATATCAATAGTTTTGACCTTGAAAGCATAATAGGAAATTGACAAGATAGATTTTTTACCAAAGTCATCTTAGTTTTTCATCCCACAAAATTATCATTTTAAAGGCTCTGACCTGTGGATTTTGGCATGATCTTTCTTGGTCATACAATGGGATTAGAATATGAGTTTATGTTTCTAAACTATCTCAAAAATGCCAAACGGAGAAAGCAAAAAGATACCACATCGTGAATCGAACCAGGACTGCTGCAGCAATAAAACAGCCACTATTGTTACCACTACCAACATGAAGGATTATTTATTTAACAACTCTTAAACATAGAGATTTATTATTAAGGCAGTTTTTCAAGAGTAAAGCGTTTCAAACGCTTTTCGATTTTCATTGTAAAACTCAATAAAAACAACTAATTCTCATATGTTTCAGAAACATTTAGTCTGTCAGTATTTAAGATTCAAATCATTCATAGTGAACATAGCATAAATTTCCTGATACCTACTTTCTTCACACTTTTTTTGGTTATGCAGTCAAGGTGCCTTTAATTTGATTATCTAGGATGATAAATAGAATTTGTGTAGTTTGATCAAATATCATAGCAGCAAAGTACAATTAACAAGGTATCAAGAAATTATACAAAATGTTATAACGTGTAAGGAAGATCCCAGCCAGCATTCTATATCAGCCCGATATCGCACCGATGTCGTTGTCTATAACGCCCCGATGTCGGCTTCGATTTCGGCTGCAAATAGGAATGATGTCGGCCCGACGTTGGCAGACGGTATCGGGCCAACATCATAATGACATCGGTCCGATATTTGCAAACGATATTTTGCCAACTTCATATTGATATCGGCCCTATATTGGCAGATCATGTCATAGTCGCGAAATAGTGTGACATGCAGTGATTTATCAGTGTTTTCTTTAAATATACACTTTATATACTGAACAGCAAAAAAATTATCCAGATGTATAAATTGTATATTTTGAAATAAAAAAAATAACTTTTCAAATTTGAATTGTTTCTTCACACCAAAATTACACTAGAAGATCTTCACGTGATAAATTATAAAAAAATCAATCAGCCGTGAAGTCAGTAGTCCCACAATACCGTTTGAAAGGTTATATCTTCTGCGCGTCATTTGCAATGTAGCATCCAAATTCAGCGCTCGCGCTCAATTTGATGCAGTAGTGCGGTACAATTAACAATATTTTTTAAACTTTATGCTGTTTTTTTTTTCGGAGTCGTCAATTATCAATATTTCCAATATCAATAAAATTTCACAAAGAAAATTGTTAATTATAGCCGCAGGTAAGTTTCGTGCATAATGGCTTTTGTGGGACTACTGACTTTACGGTTGATTGATTTTTTAAAGTTTTACACGTGAAGTTCTTCAAGTGTATTTTACTATTTTATTGACCTGTCAAAACATGTTTCTGGCTTTCACGTTAATCTTATTTATGCGAAAACAGAATATTATGAAAGCCGGGAACAAATTTTGACAGGTGAAATAAATTGTACAATAATTGATATGAAAAATACAAGATATTCATTAATCAAAGTATTTTGATAAAAAAAATACCCCAGTTATAAAACTGGATAGTTTCTTTTACTGTTCAGTATATATTCTCAGAGTAAGTTGAGCACTTGATGTGAATCACATCATGTGTATGATGCACATTTGATTTTATTGATATATTTTTTTCACAACTATATACTGCATGTTTTATACAGTTACGTAAGCTTTATGTATATTCTTACCACTATCAAAATTGCTCAATTAGAATTTTAAACATATTTATATTTTCATTGTTTTTTGTAAATATAAATACATCTATGGCGCCATTTTACATACAAATAAAATGCATCTTATTTATTACCCCCATTTATTACATAATTATACAATTTGATAAATACCGTCTACAAATATTGTATGTGACCTTCTTTGATTAATTCTGGCATACATCATATTTGCTTAATAAATTAGCACATATAAACAATTAGATTATTTTTTCACGTTTAACAATTACATTTAAAAAAAATACAGTTATATTAGAGAATTCAATAGCGGCCATATGTCAATCCGACATTCGAAATAGTTACACTGATTGATGTCGATCTACCGATTTCAATATTTTGCGGCACTACAACGGCCCGACGTCGGCCCTACATCGGCGTGAGATTCGCATAATTTTAATTATTTATTAATAATGCTTGTTCTTCAGGTTACCTGGCTCAAGAAGAGCGATATTTCCATACAGTGATATGTTACCTTGTGAAATTCTTTGAGTTCTTACATTTAAAAACAATCGGCTGTTTGCTGGCAATTTTTTCCGTGTCCTGAGGTAAAAAAGTGCATGGTTTGCATGAGATATTATGTACATAGTCACCTAAGCCTACAAGAAAGTTTTAGCGGAATTGTCTTCATTTTTTCAGGCTAAGTTCACGATTGAGTAGAGACCGACTTTATATTCGATAACCCTCTTGAACGGTAAAGTTAGTGCACCAACTGTACCTTCCCTGTTGAAGAGCTGAACTCCTCAAACTCGACACAGAGTTCCTGGCTTTTTATCACAGCTCACAGTGTGCAGGGAAAAACAGTTTTACATATTTCCCGGGTCTAGTTTCTGATTGGTCAGTTACTTTACAGGTGGGAGTAAGTATCATTTACACAACAGCCTACCGGTATGTTTTATATGTTGTTCAATTTCCATGTAAAACAACATTTTCTTGCGATGATTTGGCAATGTCATTTTTTCTAAAAACATGGACCTAACTCATAACAGACCAGACATTTATATATAGAACGAGTCTTTGGGCAAAAATGACCTAGTGGAGAACTAAAATTTTAGCTGGCGCCACTTTTGATTTTTTTTTTTCAACTCTTTCGTAACAACCCTAACTGAAGCATGTTTACTCCCTGGGGCCGAAATGCGACTATAGGCGTTATATTTTCTACCCCCGTAGCGTCGATATCCGACTATACGCGCGTTATCAGAACTCCCCAGGACGGCGATTGACGAGTGTAGTCGCGGCACCGAGATCATGCTGATTGTGACATGTACTTGTTAATTTTTGATAATCTTGGCAAAAGCAAAATTATTTTGCATACTGGGTATTATTTTTTATAATTAGTGCTAATTAGTTCCCTTGTTAAAATAAGTGTTTGCCATTATGCGGCCATGTAAAGACGAAATCCACTGTGTTTCGTTGATACTGTATTTCAAAGGAGTAAAATAATGTCGTCTGCCAAAATATTTCTTAAAATAAAGAAAATATTCATTATCATGCAGCTTCTGCCATATCAGTTCCGTTCGATGTTGATTCAGACGATGAAATTCCATTATCAGGTAAATGAATGGTCGGAAAATGTTAAGTTTTAGAAGGCTGAAATATTCGTACACTTACATCGAATACGATACAAACTGAAAAACATGAACACAACAAAACATATTTTATAAAATACAAAAACAACGTGACTACATAAACATATGATTGTAAATTTAATAATCTTTCAAAGGTAAATGTATATATTACAATTTAACTGTCTCATCGCGTGCCACAAAACGTTTGTGTACATGTATACATCAAAATTAAATAAAGGCATGATCGATATTCACACAAAAACGGGTGTCAATTTTAAGTATGCGTTTGTACAAAGTCTTTGTTAATATTGTATTTCTATTCAATGGAGTTCAATGTCTTTACATGTGAAAAAGTAAGTGAACCAGAAACGTTCAAATATTTTCAACGCAGTAGGTTTGTTAAAATTGTGAATACTTCGAAGTGAAAACTTTTTCTATTTGGATATAGGTTACGGATGAAATAGGATATAAGAATATTTTTTGAAACTTCGAAGGTTTTGTAAGTTTATTTTAATTTATTTTAATCACCAATGATTCCCTGCATGATTTCAATTGACTGCATGCGCGTGAGATTGTGATAAGATCAGAAAATGTTCGACGTTAGGTGGTAATTCTTATCTCGCCGCAGCAGATATATTACGATATTGGCCTCAGGGAGTTAAAGCCTAAACAAATAACCTTTTGCAATATCTTTTTGATCGGAACGAATTGTCACATGTACAAACTCAGAAAAAGAGTGCGGAAATTATGAAAAACTAAACTATACTTAACTTCTGTTTTTGTTAAGCGTTCTACACTTTCTACGCAAATTGCATGTTAAAGTCAAAGATTTTGAATATGAAAAGGTATATCTGATTTATCTTTAGATCATGTTTAATCTATTAATGAATTCTGAGAACCTAAGTATGATTCATATAATGCGACCTTTTTCCACCAAGAAAATATTGTATTGAATTTAATTTCGAAATAAAGAATCTTTGATACTGTTGTTTAATCTGTTAATTTTCGGTGTTGTGTATCTAATCTTTTTAGTCGTAACTGTCCCTAAGATGTACCAAGTGCAGGATTGACTGGAAAGGGATTACAGGAAATATGGATGATAGCCTCACAATTGTTCTCCTCGGTCCAGATTTCTCTGGCAAAACCGAGTTATGCAATAGGTTTGCAGGAAATGATTTTAAGGGAGATACCCCAGCACCTTATGGTAAGTTTTGTCATAATATGAGTCCTATTGAACCACCGTCTTATTATACCAGTATTTCAGTCGAGATGCTCATTCTTTAGATACGATGCCATGGATAATCTGGTCAATAATAGTTTATTAGTTTTGAAACGTGATCTATACACAATTTCTAATACTAGAGACGTGTTTGAATTTTCTCAAATGTACAGACTCAGTCGAACCGAGTCTGCTATTATTTTGCTTGTTTGCGTTCTATACTTTAAAGGGTTATTTTCGGCAGCGGAAATACTGCGCAATATGCAATTTTACTTTTACTACAAACGTTGATTGTTTGAGAGCCAAGATAGGAGAATCAAATTTTAAAAAATTGGTCAGGTCGAAATGGTACATGTATTAACCTCACGGTGAACACAAATGTTTTGTTAATCCTTCGAACAAATCTATTAATTGATCAAAATCTGCTGAATCAATTTTCAGATAAAAGCATGATACCCTCATTACCAAGAATAAGCAAAAACAATAGAAATTTTTACGCGACTCCAGTGGATTCAATAAAACAATTTCCAGCACAACCAAAATAAAAAAGGATATCACAAAACTGTTTAGTTCATAAAATCCATGCCATGACATCATTAAATGAATTTCGAATATCTAAGTAAGTTCGAGTTTTTTATAACATCAAAAGAATGATTGATATCCAAAAGACATACCATTTTTAGATGTCCTTAAATCGAGTTTGTGATGTCAATGTCAGTTATCGTATGGTATACTTTTGTGTATAAAAGATAGCTAGATCTATCTACAACTGGAACAAAGGATATCATTGAATTACACACATTCTGAGATATATTAAATTTAATTATTTGTATAGTCATTTTTGTCAGATATCAAAAATGCATTTAAGATATAAATTAATGGAACTAAAGATAAGAAAAATGTCGTATTTAGAGATATCATTTCTGTTGATAGCAGGTCTTTGAAATATCTATACTAATGATTTGGAAAGACATCTTTTTACCTACATTGTAGATGGTGATATCTTTTGGTATGCATGTATTAAATTAGATTACATTCGCCATTGAAATCAAGTAGCATACCTAGTTTTTCCGTCATTTTCCTATGGCGAAATTCGCTTTAACATTTAATTTTACATTTTGGAACTGAACAGGCCTGATCTAAGTCACAAATGGAGACAAAGAATTCCCTAAAACATATTTCGTTATAATTCAATAATCATTATTGTATTTATAGAACTATTTTGCAGGCCCAGTATTTCATTCAAGGTTATTTGGACATGGTCGGAAAAAAGTATTTGTAGGACTTTGGTAAGTATGTCGGCGTAAAAGGAACTGAATTTAAAATCCAAAGTAGGGTTGTTAAAATATTAATTTGTCGTTATTTTACAAATTTAATGACATAGCGATTGTTTAATTAATAAATCAGTTAAAATACATAAACAGTTTATAGTTGCATTTAAAGTGACCATTCCAGTAAAGGCCGCGCATCTTAAAAGGTAGTTCTTTACCAGAAACAAACAGTGTTACTTCTCATTATCGTTACAGTAGACACTCCCATAACGGATAAATTGGGCTGAATTTAAGCCGAGTTATAAATTTCTTGTTTTTAATTTAGTTGTATCAAAAAAGTTAAATATTATACATTTTGCTTAAAAAAAGCAAAAAAAAAAAAAAATAATGCAGTGAAACTATAATACCTTTTTTCTAGTGTAGAGACGAGCACATGCCTATATGTAAACAATAAAATTATTTAACGCAATCAGAGACTTTGACAAATTGCATATTGCAAAATACAGATACATTAAATACTTTCATTACGGTCTTAAAAGTTGTGACATTAATGTAAATTTGCCAGTAGATTATGGCAAGCATTTGATTTAAAAGACACTGCCAATTGCTTTGCCATTTAAGGATCACATGGTCTTACCATCATCGAGTCATAGGCTCAGAGGTAAGGGTAATTATTTGACATTATTTGCGGCAGAGGTTGGTTCTTTTAGTTTGCTTTACCGGAAGTCATTGCCTGACGACATTTTCCTGATAACTTAGAATAAAATCTGTGTTCTTCTTATGGAAACGTAAACCATACCAAGAATAAATTTAATTGCAAAACTAGCAACATTACTATCATCCTAGATATAATTTTTTGTATCAAAAATGTTTGAGATGGAAAATGACTCTAAGACTGTCACAAAATCAACTTCAAACTTGTGGTTACCTACAGTCATAGGCAGATATGTCACAATTTTGGAAATTACCATATGACAGATAATAGTTAAATTTGTAGTTGTGAAAGGTTTGTGTGAAACATTTTGGTGCATTGTACTTTTAATACGTATAACCAGTGTTGCGGTTCTGGTATACACCAGTTATAAAAACATGTCTGGGATCCATTGTTTTTTAGCCAATAGGACCTTTATGTTCTTCCTACTTGAAATTTAGAAAAAATGATATCAATTTTTTATTGCTTTGCAGTTTCTTGTTGTCCTGTTTCCCCGGTCAATAATGATATTACTCTTTTTGCTCTGCCTTTAAAAACACTGAGCTTTATTAGCCCACCATCATCACCCGTGGTCCGTCCGTCCGTTAACAATTTCTGGTTTTCGCATCTTCCCAGAAACTACTCGGGGGATTTTGACCAAACTTTGTCAGAATTATGTATTGGTACCTATTGGTACCCTAGTTGTGCCCCCCCCCACCTGAGTGAGTTATGGCCCTTTGTTTATTTATATAATTTACATAGATTTATATAGGGAAAAACTTTGAAAACCTTCTTGTTCAAAACC
This sequence comes from Mercenaria mercenaria, assembly GCF_021730395.1. Taxonomy (NCBI): domain Eukaryota; kingdom Metazoa; phylum Mollusca; class Bivalvia; order Venerida; family Veneridae; genus Mercenaria; species Mercenaria mercenaria. Next base: position 37,667,311 of record NC_069372.1, on the reverse strand, counting down.
ACAGAGTCTAGGGCTTTGATATTTTTTATGAAGCATCATCTAGTGATCCTCAACCAAGATGATATAAATTATTTCCCTGGAGTCAAAAATGGCCCCGCCCCGGGGATCACATGGTTTATATACACTTATAACGGGAACACTTTGAAAAACCTCATGTCCAAAACCACACGGCCTAGGGCTTCGATATTTTGTATGTGACATCATCTAGTCGTCTTCAACTAAGATTGTTCAAATTATCCCCTTAGGGTCAAATATGGCCCCGCCCTGGGGGTCATATGGTTTATATAGGGAAAAGCTTTGGAAATCTTCTTGTCCTAAACCACAAAGCCTAGGGCTTTGATATTTGTAATGTAGCATCATCTAGTGGTTCTCTACCAAGTTTGTTCAAATTATCCGCCTAGGGTCAAATATGGCCCCGCCCCGGGGGTCACATGGTTCATATAGACTTATATAGGGAAAAGCTTTTAAAATCTTCTTGTCAATAACTACAGCATTCAAATTTAGACCACATGTATATTTTTGAGTGGCAAGATGAAACTTGACATGAGTTGACATTGAGTTTGACATAGTGACCTACTTTCACATTTCTGTAGCTACAGCCTTCAAATTTGGACCACATGCATAGTTTTGTGCACCACCGGAAAAAACTTTGGCCTTGATTTTGACCTAGTGACCTACTTTCACATTTTTGAAGGTACAGGCGTCAAATTTGGACCATATGCATAGTTGCGTGTTTCGAAATGGAATTTGACATTGATTTTGACCTAGTGAACTACTTTCAAATTTCTCAAGCTACATCCTTCAAATTTAGACCACGTGCATAGTTTTTCTTTGACCTTGACATTGACCTAGTGACCTACTTTCACATTTTTGAAGGTACATTCTACAAATTTTGACCATATGCATAGTTTTGTGCACCAAAAAATACTTTGACTTGAATTTAACATAGTGACCTACTTTCACATTTTTTAAAGGTACATGCTTCAAATTTGGACAACATGCATAGTTTTTTGTTCGGAAATGAAATTTGATCTTGACTTTGACCTAGTGACCTACTTCCACATTTATCAAGCTACAGCCTTCAAATTGTGACCACATGCATAGTTTTGTGTATCGAAAAATCTTTGACTTTGACATTAACATAGTGACTGACATTCCCATTTTTGAAGGTACAGGTTTCAAATTTAGACCACATGCATAGTTTTGTGTTCCGAAATGAAATTTGACCTTGATTTTGACACAGTGACCTACTTTCACATTTCTGTAGCTACAGCCTTTGAATTTTGACCACATGCATAGTTTTGTGCACCGGAGAAAAGCTTTGACCTTGATTTTGACCTAGTGACCTACTTTCACATTTTTGAAGGTACAGGCGTCAAATTTGGACCAAATGCATAGTTCCGTGTCTCGAAATGGAATTTGACATTGATTTTGACCTTGTGACCTACTTTCAAATTTCTCAAGCTACAGCCTTCAAATATGGACCACATGCATGGTTTTATGTACCGAAACAAACTTTGACCTTTACATTAACCTAGTGACCTACTTTCACATTTTGAATGTACAAGCTTCAAATTTGGACCACATTCATAATTCTGTATTCCAAAATAAAATTTGACCTTGAATTTGACCTTGTGACATCCTTTAGCATTTCTCAAGATACAGAGTTCAAATTTGGACCACATGCACAGTTTTTTGTGTACCGAAACATTGACCTTTACATTGACCTACTTTCACATTTTTGAAGGTACAGGCTTCAAAATTAGACCACATCCAAAATGTTATATTCCGAAATAAAATTTGACCTTGATTTTGACCTAGTGACCTATTGTTACATTTTTTAAGCTACAGCCTTCAAATTTTGGACCACATGCATAAATTTTTGTACCAAAACATCTTTGACCTTGACATTGACCTAGTGACTTACTTTCACATTTTTGAAGGTACATTCTACAAATTTTGACCATATGCATAGTTTTGTGCACCAGAAAAAAATTTGACCTTGAATTTGACCTAGTGACCTACTTTCACATTTCTCAAGCTACAGCCCTCAAATTGTGACCACATGCATAGTTTTGTGTATCGAGAAAACTTTGACTTTGACATTAACATAGTTACCTACTTTCCCATTTTTGAAAGTACAGGCTTCATATTTGGACCACATGCATAGTTTTGTGTTCCGAAATGAAATTTGACCTTGATTTTGACCCAGTGACTTAGTTTCACATTTCTCAAGCTACAGCCTTCAAATATGGACCACATGCATGGTTTTATGTACCGAAACAAACTTTGACCTTTACATTAACCTAGTGACCTACTTTCACATTTTGAATGTACAAGCTTCAAATTTGGACCACTTTCATAATTCTGTATTCCAAAATAAAATTTGACCTTGAATTTGACCTTGTGACATCCTTTAGCATTTCTCAAGATACAGAGTTCAAATTTGGACCACATGCACAGTTTTTTGTGTACCGAAACTTTGACCTTTACATTGACCTACTTTCACATTTTTGAAGGTACAGGCTTCAAAATTAGACCACATCCAAAATGTTATATTCCGAAATAAAATTTGACCTTGATTTTGACCTAGTGACCTATTGTTACATTTCTTAAGCTACAGCCTTCAAATTTTGGACCACATGCATAAAGTTTTGTACCAAAACATCTTTGACCTTGACATTGACCTAGTGACTTACTTTCGCATTTTTGAAGGTACATTCTACAAATTTTGACCATATGCATAGTTTTGTGCACCAGAAAAAAATTTGACCTTGAATTTGACCTAGTGACCTACTTTCACATTTCTCAAGCTACAGCCCTCAAATTGTGACCACATGCATAGTTTTGTGTATCGAGAAAACTTTGACTTTGACATTAACATAGTTACCTACTTTCCCATTTTTGAAGGTACAGGCTTCATATTTGGACCACATGCATAGTTTTGTGTTCCGAAATGAAATTTGACCTTGATTTTGTCCCAGTGACTTAGTTTCACATTTCTCAAGCTACAGCCTTCAAATATGGACCACATGCATGGTTTTATGTACCGAAACAAACTTTGACCTTTACATTAACCTAGTGACCTACTTTCACATTTTGAATGTACAAGCTTCAAATTTGGACCACATTCATAATTCTGTATTCCAAAATAAAATTTGACCTTGAATTTGACCTTGTGACATCCTTTCACATTTCTCAAGATACAGAGTTCAAATTTGGACCAAATGCATAGTTTTGTGTACCGAAACTTTGACCTTTACATTGACCTACTTTCACATTTTTGAAGGTACAGGCTTCAAAATTGGACCACATCCAAAATGTTATATTCCGAAATAAAATTTGACCTTGATTTTGACCTAGTGACCTATTGTTACATTTCTTAAGCTACAGCCTTCAAATTTTGGACCACCTGCATAGTTGTGTGTCCCGAAATGAACTTTGACCTTAAGATTGACCTAGTGATCTACTTTCACATTTCTGTAGCTACAGGCTTCAAATTTAGACCACATGCATAGGATTGTGTACCAAAACAAACTTTGACCTTGACATTGACCTAGTGACCTACATTTACATCTTTGAAGGTACAGGCTTCAAATTTAGACCACATGCATAGATTTGTGTTCTGAAGTAAAATTTGACCTTGATTTTGACCTAGTGACCTACTTACACAAATATGGACCACTTGCATAATTTTTTGTATCGAATTACACTTTGACATTAAGATTGACTAGTGACCTACTTTCACATTTCTCAAGGTACAGCCTTCGAATTTGAACCACATACACAGTATTGTGTACGGAAATGAAATTTGACCTTGAGCTAGTCAGTAAGTTTTAAAATTTGGAACACTTAAAAATGGCACATTGGTGGGCGCCAAGATCACTCTGTGATCTCTTGTTTAATATAATCTAAATTATCAAGCCGTATTCTTTGCAGTGTATTGTCGATACTATCTAACTAGATCTAAAGAAGTTCCAGTTGAAGCTGACATGTAATGTTATGTTCCGACGTAGAATCCACTAGGGCTGAACTGTTTTCATGTCTGTCAAGTTTTGCCGGGTTCTTAATGGTTTATTTCTTTCTGTTCTTCATTCTGCAATCTCATTGAATACATTTCTTTAGCTTAATTTTATATTTATTTACACGAGGATGTCTATGGATTACATTTCGCACTATTTGTTACCATTACGTGTAATAGGATGCATCTGGCAGGGATATTCTAAAGCTGTCATGTATATTTGGAACAAGATGGAGGTTAAGTTAGAGGTTTGGTGCGCATCATTGAGCTCCCCAGTGCTATGTTTCTTACAACTGAGTGTTCCGCGGCGGTGTCCCCATGTTGTTCTTTATTTATTGCTTTATCCCCGTTGTCTTTGCGTTTAACTGTGTCTATATACTGTTGTGAAATACACTGCTGTATTATTTTTGTCTGACACGACAGCCTTCTAAGATTGTGGCTATTCCTACTGGTATTTTGTCCTTATTTTAAGGTATTAGATCACTAATAGTAATGTTTACAAAACGGCCTTTGCTTGGTATATTCTGAAAGGTAACCGTATTTTGCACTATATTGCAATTTTTAAACAACTTTTACCGTACCGTTTTTTTATAAATTTTGTATAACTTATGGTATCTCCTCAAGCTCAAATAGAGACAAATTTCAAAGTGATAGCCACTATCCAAAATGTTTGCAGAGAACTCATTTAACCATTAATTTTAATAAAAGAAACATAAAACTATTGGTAAACAATTATAAAACACAAAATAAAAATGCCAATATCATTTTTTCTATGGTGCCTCAAGTAAATGGATTTAATGAGACAGAATTCGTACTTCAACATTGAAAAAATAAGGTCGGATGCTGTGTTTCTGTTTTGAATTTTGCTTACTCCATTTAAAAATAGCCTTACGGCAGACGTAAAACCTACCTAAATTTCTTCCACAATATATAATCTAAGAGTGAAAGCAAAATAGAGAACTTTCACCGCGTGTAACTCAATATTTTTAAAGATGTGTAACTCTACCCCTTCTGTTTAAGTAGTAAATTCACTTTGAACACCAAGAAATCGCTTATAAGATTTTCCATTTTTGTACAAGAAATCAATAATAAGTCTTGAAAGAAGTAAAAACTTACTAGAAAAAAAAGGAAAATAAGGGAAAAAAATTTCGTCCCAGTAGGGCTTGAACCTACGCACCCCTAAGAATGGCAGTAAAAGTAGGTTTATGGTAGGAATACTCTTCAAAAAGGAGGTTCTCTATTAGTGATCTAATACCTTTATATGGCCAAACAATAATTGTCAGTTTATTTTAGAAAAATCATCTGAATAAAATAATAGACTATAAGAGATTAATTGTACTTTTAACTGACTTAGGAAAGAAACCTTTAAAGACATCAGAGAAAATTACAAAGTAAATACTGTTCACATTTTAGCTGACAAGATAAATATCTGTACTTTTTAATGATATTCAATTACCCATCTTTCACAAATACATTCTATCATGAGACAGTTACTTAACATGTAGAAATTCCACTTTAAAGAAAATCAATTTTGCTATTTAAAATATAAAATTTTATCGTGTATCTTGAGCTGCAATTGTGATAAATGTCATGCAGTAACGGTCGATTATTTGAAAATAATCCAGGTTATAGACGCAGTACACAATTATAATGTGTAAACATATGCATAAGCATATTGTTAATACACATAAACATGTTACACTTATGATTACACAACCTATACATAGAAATAGCTCATATTTTCAAATATGGAGTTTTGGTCTAGTATAACTTAAATGGTACAGAATATTTCTTTGTTAATTAATGTAATGTTTATTTTTTAAAATTATTTTTCAGGGATACACCCGGTCACGAAAGATATTTCGGGGTAAACGAAATGTTTCTGAGACGAACACATGTACATGTAAGTGATATTTGAAGTACATTTTTAAGAAAGAAAACGATGTAAAAGTGGGATGACTTTTCATTAAATCATTCAGAACTGATTCTTGTTTAGAGTCAATCCTGTATAAAATGCCATTCAAGGGAGCCTGCGTTAGGCAGTTACCTGCTTGCAAAAGTTGAAATAGGAACAAAATGGCAATTTCTGAAGTTCAGTGAATGGCTGCTGCTTTATATAGAAGGCAAGTAAAGGAATGCTCAACTGATAATGTAATGCAATGTCTCATATGAGTATCATTGATTGGTTGGCAGCTTTGGTTGCGAGTCATACGGACACAGTGTCACATTGTGTGCGACGTTTCAGCTTTAAGCTACCTAAGAAAACCACAATAGCACCTGTGAGCATTATTTCAGATATATGTGTCCACCAAGACAGAATTTTTATGCTTTCCGAAGGGGAAGCATATAGTCAACGCTTCGTCCGTCCGTCCCGCATTTCTTGTTTGAAGTATTTCTCAGCAACCACAGTTTCGAATTTAGCGAAACTTTACAGGAAGCTTCACTATCAAAAGGAGACGTGCATATTATTGTCTTCGAATTTTTCTCTGATGGTTTTACAGAGTTATTGCCACTTAATTATTCAACAATAGTATATACTGTTGTACACTTTTTGTAGGCTTCATTTCTCAGCAAAAATTGGTTGGAATTTAGCCAAACATCGTAAGAAGCTTTAGTATCAAGAGGAGATGCGCTTATTACCTTTATGTTCCTATCGGATGATTATTCACCTAGTTATTGCCCTTTGATTATTCAACCTGTCCGGAGTATTTCTCGGCGGCAAGATCTGGTTGAAATTTAGATTGTGGGAAACTTCAAAGAAAGCTTCACTATTCAAAGGAGATGCGCATAATTTTTGACCGGATGAGTTTTTATTGAGTAATTTCATACAAAGCATCACAATCAATGAAAGATGCGAATATTGTGCTCTGGTTGGATGCTTTTTCACCTAGTTGTTGCCCTTTTATTATTCAACAGAAGTATACTAGAGTCCAATTCTTCTCCGGAGTACTTCTAAGCAGCCACAGCTTCAGAATTTAGTGAAAAATCATTCGAAGCTTCACTTTTAAAATGAGATGCGCATATACCTTTATGTTCTGGTTGAAAGAATTTTCATCCAAGAATATTCCTTCGATTATTATGCTCCATCTTCGAAAAAGGAGGGGTATATTGTTTTGTAGATTTCGGTCGATCAGTCGGTCCGTAGACCAGTCGGTTTCCCGTGAAATTTTATAGGAAGGTTGGATATGACCAACAGATGACCCTGGTTGATTTTGATATCAGTTAGCCAAAGGTCAAGGTCACAGTGATCCGGAACAGTTAAACAGTTTCATAACTAAAAAATCTCTTGGGCCTAGGATAAGAAACTTAATAGGGAAATTAAATATGACCAGTAGATTATTCCTATTGATTTTGAGATTGATTACGCAACTGTCAAGGTCACAGTGACTTAGAACATTTAAACGGTTTCCTAACGGTATCTTGAGAATGCTTGAGCTTGAGATTCACAAAACTTCACAGGGAAGTTGATTAGGACAGGCAAATGATGACTGTTGATTTTGAGATCAGCAAGTCAAATATTAAGGTCACAGTGACCCGAAACATATAAACAGTTTCCGGACGATCGCGTGAGAATGTTTAGGCTTAGGATCACGAAACTAAAAGGGGGATTGTTCATGATCAACAGATGACTAATATTGATTTTGAGGTCAGTAAGCCAAAAGTAAAGGTCACAACCAGGAATAGTTAAACAATTTCCGAACTCTTGACCCTAGGATCACGAAACTTAATAGAGAGGTGGTCATGACCAGCAAATAAACCCAGGGTCAAGGTCAAGGTCACAGTGACAAGGAACAATTAAACTGTTTCTAGACGATAACTTGAGAACGCTTCGGTCTAGTTTACAGTGTGATAGGTTTTCATATGTAGATGACCCCTGATTGATTTTCAGGGTCACTGAGTCAAAGGTCAAAGATTCAATTTGGTTAAATCCATTTCTGATTATTATTTTGAGAACTATTTGACCTTGAGCCTTGCCTCCATATTTTGTTAGATATTTAGTTTCCTGATAATTTCCGGGTCATGATGTCGGAGGTCAATGTCAGTTAGGGTCAAAGCAATTCAATATGTTTCGATCTGTTTGGAAAACATATTTCAAATTTCATATGTTGATTGGTCTCTTTTATTAGATGAACTTTATCAATTCCGGATCGTTGGGTCATAGGATAAGGTCACTTAGCATCAAATCCTTTATAAATCAATATCAGCAAAACTTATTTACCTAGTCTCATTAAGGAGATGACCCTTAATAATATCAGTGTCATGGAGTCAAATGTCAAGGTCACTTAGGGTGATATCCATTTTAATTTAACACTTTAAGGTCTGTTTGACCAACATACCTCAAATTTTATAGAATGGTTGGTAGCCTTTAGTAGATGGCCCCTATCACCCTTGAACCTGGGTCAAAGGTCAATGTCATTTTATATCGAAGACTTTCAGTGTGGTATACGTGTTTTTCAAACAGTTCATGTTTAACAATAGTGTATTTTAATACAATTTTTGTATTTATCAACAACCACGTGTTGGAATTTAGTCATACTAAATGGAAAGTTTAACTATTAAGAGAAAATACGCATATTATCATCTTGTTCCGGTTTCATGATTGTCTCACTGATTTTATAGCTCTTTGATTAGTCAACATTTGTGAACTATAGCGCCATCGTACTAGGCAAGAGTATTTCTCAATTTTCCTGAAATTCAGCAAAAAATTATAGGACGCTTATATAATTAACTCTCAAAAGTAGGGGTGGGGGCATATTTTCTTCTTAAATCGTTGATCTAAGTTTTCAATGAGATATTGCCCTTTGATTATTCAACACCAGTTAATATATGCACCTAGTTAGTTCCACTTTAGATGAACAAATTTCAGGGAGTATCCTTTGCTTTTACCTACATTTCTTGTTTTAAATTGGAAACCTTGCATATTTTAGCATCCCTCTGTCTACATGCTTTGCTGGATATTGCTGTTTAGTTGTCTTGGTTTTAAGGTATTAGGCCCATAATAGAGTACCTTCTTTTTGAAGAGTATTCTATTCCTACCATAAACCTACTTTGACTGCAATTTTCAGGCGGGTGGGGGGAGCATTGGTTCAAACCCCACTGTGACCAAAGTTTTTTCCCTTATTTTCCATGTTTTTCTAGTAAGTTTTCACTCTTTTCAAGACTTGTTTAACGATTGATTGCATAAAAATGGGAAATATCATTTGATAAGCGATTTCTTGCTGTTCAAAGTGAATTTACCTCTGAAACAGAAGGGGTAGAGTTAGACATCTTTAAAAATACTGAGTTACATGTTGTACATACAGTAAAAGTTCTTTATTTTGCCTTCATTCTTTAGGTTACATATTGTTGAAGAAATGTAGATATGTTTTACTTCTGCCCCAAGATTATTTTTAAATGAAGCGAGCAAAATTCAAAACAGACCCACAGCATTCGAACTTAATTTTTCAATGTTGGAGTTAGAATTCTGTCACATCAAACCCGTTTACTTGAGGCACCTTAAAAGATATTGACAGTTTTATTTTAAGTTTTATATATGTTTACCAATAGTTTGATGTTTCTTTCATAAAAATAATGGTAAAATGAATTATCTGTAAACGTTTTAGATAAAGGCCATCACATTGAAATGTGTCCCCACTTGAGCTTGAGGAAATACCATTAATTATACAAAATTAATAAAAAACGGCACGGTAAAAGTTTTTAAAAATTTGCAACACAATGTAAAGCACGGTCAACTGTAGGAATATATCAAGAAAATGCAATTTCTTAAACATTGCTATTAGGGGCCTAATACCTTAACACATATATATTTTACCAATTATCATATTATTATAAAAGGCAAAGAAAATGCTTTAGCAGTTGTATGAATCTTTGTGTTAAATAGAACGCGCAATAAAACTTGACTTGATTAGTCGTACAAACACGAAACGAAAATGGATTGTATATGAGAATAATTAAACTGTTATCAGCTATTAAGTCGATTAGTTAATCAAAGTAGAAAATTTATATTTTAGGGTATTGTGTTTGTGTATGACATAACAGTCGAAAAGAATTTTGTTCAAGCAAAGGAATTGATGGAAAAGCAGAAATGGGTATGATAATGTTAACTAAGCAACAATTATAATAAAATTGCTTATTACAAGAAACGGATCTACATTGCTTGCCTTTTGTTCACCATACTGAGCATACCTTTTACCACGTTTGGGCCCATGTGTCTGTGATTTCCCTTGTTCTGTCTGACAGATAATATCTTCAGAAAAGAGAATTACCTGTCTTGTGTGTTACTATATATATTTAGCATTTGAGGCTGCAGGTGAAATCGCAACAACTCATCAGAAATATACAAATGAGATAAGTTCATAAAACACAATTTTAAAAACTGTTGTCTCAATTTTTACCGGCTTTTTTCGAGCGAAATATCTTAAATGTACAAAAAGGTGTTGAGGTCAAATATAACGTTTCTCTTATGTATATTTCACATTCAAATAATTCTAAAAGTTTAGTTTTTTAGCGTTAAGTCAAAAAAGACATGTCTCTTAAATCTTTATTTTGTCTTCATTTTTCTTGTATGTTTTCATGATGCATATCAATATTTCAGGATGGGTACTGTCTTTATTTTTATTTTATTTTTTTGTGGTTCTTTTCTAAAATGAGATGTCTACACTTATGGTCAGAAATGACATGTTTCTTTGGAATTTTAGTCAATATAGACGTTTTTCGTGTGTATACATTTTGGATAATTGTCTAAGAAACTTGTCTTTTGTTTTACATTTCTTTCTCATTTGGATTATTTCTTAATTTGACTGATTTTTGAAAGAAAGACCGATACAGATTTACTTTGCAAATTATTCGCCAGACTGTTATATGTAGGCACTTTCTTGATACTATAATAAAAGCCAGTTACTAATATTTGACATTCAGGGTAGAAGGTAGTCTTGTTTAAATATTTCATTGTCAAACAAGAAACACTATTATTTCACCTGTGACCGACATGTACTAGTTTATTTTAGATACTAGCTGAATGTGAAGTGATTGTGGTAGGGAATAAGTGTGACTTAGAACATAGAAGAGAAGTAAGCACGTTCAAGGGCTATGAGGTATTTATTTAAACTAGCAAGCTTGATAACTCAACAGATTTTATGACCAAATAAACAAAATTTTCAACTCCATTTGATTTCATTTTTCATCTACAGGGATAATTTGGCAAGGCATGAGATTCATTTTGCGTTCGTTTTCTCTCTGTAATGAGGCACCTATTACATAAAACTTTGTGATGTTACAATAACCTTCTAAAGGAGTTTTAAAGACTGCGCAGCTAGTAACCAGTCTGATGCTAGAGATAATAACTATTTACCTTTCAGGAGCCATGATCCATTTATTTATCAAATGTGACACAAAATCTTACCACACAGCTGTAACTAATGATGTATTCATCCATCAAAGGAGCGCAGTGACAACGATTTAGTATGAAAATAAAACAGCCATTAGGTTTTTCCTATAACGTATTAAAGTTACAGCAAATAAACCGGAATAAAAAACAAATCGATATCACTATTTATGAAAGGTAACATCTATGAAACATTGTTGCCAATGAACATTTTGTCTTTTTATTTCTTTTACATGATTTAGCTTGCCAACGAATATAGTGCAAAATTCTTTGAAGTAAGTGCCAAAACCAACGTTAATGTCCAGCATGCATTGAGCACACTACTAAGATCTGCATTAGCAAGGAAAGATAGAAAGAAGGTAATAACTCATGTTGTAAGAAGAGCAAAAACGGTATTAATCGTACCTTTTCTGTTTGCTTTCTAAACGTACAGTTTGCATTTGATCTCTTGGGTTGTTTTAATCATTCATTTATTCATTATAAGTCACATATTGTTCTTACGCACTACTGTACAAGTGAATGAATAATAGAAAAAATTAAAATTTAAAAGTACTTTTGTTTACAAAAAAAGGCAGAAATTTACAGTGAAAAATACCCTCTGATGATAATTACAAAACAAGTGCAAATATCAGATTCGGCGCTCTTTAGAATAAGTATGATTTAATGATGCTGTCCTATATTGAAAGAGAAATCAAGTTAGCCCCTTGGCAATCAATAGTGTCATAAGTAATGGCATAAAATTTGCAGTCATGTTCAGTTCATATAAATAACAATCGCATAAAAACGAACGGTATTTTCTGATTACCAAGCAACCATGTTATATAAAGTGGTTCAACTCCACAGCACTTCAAAACTAATAATTGAAACATAAGCATTTTAATTACATTTTAGAACAGTCTAAAATTTTATGGTTGTTTTGGAATTAATTCATTTTCGTTACATTTGCAATCAATCTATCATTCACTTTTTATTTAGGATATAGTTCCTGAAGAAATCGGACAGGATCCATTTGCATTACTCTTGTATGAAAAAGCGTTGCAATCAGGAAAAGAGAAAGATAAGTCAATTCGTGTAAATATAGTTGGAAACTTTAGACAAGGTAAAACGACACTAATGAGGAGATTGTTGGGACAAAAGATCAAGGTTATTAAAAGTACTGATGGAATAGTTGTAGAACATTACAAATGTGAAAAAGACAGAAATGGGAAATTACGCTATACCAAAGCAGACGACATTGATAAATCGGAATATGTCAAACGCTTGGTCTTTGTCGCTGTAAGTGAAAAGAAAAAAAACACAGAGATGCAAGTACAATCATTGACAGAATCAAACGTTTTGCACGATACAAAACCAAAGGTCTTAGAATCTTCTGTTAATGAAGATAACAGAGATTTACGAAGGGACTTGAATGCAGAAACAAAGAATGTGTCATCAGATGGAAACAAAACTGCTGATGTTTTGAATAAAATTTCGATTTTATCTCAAGAGGAAAAGGGGGTGTTTGCAGAAGCTCTGAAAACCAATCCGGCATCTCCGCAGCAAGAAAGGCAAACCGTATTTGATATTTGGGATTTTGGTGGTCAGTATATTTTCTATGCAACTCATACAATCTTTCACAGCAAAAGGGCAATTTATCTGTTGGTGTTTGACTTGACTTTAGATCTGAACCAATGTATTTCTGATGAAAAACATCCAACTGATTCAGAACATAGAAACATGAAATACTTTATACAGTTTTGGATGAGTTCTATCCATTCGTTTGTTGGGTCAGCAGATGGATCAGTTCCAAAGGTTATTCTTGTTGGAACTCACAAAGACAAACTGAGGGGAAAGAAAGACGAAAAAGAAAGATATATCAAAACATACTTTGAAGAAATAAGACAGATATTTGATGGAACGAATTTGTCTAACCATATTCATTCTGATGACTTTGCAGTTGACAATACTGATTCTAAAGATCCCTCACTAAATTCACTGCGTGAAGCGATCATTAGAACTGGAGATAAACTATCAGAAACAGTTGAAATACCCCTGAAGTGGATTCAATTGGAGAAGTCTCTGCTGGAAAGAAAACACCTCAAACTTATTTCAGTTAAGTTCGTCATGGCGATAGATTCAGAAAATGAGTTTCCTTTAGGTGATATGGAACAGATCAAACTATTCCTTCGTTATCATCATGCCAAAGGCACACTTATTTATTTTGATGAAGAACCAATATCCGAATATGTTGTGCTTGATCCTCAATATCTCATCGATGCATTCAAGTGTATAATCACAGCCGAAAGATTCTGCACAAATGAACCAGAAATCCGTCCACTTTGGAAGATGTTACTGTCAGAGGGAAGACTTGAGAAACAGCTGATTGACCGTCAGTGGGGAAAACCTGATAATGAACTCGACATGTTTATGCAAAACAAAGAAATCCTTCTTTCATTTCTTGTGAAGCATCACATTATATCAGAAGCAAAGGCATTCGATGAAAACTCCAAACTATCGTCAGGACTAGGTTGGTTTGTGGTCCCAAGTCTGTTGAGCAACCATTCATCGCAAACAGAAAAGACAGAATTTCTTAACGGAAAGAAATTGACGAAACTTCACTATGTGTTAGTTTTCAATACCTCGCCAATAGTACCTACAGTCTACCATCGTTTAGTATCAGCTGCAATAGGAAAGTGGCCAGTAGCAAAAGCTGGTAAGAAAACATTACTATTTAAAGATATGTGTATAGTCAGACTGAACGTCGACCACGCCGGAATATTAGAGATTAGGCATGACAGCATTGAGATGACAGTTGTTAGTCTGTGTCACGCGACAAATGTTAACAGTGAGCAAGCTGACAGTTTTCGACGATTTTTGGAATCTGTAACAGTACATGAATTTCAGAAGCTACGGAGTACAGAAGAGACCAGTGACAAACCATACACCATTATGTTCCGATGCAATCATGACAGTCATGGTTCAAGTGGAAGCGAAAACCTAATTTCCTTGGATGACATGAGGAGAGGAAATGTAGTACCATGTCCAGACTTGATGCCCCATGACATCGACATGGAAATGGCAAAGGAAGAGTGGTTTCAAGAGAACAAAAAAATGACAGTCATTCCAGACATTCAGTTGACAGACAAATTACTTAGTCGCTTGTCGCAGTGCATTGGTGAAAACTGGCAATTGCTTGGGCTCGAACTTGGGTTGACGCAAGTTCAGATAGATCATATTATTGAAGACCATCCACGAAGCGCTGTCATGAGGATATATGCCATGCTTCAAAGGTGGTGTCAGGAAGATGTAGATAAAGCAACACTAAGTGTACTTGTTCAAACCCTGCAACGATATACGCATGTGCACGTTGATTGGGACAAACTGAGAAACCTTATAGATGAACTAAGTTAAGAAGTCACAATAAACTGATTCACTGGAACATCATATATAAGCTGACGGGGTAAAATTGAAAATTTGAAAGGTCCACAAGTGAGCACAATATATGACAAACTTGAATTTATATTTAGACTTGACTTACTTCATCCTGAGAATGTGATTAACATGTTAACAGATGTATTATGTTAAACAGACGACTTTGTGAAGATATTTACATTTTGCTCTGCTTTGTACATTTTCAAAAGCCTCTTGTGTAAAGTGTAGAATACAGACACACCTATGTATAAAGGCTTTGTTATGTTAATGTTTTACTTATTGAAGAGTTTTGAAGAAGCAATGTGGTAAGGTCGATAAGGAATCGTCGGAATATTTTATTTCAGTACTCGACAGATTACTTTCTATAGTAGTCGCGAGCATTATCGTGTATGTGTGTCTATTAATTCTCAATCTCGTGTATATTCTAACGAATTGATCCTTCACATTTAAATGAGTAGGTACATATGTAACGCGCACCTGCTGCATGGACTTTGTTTACCTCAATTTTACATGACTTAAAGCTCTGGAGTTACACCATTCTTATTAAAACAACCTTGCTCACCGTACACAAGAGCTTACAAGGATACTGTTAACACACTACTCGAAATGTTGAAGGAGTGGTCAGTATTCGCCTTTTAACATATTCATTTAACGTCTGTTCAGAAAATAGGTTTCGCCTCGCGAGTATATTTGATCCCTTCTTTCAAAGTCTTGGTAGTCGATTCTGAAATATATTTTACACTCATACATGGTCACGTTTACATTTAACATTTCTAAAAGAATATAACTCTATCAATATCCTTTATAATTTATAATGTCGTATCAGTTAATATTCATTTTAGTACAGACAATATTCCAGCTTTTAGTTAAGACGTGCGTTTTAATGTAATATCTTTTCATTTGATTTATAGATAAATATGCTGAAGAAAGAAAATATTGTTGAATTAAATAAAAAAAAGTCTCAAGTCTTTAAAAATGTTTTAAATATGTTCAACATGTCCAAGATTTTTCAAACGCCGTTTGTTTTGACCCAACAAACAATGAAAACTTATCTTCTCCAAAAGCGCATATTAACACTACGGGTAACTATATAAAATCACTAAACATAAGCCTCATCTAAAAAAAATCAAAATCTGACACAAGAAGATTTTCGTAATGTATATTTTTGTGAGTGTGAATAATAAATGTGGGCATTAAGGTGGTATTTTGCCTGTACTAAGCGATTCGTGACTATCGCACATGAAACTCATATTCGGGTAAGCTTTATTTGGATATTTACAGTGATTAAATTATCGTCCCTGATAAGAATATCGAATATCAAAATTAAAGATGTATTCATTAAATTCAAAATCTTAACTCGTAATGGTATAAAGCAAACATATCATACACCAGCCAGTTTTATTGGTATTTTAGAAACTGACCAGGTATATGTAGGGAGTGATTGTTTTCCATTACAGAAACTGACCAGGTTTGTGTAAGGGATTATTGGTTTCCATTGTAGAAACTGACTGTGTGTATGGAATGCTTGTTGTACATTATAATAAGGGAACAATTGTTATACAGTGTAGAATCTGACCAATGCTTGTTTTAAAATAGTTTACTGCATATACCTTACAGTCTCTATAATGTACAACAATCGTTCCCTACACACACCTGGTTATTTTATACAATTTACAACGAGAACAGTTTTTTGTTTGGATAAACAATTACAACGGGTTAAGAAAGTCTTCAAGACAGTAACCTTTCAGGCAGATCTGTTGTTGCAACAGCAAAGAAAAACAACATTGCTGCCGTAAGGAGTATGGTAGAAGAAAATGGTCGAAATTCTTTTTCTCAAATAGCTCACCATAGGCATTTCAGAAGAGAGCAACCGTCATATTCTGACTGACTGTTTGAAATTAAATGTTCGTGCTAGATGGATCGTCCATATGTTGACACCAGACTCAAAGTCCAAGAATCTGCTGAAAAATATTAAAATTGTAATCCCTAAACAACTGCTGAGTTGCTTTCTGAGGATGATCTTTTTATTGTTTTGAGCCCAGAGACGTGTTAAAATAAAACAATGATGGAGTAAAGGTCAAGCAAGGCCAGTCACCGCAGAAAGAACAAAATGTACCAAAAGGCATAACATGCTATTGTACATTTATTTTATGCTAGTGGTCTGGATCTATAAATTCCTTGTGAAGAAGGTAAAACCATTACAGGTGAGTGCTGAAAAATTAAGTACTTACAGCTGTCACAAACATTCTGTCAAACAAACGCCCAAGTAAAGGTTTAAAAGGCATACAGCGTATTCATGACAATGCGTGCGTTCGCCAACAAAAGTCAAATTGTAATACTTCCTTAGAACAAGAAAATGCTATTCCGGTGGAAAACACACCTTATTATCCTGACCTAAGTCCCTTTGGCTTTCTTTTCAATTTTCCTTCCTAGAAGTGTTTGCAAGAACAGGCTGCGCCGCTAAAAGTGCCTTTGGTTATTCTTTTTTTTTTCAGTGTCTCAACAGTATATACCAAAGGGAGACTACTTGGCAGCATTTTGGTCACGAATAGCAAGACTGTTTCTATGCAGGGAGAATGCTTTGAATTGATGATGTGGAAATTGTATTTATTTTATTGATAATTTAGGCATACGAAAACCAATGACAGAGTTTAATGAATCACCTTCGTGGCAGCATTTAAAGTGAAACCTTTACTTACCGGCTTATCATGATATTGCAATGGCTGTTGTGTCTTCAAAGCGAAATTCATATCTTAATATGACATCAGGAATCAGAGCACTGCATTTTCAAGTACCTTCTATTTTCAACTGAAGTTAAATAAGGAATTTTCACTTTCAGAAGTAAATATCACAGTTATGAAGACATTAGATTCACTTTTCTAACCACACATCCTGGAGGATGTTACAATACTACCGTATAAGTACTTTTTTCTGCGGGAACTTTATTTCTGCGTTTTCTGCGGAAGACAATAAGACCGCAGATTTAAAATCCGCAGAAAATTTTGTACTGACATGCCGTTATAAGACGATACAAGCCACCATTATAATCCGGTTAAGCATAAGACAATGTTCGGTAACGTTATCGGCTTTTGTCCCACATGTAGGCGAAGATGGTAACGGTAATATAATAGAACCGTTTTATTATTGTTTTGCTGTTGAATAAAACATACTAGAAACATCGAATTTGTTTTGATTTTCGTTCACTATTGAGCAGTCAGCTGTTATTTTCAATTTTCTTAAATTATGTGACAAACACAATCCATATCCTTTGTGCCGATTGTTAACCGATCCGTCTGGCGTTTATATTATTTGTACGGGACTTGAAAAGGACATGATTAACAAAAAGTATCATACCGCTAAAATGCACATATGAAAATGTTTGCAAAATATAGATTCGGGCATTTTTCGTGTCTGTTTGGCATGACCGTAGTTATAAAATGACTTTCTCCTTGCGTTTAACACTCAACATTATGTGATAATGACAATGTTACATAAGTATCCGTCAACTTTTATTACTTTCAAACCGGAAGCCGACATAACTGTCAAAATAACAACAAAATAATTATCTGTCTATTGGAAATTAATTAAACATCCGGTGAATACAGAACCGCAGAAATAAATCCCATCAACGTGAGAGGGAAGACACCGCAGAAATAAGGTACGCAGGAATTAATACCACCTCATTTTAGAAAAAATCGCAGAATATTAAGCCCGCAGAAATAAGTACTTATACGGTATATAGTTTTAATCAAATATCATATTGATTAAAAATTTGGTTTTATTTCAAAATGTGAGACTTTAAATTGGGAATTTATGAAATTGTCCGAGTGCAGTGTAAGTGACAACTTAGGTAAAACAGCAACAATTCGCCTAGTTTCAGACATGTTAAATGTTTAAATGAGAGAACGCCAACATCTTGTCCGCATTGTTTAGCATGAGTGGTGTCTGGTCTCTTCTGGACTTCCGCATAAATGATACTATTGATAACAGATTCGAGAGCGCAGGCCTGAGGTCTGAATGCTAGGTCTTCAAAAGTGTATGCTTGCAATTTTACAGGTTTGTGAGCTGGGAGCGCATCTGAATCAGATTTTAGGTTTTGTTTTTGTTGAGATTGACGTCATGCCGACACAAGTATATGTATATGTCCAGCATTATTTCGCCACGGGTGCGGTACATGGCTAGAGCAACCATCCTTTAATAAGCCAGTTAGATGGCTTCCTCACATGAAGAATTCTACGCCTTGTCCTAAGTGAGGCTCGAACTCACACCAGTCAGTGGCAGGTGATTTGAAGTCAGTAACCA
Organism: Mercenaria mercenaria; assembly: GCF_021730395.1. NCBI lineage: Eukaryota > Metazoa > Mollusca > Bivalvia > Venerida > Veneridae > Mercenaria > Mercenaria mercenaria. The sequence continues at coordinate 37,648,193 of NC_069372.1, read as the reverse complement.
TTTGAAGTCAGTAAACTTTTTTTGAAACAGGTACTTTACACTGACATGAGAATATGTCAATCCGTGGGGATGTTTACCGTGCCCACTTACTCGAAGCGTTGACACTGGATATATATTTCTTGTCAAAAGAAAAAACTTTTAACGATTAAATTCTATAAAATGATGAAACCAACTGACTAGTTTAAACTGGAGTTGTCGTGTAAACACAGACTTTTCCACATTCTTTCGGTATGAGTCACGTTTTCCTCAAAGAAATTGGTGCCAACACAGTCTTCTTGATACTCATACTAAACTTGTAATATATATGACCCTCATTGTCATTTGAACAGCTCCAGCAACACGCAGATTGAATTCAAAAGACAGTATTTATGTTGGGTTTAACGCACCGACACAATCATAGGTCATATGGCGGCTTTCCGGTTTAATGGTGGAGGAAACCTGCCGATATTGCCCTATAAAGTTGAGCATTGTGCTCACTGCTACAAGTAAACACATTTATATGACAAAAGAAATGTTGGGAAAGACGCATGAAGCATATATATATATGGTGCATATATATGCTACACAAAAATATATTTTGCCCATCAAAATTTTAATTTTATTAGAATTGATTTTAATCATGTTAGTGGTGCTAATGTTTCTTTTTAGAGGGGAATATGCAATATTTGGCAACATTTCTTATTAGAAAGAACTAGGTGAAACATTAACACTAACGAAAAGATATCAAAATCGGACTACAAACAAAAACGATATAGCCATTTTAATACCATCTTTGTACTCAAATGGCAGCAATTGTGGGTACAGTGACATCATCATTCTTTCTGTTCTGGCCCTACACTTCCATAACTAATCTAATTGCCCATATCATCATCCCCACAAGCATCCACATTATCACTTACTACACCATCACTTTCTGAGTTACATACTTCCTCACCTGACACAGTCCAACTGTTCATGCTTTTACCCATTCAAGTCTCACCACTTGAAGTTCTACTTATACTAGTAAGAGTACATGTCTGGCAACCCCGACATTTGCTGCTCTCCAGTACTACATTTTCTTTCCCAGAACACTCTCTCTGACAAATGTTCATCAAATTCTTAAATATCTGACAAATTTATCTGAGATAAAGCTTGCTTTTTCTTTCTTTCTATCAATTTAAGCTTACACGTATAATCACCTTCACTCATAGTTGAAAAGCCTGAAAAATCAGTGCTTAAATCATGAAAAAACGGTGCAGCTATAAAGCTATCATTGTTTTCTACCAACAATACATGGTAAATCTCAAAGCATATTTCTCTCCTACTAAAAAGTGAAGTCTAATGTTCACAAAAGTGGCCTGGTATCTCAAAGAAGAATGCCCAGTTAAAACAGCTTTTCCACTTCCACAGAGCATCCCGCAGTCATTTCGGCTGTGTGAATCAAACAAAAAGTTATGCTCATCTTTGGCTTTAATTACAGCCATAGTGTAACACTCTATAGTAAAAAAAAACAGAACTGATTCATGATTTGTATAGAATCATGCAATGTGCAAAACGGTACATCAGTTACAGTACCAATGAAAGACTGTGTCAGCTTCATTTGAACTAGGAAGTTAACAAACAATCCGGTACAAGTACTTGTCATTTACTATAAATTGGTACAAGTTGATCAAGGTCACTTGCCTTCCAGCAAGACGGTGTTTTTCAGCTGCCAATGCTATTTGCAGTACACTGCTTTCCAGCACTTACAAACATTTCATCACTTTGATAAACCGAGGCCTGTATGGACAACATCCTACAGAAAACAAGATGCAAGTCAGTTGGCTCTCTTATGCTTAACATTACTTATAAAACCAAAATAAAAATTCTTAGCATGACATTTAAAAACCTTTAGTCAAATTATTTCAAGTTTCACATGTCATCCTTGGTTTCGTAAGTTCTGGACACAGATCATGAACAATTTTGAATAAGACCACTAGGTTCAAATTTTAGCAATATAACCTACTCCTTGGAAAGGGGACATAATAACTATGGCTTAGGCACTTGTAATAAGTTTTTAAGTCAGGTTCTATATATTAAAATTGTATAGTTATATCAAAAATACTTGAACCTTTCCTGTAGTTTTCCGTTTTGAAGTACCGTACACTGTCTGGTTAAACTCTTCCCTTTTTGCACATCAAAATTGACGTTATATGTTGTTTTACATTGCAAAATATAACTATAAGATAAATCATATGTATTGAGCCTATAACATCACTGCACGAGTGTTGTGGCCCCTTTATGCAGTCCTTTTCCGGAATTCAGTGAATGTATCAGCTGTTTACCGACAATTGTTTTGTTGAGTAAAATATATATTTTATTTGCTGTTCAATTTTTATGTGAAACAATCCTTTCTTTCTATGATCTGGCGTTGTTTGATTTTTTTTTTCTTAAAATGTAAGGCTAAGCGTTAATAGGTATAAACGTTAAAATAAGAAAATCAATTTTTGATGTCAAGTAATTAATCAATTATTGAATGGCTTGTTGATCATAAGTCAACTATTGGCCCTTGGTACTTCTGGCCTGCAACCCATTTAGTTAGGGCATATTAAATAATATATCACAAGCAATTAGGCAATTATGACTATGAGATATAGTTGTCACATTAAATGCCTCTGTCCCTTCGTATGTATGTCTCGTATTCGCAATGTAGCAGATATGATGCATGTAAAGAAGTAAACATATCTCACTAAAATTTTATTTCAAACATATGTTGTGGAATGTATACATGTGTACACCTTGTACAAAATATATGATTTAACAATAACCACAGACGTGTTTGGTTAAATAACACTTTTATGGCTGTTAAACAAAGCCCTATGAACAGTGTGTCATTTTACCTAGTATAACATATATATGCAACAGAAGATAAATCGTTCAATGTAGCATATGCAACGCCTGCCAAAACTATTTCTGTATGGAGACAACTTAGAGGGGAATATTCAACATTTGACGACGTATATATTTAGAACGAATGTAATGAATGCTATAAATTGGCGAAACAATATAAAAATGGGACTACAAACAAAAAAGACATAGCAATTTAAATACAATGTAGTATCAATTAATTAAACGGCAGTCATTTTGGGCACAGTGACGTCATCGTCCTTTTCTTATATGGACATTACCAAAATATTGTATTTATGGCCAAATAATGTTAAATACAATTACACATGGAAAAGGTATACACTTTTACACAAATGATAACGTTCATATTATAATATGGCCCACAAAATATGTTTCTCTAAGTTGTTATTTTCTGAATATCTATATATGGTAATGCCCATAAAAGGAAAGAATGATGATGTCACTGTGCCCAAAATGACTGCCATTTGAGTACATAGATAGTATTCAAATGTGTATATCGTTTTTGTTTGTAGTCCAATTTTGATACTTTTTTCGTTAGTATTAATGTTTTACCTAGTTCTTTCTGATAAGAAATGTTGCTAAATGTTGCATATTCTCCTTTAAGGTGAAGAAGGTGTAATGAGCGGGATTTTCAAAAACAAGTTGCATCTTTGATAACATGCGTTTTTAACAGCAAAAGTTGATCTTCACCCGATGTACAATTATTGAAAAGGTCAAAGGCATACTTTTTACGCAAATGACGTCGAAATTTCACCTTTTAGCCTGTTCGGAAATAGTCGTGACGTTGCCGTTATCATGGCGATTAATTTAGGTTTGGGGCGTTCATTTTATTTAAAAAAGTACTTTTTCCGTTTTATATAATATGCCAGTCGAAAACTATACGGTGATGTAATTTTCAAATATATACTTACGCTATTCTCCGAAGGAATGCTTACTTTATGCAAAAATCATGCCAAAATCTGTCTATGAAATAATTGTTTTTGTGAGGAATGACTACGTAGTGTGCAAAAACTAGTCCATAGATTTTTTGTAAAAACTAATATTATCTTATAAATTTATTTTACTGCAAAATGATCAAACAAAAATCGGGGGTCACCGACTTCGGATTCGCAGTATTGTCATAAATTTTCCCCTACCCCCATTTTCTCGTGCATTTTTCTGACATAAAAAATCATAAGAAAATCATTTGATAAATAAATTAAATTCACTTCTACCAAATAATTGTTAGCCCACAGCGACATTGACTGCACACGAGTTTGTTAAGTGATAAGTTCGAGTCTGACCCTTTCCGAATAATTAAGTTGTAGCCATAAATCGTAGCATGTGTTGTTCTAAAATCTGACCTCTACGGAAGTGACGTTTCTAATATAAATTGGGAGCATGCATTTACTGGTCCATAGATTTTTTTTAAAAAATTACACAATTACTTTAAAGGTATTTCTCAGCAAAATAACGAAAAAAAAGTCTTTGACTACCGACTTCGTTTACGAGCTACGAAGTCGCAAAAAACGAAAAAGTCTCAAATGGCGCTATGGGCGGCGTTTGACATTGCGCATTTTCTCGCTTTTTTCTGACGTTAGCAACCGTCTTATTACTAAAACGGCGTATGCTGTTTGCAAATAATAGTTAGCCATTCCGTTTTAAAAATTCTAAACCTTTCTGAAACATACTTTCATTATTGTATATACAAATGAGCCGTGCCATGAGAAAACCAACACAGGGCGTTTGCGACCAGCCTACTGGAATTAGAGAAACTGTTAGCGAACAGCATGGATCCTGACCAGACTGCGTGGATGCAAACGCACTATGTTGGTTTTCTCATGGTGCGGCTCAAATCGTTATATTTCACAGGTGACTTTATCACGTGAATATAGGTGGTAATTTTCAAGTTACCTACTTAGAAGATTGTACAATTGCGAGACAAAGTACAATTAAGCAAGTGCGTATACATGTACATATACAAATTTTCAGTCGGAAATGATTTGAATTTTCATTGAATCCCGCAGTAAAAAGAAAGCCGTATTTTTTTCGCATGAAATGTTAGGACATATTTCAAAAAGATGTGTTTTTAAATATAATTTAAGGTGCAACTGGTGGTAAATGATTTCTTTTGCATAGAGAATGTTACAATATGAAATAATTTCTTTTTATGCTTTTATGTGCCCACCCACACGCCTTCCTCGTTATGTTTGGGTGGGGCAATTAGTGTTGCCCTTGCCCGCACGTCCGTCCGTCCGTCAGTCCGAATTAGTGTCGGGCATATCTCAGAAAGCATTGACTTAGAGTCATCAAACCTCCCACGATTGTTATCAACATTTCTTTTTGAGTATATGATGTTTTAATTCGATCTCACACAGTCAGACCAGTGTTTTGGCCCTTGACGTAGTCGAAAATGTACATTAAAAGTTTGTTTTGTATGTATCTTATTCAGTGCTTCAATATTTTCAATAGAGACATGAAGCCATGTAGGAATAATATGCAGCATGTGAAGTTGTAACATATTCGGGATTAAGCGACCACCAAACACTGGATTTTGGTATAATTTATCTTTTGGAACTACTGCATCTAAACAAACTCAAACAGTTGTGTAGAAAGATTCAACCAGTCAGACTAAAGTTTCCGTTTTTAAACATCGGACAAATGGACGTACCTGCTTTTGTTACTTGTTTAGATGTTGTCGGTAACAAATGTTGAGCAATTTAATGCCGAAAGGGAGTTCGGAAACAATAACAGTTAAATTGTCAGTATATCATTACTAACTACAATGCAAAACAAAACACAAACATCAAATGTTTTTCATAAATTTTCATGTTTATTACGACAGTGCGCTTGATAACGGTCTGCTGTGGCTGTATGTAATACAGCAATGATATAAAATGTCTGAATGAAAATTTATAAACATCATCTGTCTTCAAAATATATATTATTTTGTAATGGCTTTCATAATTCTCAAATGTGCTCATTGTCATACAGAAAACACTTGCACATACACAGCATAAGTAGTGCTTAACGACCAAGATTATCCAGCCAAGAATTAACAAAAAAAAAATATAAAACGTCCGGTGTATCGCTCTCCTGCATCGCTCGACGCCATTTTATTTCCGATAGATTAATAGAACGTAATGACGCGACGTTGCGAAGCGTAACGTTTGGCGTTCCGCCAGACGTCGCTGAATTATACCTTCTTCACCTTAAAAAGAAACAGTAATATCAACAAAATTACTAAAATCAATTCTAATGTAATGAATTGATACTATTTCTAAACTCATTACCTCACATGGAAAAAATTTACAGTGACAATATTTCCATGGCTAAAGTCATTAAATGTTTTGGTAGGAGGCAGCCATTATGATGTCACAAGTAACGTTACATGATAAAGAGCTGGTAATTCACGGTTATAACTAGGTATGAAAGCCTTTATTGTGAACACACAACGCTGGTTAGATAATTGATTTTAATAAATTAAAATATTTTATTGGCAAACTATTTTTTTGTATAATATATAATATTTTATGTATATTTGTATATATATGCTACATATAGCACTAGAGGTTTAAGCGTCTTTCTCAACATTTTTGCCATATGAACGTGTCTACTGATAGCAGTGAGCACAATGCTCAACTTTACAGAGCAATGTTGGCAGTCTTTTTCTACCATTAAACTGGAAAGTCGCCCTATGACCTATAATTGTGTCGGTGCGACGTTAAACCCAACAAAAATATTTTCATTGAATTCAGTCTGTGTGTTGCTGGAGCTGTTGAATTGACAATGAGGGCCATATATATTACAAGTTTAGTATGAATACCAAGAAGACGGTGTTGGGACCCATGTGTTTACACGACCACTCCAGCTTACACTAGTCAGTTCGTGTCATCATTTTATAGAATTTATTCGTTAAAAGTTTAGTTTTATGACAAGAAATATATCTCCATAGCCAACGTTTTGAGTTACAGGGCACGGTAATCATTCCCACGGATTGACATATTCTCATGTCTGTGTAAAGTGCCTGTTTAGAAAAAAGGTTACTGACTTCAAATTACTTGCCCTTTACTGGTGTGAGTTCGAGCCTCAATTAGAACAAGGCGTAGAATTCTTCATGTGATGAAGCCATCCATTTGGCTTACTTAAGGTTGGTTGCTCTACCCAGGTACCGCATCTGTGACGAAATAATGCCCGGTGGACTACTGGGGTCTTCCTCCACCAGGAAAAGCTGGAAAGTCGCCATATTACCTATACTTGTGTTGGCACGACGTTAAACTCAACAAAAACAAAAACTAAAATTTGATTCTGAAGGGCATCCAACGCACAAACCTCAAAAATTGCAAGCATACATTTTTCAAGACCTAGAATTAAGACCCAAGGGTGCGCTATAAAATCTGTCACCAGTAGTATTAATTTATCTGGAAGTCCAGGAGAGACCAGACAACATTTATGCTAAATGATGCACACAAGATGTTGGGGTTCTCTCATTTTAACATGTCTGAAACGTGGCGAATGGTTAATGTTTTACTAAAGTTGTCATATACTCTGCACTAGGACTTTTTCATAGACACCCAATCTAAAGTCTCACAATAAAAAATGAAACCAACGTTGTGAATGAATATGATATTTGAATGAATCGTTATAGTATTGTGTCATCCTCCAGAAGGTGTGGTTAGAAAAGTGAATCTAATTTCTCAAAAACTGTGATATTTACTTCTGAAAGTGAAAAATCCTTATTTAACTTCAGCTGAAAATAGAAGGTACTGGAAAGTGCAGTTCTCTTATCAGTTACGATTTCTGATGTCATGTTTAGATATGAATTTCCCTTTGAAGACATATCAGACATTGCAATATCATGATATGCCTGTAAGTAAAGATTTTACTTTAAATGCTGCCATGAGGGTGATTCATTAAAGTCTGTCATTGGTTTTCATATCCCTAAATTATCAATCAAATAAATACAATTTTTACATCATCAACCCTGCAAAGAAACCCTGTTTTGAGCCTTGCTATTCGTGACAAAACTGCTGCTATTTGCAGTGCCAAGTAGTCTCTCTTTGGCATATACTGCTGAGATACTGGAAAAAATGAATAACCAAAGGAACTTATAGCGGCACAGCCTTTTCTTGAAAACATTTCTAGTAAGGAAAGTTGAAAATAAAAGCCAAAGTGTCAGGATATAAGGTTTGTTTTCCACCTGAATAGCATTTTCTTGTTCAAAGAAAGTATTACAATTTGACTTTTGTTGGCGTACGCATTGTTATGAATAAGCAGTATGCCTTTTAAACCTTTACTTGGGCGTTTATCTTGACAGACTGTTCTGACAGCTGTAAGTAAGTACTTAATTTTTTCAGCACTTACCTGTAACGGCTTTACCTTCTTTTCAAGGAATTTTTACAACGGGACCACTAGAATTATATAAAATAGCATGTTATGCTTTTTGGTAAATTTTGTTCTTTCTCCGTCATTGTCTTATATTTATGCGTTTCTGGGGCTCAAAGCAATAAAACAAAGTTTCAGTGAGCAACTCAGATATTGTCTTGGGATTACAATTTTATATTTTTCAGCAGTTTCTAGGCGCAAATATAAACATTTGCACTTTGAGTCTGATGTCAACAGATGGGGTACCCATTTAGCACGAAACTTTAATTTCAAACAGTCAGTCAGAATATGACGGCCGGTCCATTCTGAAATGCTTTTAGTATGAGCTATTCGAGAAAAGGAATTTCAATCATCTTCTTCTACCATACTCATTACGTCAGCAATGTTGTTGTTTTTTTTTTTTTTTTTTTGCTGCTGCAACAACAAACCTGCCTGAAAGGTTACTGTCTTGAATACATCTTAACCCCTTGTAATTGCTTAACCCAACAAAAAACCGTTCTCGTTGTACATTGTAGAAATTGACCAGGTGTGAATCGGGAAGGATTGTTGTACATTGTAGAAACTGAAAGGTGTGTGCAGTGAACTATTTTAAAACAAGCATTGGACAGTTTCTACAATGCAAAACAATCGTTTCCTGCATATACATGGTCAGGTTGTATAATGTACACCAAACTTTCCCTACACACGGCCAGTTTCTACAATGTACAACAATCATTCCCTACACATACCTTGTCATTTTCTATAATGGAAAACAATCACGCCCTACATATACCTGATCAGTTTCTACAATACTAATGAAACTGGCTTGTGTTTGATGTGTTTGCTTTATACCATTACGAGTATAAATTTTGAGAAACGCCTCCTTCTGAGAATGAATTTAATGAATAGATCTTTTAATTTGATATTCGATATTCTATCAGGGACCACAATTGAATCTCTGTATGTATCCGGATAAAACTTACCCGAATATCAGCTTCATGAGCGATTATTACGCTTCGCTTAGCACAGACAAATTACCAAATTAATACCCTTATTTATTATACATGTTCGCAAATAATACATTACGAAAATCTTCTTGGATTAATATTTGAACATTTATAGATGAGGCCTTTTTAAAGTCCTTGAGAGTGTATCTAGCTTATGTTTAGTTATGTTTTATAGTCACCAATAATGCTTACTTGGCATGTTTGAAGGGCTCAAGGCCGATGACATGATATGCGCTTTTGAAGAAGATACGTTTTCATTTGTTTGCAGGGTCAAAACAAACGGCGTTTGAAGAATCTTGGACGTGTATAATTTTTTAAAACATTTTTCTTGTAAATTCAAAAATATTTTATTTCTTTAACATATGTACCTATAAATCAAATTAAAAAAATCCTTGTAAGCTCTTGTGTACGGTGAGCAAGGTTGTTGAAATAAGGATGGTGTAAGTAAATCCAAAGCTTGAAGCGAAAACAAAATCCATGCAGTAGGTGAACATTACATACGTAGCTGATCTTTTCAATATGAAGGATCAATTCGTTAGAATATACACAAAATTAAGAATGAATAGACACTCATACATGATTATGCGCATGACTGCTATAAAAAGTAATCTGTTAAGTACTGAAATATTTATTCAAATATTTATTCGGACGCTAACTTATCGACCCTACCACATCGCTTCTTCAGGAAATTCTTCAATAATAAAACAATAACATATAAAAAGCGTTTATACTTAGGTGTGTCTGCATTCTACACTTTCTTAAAAGTTGTTGCCGAAACATATAACCTTGGTACAATTCAACATACATGTTAACTAACAACTGTAACCTCCTTATTTGCTAAATTTCTAAAATGGACCTGTCAATCATTCAATTTGGGCAATACTATTTATTATTCGAATGAATGTTCGCTGAAAATTTACTACATATCGAACAGTGCAAACCATAATCAGCCTGTACGAACTTGCAGGCTGAACTTGGTCAGAACTGGTCGCAAAGGCAAAATCACTTGCCGCCAGCAGGCTTTTTAAAAGTTAAAAGGCAGAGCAAAATGTCAATACCTTTCACAAAGTGGTCTGTTTAATAAAGCACACCTGTTAACATGTTTTTCACATTGAATTTCTTAGAATGAAAGTAAGCCAAATCTAAATATATAATAATATAGTAAGTTTGTTATAAACTGTGCTCACTTGGGAACCTTTCAAATTTTCAATTTGTCCCCGTCAGCTTATCTATGATGTTCCGATGAATCAGTTCATTTGAACATCTTAACTTTGTTCATCTATAACGTTTCTCAGTTTGTCCCAATCAACGTGCACATGCGTACATCGTTGCAGGGTTCCAACAAGTACTGTTAGTGTTGCTTTATCTACATCTTTTTGACACCACCTTTGAAGCATGGCATATATCCTCATGACAGCGCTACGTGGATGGTCTTCAAAAATATGATCTAACTGAACTTGCGTCAACCCAAGTTCGAGCCCAAGCAATTGCCAGTTTTCACCAATGCACTGCGACAAGCTGCTAAGTAATTTGTCTGTCAACCGATTGTATGGAATGACTGTTATACTTTTGTTCTCTTGAAACCACTCTTCTTTTGCCATTTCAATGTCGATGTCATGGGACATCAAGTCTGGACATGGAACTACATTTCCTCTCCTCATGTCATCCATGGAAATTAGGTTTTCACTTCCACTTGCACCATGACTGCCGTGATTGCATCGGAACATAACGGTGTATGGTTTGCCATTGGTCTCTTCTGTACTCCGTAGCTTCTGAAATTCATGTGCGGTTACAGATTTCAAAAATCGTCGAAAACCGTCAGCTTGTTCACTGTTAACATCTGTTGTGTGACATAGACTAACAACTGTCATCTCAATGTTGTCATGTCTAATCTCTGTTATTCCGGCGTGGTCCACGTTCAGTCTGACTATACACATATCTTTAAATAGTAATGTTTTCTTACCAGCTTTTGCTACTGGCCACTTTCCTATTGCAGCTGATACTAAACGATGGTAGACTGTAGGCAATATTGGCGAGGAATTGAAAAATAACACATAGTGAAGTTTTGTAAATTTCTTTCCATTAAGAAATTCTATTTTTTCTGTTCTCGATGAATGGTCACTCAACAGACTTGGGACCACAAACCAACCTAGGCCTGTCGATAGTTCGGCCTTTTCATCGAAAGCCTTTGCCTCCGATATAATGTGATGTTTCACAAGAAATGAAAGAAGAATTTCTTTGTTTTCCATAAACATGTCTAGTTCATTTTCAGGTTTTCCCCACTGGCGATCAATCAGCTGTTTCTCAAGTCTTCCCTCTGACAGTAACATCTTCCAAAGTGGACGGATTTCAGGATCATTTGTGCAAAACCTTTCGCTTGTGATAATACACTTGAATGCATCTATGAGATACTGAGGATCAAGCACAACATATTCTGATATTGGTTCTTCATCAAAATAAACAAATGTACCTTTAGAATGATGATAACGAAGGAATAATTTGACCTGTTCCATATCACCTAAAGGAAACTCATTTTCTGAATCTATCGCCATGACGAACTTAACTGAAATAAGTTTGAGGTGTTTTCTTTCCAGCAGTGACTTTTCCAATTGAATCCACTTCAGTGGTATTTCAACTGTTTGTGTTTGTGACAGTTCATCTCCGGTTTTAATGATCGTTTCACGCAGTGAATTTAGTGAAGGATCTTTAGAATCAGTATTGTCAACTGCAAAGTCATCAGATTGAATATGGTTAGACAGATCCGTTCCATCAAATATCTGTCTTATGTTTTCAAAGTATGTTTTGATATATCTTTCTTTTTCGTATTTATTTCCCCTGAGTTTATCTTTGTGGGTTCCAACAAGGATAACCTTTGGCAAAGACCCATCTGCTGACCCTACAAACGAGTGGATTGAACTCATCCAGAACTGTAAAAAGTATTTCATGTTTCTGCTTTCTGACTCAGCTGGATATTGTCCATCAGAAATACATTGGTTCAGATCTAAAGTCAAGTCAAACACCAACAGATAAATTGCCCTTGTGCTGTGAAAGATTGTATGAGTTGCATAGAAAATGTACTGCCCGCCGAAATCCCAAATATCAAATTCGGTTTGTCTTTCTTGTTGCGGAGACGCCTGACTGGTCTTCAGAGCTTCTGCAAATACCCCCTTTTCCTCGGAGACGAAACAGAAATTTTATTCAAAACTTCATCTACTGTTTCGTCTCCATTTGATGGAGCACTTTTTGTTTCTGCATTCAAGTCGCTTTGTAAATCTTTGTCATCTTCATGAAACGAAGATTCTAAGACCTTTGGTTTTGTTTCGTGCAAAACGTTTGATTCTGTCAATGACGGTGTTTGCTGCGCTTTGGCCTTATTCTTTTCACTCACAGCGACAGAGACCAAGCGTTTGACGTATTCTGATTTATTAATGTCGTCAGCTTTGGTATAGCGTAATTTCCCATCTCTGTCTTTTTCACACTTGTAATGTTCTACAACTATTCCATCAGTACTTTTAATCCCTCTGATCTTTTGTCCCAACAACCTTCTCATTAGTGTCGTTTTACCTTGTTTGAAGTTTCCAACTATATTAACACGAATTGACTTATCCTTCTCTTTACCTGCTTGCAACGCCTTTCTATACAAAAGTAATGCAAATGGATCCTGAACGATTTCTTCAGGAACTGTATCCTAAATAAGAAGAAAAAGATAGATTGATTGCAAATGCAACGAAAATCAATTGATTGCGGAACAAACATAAAATTTTGGAGCATTCTAAATAGTAATTAAAATCCTCATCTTTCAATGATTACCTTAAACTGTTATGGACTAAGTTGGAATGGCTGCTTGGTAGTCAGGAAATTTTATCCGTTTTTATGCGACAGTTAATGATTAGAATGCGACTGAAAAAGCATGGCCATAACTTTATGGCATTACTTATAACACTACTGTTTGACAAGAGTCTTCCTTGATTTCTTTTTAGGTATGACAACTTTATACATTACTTTTTACATTTTTTAAAAGAACTCCAAGGCTGGTAATAGAAACTATTTTAACTAGTTTTGTAATTATCTTCGAATCATCTTCGAAGGGTATTTTTCACTGTAAATTTCAGCAGTTTATAAACCAAAATGTTTCAAAATTTTAATTTTGGCTTTACCTGTGACAAAACTTTTAAAATATCTAAGTTAGCGTTCAGTGAAAATTTCAAAATTAAAATCATTATTTTTTAAAGACAGGCATTTCACACAGAGAAAATTACATCTTTGGCCATAAATCTAACATCTTTAAAGATATCTTTTACATTCAAAACTTTAAAACGTTCATAATGTCACCCTTGGAGATCTTTAGAATTATGTCTAATTTAAGTTCTAAAATTTCTAAATAAAACCGAAATTCAAGAGAAACCTGTTATAGAATGTGTAGATCAAACAGTGATTTATATCATTATTTTTTATATTAAAACGATAAGTCGTTTAGTGCATAGGAACAACATATATAAATGTTGAATAAATTGATGATTAAAACAATCTAAGTAAAAATGAAATGAAGATCAGATGCAAACTCAATGTTTAGAGGGTTAGTGGGCATGATACAGTTTGTACAGTATCAAGATACGATTCATACCGTATTTTCTCCTCTAACGAGCGGATGTGTTTTGGTTGGGTTCAAAGAATGTCATAATTATACATGTATGTTACGAAGTTGTTACCTTCTTTCCATCTTTCGTTACTAATGCAGATCTAAGTAGTGTGTTATATGCCTCCTGGACATTAGCGTTTGTTTTGGCACTTACTTCGAAGAATTTTGCACTATATTCGTTGGCAAGCTAAATCATATAAATAAAAAAGACGACAAAAATGTTAATTGGCAACACTGTTTCAAAGAAGTTACCTTTTATATACAGTCTTCATTCCGATTCTGTTGCTGTAATTTTAATAAATTATAAGAAGAAACTACTGACTTAGTTATTTTGTACTAAGTCATTGTTACTGCGATCCCTCGATATATACAACAGTAGTTACAGCTGTGTTCAGAATTTACTGCGAGACGATTTTTGTGCCACGCTTTATAAATAAATGGATTATGTCTTCTGAAAGAATGATAATTATATTCTTTAGCATCAGAATTGTTTTTGGTTGTTTCGGAGTGCAGTCTTTAAAATCCTCGGGAAGGTTTATTATAACATCATAAAGTTTTATGAAATTGGTGCCATATCACAGAGAGAAAACGCAAAACGAATCTCACGCCGTGCCAAATTAATAGTTTTCCTTGTAGATGAAAACGAAATCAAATGGAGTTGACAAATTTTATTTACTCGGTCATGACATCTGTAGAGTAATCAAGCTTGCTAGTTAAAATGGATACCTCATAACCCTTGAGCATGCTCACTTCTCTTCTGTGTTCTAAATCACACTTATTCCCAACAACAATCACTTCACAGTCAGCTATTTTCTAAAATAAACTTATACATGTCAATTACAGATGGAATGATAATAATTATTGTTTGACAATGATATATTTACCAAAGACTTTCTAACTTGAATGTCAAATCGCCCTCTTGGGCGTTTATATGACTGAACAATTGTTTAAAAGACGCCAAACCGGAACCCACACAAATCTTTCATACGAGTTGTTGCGATGTTTTTAACAATTGCAGATTCTTAACATATTTTCGGCCAGATTTAGGACAAGAAAAAGCGCAGACACAGTGGCACATACGTTGTATAAGGTATGTTAAATATAGTATACAAATGCAGTCAATATAGATCCGTTTCTTGTCAATAGTAATAGTCGATGTTAAGGGAAAATTTACATACCGTTTTAAGACTTTCCATCCATTCCTTTGTTTGAACAAAATTTGTTTCGTCTGTTATGTCATACACAAACACTAAACCCTTAAAAAGAATGTAATTTCTATTTTGACGTAATAATCAATTTAATAAATCATGAAAACAGTTCGATAAGTCTGCTTATCAATAAATCAATTTCTTTCAGTTCTTGCCAAGTAAAATTTAGTTACGTGACTGTCCAGCATGATATAAAGTTTCGTAAAACTGCTAATTTAAAAGTACTTTTGTAATAATCTGATCAAAATATGTAAAATATATATAAACAAAACTAAGACAACTAGAGATAGATAAAAAGGCAAAATCCAGTTAACTTGTATGCACAGCGATGCTAAAATATGTAAGGTTTTCAATGTACGAAATACATGTTAAATTTTACTACTCTTATGTTGGTTTGTTGAAGATGGTTGGTTCTGCCTTGGTGGACGCACGTGTTTGCAACAATGCCCAAAGGTGCTCTTGGGGTTTTCATATGTCGCTAAAAGCTGAGATGTTGCACGCAATGTGACCTTTATTGTGTCCGTGTGCCTCGCAACCAAAGCAGCCAACCAACCATTGTTACTCTTATGAGTCACTGCATTTACATTAACGGTTGAGCATTCCTTAAAGGTAAATGCCATAGTTGCCTTATGTTTATAGGGCAAACATTTTCCTACGGGCAGAATTTCTTTAAATCTTGTGTACTGACTGAGAATCAAGATTAAAACGGAAATATGTATTTAAAAAAAGTACAGAGGCTTGATCTTACACGGATGTAGACAACTGTGGCATTTACCCTTAGCATGCCTTCTGTATTAAGCAGACACTTGCCTTAAGCACCCAGTCAGTGAAATTCCAAAACTTACATTTTTTTCTTAATTTAACTGGTCTTAAGCAGCCGACTGCCTAAATCAGCCAGACCATGCTGCTCCCTTGACTGGCATTTTTATACAGGATTGACTATATACAAGACTCGCAAGCGTTGTGCAGTTTTGGATGATTTAATGGAAAGTCATCATTGAGCTGTTGCTCGTTACTCCATCCTACTTTACACTGTTTTATGTTTTAAATATATACTTGAAATATCACTTACTTGTGCTACTCTCGTAAAATATTCGTTTAATGAGAAATATTTTTCGTGGCCGGCTATGTCCCTGAAAATAATTAACAAAGAAATATTGTGTTCCATTTAAGTTATACTATACCCAAATCCATATTTGAAAATATGAATTATTTCTATATATAGGGTATTTTAATATAAATCTAACACATTTAAATGTATTAACAATACTATGCTTAGGTTTACAATAGTACCAACCTAATACATATATAGCTAAACAAAGAATACATTTTTTAACTTTTTTTTTTTAAATATGAATTATTTCTATATATAGGTTATGTAAACATAAATCTAACACGCTTAAATATATTAACAATAGTACCAACCTAATAGCTGTGTAGCTTAACACAGTATAAATGTGTACTACCACTAAAATCCTGGATTATATTTAAATAGTTGACTGTTAGACTCATGCGGTCTGATTTTTCGCTGGACTGCTTTAAAAAAAATAGGACCCCAGTCATGTTTTTATAAATGGTGTATACTGGAAACTCGCAACGCTGATGACATCTATTAATAGTACAATGCACCTTTTACATAATTTTTTCACAACTATAAAGTTACTTATTTCCTATTATATGTTAATTTCCTTAATTGACCACAAGTTTGAAGTTGATTTTTTGACGGTTTTAGAGTTATTTCATGTGCAAACATTTTTGTTACATTGAAATCATATCTAGAAGGACAGTAGTGTTGCTAGTTCTGTCATGCAATTTACTCGTGGTATGTTTTACGCTTCCGTATGGCGAACCCAGCTTTTATTCTAGGTTATCAGGATAAATGACGTAAGACAATGACTTCCGGTGTGGCATACATAAAGAACTATATTTTATGATGCGCGGCCTTTATTGGAATATAGTCACTTTAATTGCAACTATAAACTATTTGTGTATTTTAACTGATGCATTTTAATATTAATAAAAAGTAACTACTTCAACCGAATTGTAAAATACCGACACATTTACATGTATACAACCCTACTTTGATTTTTAACTTCAGTTCCTTTTAGACTGACAAACTTACCAAACATCAACAGATATTTCTTTCCCATCATGTCCAAAGGGTAATGCATTAAATGCTGCTCCTGAAAAATAGTTCCAAAAATACAATAATGAATATTGAACTATTTATAATAATGAAATTTATGTTATGGAGGTCTTGTCTGAACTTGTGACTATGATCAGGCCCCGTGTTCACAAAACATTTTCAGTCTCAGCTGAGTTTGATAATGAAACTTTTATTTGTCATTTATATTTAAATAGCATGTTTAAACCTAAATTTTAAATTAATAACTATTTTCAAGTGACTATTCAGTATTGATGATCAGTCTCAATTGGAATTTAACCTTGAAGCTTTAGTAAAATTGATATCAAAATTTCAAACTCAAACTCAGTTGAGACCGAAAAACGTTTTGTGAACACGGGGCCTAGCCTTTTTGGTTCCAAAATGTACAATTAAATGTTAATGCGAATTTCGCTATGGGAAAAATGACGGGAAAAAACTTGGAATGCTACTAGATTCAATGGCGAAAGTCATTCATTTTAATCTACCAAAAGTAACACCATCTAGGTAGAAAACAAAAAAATGCCTTTCCAAATTATTAGTATATACATTTCTTTTATTCCAGTTGTAAATATTTATTTTTTATACACAAAAGGATACTATACGATTTTTACTTTGATATCACAAAATAGATTTAAAGACACCTAAAATGGTATGTCTTTTGGATATCAATTATTCTTTTGATGTTATCAAAAACTCGAACTTAGGTATCTGAAATTCATTTAATGATGTCATGAAATGTATTTTGTGAACTACATAACAGTTTTGTGATATCTTTTATTACAATGGTTGTGCTGGAAATTGTTTTAATGAGCTCACTGGAGTCGCGTAAGGATTTTATTTGTTTTAGTTTATTGTTGGTAATGAGGGTACCAGAACTTGATCTTAAACCCGATTAAACAGATTTTGATCAAGTAATAGATTTGTTCGGAAGATTAACAGATTATTTGCGTTCATTGTGATGTTAGTACATTAAGATTTTCACTGGGCGACTTTTTAAAATTTCATTTTCCTATCCTGGTAGCCCAACTAATAAACGTTTGTAGTAAAAAGATTTTCGTTCTTTAGCGCAGAAAATAATCCTTTAAAGAATAGAATGCAAGCAAGCAAAAAAAATAGCTCGGTTCGGCTGAGCCTGTTCATGAGAGGAAATTCAAACACGTCTCTAGCACTAGAAATTGTGTATAGCTCTCGATACAAAGCTTATTAGCTATACATGTAATTGTTCACCAGATAATCCAATGCACCGTATCTAAAGAATGAGCATCTTAACTGAAATACTTGAACGCATGGTACAATAGGACTTATATCAAGCCAGTACTTACTGATAGTTGTTACGGAATCGCCTTTAAAATCATTTCCTGCAAACCTATTGCATAACTGTGTTTTTCCGGAGGCACCAGGACCAATAACAACAATTTGAAGAGGTTTTGATTGTTTGCTCTTTTTGGCGAGGTTATCCTCCATTATACTTCCTGTGATCCCTTTCTAGTCAATTCTGCTCTTGGTACACCTGAGCCACGGTGATAGTAACGGCTAAAATGAAATTTAAATACACAAACCGAAAATCAATATATAGTGTCAATAATTCTTTGTTTTCGAAATTTCATTCTATGCAATATTTCCATGTTGGATAAAAGGTTGTATATGAATCAGAATGAGGCTCACTCAGAAACATTCTTTGACGCCCACAGTTTGGGTGAAATTTTTCCTGGTCTTTATTTCCACCAAGTTTGGCATAGAATGTTTATATGACACTACAAAATGACAAAGTGGGTGAAAATAAAACTTAGATAGGTAAAAATGGAGAATGTAAGATTTCTGCATAATCTAAAAAGCGTTGCAATGGTTTACTGCCTTCTGCTCAATGTTTTTGGTTATTTGTAAGAATATCTTGCAAAAATCTTATGTCAATAAGTTCGTACTACTAGTCATTTTCAGAATACTGACTTTTTAAGGATTTTTGAGAGAACTTATTTTTCTTACAAACAGAAGTTATTTATTTTTTTACGGTCCTCGTAACTTTTATTGTGTTTGTACATGTGCCAATTCGTTCCGATCAACAAACAAAATGCAAAAAAGGCTACTTGTTAAGGTTTTAATCTTTTTTAAAGATTTTATTTAAAATGCAACAAGTTTTGTTGTAACGAATGAGTTGGGAAAAAAATCAAAAGTGGTGCGAGCTAAAACTACCATTATATCATTCGGTTTTTGCACAAAGACCGTTTCTAGACATCGCATTTATTAGAAGATCAATTTAGTTTTTAGACATGTCTCCCTAAATCATGTTTCAAAGAGGTCTCTTATAGTCTCAAGACATATATTTCAATGACGTTCACCAGAGATCAGACAAAGTTTCTACACAGATTTCTCAAACACGTTCACTTTTAGACTCACTTGCCTTGCGGTCCAATATAATCTGTAGACATAGATCACCAAAACGCATTTCCCAGAAGACCTATATAGTCTCTAGACACTGATCTCTTAAACACATTCCCCATATGTCCGATATAGTCTCTAGACACAGATCACTGGAGGTCCGATATAGTTTCTAGACCCTGTGGGGTAAAACATGTGTGTCTATATAGGTATCATGTTATAAAATATCTAATCATACAAAAGAAAATTTAAAACGTACTACCGTTTTTATCACTGAAACAAGTAAGCTCTTATGCACCTTAACAAATCTAAGCTAATTTGCTGGCTAATTGGCGAAATTGTCTCCCTTGAAAACATCTTATCGGCTGCATCGATTAGACGTTATCGGTCAATTTACGCCTATTGAAATATAGTGGAGGGAAATCTTTAATACATCAAATGACATCAAAAGCATTATCTGACAATATTTATTAAGTTATTGAAGTAATCTGCAATATTTGCACTTTCATTTAATATAATTTTTAATAAAATGAAATATGATCTTCTTGCTTCCCTAAGCGTTTGAAATAAGTAACTGATTTTGATCCCGAGTCGCATTGATTTTTGTAGGAAATAACATATTTTAAGCTTTACGTTGTCTTTTTAAATGATATATTCTCATATTTATACTCGTCTCACAACATTTATTAAGTTATTGAAGTAAACAAGAAAAGTTAATCTTTTTTTCAACGAGTTTATTGTTAAATTATTTTTATGTCTTCTTGCCTCTCAAAGCGTTTGAATATCCCTGATTTTACTGATTTTTAATTTTTTGTCCGTCTTAGTACACGTGAACTGATGACACCGGATAAACTGGTACATGTATTGTATATTACGACAGCATTTAAAGACGCGCCACAAAATAACTCTATTCTTTTGTATTTCCATGATGGTAATTGAGAAATAACAAGTATTTCGTTAAAATTTGACAGTGTCATATATAAGGCCAAGACAATGTGTTTAATGTGTAAATATATTATTAAATCATGTAGTTGTGTGAGCATTTCTAACATTATGGTGAGTTTAGACCTTACTTTGTTTCTACAGTGTAAGATAGATATTATTCTGTGTTTTAAAACTAAAGTGAAAAGAAAATGACTGAATATGTTTGCAGATGAAGTTGTGAAAACGTATTTTCCAGGGAGGGCCTGAATTGTTTTGTAGAATAGCCGTTTTATACCAGTATTATAAGAATGCATTGCACGAAGTCCACGTGGTAGGAAAAGGTAGGTCGCTAGGTTATGGTGGGTCTTAATCAGTCTCATATAATAACAGGTATGGTTATTATCTGAACAAGAGCTCGTCGAACACGAAATGGCCCCCTTGATGCATTCAGTAATTGCACAAGGAACAGAAATTATATGCTCACTGTAAACAAAAGTTCTACCATTCTGGTTAAATCTTACCTTGACCTTTAACCTATTAACCTAACAAGAGATTACAGAGTGATCTTGGTGCCATCCACTGAGCCATTTTTGAATGTTCCAAATTTCAAGACTAGCTCAATGTCAAAATCAATGTCAAATTTCATTTCGGTACAAAACAATGTGTATGTGGTCCAAATTTAAAAGCTGTGGCGTGAGAAATGTGAAAGCAGGTCACTAGATCAATTTCAAGGTCAAAGTTCATTTCGGGGGACAGAACTATGCATGCGCTTCAAATTTGAAGGCTAAGAACACAAAAATATGCATGCGGTCCAAATTTGAAGCTTGTAGCTTCAGAAATGTGAAAGTAGGTCACTATGTCAATCTCAAGATCAAAGTTCATTTCCGTACATAAAACTATGCATGTGGTTCAAATTTGAAGGCTGTAGCTTGAGAAATGTGAAAGTAGGTCACTAGGTCAAAATCAAGGTCAAATTTTATTTCAGAACACAAAATTATGCAACTGGTCCAAATTTGAAGCCTGTACCTTCAGAAATGTGAAAGTAGGTCACTAGGTCAATCTCAAGATCAAAGTTCATTTCAGTACACAAAACTATGCTTGTGGTTCAAATTTGAAGGCTGTAGCTTCAGAAATGTGAAAGTAGGTCACTATGTCAATCTCAAGATCAAAGTTCATTTCCGTACACAAAACTATGCATGTGATTCAAATTTGAAGGCTGTAGCTTGAGAAATGTGAAAGTAGGTCACTAGGTCAAAATCAAGGTCAAATTTTATTTCGGAACACAAAACTATGCAAGTGGTCCAAATTTGAAGCCTGTACCTTCAGAAATGTGAAAGTAGGTCACTAAGTCAATCTCAAGATCAAAGTTCATTACAGTACACAAAACTATGCTTTTGGTTCAAATTTGAAGGCTGTAGCTTGAGAAATGTGAATGTAAGTCACTAGGTCAAAATCAAGGTCAAATTTTATTTGGGAACAAAAAACTATGCATGTGGTCCAAATTTGAAGCCTGTACCTTCAAAAATGTGAAAGTAGGTCACTAGGTCAATAACAAGGTCAAAGTTTATTTCGGTACACATACCTATGCATGTGGTACAAATTTGAAGGCTGTAGCTACAGAAATGTGAAAGTAGGTCACTAGGTCAAGATCAAGGTCAACTCATGTCAAGGTTCATCTTGCCACTCAAAAATATACATGTGGTCCAAATTTGAATGATGTAGTTATGGACATGAAGGTTCTAAGTTTTTCCCTATATAAGTCTATATGAACCATATGACCCCTGGGGCAGGGCCATATTTGACCCTAGAGGGATAATTTAAACAAACTTGGTAGAGAACCACTAAATGATGCTACATTACAAAATATCAAAGCCATAGTCTTTCGTGGTTTGGACAAGAAGATTTTCAAAGTTTTTTCCTATATAAGTCTATGTAAACCATGTGACCCCCAGGACAGAGCCATATTTGACCCTAGGGGAATAAGTAGAGGACCACTAGATGATGTCATATACAAAATATCAAAGCCCTAGACCCTGTGGTTTTGGACAAGAGGTTTTTCAAAGTTTTTTCCTATATAAGTCTATATAAATCATGTGACCCCCGGGGTGGGACCATATTTGACCCCAAGGAAATAATCTGAACAATATTGGTAGAGGACCACTAGATTTTGCTACATACCAAATATCAAAGCCCTAGGCCCTATGGTTTTGGACAAGAAGATCAGAAACCATTTTAACTGTTCCTGGCCAATGTGACCTTGACCTTTGACCTAATGACATCAAAATCAATAGGGGTCATCTGCTGGTCATGGCCAACCTAACTATCAATTTTCCTGACACTAACCCCAAGCGTTCTAGAGTTATTGCCTGGAAACCATTTTACTGTTCCTGGTCACTGTGACCTTGACCTTTGACATACTGACCTCAAAATCAATAGGGGTCATCTGCTGGTCATGACCAACCTCCCTATCAACTTTCGTGACCCTAGGCCTAAGCGTTCTTGAGTTATCATCCGGAAACCGTTTTACTGTTCAGGGTCACTGTGACCTTGACCTTTAACATACTGACCTCAAATTCAATGGGGTCATCTGCTGGTCATTACCAACCTCCCTATCAACTTTCATGATCCTAGGCCCAAGTGTTCTTGAGTTATCATCCGGAAACCGTTTTACTATTCAGGGTCACTGTGACCTTGACCTTTGACATACAGACCTCAAACTCAATAGGGGTCATCTGCTGGTGATGACCAACCTCCCTTTCAACTTTCATGATCCTAGGCCCAAGCGTTCTTGAGTTATCATCCTGAAACGGATTGGTCTACATTCTGACTGACACCGACCGACATCTGCAAAACAATATGTATACCCCTCCTTCTTCGAAGGGGGGCATAATTAGATAGACATGTGTGTCGATCTAATTCCGTGTTAAATGTCATTACTTTGTCAGATTAAAAAAAAAATGTTATTTTAAATTACATGTTTGAATAAAAAATATTTCTTTTTCTTAATTAATTTACTAATTTTCACTACTAAAATGTGACCATGACTGAGAAAATGGGTCCAGATGAGGAATTTTGACATTTTCAGGTTTTTGCATATTTAGAAAGTATATTCATTCAGAAATAAATCCTGAAAATTTCAGATGAAAATCTTCAAAATTGTCAATTTTATGACAGATTTTGTAACACAGATATTAAAAATGAAAACAGTACATTTCAGTTATCCTTTCTTTCTAGTTTATTTCTCACATACTGGTAATGGCTAACAATTCTGAAATAAATATATCTTTTGTTACAATTGCATGATATAAGTAAGATCCCTTCTTAATACACAAAATGATAATCAATTAAAATCTACAACAATTTCTAAAAAAAATATTTCTAAAATTATGTTACCATGACAACAAATATATTAAAATCCTTTTTCTATGATAAAACTTTAAAAAAAAAACATATAAAGAAATAAGGATTTTAAAAAGCAAAATATTTTAAGGCATATGTATTTACAAAAATAAACTGAAAATTTCCCATGAAAATATTAAGAATGTTTGGTTTTATGACAGTTTTTGTAACATGGGTAATAACCACAAGAATAAGATAGATTTGTCATTGTTTCTTCATAACTTGTCTTTTACATGCTGGTAATAAATGACTACCTTGGAAAAAAAGAACCTTCTATTACTATGAAATTTTATTTTTGTGATGCTTACTTAAAACAAAAAAAAACAGCTAATTCAAATCTTTCATATTTTCTATGAAAACATTATTCAAATTGCGTTACCATGGCAACATATGCAATAAATTGCTTTTTCTTCAATAGTAGTTAAAAATAAAAGCTTAATTTAAAATAATGTTTCTTATAAGTTGAATATTTAGAGGTTTATGTATTCAAAAGTAAAATTTGAAAATTTTATGTGAAAAGATATAAAATGTTTGCTTTTATGACAGATTTCGTAGCACAGGAAATAACCACAAGAATAAACTATTTCAGTTGTTGTTTCTTCAGTTTGTGTTTTCACTTATTGGTAATCACTGGCTATTTTTAAATAAATGAATCTTCTTTTACAAAGAATATTTAGATATTCACTTAAAGTGCAAACATCTAGCTGGCTAAAGTCCTTCACATTTTCTATAAAAACATTATTAAATTATGTTACCATGGCAACATATGCATTTGATTCTGTTTTCTACAATAATACTTTAAAAACGAGCTAAATTTGGAAAAGTGTTTCAGATAACTTGAATATTATAAAGTGGTATGTATTCAAAAATATCTCAAAATTCCATGTTAAAAAATTAAAATGTTTAGTTTTATGACAGTGTTTGTAACATGAGTAATAACTATAAGAATAAGACATTTCTGTCATTGTTTCTTCATAACTTGCCTTTTACCTGCTGGTAATAAATTACTATTTTTAAACTAGAAAATGCTTTTGTAAAAAAGCGCATGTCTCCCCCAATGCAAAGTCCTATAGGCAAGAAGTCAATAGGGGTCAGGAGCGAAAGTCAAAGAGACACTGATGGTTTGCTGCAATAGGGATCATCTACTTGGCATGTCCAATCATCCCGCTAAATTTCAACACTCTTGGCCTAGTGGTTCTCAAGTCACTGTTCAGGCTTCTGTGACCTTGACCTTAGATCAAGTGACCTCAAAATAAATAGGGCTCATCTACTCTGCATGTCCAATCATCCTATTAAGTTTCAACATTGTAGGTCAAGTGGTTCTCAAGTTATTTCCAAAAAATGATTTTACATGAACAGGCCACTGTGACCTTGACCTTTAATAGACTGACCCCAAAATCAATAGGGGTCATCCACTCTGCATGTTCAATCATCCTATGAAGTTTCAACATTCTGGGTCAAGTGGTTCTCAAGTTATTAATCGGAACTGGTTATCAATGTTCAGGCCCCTGTGACCTTGACCTTTAATGGAGTGACCCCAAAAAGAATAGGGGTCATTTACTCTGCATGAACAATCATCCTATGAAGTTTCAACATTCTGGGTCGAGAGGTTCTCAAGTTATTGATTGGAAATGGTTTTCCATGTTCAGGCCCCTGTGGCCTTGACCTTTAACAGAGTGACCCTAAAATCGTTAGGGGTCATCTACTCTGCATAACCAATCATCCTATGAAGTTTCATTATTCTGGGTCAGGTGGTTCTCAAGTTACTGACCGGAAATGGTTTTCAATGTTCAGGCCCCTGTGACCTTGACCTTTCACAGAGTGAACCCAAAATCGTTAGGGGTCATCTACTCTGCATGACCAATCATCCTATTAAGTTTCAACATTCTGGGTCAAGTGGTTCTCAAGTTACTGACCGGAAATGGTTTTCAATGTTCAGGCCCCTGTGACCTTGACCTTTAATGGAGTGACCCCAAAATCGACAAGGGTCATCTACTTTGCATGTACAATCATCCTATAATGTTTCAACATTCTGGGTCAAGTGGTTCTCTAGTTATTGATATGAAATGGTTTTCCATGTTCAGGCCCCTGTGACCTTGACCTTTGATAGAGTGACCCCAAAATCAATAGGGGTCATCTACTCTTTATGATCAATCATCCTATGAAGTTTCAACATTCTGGGTCAAGTGGTTCTCTAGTTACTGATCAGAAATGGTTTTCAATGTTCGAGCCCCTGTGACCTTGACCTTTGACGGAGTAATCCCAAAATCAATAAGGGTCATCTACTCTTCATGATCAATCATCCTCTGAAGTTTCAACATTCTGGGTCAAGTGGTTCTCTAGTTATTGATCAGAAATGGTTTTCAATGTTCAGGCCCCTGTGACCTTGACCTTTGACAGAGTGATCCCAAAATCAATAGGGGTCATCTACTCTTCATGATCAATCATCCTATGAAGTTTCAACATTCTGGGTCAAGTGGTTCTCTAGTTATTGATCGGAAATGGTTTTCAATGTTCAGGCCCCTGTGACCTTGACCTTTGACAGAGTGACCCCAAAAACAATAGAGGTCGTCTACTCCAGCAGCCCTACAACCCTATGAAGTTTGAAGGTTCTAGGTCAAATGGTTCTCCAGTTATTGCTCGGAAATGAAGTGTGACGTACGGACGGACGGACGGACGGAAGGACGGACGGACGGACAGGGCAAAAACAATATGTCTCCTGGGGGAGACATAATAAATGAAACATATATTACTATTGATTTTTTATTGTTTATGCTTATCTAGAATACTAGAAAGTACAGTTAATTAAAACTTTTCCACATTTTC
This sequence comes from Mercenaria mercenaria, assembly GCF_021730395.1. Taxonomy (NCBI): domain Eukaryota; kingdom Metazoa; phylum Mollusca; class Bivalvia; order Venerida; family Veneridae; genus Mercenaria; species Mercenaria mercenaria. The sequence continues at coordinate 37,621,421 of NC_069372.1, read as the reverse complement.
TAAGAAAATTGTGTTACCATGGCGACATATGTTTTAAATTCCCTTTTCCTACAATAATACTTAAAAACAAGAGCTTATTTTAAAAAGTATTTCTAATAAGTTAAATATTTGAAAGTACAAGTATTCAGGAAAGAAATCAGAAAATTTCACATAAAAACTTTAAAACAGTCATGTTCTGTAACAAAAGTAGTTATCGTAAGAATAAACATTTCAGCATCCCTTTCCTCATAATCTGTTTTTTCACTGGCTAGTTATAACTGACAATACTGAAGAAAGTGAACATTCTTTTACCATTACATTATATACTGTAGATCCCTTATTGAAATACAAATCCATAATTTCAATGAAATATAATCTGAATTATGTACATGGCAACATACATACTAAATTCCTTTTTCTAAAAATACTTTAATAATTAACACAATTGCTTAACTTTTGATGAAGGTTACACTGCTACAAGCTCTGGTGAAAAGTAAATATTTATTTCCATCCAATACTTTAATGTAGGTAACTGAAACTACAACCTTTACTTGATGTTTAACCTTAACAGCTAAACACATCTATATGAACAGCAAAACAGGCTAAAGTGTTGTATATTAAAACGTTTGAATTCAACAACAATTTCTATCTTTTATATTCACTTCCTTTTTTCAGTTCTCAGAAAAATCCTCGTCAATCCAAAATTTCAGTTCAAGTGGTATGGGACAAACAGAATACTTTGACTTTTTCAGACAAATACTATTCTCTTATGAGTTCATACAGGTACCATTATCAGCCTGTGTCATTCCATGTCAATAATATTCGTTTGGCAAGGGGGAGTAGATTTTAGTAAGTTAACTGGACTGTCACTTTTAAGACTAACAATCCAGGTGTTTCTGCAGACATGATAAAGTGGTAATACTTGGTTATCTTCTTCAAAAGTTTAGATATTACATGATAAGATATTTCTCCACTGGTAGAATGTGACAGGATTTAAATCACTGTTGACCAACTGTGTTGTTATGACATTTCTTTGATGACTGACACACTGTGTCAGCAATATCATGTATTATTAAACTTAAAGGTCTCACCATTCACCCTCCTCCACAGATTCTTCTATATTCAAAAGTGCAAGTCAGATTCAAAATTTGCATGGTCTGTGATCACTGTTGAATATTCAAACGATCTGTGATATCCTGTAACAAATAAGTAAAACATTTTATTTTAAATAATTAACCTGGGAGTTGCTTTATTTAATAAAAGCAGGGTTATCACTATTTGATAATAGATGATTCTTACAACCAATGCTCTAAAATATTGACAAACAGACTGACAACAGCATGCTGTCAGTATTTAAAATGTACTTTGTTTTTAGATTTTGGTTACTGCAAATAGGATGTTCTAAAACAAATTTTTTGCATTTATTGTGTTAACCCTTAACCTGCTAAATTTGTAAAATGGACTACTCCATCTTTAAATAGAGACAGTACCATTTATAGCTTATAGGGGGTTCTAATAGAAAATTTGCTGACTAAGTATCAAACACTGCAGATCATGATCAGACTGCACAGATGTGCAGGTTGATCTTGATCTGCACTGGTTGCAAAGGCAGACATAGCTGCCTCGTGCAGCCTAAGGGTTAAAAGTATGCACTGTTTTAACAGCTATCAAAAATGGTTGTTACCTAGTAAAACTCTCCACAGACCATACCACAGCAAGATGTTATTTCTATTCTAGCTAGCAGCATTGTCAAAATGGAATACCAATACAGGTAGTGATGTACCATGCTCACAAGTTGTCTGCCCCTTAACCAACTGAGTTGCTTTCATAAACAAGAGGGAACACTTGCCATCCTGAAAAAAGATTTAAAAGTCTTTGGTAAAAGTATCTGTTATCTTCATGTATCTCAGGAACCTTTACAGTCTTCATTCTAATCCATATTCTTGGTGCAATAAAACTGGTAAAAAAATTCAATCACATAACAATGTCTATGTCAAGAATGGGTTAATTAAATCTGAAAATAATCATATTACAATTAAACTAAATTACAATTAATTGATTTACTTCAATTAATTAATTCAAATTCCTATTATTTAGAACTATTCTACAACTTAATGAGATATCAACTTATACACATGTACATGTAGTGTTAAGCATTCAAATTATCCTGTACTTATTGAGTGCCACAAAGTGGCACACTTTCCCAGGCTAATAGCCAATGTAATGAAGACTTTACACCAACTGATCCTCCTAAAAACCAGATTGTTGAAATAAATTTCAATAATGCCAGTTTAAGCCATTCAATAGTCATAGTACATGTACATACATTGTACAAATCATTAGTGTAGAAGTAGACTTATTTTGTATTGGCTCCAACAAAACCTAGACAGAGGTATAAATAAATAATATATTGCATTAAAATCATAATAAGAGCCTTTAGCTGCATGTTACTTACCTGATTCCTCAAAGCACATCCAACATGTCCAAAATATGTTACATTTGCTTGAGATCTTAAAGTAAACAGACCAATTTCCTGGCTGTTGTAGGGTATATGAACCAGCTGTAGTGGAATGAACCATCAAAGGAACAAGGAATATTATCTGAAAGAAGATACATTACATGTACCGTAAACATCACTAAAAATCAAAAACTGACTACTAAATTAATAAATTTGATTTTGAAAGGTTTCATTAACATGATTAACTTACCACAAAATACTTTAAAAGTTATTATACTATGAATCTATTTTTTAAAGGATCATAAATTGTTTTACACACAGCAAGGCTCAAAAAATTCAAAAATAAAAAGATTTTCATTATATGGCATAAATTCCCACTATCCATATACAATCGTCCTGTTACAAAACATTCTGAATCAACAATAATGGAAAGAGAGTAGTCACCAGACAGAAATAACATGACTTATAAGACCCACAGCAAAAACAGTTACCATTTTATAAACGGAAGTGTCTAGACATCCGGTAACCAGAAACCTAGCCAATGTTCTAGCCGACCGGTAACAGGACGCCTAGCCTATCCTATCCTATAGGGGTTTTCTAGGCATCCGGTAATCAATTTTAAAATATTGCCTTACAGGTGAATATTCAAACTTATTCTCGATATCGACATTATGGATAAAATCCCGTTTTCCGGTATTAACCACTAATAAACGCCCGTTCCCGTTTTCACGGTGAGGGGGTTATCGGCCATTACGCTACATGGCGGTAGTGTTTAGATTATCCTTTTTTAAAGTTTTAAACAAAGGAAATGAATAAAAAAGTATTGCAGATTATCATTAAACATTGTTGTAATTAAGATATAGCAAAAATATCCTCAAAGTTTACTTTATTTTTGAAATTCTATCTTTTATTCTACACTGCCACTTCCGTGGCTCGATACCAAAGGTGTGAAATTATTTGCATTTTTCAAGATAAACAGATTATTTTTGCAAAAAAATGTTGCCAAAATCGTAGAATAGTATTTCCATTGTGAGAAAGTAAGATCTTTCATATATTCTTATCTTCTGGCAAAAATAACCGCTAATATTGTACACGGTCTTTATATTGGTTAATCTCGCCAACCCCACTGACCCTATGTACGGAAATACCGGAAAACGGGATTTATCAATAATGTCGATATGGTCATAATGCCACAAAAATATGATACAATAAATTTATTCGTTACAGTATTCATATGTAAAAAGATCGCCGAACAGCTAGAAAAACATTAGCGGAGAGGCTAGTCGTCGTGTTGCCGGACAGCTAGAATGCAGGGTATTTGTTATTTAGATAAAAGACAATCACAGATCTATGGAATAAAGATCAGAAAATATACATGCTGATTACAAGTGCTAGATAAATAAAAATACAACGCCTAAAATACCAGTTCTTTTATATTCGTTGGATTATGGTTGGAATTCACATTTAAAACAGACATTAATGTCTTATTATTTCTTGTCATAAAGACATCGTTATAATGCATCACAAAAAATGTCTTTTAAGATACTTATATTTCAATTTTGAAAAAAACGTCGGGATTTCAACCATATTTCAACCACCAACCGTTAGGATTTCAACCATATTTCAACGTTGAAATATGGTTGAAATCCTGACGTTGTTTCAACGTTGAAATTTCAACGTCATTTCACCTTTCAAATCCAACTATATTTCAACGTTGTTTCAACGTTGAAGTCTGACGTTGTTTCAACGTTGTTGTGCCCACTGGGGTAGGTGTCCGGTTACCGGACATCTACATATTTCCTTTTAAAGTACCTTGGCTACTACAGTGAGAGGGGACTTTTCGAGAAATCATGTGACATTGGCAGGCATCTATAAGTCTGCATCAAATTTATTAATTATCATAGCTACATGTATATTGACTTTTTATTATTGTTTTTTTTTCCATAAATAATTAATGCTTACTAGTCTATGGACAATGAAATAAAATTGATGAATCCTGGTCACCTTGATAAGAAGCTGCCTGCCTTCAATAATCTTTGTGATAACCCAACTGGCCATTTTATATTAAATACACAGGCATAGTGAAATCATCTGTGTTTAGTGGCCACAAGATAAATTTCTTAAATTTCCCTCTTTATGTTTTGGATTCACTTCCGGGTAAAAGACAGACTTATTTCAGTGAAAGTTTCAAAATTTATATATTAGAGAATCTACATTAACCACTGTTTATAAACGGTACTTACCAAATCACTAAACAGTATTACAAGTCTCAGATCCCTTCATCGTTGAACAAAAGGTAGATAAACAAAAGTAAACTTCACACGCTTCCCTGATGAATCCGAAACCGGAAACATATTGAAGGGGAAACAACTGAACGAAATATTTTGCCTCAGGCGTAATACCACTATTTTTTTTACAGGTCTGATTTCTAATTATTCTTTCTCTAGTAGGCTGCTATCAATCATGTCACAAGCAGTCGTACTTTAACGGTCAAACTTTCGCTAATTAAAACATGTGTAAGAAAGCTGCGCGCGTAAACTTGGCGCAACTTTAAACGTCGTTTCTCGATATTACGTCATGCCGTAGATCTATACATAGAGCTCTGAATTCTGCTACGCATATCGGGCCTCAGTCAAACGGCAGCATGTCAATACATGCGATCAGCTGTTTAGACGGCATAGAGGCTATGACTAGTCATGCCGCATCTGGACCGGTTTTCAAAGGCGACGTCACAAATTATTATTGCATTAAAACATAACTACATAAAGTTAATTATAGAACTACATGTTCATAGTTAAACTTAAATATTGTACATGTACATATAACACAAGTACAATGAAAGTAATATTCACATTAAAACATACATTTGCAGTTTACTTTTTTTCACATACTTCACTTAAAAGTAATGGGCAAATATGAAAACATATTATTCGGCTGTAATTATTGTAATTATTGCATTTCTGTACATGATAACCCCCAATCAAGCATCGATCACTATCACATTGTCATACAAGATTAAAGTCAAATAACGCGTTTGACAATAAGTTAACCGAATGCTGACATATTTCTGTATATTATGGTAACTAATTGGATTAACATTTACCCTGCTAAATTTCTAAAATGGACTGGTCCATCATTAAATTTAGGCAGTACCACTTATTATTAAAAGGGATGTTCGCTGAAAATTTACTGACTGAATAGCCACCAGTGCAGACCATGGTCAGCCTGCACATACGTTCAGGCTGATCTCGGTCTGCACTAGTCGCAAAGGCGAATCAACTTGCCACCAGCAGACTAAAGGTTAAGTGTCTGATTGTTTGATATGCCCCGCGGCTAGGGGCAAATATTACGGTTCTTGTCTAAACACACTCACAGCTATAGCCACAATAACAACTTTTAAGTTAAAATCTAAATTATGGATATTATTTTGATAATTTAATATATTACCGTTCAAAATCCAAATTTACATTATTGTAAAGTAAAATGCATTTTATATAGGCCACGGATCCATAATATTTAAAAATGTATATTCCGGTTTTCTACACCGAACTTTTTAAATCGAAAAGACACTTCAAGGAGACTCGTAAGACACATACATTTTTGCCCACAAAACATATAATCAAAAAATTAAATACATATTTAAAAGTTACCCTGAGTTACATGCTTCCCCACTCTCAGTTTTGAAACTAATACCCGATTATCATTCAAAATCACCAATTTGAAGAAATTACAATGTTATTTATATACATATCAGATAGACATTTGTTTCGATCGAATTCCGTGTCATTACTTTGTCTGATTAAACAAGAGCTGTCACTATTAGTGACAAATGCCCAAGAAGCGTGCCCAGGAATGCTACAGTTGTCTGGGCATGATAGATTAACTCATTTTTGGAAACATTTGTGCCAAGAAATTTTAAAATCCCTTGATAATTTTTGGCAGAATTAAGGACGAGACAAGAAACAGACCATGTTAACCTTTGACTTCTAAGTGTGACCTTCACCTTGGAGCTAGGGGTCTGGGTCTTGCGCATGACACGTCATCTCATTATAGGGAACATTTATGCCAAGTAATTTCAAAATCCCTTGATGAATGGCAGAGTTATGGACCAGACAAGAAACAGACCATGTTAACCTTTAACCTCTAAGTGTGACCCTGACCTTAGTGCTAGGGGTATGGATTTTGCGCATGACATGTCGTCTCATTATGGGGAACATTTATGCCATGTAATTTTAAAATCCCTTGATGAATGGCAGAGTTATGAACCGGACACGAAACAGACCATATTAACCTTTGACTTCTAAGTGTGACCTTCACCTTGGAGCTAGGGGTCTGGGTCTTACACAAGACGCACCGTCTCAGTATAGGGAACATTTATGCCAAGTTATTTCAAGATCCCTTTATATATTGCAGAGGTACAGCCCGGACAAGAATTTACACGGCCCAACGGACGGACGCAAGCACGCACATCCGCACGGATGGACGGACAGTGCGATTTTAATATACCCATTTCCGGGGACATAATAAAACATGTCATTTTATATTACATGTTTGAGTAAAAATATTTAATTCTTAAAATCTTTTGTTTTTAATTTATTAACTTATTTATGATTCAAATATATTTTTGTCCTTAAAAGATATAATCAAAAGATTAAATGCATATTTAAAAGTTACGCTGAGTAATGGGAATAACATACTTCCCGACTCTCAATTTTGAAACAAAAATCCGATTACCATTCAAAATCACCATTTTGAAGAAATTACTGCAAATAGCCTCGTGCAAGGTATAAACTCTGATTGTGTAAAAGCCCTAATTAACAAAACCAGCGTAAAGTCATCAAGATTATCACGATAAGAGCGATTAACAAAAATCGACACTCGCGTTAAGATGGTATAAATGGAAACAATTAAATTTAAACATTTTTTCTTAATCATCAAGGGACTATACTCTTCAAAACAAGGTCTCATTTTTGGACAAGACGGAGTAAGTGGACCAAAACAACACGACCTTCAATTTTAAGTTAATATTTGTTTAACGTATTTATCGAACAATTTAATAATATGCAATGTACTAGTTTTAGGTAATACAACATACCTGTGGATGTAACGAACGTCTATGAACTTTTACTAGATTCACAAGAGTCCCATTTTCAGTCGGCATTTTTTGTAAACATCTAAATCTATAAATAGTAAAGTTAAGTATTTTCAAATGCACCCGTCCGTTTTCAATATATGATGTTTACTTTCAATTTATAGACTCGACTGTCAAGCATGATTTGCTGTATTTACAGGGGCGGACATATTTTGTAATTTGCTGGTTTTAGGCGAGAAAGTGATAGTTGCTGTGAAAATGGCGATATTTGTTTACTTTTTGACGTACCATTGGACATTTTTTCAGTGGTAAATGACTTTATTTTCTTAACGCTTAATTTATCGGGTCAGCTTGGGAAGTGTGCGCAACTGGTTCAGTTTTAAAATGATAAGCCCAGTTGGTGGCGATATAAATTATCTTTACTGGGTTGTTATCTTTGTTTGTATAAAAAGTTATTGAAGTTACAATGTCAATTCAAACTGACGTAACAAATCGTTACCGTGAATGAAAATGCAATTTCTGTATAAAACGAACACTTTACACAAATTATTTTGTTATCGTAAAAGAGTGTGTGTGTGTTCGGGTTTAACAATTTTTCAGTCATATAAACGACGATGTAGCAGTGAGCACAATGCCCAACTTTATAGTGCTGCCTCACTGGAATATCACGCCGTAGACAGGTGACATGATACCCCATCCTGTCACATTATACTGACACCCGGCTGACCAGTCCTAGCACTATCCTCTTAATGCTGAGCACCAAGCGAGGAAGCTGCTAGTACCATTTTTTACGTCTTTGGTATGACGCGGCCGAGGATCGAACCCACGACCTCCCGCACTCGAAGCGGACGCTCTACCACTAGGCTACCGAGGCGGTATACTTATCGCAAAAGAATCATGAATCATGATACTTAAAATGTTATTAAAATAGTACCAAGGTATAGTTCAATGTTTCACCTTCATTTTGGTAGGTAAGTGTGTCCTTAAATCGTATTTTTTCGACTCTTGATTTTAATAGTTACTATTATGTTTTACAAACCTATACTATCTATTCATTCTTGCTGGAATTTGTCTGAGGTTTCAGATTACTAATCCCTAAATGATGCGTGGAATTATGGAATTTGAATATCAAGGAATAATTTCGCCCCCGCCTTGGCTGGATTCGAACCCTGCACCCTACTTGTAACGAGTCAGATACTCTGTCCTTGCACCAAAGGGTATAACAAAGTATTAGATATAAAGAATCAAAAATAATACAAATTCTCAAACGCAGACGGTTTTCAAAATAAATCCTTAGGACGACGAGCACATTTTTGATGTTTAAAATTATGTCAGACGACCTTCAGCGTTTCCCGGAAGTAAAGAAAATGAAAGTACACAGGCTAAACTTGAAAACGAAAGTCGCATCTGCATTGGTCTATAGTCATGGGTCGTGCGCAGGGGTCACCCAGTCTAAATGTATGCACGTGGACGTTTTTGCTTATGGGGAGTCAATTTTAGAATTTTTTAACGATTTGAAAGTACCTGGGCTGTAGCACGACATGTCAGCGTTTCATATACGAAAAGATATTTGGACTCGGAATAAACACAAATCCCCCAGGGGTCCGTAACGGAGCACGGGTATATGGAGATTTTTGGAACTTTGTCAAATTGCTCGAAATGTCCTTTTTGGTGTTGTCTAAAAGTGTCAGTATATGTCTCTGATGTTAGATATTTCCGTATTTGAGAGCTTCAGACCTGGATATTTCAGAAATATTAGTGATGAAAGATTTCGTATAATAAATGTTGATTCTACGGAAGCGTGAAAGGTCTATCAGACGCTAATAAGTTTTATTACGTTACAGGCGCGGAAAGTATATCCAGCAAATATCTTTATTGGCTGCTTTTATATAGAAAATTACAGAATATATATCGAAATAATCTGCTCCAGTTAGCAGTATTAATTTCTGTTACAAATAATTTCCTTCGAGCTGTAACATAATTACTGTCCAAGGATTTCCTAGGTAGGTCCAAAATAAGAAATTCCTGCTTACAATTTCATACTATGTCAACGATTGAACTTGAAAAGGATGTGTTTCAAATTCATACAATAAGGCAGGTGTTTATTATAATCATTTCAGGCTAATACCTATACAATATAGTACTGGTGATGTTAAGTTTTCTCGCACATCCTTTTGTTTATATTGGGGTATTTAGAGGGCACAACGAATAATTTAGACTTCACATTAAGAGCTAAGGCGTCACCAAATTAAAAAGTTGTTCATCGGATTTGCCGCTCGTATATTTTCAGAAACACAAAAAAAATATTTTTTTTTTGTTTTTGGCTTGCGCTCGCCCCATTGAAAAAAAATCAATCCAAAAATTTTTGGTGCGCTACTTTTTACGGACGTAAAAGTGTATAAATGCTTATAATTCCAATCCTAGATTGTTCTCAAATGAATTTTAATCAAAATAAACACATACTACGCACACATCGTCTATAATAAATCATAACACATATTTAGTTGCATTAAAGTTGTTTCCCCTTTATGCATTTACGCCATTTTCTTCAAATGTTTACCAAATTACATGCTAAAAGACCGATTTATTTCATTGAAAACTGGATGAAGAAAAGCTTACTAATTTATTTGATAACATCAATCTACATTATTTTGGTAAGGGTAAATACTTATTGATGCATGTCACTTATCTGTTTTCTGTTTTTCCTGTCCAAATGATAAGCATTTGCATACGAAAGTTGGTGGGGTAAGAAATGTACATTATGAGTTGTTTTCAGAACCGTTTCGATTTTCAAATTTTCCAATCAATTAGTTGACTAATGTTAATGCACATTAATCTCCATTTCAGACTTTAATTGAGACTTTGTTTCAACAAATTTAATATGTTATGAAAGTTTAAAGTTAGAAAAAGAGCTGTACAATAAGACATCATGCTCGACTTTTCTGAATTAGAGCTTTGCCAGTAAAAGGGGCATGATAGTGAAGTCAGAAGCTTTGAAAGTACAGAGCTATTGGTCATTATATAAAACTTAATATTTGATGTATCAAAAACGTTGTAAAGTCAGCTAAGAATGCTACATTTTCATAGCAGTATATATTCAAGTCATATAATTTATGTATGTGATAAGTATGGTGTAAGGTTATGCATTGTTGTTTATTACATATTTTCTAACAGCATTTTCAAAAGCATGCATTATTTGATTACAGTGTACTGTATGACACTGTTAATACATTTTTTTCACGAGTTCGCTTTGTTGTGCGTCTGCAGGTCAGATTTTCTCAATCCCTGGGGACTTACTTTTTAATTTAAAAGGGCTATGCATTCTATTTTAAGGTTTTTATTCAGCCGAGAGCCAAATGAAGATAAATATATTTCTTCGCTCTTAACTCGCTCCTGATTTTTTCAAAAACCTAAACAAATATTTAAATTTTTTTTTCGCTCGCCGCCTCAATTTTTTCAGAAAAAAATCCGATGAACAACTTATCAATTTGGTGTGGCCTAAATAAGTTTCTTTTACTTTCAGCTCATCGCGAAACCGTCCACTTAATGACGACTTCCGGTGCTTTCAGATCCGGTGTTGCTAATTAAGTCAAGAGGAATCTAAAATGGTGTTGTTGGTGAGGTCAAGAATAACTTAAAATCTGGCCGCAAAAGATCACCCCGAATTCTTCTCAGTGTTGTTATATTTTCTTCAACTCATTTTGATTTGAAGATTGAATACTACTTAAGCCGGTGCTAGGGACGTGGGCAGTGTTTGCCTTGTTCTCGATGGTTCCGAAGGATCTTCTTTCAGATTTTATTAACTTTAACAACAGCGGGTGTTAAGTGCTGTGTGGCGGTCGTTAAATGTCGCCCCGACTTCATCTCAATGTCGTTATATTTTCTGGACCTTCGGGATCATTGATTTCAACTCATTTAGATTTGAAGATTAAATACTGCTTAAGCCGGTGCTATGGGGCGTGGGAAGTTTGCATTTTCCATTACTGCTCATGAACAGACTCAATCAAACCGAGTCTGCAATTTTCACAGTTTGCCTTGTTCTCGGTGCTTCCAAGGGATCTTCTTTCAAGAATTCATTTTTCTACAAAATCATTAAATCCAGACCACTGGACAACGCATTTTCGGAAATGGCAAAAAGATATGTCAATATAGCAAGAATTATGATACCTTGACCAAATAAAAAGCCAATATTTTCTAGTGGCATACAGACACTAAATAGGAAAATGGCGCGAAAAAAATGCCGGATAAAAATAGTCCTCAGTGTGTTTTGCTCTGTCGGGCTAGTTTCTTTCTTGTCCTTGCATTTTTTGTGCTAAAATCACATGGCAGAAATATGCTTGACATGTAGTAGCATTTTCATACTGAAATAACAGCATGACATAATTTTTCATGGAAACTTAAATCATACACCACCACTACAATTTGGGGTCTCATTTTTAGTTGATTTTGCTGTTTGTGTGTTTGACTGAAACTATCTTTCTTGCATCAAAATGAACCCTACTTTTCTTTTGATTTTTATTCAGCACTGACAATATTCTTCAAGTACATATAAATTACAGACATTTAAAATAGGTCCTGATGTGTGTTGCGGCAATTGGAAATATGTCAATTTTATATAGAATAAAGGCCCTAGGAGAACAGCTATTTAGTGTGTTGTAACATACAAGGTGACATTGTTAAATATTGAAAGCTGGCTCGATGAGGGTGGAAATTTGATAGAAAATGACAAAGTAATTGAAATTTTGTTGTAAATGAGGATAAAACCCAAACATATCACTGTTTCACTGTTTTGGGTGTATTTATTTCTAAAGCTGCATATTTACAGTCTAAAGATTGCTGATTTCTGGCAATTAGAGGTAAAAATGAATATAATTAACAGTTTAAATATGTAATTTGTATGTAGATTAAAGTAGAAAATGACAAAACAGGGCAAAACAAGGCTACAGTTAGGGAAGTATGTCGCGACAGCTATTTTTGGCAAAATCTGTCGCTTTGTCTTATGTTACTGAAAATGCCATAAAACCTTAGAAATTATTGATATCAAGCTAAAGTCTTGTATTATTTCATGCATTTGGGTTGTTTGTACATTTCAAATGAAACTGGCACAATATCAGAGAAAAAGTTTTTCTTATAGGTATACAGACACTAAATAGGAAAATTGCGCGAAAAATAAAGGTCGCTTAATGGCGGATACAAATTAACCTCAGTTTCTTTTTCGGCGACGCCGTCTAAATTCGTTTTCGTTACCTATGCCACGTGACTTCAGGTTGCAAATCAAACTACTTGATAACGCATTATAGATAATTTATCAAAATGGAAGATTTATGCAACACTCTGTCTGATTGGACGAGAGTGTCAATTTCTTTCACTCTGTTGATTGTGCTACGCTGAGTGAAATGTAGACAAAGCTTATCCTAAACGACGCTGTTCACAGTTTTAAAGCTAACTTTGGCTCAGTATATTTAGCAAGAATATTGATATATCTCAAAATGATAAGTAAGTTTAATAAATATGATAAAAACATGTTCAAATACCAACATATATCAAATTAAAGAAAGAGCTGAATACGGTCTGCGTATCACATGAATAAGGGTGTGATAAGAGTCTTTTATGTAGAGAAGTGCTTTTTAAAAGATTTTCCTTGTTACAATTGTCGTCTGTATATGAAAAGGTTTCTTGCTTTTGTGACTTATTCAGATTGCATATTAAAATGAGTACTTGTTTGCTTTGATATATTTGTTATAAATTATTTAACTGATTTATTATATATGAATATTTTTCTTTAGTATGGTATGCAAATATTAAACTCAGTTGAAATCTGTTTTATTATATATATGCTATATAATGACTGCATCTCATTACACTGAAATGAAGGTACGCTGCATACAGTTTATGTATGTGATATGACTACGGTCAAACTTTGCTTATGAAACAGAAATATTGAAATAATTACAATTGTATGTTTTGCTTGACCTTCACTTTTTTATCGGTGTGACGTCATTGTCCAAAGATTCATGAATAGCGAATATGCATTTGTTAAAGCGGGATCAGTTGGCCTATTTTAGAAATAAATAAAAATAATAAATAAAAAAATCCTTTAATTGATTTTTTCTCATGTATTCTAATCAAACTTGATTTGTAGCATCTTTATTAGGCCCGCAGCCAACTTTGTTCAGCTGGGACATTTAACCCCTTTTAGGGGCTGCTAGAGCTAAAACTAGAAATGCCTTTATACAGCGTCTCATGAACAGCTTGGTGGATCTTTGTCATATTTGGTCTGGAGCATCATTATAAGGTCCTCTTCCATTTATTTAGATAGGAACTTGGGCCATATTAGGGACCACTATAGCTAAAAGTAGATATGCCTTTCTTCGCATTAACCACTAAAATGTAATGGATTTTTATCAAACTCGATGTGTAACAATATCGTAAGGTCTCCTGCTATTTTGTTACAAATGGGGATAGGGACCAATTTAGCTAAAATATAAACACGTTTAATGACATCTTCTCATGAACCGCTTCATGAATCTTCATCAAACTACTGCAGCTGTAAATATTCGTCTAAGGATAAACGAAACAAAATTGCAACCCTACGAAACCTTTGCGAAAAATTAAAAGAGAACCATTAAAATTTATAAAGTGCGGTGTTTAGTTTTGCAATTTGAAAAATGTTAGATGAAAGATGAATGTAAGATGAAAAATTCATAAACTTCTTTCCTTATTACAATTCGCCGACCATCATTTTTAAAGATATTTCTTGTTTGCTTTGTAGATCTTTTTTCCTTATTTTCTTTGCATTTATTTTTGCTAAAATCTCATGACAGATATATGCTTGACATATAGGTAGCATTTTCATTTTTTTTTTTTTTTTTTTTTTTTTTTTTTGGTTGGGTTTAACGTCGCACCGACACATTTTAGGTCATATGGCGACTTTCATAATGAAATAACAACATGACAGAATTTTTCATGGAAACTTAGATCATACACCACCACTACAATTTGGGGTCTCATTTTAGCTACTTAGTGTGTCGTGACCTATTGATATATTCGATAAAAACGCGCCAATAGTCACTGACGGCCATTACGGCAATATTGATTGGACGAAACGGTCTGATGTCACAGTTGCGAAGGAGCTTGTGCAAAGAATTCAGAATCTCCAAAACGCTTGCCATGATGCGACAATATATATAAGGCGTGAACAATGTAAGGCTAACTATAACGAGTTCTATTATTCAAAAGTTGGAAACTGCAAAGTTCCAAAATCTGGCAGTATATTCTGGATAAATGTTTTCATGGTAAGTGTTTTATCAATGAACTACAATAGACACACACCGTTAGATATTTTTCCTAGACTGCTTTGAAAAGATTGGTTTTCATTAAGGAATTCTATGGAAAAATCACACTACTTGTCGTGTTTTCGCCCCGCCGACACGACAACACGAAAACACGAAATCATGACAAATACTTTTTCAGACAATTCTTATAGAACGTAGTAATTCTATGTTATTCTGAAACCAGTGGCAAAGGGTTTTAGAAGCACTTTCCTTTCTATATGTACGAACCGTCATTTCAAACTTAATTTATATTCACTTAACCTGCATAAGGAGATCTGAGAATATAAAACAATATAATAATATGTCAGATGTCAGTTATCGTTTTAAGAATACAAAGTGTATGTATAACAGACCCGGTTCAAGATATATTTCATTGGGGTGGGGTGAGCGGTAACAGTTAAAGAATGAAGGCGGCATCGGCGAGCTGAGTGGGGTTAGGTATGGAAGAGGGTAATCCCTCATGTTAGGTAGGTCAGGACGTATCCGCCTGGATATGTCTGATATATATGAATACATGGTGGCTGCTGCTGCATTTTTTAGTCCAAAGTGTGAGGTGCAGGGGTTAAACCCCTCCTGACAGTAGAATCACAGGGTCTCTCCCTTGTCATTTTTTAAATATGGGTATGAATTTGAGGTACGTGAGGGGGTCATGCCCTCCTATTTTGGGGGTCAGATTGTATTCCCAAGGACATTTTTGAAATACAGGATTGCAATGGTGGCCTCTGATGCATTGTTTGGTCTAAATTGGGAGAAACTATTATTTGGATATTCGACCTTCGTCTTTCGTTATCTTTTTTTATGTAACAAAATGGTATTCGCTCGAAATATAACATAAGAACACATATAGAACATAAGTCAAGTTTTATTCTTAAACTTATATTTTCTAGCATGCAGTTATATTGTGCTCAGTTCAGTAATTGTTGTGCGCGTGTCTAACGGAAGATGCAAAAGCGAAAACATGAAAACTCGACAAATAAAATATTTGTCGTGTTTTCGAGTTTTCGTGGTTTCATGCCGGCGGGGCGAAAACAAGAAAACATGAAAAGTCGACAAATAATGTAATTGTCGTGTTTTCGTGTCAGCGGGGCGGAAACAAGTAAACACGAAAACTCGACAAATAAAGTTTTTGTTGTGTTTTCATGTTGGCGGGGCGAAAACACGAAAATTCGACAAATACCTAGTTTGTAGAGTTTTCGTGTCGGCGGGGCGAAAACACGACAGCACGACAAATAAAGGGAGCCAATACGACATATTCATACCCGCCAACATAAAAACTCGGCAAACAAATGCGTCGTGTCGGCGCCCTCTAAACGTCTTATTTTCGTGTTGTCGTGTTTTCGCCCCGCCAAAAAGAAAACACGAAATGGCAGAATTTAAGCAAAGATCGGTCAGAAACTGCATCAACCAAACTGAAATCCTGATAAGACTGTGGAAATAAAGAAATCGACTTTCCCAAAAAAGTACTCCATTTTGATTGGAAAAAATATAGTCATAAAGTAACAGAAGTTATGTTAGACGCCATTTCGCAAAAAACGATAACGTCAGTAGATCGGTTAGAACAGCGTGACTATTTTTTGAAGCAAGCTTACAGTGATTTGCCGTCGGACGTTATGTCAGATATTCAAAACATTTATTACTTTAAGTTAGATTTTATACTATTTGACGTACTATTCAGTGAATCCTCCTGAGTGATTTTCCGTTTAAGGTAAATCAGATTTGTCGTAACTTTCCGTACTTTTTTAATTGCTGGCCTTTTGTTTGTGACTTTGAGATAGAGCCATTTCGAAAAAAGTGATGTACTAGATAAAAAAAACAAAATCAAACATAAAAAAAAAAAAAAAAAGATAACAAAGCAGACTATAAGACTCTTTCACTTGTTGTAGGTGCAGATGGAGTATCATGCCACGAAGGTAACTGTTTAAGACGGTTACAAGACCAAAACGGTTACCCTCAAGCCTGATATTCCCACCTGCACCTACCACCAGGGATTAAATCTTTTTCTTACATGCCATATTCCACAAATAATAGTAAAAATAAATTCAAATAAATGACTTTCTTTTAAAGCGCATTAACTAAGCGCGGAAATTTTACGTTCGTAAACAGGAAGTACATCAGGACCATACAAAGACCAACGCAACGTAATAGTTCTGGTTTTATTTCAACATCTGCTGCGAAACGTTGTGTGTGAAATAACGGTTTTTGTAACCGAAAAATATAGTGTAAAGAACAAAGAGGTACTATCAAACTATTTGATTTTTATTCGGTTTACCTAACATTATTATAATTACTACACCAACCTACTACATAGATGTAGTTCGATATACGTCGTTTAGAGCACGAGAGTCACCTTACACCCCGGGGAGTAATAAGATGGAGTTTTCCAGCACCGGTGAAAGCACTAGAAATCCTAGTCTGGTATGCAAGTAGGAGTTTTTTACTGGAGCTGAACAACTCCATCTTATTACCCCCGGGCTGTAAGATGAATCTCGTACAGTAAATGTAGTAAAAAGAACTGTATCTGTTCCTTGAAAGTGTTTCTTTCCGCCTTATTTTTCGTTTATTAAAAGAAAAAACAAACGTCATTTTATGAAACGAAACATAGCGTTTCACTGCAGATGATAAAACAAAACTATTACGTTGTTTTCGTCTTTGTAAAGTCATGACGTAATTCATGTTTACGGTCATAAAACTCTGCGCTTTGTTAAAAGTGCTGTAAGAAAATCATTTGCTTGAATTTATTTTTACTTTTGTTTTGTTAAATTCGACATCTTTAGCATGCAAGAAAAAAATCAATCAGTGCAGAAGGAAATATCCGGCTCTCGGGTAACTGATTTAGCGGTACTCGGCAGAACCTCGTTAACTTCAAAACCAGTTACCCTCGAGACGGAAATTCCAGTCTACGCCTACCACCAGTGAAAGTATCTTATATTCCAACACAGTGAAAATAGCCGTCTGGAATGCAAATATGAAAGAGCCAACTACAAACAATAAGTTGTGTGTCAATACTCGATCCCATTTTCCATAGTTTAGAACAAGTTAAAACTCAAAGAAATGTATAGTCTTTGCCCCATTTACATATAGAGTTTGTATTTCTTTTTAAACAAGTGCATCCAGAATCTTGAAAATAGAATAGAAATATATTCTTATTGTTTTGTACTTATCAAATAAACTGTCGTTTTGCCGTATCAAAAGAACCATAATCGTATCTGATGTCAGTAGTTACATATTTTACATTGACGTCTCCGATCCAAATAAATTGGCATCTGTTACTTTTATCATAATAATGTTTAAGTAACTTCCCTTTGGCATCTTCATGTTTTCTGTGTAATAAGCTGAGCAACAATGAATTCAGGGTTTGAGGCATGCGCCATAAAAATAGACGGGGAAAAGAAAATTTTGTTTTTCTTCGACAGTGCCTGAAACGCTTTTTCACCTCAGCAGTAGCTTGTTGACTGGCCCCGTCTGTCAACTATATCTGTAGAGCAACAGACATTATTTTACATTCAATAATTGAGCACCACCGCCGTATCTTATTTCCCATTTAGAGTAGAGTGAAAAAAACTTCAACATTTGTATGGATATATGTTTCTATTTTTAGATTTTGAACTTGGTAGCGCGACTAATTTGGTGCGAAAATCTGAACTTTTCAAAGTAGTTCTTAGAAAATCTATTACATTACGGTGGACACTTAAGCAAAACGGTGTTCATTGATTTTGAACCTGTACTTACCTGTGCGTCTAGTATATCAACCATGTCTACCAAGTCATCAAAACATTCTTAAATGAGTAGAAGTATCGTGCTGAAGTTGTTTCATTCAAAATTAAGAATGCCGCCATTTGAACGCAAGTAAACCGTTATACCCTTGATTGAAAGTACTAATATTCATAAAAAGCGTTCTTACCATCTTACTGTCACCACACAATGATAATGTTACATGTTGAAAATGCAAGACTTAATAAACTTTTATATTATCTTGGATTTAGGGTGAGAGTCAATGGGGTAGGGATCTGCATGCTACAAACTATCATCAAAAACGCAAGATGATATATAAACTAAGAGTAATTTTGGAGTGGATGTGGAGGGATTTAATACAGAATGAAATTCATGTGCTGAACAACATTCCCATAGTTTCATGACTCAAGTTCAAATACCTCTTGAGAATCTTGTGGCACAAACCTTTAGACCTTTTTTCTTCATATCTTGGTCCAGACCTTTGTCTGGATGACCCAAACAAGACACAAAGTGTCCAAATTCATACGCTGAATAATAATTCTGCAAGGTTTCATGACTATGTCAAATACTTTGTGAAATATGAGTGCTATTTCTTTTTCTCTCCTTTGTTTTTTTGGTTTAACGTCGAACCGGCACATAGCATAGCCATTATAGGTCATATGGCAACCTTCTAGCTTTGATGGTGGAGGAAGGCCCCAGGTGCCCCTCCCTGCACTATTTCATCACGAGGGGACACCTTGGTAAAACCACCGACCTTCCGTAAACAAGCTGGAAGGCCTCCTCACGTGAAGATTGAGATTCAAATCCGCAAGTGTTTCGAAGTCAGCGACGGAGCACCCCCCCCCCCCCCCCCCCCCCCCCCCCCAAGAGATATGCATGACACAGATACATCAGGACGTACATCAGGACGGACAGACATCAGGACAGACAGACGTAAGGACAAGGGGAAATCTAAGTGTCAACGGTCACAAAAATGAAAAAATAAATTGTTCGTCTGTGTTAAATTCTTTTAATAAACTCCACTATAATTCGAAACAATTTCCAACCATTGCGTCTTTCACATAGAGGAAAAATTTTAAGAAATTAAATTTTTCTACAAAAGTGACACAGAAAATGGTAGTTTATTATCATTTTGTAATATTGTAATGCGAACATTACCTTAATTAAAACTAATATTCAAGTTCACTCCCAAGCCCTTGTATCACTCAGCCAAATGGAAAATATTACGAAAAATGTATGTCCATTTTCTTAGACAATTCATTTTACTTTTTCTATTCGTTATCTTTCTGAGAAAATGACAGAGATGAGTACTTTATTTTGAAATACTAGAGGGGTATATTGAAAAGTTAAAACAGCTGCATATGTAAGATGTGAATATATACAATAACATTTTTGTTCTTTTTATTATAGTAGATGAAAACTGCAGCTACATCTAAGTAACTAAGATTATGTTACCAATAGGGTTTACCTATTTACCCTCAGTTATGTTTAGTCGTTTCCCCTTATAGCCCTAGATTTGCACTTAAAGTTAAATAAATAATCATGCGGGATTTGCATGTTTCTGGCATATTTAAAAAAAAAAAAAAAAAAAAAAAACAGGTTTTTTTCTTGAAATGGTCATTTGAAATAAAAGAAGAACAACACAAAAAAATCTGTATTGAAAAAATAAAATTAACAGACAAGCATTTATATGTTGTTGACTACATTTACAAGTAATTGATTTGGTTCGGGATATTTTTCTATTTTACACATGATCACATTGTTGACAGATAAGGATCTCCAGTAAGTAATATTCAAGATTCACTATATAAAGGAATCGAAATATGTAACCTTAGTACAGTACCAACATTCATGCTTACGAACAACTCTAGTAACATTATCGATTCAAAAGAGCTTTAAAACATACAACACTGGAAGCTTTAAAAGCAAGCTTAACTGTTAATATCTCTTTCATAAGGTACATCTGTTACATTGTAACATATGTTTTACTTTCAAGTAATAAAAAAATCAAATCTTAAACATTTCTAAGTTTATTTTGATCTATGCTCATTTGAAGACATTATCCCAGTTCGATCATGACTGCTGTCTTGTTTTGAATTTATTCAAACCAACACTAAATGATCATTTTATTTACGCTGTTTTAGAGAATGAGCTCGTATAAACATCTTTATGCAGTTCTCAGTTTTTCCCAAATCATCACTTACTGATCAGTTTATCTATAATGATGTTCCAAAGAATGAGCTAGTTTGAACCTCTTAATGTAGTTCATCCACAACTTTTCGCAGTTTCTCCAAATAAACATTTACTGTTCAGATAATCTTTTATGATGTTCAATGGAATGAACTGGTTTGAACATCTTAATGTAGTTCTCACTTTTTCCCAGTTAACACTAAGGAACAGTTTATCTATAATGATGTTCCAATGAATGAGCTCGTTTGAACCTCTTTATGAACGTTTCGCAGTCGGTCCCAATTAACACTAACTAATCAGTTAATCTATAATGATGATCAATGAAATGAGTGGTTTGAACATCTTAATGCAGTTCTTAGTTTGTTCCAATCATCATTAATTGATCAATTAATCTATAATAATGTTCGAATGAATCATCTCCTTTTGACGCTCTAAAGGTTTATGTTTATCAGTTTGTACCATATCAGCACTAACATATTAGTTGATCAATAACGATGTTCCATGGAATGAGCTCGTTTGAACCTCCTAATGTAGTTTATCTAAAACGTTTCTCAGTTTGTCCCAATCAATCTGCACATGTGGACATCGCTGCAGTGTTTCAACTAGTACCGTTAGCACTGCTTTACCTTCATCTTCTTTGCACCAGTTTCGGAGCATGAAATATATCCTCATGACAGCACTATGTGGATGATCTTCAATAATTTGATCTATCTGAACTTGCGTCAGCCCAAGTTCGAGTCCTAGCAACTGCCAGTTTTGTCCAATACACGGCGATAAGCAGCTGAGTAGTTTGTCTGTCAACTGGTAGTCTGGAATGACTGTTATCTTTTTGTTGTCTTGAAACCACTCTTCCTTTGACATTTCTATGTCGATATCATGAGTTTTCAGGTCTGGACATGGAACTACTTTTCCACTCCTCATTTCATCCATAGAAATTAGATTTTCACTTCCATCTGCACCATGACTATCGTGATTGCATCTGAAGAAAATGGTGTATGGTTTGTCGTTGGTCTCTTCTGTACTCCGTAGCTTCTGAAATTCGTGTGCTGTTACAGATTCCAAAAATCGTCGGAAACTGTCAGCTTGTTCACTGTTAACATCTGTTGTATGACACAGATTAACAACTGTCATCTCAATGCTGTCATGTCTAATCTCTATCAATCCAGCGTGGTCCATGTTCAGTCTGACTATACACATATCTTTAAACAATAATGTTTTCTTGCCAGCTTTTGCTATTGGCCACCTTCCTATTGCAGCTGATACTAAGCGATTGTACACTGTAGACACTATTGGCGAGGTACTGAAAACTAACACATAGCGAAGTTTTGTCAGTTTTTTTCCATTGAGAAATTCTGTTTTCTCTGCTCGCGATGAATGGTCACCAAGCAGGCTTGGAACCACAAACCAGCCTAGTCCTGTCGAGTGTTGAGTGTCTTCATCAAAAACCTTAGCTTCTGATATAATGTGATGTTTCACAAGAAATGAAAGAAGAACTTCCTTGTTTTCCTTAAAAATGTCGATTTCGTTTTCAGGTTTTCCCCACTTGCGATTAATCAGCTGTTTCTCAAGTTTTCCCTCTGTCAGTAACAATTTCCAAAGTGGACGGATTTCTGGTTCATTTGTGCAGAATCTTTCGCTTGTGATTATACATTTGAATGCATCTATGAGATATTGAGGATCAAGCACAACATATTCTGATATTGGTTCTTCATCAAAATAAACAAATGTGCCTTTGGCATGATGAAATAGAAGGAATAATTTGACCTGTTCCACATCACCCAGGGGAAACTCATTTTCTGCATCTATCGCCAAGACGAACTCAACTGAAATAAGTTTAAGGTGTTTTTTTTTCAAACAGAGACTTCTCCAATTGAATCCATTTCAGTGGTATTTCAATTGTTTCTGACAGTTCATCTCCAGTCCTAATGATCGTTTCACGCAGAGAATTTAGTGAAGGATCTTTAAAATCAGTATTGTCAACTGCAAAGTCATCAGAATGAATATGGTTAGACAAATCCGTTCCATCAAATATCTGTCTTATGTTTTCAAAGTACGTTTTGATATAACTTTCTTTTTCATGTTTATTACCCCTAAGTTTATCTTTGTGAGTTCCAACAAGAATTACCTTTGGCAAAGACCCATCTGCTTACCCAACAAACGAGTGGATAGAACTCATCCAGAACTGTATGAAGTATTTCATGTTTCTGTTTTCTGACTCATTTGGATATTTCTCATCTAAAATACATTGGTCCAGATCTAAAGTCAAGTCAAACACCAACAGATAAATTGCCCTTCTGCTGTGAAAGATTGTATGAGTTGCATAGAAAATGTACTGCCCGCCAAAATCCCAAATATCAAATTCGGTTTGTCTTTCTTGTTGCGGAGAAGCCTGATTGGTCTTCAGAGCTTCTGCAAACATCCCCTTTTCCTCTGAAGATAAAATAGAAATTTTATTCAATACGTCATCAACTGTTTCGTTTCCGTTTGATGAAACACGTTTTCTTTCTGCATTCAAGTCGCTTTGTAAATCTCTGTCATCTTCATGAACATAAGATTTTAAGATCTTTTGTTTCGTTTCATACAAAACGTTTGATTCTGTCAATGACTGTGTTTCCTGTGCTTTAGATTTATTCTTTTCACTCACAGCGACAGAGACCACTCGTTTGATATATTCTGATTTATCAATGTCGTCAGCTTTGGTATAGCGTAATTTCCCATCTCTGTCTTGTTCACATTTGTAATGTTCTACAACTATTCCATCAGTACTTTGAATCCCTTTGATCTTTTGTCCCAACAACCTTCTCATTAGTGTCGATTTACCTTGTCTAAAGTTTCCAACTACATTAACACGAATTGACTTATCTTTCTCTTTTCCTGCTTGCAAAGCCTTTTCATACAAAAGTAATGCAAATGGATCCTGTACGATTTCTTCAGGAACTGTATCCTAAATAAGAAGTAAAAAATAGATAAAGTGCAAATGCAACGATAATCAATTAATTGCGGAACAACCATAAAATGTTGGAATATTATAATATACAAAGTATCTAAAATCCTTATCTTCCAATCATTAGCTTAAACTGCTATGGAATTGATTGGTAGACAGAAAATGCCATATTTTTAGTGCGGCAGCTGATAATAGGAATGTGACTAAAGAACCATGACCATTACTTTATGTCATTTCGTATAACACTTGTTTGACAAGAGTCTGCCTTGATTTCTCTTTAGATACAGGACGATATTATAAAATTATGCCTTATTCTTGAGAACTACAAGGATGGTAATAGACATTTGCGAATTAAGTCTACGTGGACTGTGAACACCTAAGACGATCAATTTTTCAAGAGGACCGTCTCAACATGATTATTTTAATTTATGTTTCGTAGGAAAATATTCCTATAATGATGGTAAGGTCTGGCGTATTATGTCACAGAACAGGATAAGATTTGGATTTGTCTTTCCGTCCGTCTGTTCACCAGAGAAATGTTTTGTTATACATATCGCAAAAATATTTGATCTAGCGTCATAACACTTTCCTGAAATGTTCTTTAATATTATAAGTTGCGCATCTGCGCCAAAGTTGAAAAGATGAGCTTGTCTGATCGCAATATATCTGTATTCCATTGTCGTCGTCGTCCGACATGAAAAAATCTAAACTGGTTCAGCTCGGATCAAAATGTAGGTCAGTAGGTAAATCATTGCGAAAACTGTAGAAAACGTAATAGCTTGCGTCTCCATTCCTTTGTTGTTATAATACGCCCGGTGGGGACGTCGTTTAGATACAACAGGTGTTCATCTGGCCGTCTGTCTGTCTGTGTGTCCGTCTGTCCGTTAGCAATTTTGTGTCGACTCTGCTCTGTAACTCGTGAACCCCTTAAAGGATTTTAAAGAAACATTGCACAAATGTCCACCACATCAAGACGACGTGCAGAGCGCATGTTTTGGATGGCTAGCTACAAGGTCAATATCACACTTAGGGGTCAAAGGTCATATAACTTTGTTTCGTGTGCGATGTGTAACTCTTGAACTGCTTGAAGGATTTTAAAGAAACTTGGCCCAAATGTTCACCATATTATGACGACATGCAGAGCGCATGGCTCGCTTCAATATTTTTGGCGATATCTGTAGCATAACTTCTATCTGATGGACAGAAACACGGAACAAGAGCTTTCCGTAAGACAGCCAGCTCGACTTTTCTCAGTGCTTGACTCTGAATTATAGTTTTGCCAGTAAAAATATCCAAGTTAATACGGCGGTACATAACTCTGTCAAAATTCCAATCAGGGTAATGGGACATACCGAAGAATATTCCTCCGGCCAATAATCGATAGCGGTCAGATTTTCTATATAGAAATAAGAAGGGCATGTACACATTTCACTTAATAACAAAATTACTAAAAATAAGAAACCTTAGGTGCAAAAATATTACCAAAGTTCAACATTTGATTCATCACACGGTATTTTTTAATTAAATTTTATTTTTATTTTTGATTCGTTCCTGACATGATGTTTAATGCCATCATTTCGTCATTTTTTCCCTTCTATTTTCCATATAAAATGTGTAAAAATCTCATACATGCGTTTCATAAAAGCAATTTTTTGTATAAAACCATTGATATGTAAGCTTAGGTGCAAATGATTTCCTACTCTCAATAAATTTATCTTTTGAATGATATTTATTTCATTTTTGTAAAATAAAAATTTGATTCGTTCTCAGACGGTTAATTTCCACTGATTTTGAAGAATAATTAACTTCAGTGCGAAGTTGTTGTTGTAGCGTCATATGCAGACGACATATCAATGTCGCGTGAACATGCGGTATCGTGATCAAAAGGTTAAAGTAAATGATTTAATCAGTTTAGTTAATTTGTGATTGAATGTTTTATTCGACACAATGAGTGTAAGTTTTAACTCAATTTTATTTCGCAAATAATTCCTTTTCTGTTAATATCACAAATTTTACAACATGAGAAATTCAATTAAATATTGCAGTTAATATCCTAGTTCTAAAAAGAAAGAGATGCGAATTTCTTCTTATGTTGTTTTTCTTACCTTTTTTTAATTTTCATTTAAATATCAGTGTCAGTTATGCCAATTACAATGTATGTCAATTAAATATGAAACGAGAAAGGTTTCTATTGGCCAATTTTTGCAACAATGACGACGGTTTTAATAAAAACTAAAAATATCATGATAACAGATAAACTTTCCATGAATGCAAGATAAATATAAAAATATTTTTAAGTCAGTGCTTTAAACTGCATCAGCAATCCGTATGTTTTCATGATATTAACTAACTTTTTATGAAATTAGAAAAAAATGATCATGATCTTTTTTTTATTGTGTGGAAATATAATTTTACTTTCGTGACAATTTGAACTGGTTTCATTATTTTTTTCAGTTATCATGAAAATCGTCATTATGAAACTTTCATAATTGATTGTACATGTTCAATTTGAAATGATTTTACATGAATGTCATTTCTATACTGTTATGAAAGCTGATAGAAATTGTTGATCCATCACGCGTATATATCCATTTTACTGGCCCCCGATTACCACTAAATAAGGAGCGTTAAAACAACACAGACATATACAACACTGATAAGGCTATAAATGCGTTTTGAATATAATATAATGCCATTTTACTTTTTCGCGTCATGTTTTTTTTTAAATTATTATTTCGCAACAGTTTGGTAAAATCTGTGTAGTTATATTCACATTGAATATGTCAAAATACCTGTACCACGCTGATTGCCAATATTTTTTAAAAGAAAGAGAAAATGATCAATTTAACCAAGGGTGACACAAATCTCCCTTTTATTTATTCTACAAACATACCATAATTTTCGATTCATTTAATTTCTTACTTTCCCGATATATAAAGAATTACTTAATAGATATATGTATGATATTTAACCATTTTAGAGAAGAAAAAAAATCAAATCAAATCTACACATGTTATAGTATAAATTGTAATCAATCATTTTCAAAAAAATACAACTTATATATGTATTTTTGTGACTTAAAAATGGACGTGGTTGTAAAAGTCTAACAAGGTCATTATCAGGATTTTAACCTGGGGTCTGAAACATTTGATAACATATACTACATGTCACACAGAAAAGAAAGAGCAGTATTAACTATTATAACTCGACATGGTTTTTAAAAGGTCAATTCTAAAATTTATTTGTTTTATTTATTGATATTTTGTGACTTGAAAGACAAAAAATACTAAATAACATTTAAGAAACTACATACTAAGTATTGTTATGGTAATGACTTTCTTAATTTCGTACGAAAAGTCCCTTCTTTTACATACTTTGTAATTAAAAGTGCATGTCAGTTATGGAAAACCTCTTGAAATTGAAATAAACATCCAGGTGATAATACCCGGAGGCAATAGATATCGACATCGCAATGCCGGTCACCCGTTACCAATACCATAATTATAACTGTTGTCTCCCTTGATATCGATTTTCTGCCATATCGGTCATGAGGTCAATTCTTCCTCATGATTGTTTCTCCGTGTGTAGACTTTGATAGTATAAAAGTATTTTAAGTTTCAAGTCAAAAGCTTTAATAGTAACAGGGATATTATACTTTAGCAAAAAATTTAACAAAAATAATTAAGTAAAAAGGGGGCATAGTTATGTCAAAATTCAAATCAGAGTAATGAAGATTGTTTTTCCTGGTGTAGACTTTAATAGTAAATAACTATTTAAGTTTTAAGTAAATAGCTTTGATAGTAACAGAGATATTTGACCTTATCAAAAACTTTAACCAGAAATTCTAAGTTGAAAAGGGGCATAATTCTATCAAAATTCAAATCAGAGTTATGGGGATTATTTCTTCTGGTGTAGACTTTGATAGTAAATAACTATTTTAAGTTTCAAGTCAATAGCTTTGATAGTAACAGAGATATTTGACTTTATCTAAAACTTTAACAAACGGCGGCGCCGACGCCGGAGCGAGTGCAATAGCTCTACTTTTTCTTCGAAAAGTCGAGCTAAAAACAGGCACATCCGAATTTATATCACCTACCGCACAGTGATGATATAATAACCCAAACCCTTTTGCCGTTATAAACTCTTTTTCCTACCGCGCATGATATAATCAAATTATGTTGAGACGGTCCCATTGAAAAATCTGTCGTTTTAGGTGTCCACAGTCCACGTAGACTTAATTCGCAAATGTCTAATAGGAACTATTCTACGCCTAACTAGTTCTGTAATTATCATCAAAGAGTATTTTTTCACTGTCAATTTCATCCGTTTTTAAACAAAACTAATTCAAAATTTCAATTTTGGCTATACTTTTTGATCGATTATCACATAAATTTTTAGATATCCAAGTTAGCGTACAGTCAACATTTCTCTGTAAAATTTGCTAAAATAAAACCCATTTTTAAAAGATAAGCATTAAACACAGAGAAAAATACATTTTTGGTTATAAATCTAACAACATTAAAGATATCGTTCAGATTCAAAATGTTCATGCTTTCACTCCTTGAGATCTTTAGAATTAAGAAAAACCTGTTATTTAAAAGGTTTGACATATGGTTAGTCATACTTTCAATCATCAAACGACAGAAGTTTTATTAATGTACAGTACATTGTGTATTACATAAGAACAATACGTGTAAAAACGTTGAATAAGTGAATGATAAAAGCAATCAAAGGGATCAAATGCAAACCCGTTTCGTATTGTATTTGGTCTTCTTTCAGCAATGAACAAGAATGTCAAAATGTTTTATTAAAAGAGTTGTTACCTTCTTTCCATATTTCCTTGCTAATGTAGATCTTAGTAGTTTGTTAAATGTTTCATGGACATTAGCGTTAGTTTTGGCACTTACTTCGAAGTATTTTGCACTATATTCGAAGGCAAGCTAAATCGTGTAAAAAGAAAAAAAAGACAAAAATATTCATTTGCAAAAGTGTTTCAAAGCAGTTACTTTTTACATGTAGCAATATTATTTCTTCAACTTTGATAAATTACAACAAAGAAAAACACTAAAATACGAAACTTATAGCTGAAATAAAAATAACAGGTATTTTATACTAAATCATTTTTATTGTACTTTGCTATTTACAACATTTGTTACAGCTATGTTCAGACTATTGCGGGGATATTTTGTGTCACGGTTGATAAATAAATGGATAATGACTTCTGAAAGGATGATGCTTATTATCTATAGCATCAGAATGAGCACAGTCTTTAAAACCCTCGGGAAGGTTTATTGTAATATGACGAAGTTGTATGAAACAAGTGTCATAATACAGAGAGAAAACGCAAAATAATCTTAGGACAAGTCAATATTTTCCTTGTAGATGACACAAAATCAAATGGAGTTAATAAATTTTGTTTACTCGGTCATATATAATTCTGAAAAGTAATCAAGCTTGCCAGTATAAATAGATACCTCATAACCCTTGAGAGTGCTCACTTCTCTTTTGTGTTCTAAATCACACTTATTCCCAACAACAATCACTTCACAGTCAGTCATTTTCTAAAACAAACTTATACATGTCGGTTACAGGCAAATTAATAGTGTTTTTTCGTTAGACAATTGAATATTTACCAAACACTTTCTACCTTGAATGTCAAATTTAGTTTACTTAATTTTTTAACAGTATCAAGAGAGATTAGTTCCTGCATGGAACAGTCTGACGAATATTTTGCAAAGTAAATCTGTATTGGTCTATCTTTTGTGAGACAGATACATTTTAGACAAATATCGAAAATGTATACACACGAGAAACGTCATTATGGACTAGTTTCAAATGAAAAACATAAAAATTCTTACTTCCGACCATAAATCCAAATGAATAAAGAAATCAAAACACGTCATTTTAAACTGGTACCATAACAAAAACAGATAATACCTGTCCTTATTTATTAACACACATAATGGAAACTAACAGCAATGGAAATGTTAGCAAATATGCCGTATCTAAACTATGGGACATGTCATTTAACTAAACGTCGAATGAAAACCATATGTGACATGTTAGTTTAAACTAAACATCGACGAAAATCACAGGAAACATTACCTTTTTAGATTTTTTAAAAATTATCAAAAGCTCGTAGAACACAAAATGCCACCTTGATGCATTCAGTAATTGCACCAAAAACAGAAATTATTTGGTCACTGTGCATTGGACGTTTGACGTACTGACCTCAAATATAAAATCACGGGTCATTTTCCAGTCATAAGTGATCTCAGTATTTAATTTGATCTTAGATCAAATCATTCTCTAGTTATTTGGTAACAACGAATCTTCTTTTCCGGGTGACCTTGATCTTTGACCTGATGACCTCAAAAACAATGGAGGTCATCTGCTGGTCTTGATCAATCTTTCAATAAAGTTTCGTGATCCTAGGCCCAAGAATTCTCAAGTTATCGTCCAGAAACAGTTAAACTGTTCCGGGTAAGTGTGGGCCTTACCTTTAACCTACTTTACTGGGTCAATGTGACCTTGACCTTTGACATGATGACCTTAAAATTTACCAGCGTCATCTGCTGGTCATAACCAATCGCCCTATTTAGTTTTGTGAAGCATTCTCAAGTTATCGTCCGGAAAAGGTTTAACACTTCCGGGTCACTGTGACCTTGACCTCTAACCTACTGACCTCAAAATCGATAGAAATCATTTGCTGTTCATGATCAACCTTTCTATTAAAGTTCGTGATCCTAGGCCCAAGCGTTCTGGTCATCGTCCAGAAACGGTTTAACTGTTACGAGTCACTGTGACCTTGACCTTTGGCCGACTGACCTCAAAATTAATACAGATTTTTTGCTTCTCATGACCAACTTCTCTATTAGCTTTCATGATCTAAGACCCTTGCGTTCTTGAGTAATCATCCGGAAACCGTTCAACTGTTCTTGGCCAGTGTGACCTTTGCCTTTGACCCATAGTGGCCATTTGCATGTCATTATCAACCATTATCAACCTTCCTCTCAACTTTGATGATTCTAGACCAAAGTGCCCTTTAGATATAATCCGGACCGACCGTCCAACCAACATCTGCAAAATAATGTACTTCTCCTTCTTCGAAGGGGAGCATAAATATATGAGAAGCGTTATATTTAACCTATGCGTAAATTTTCAAAAAGGCGAAAACAATAAGAGCAAAATATAAAACATGATTTTTCAAACTAATGCACTAAGTAAAAATCATACAAGATATCTCAACACCTCTTTACAGATTTAAGATATGTTGATTCGGGCAGGGTTTGAAAATAGCCTTTAAAAATGAGTCAGCAGTTTTTAAAACGGTGTCATATAAACTTAACCAAACTAGCTCATTTACATCTTTCATATGTATTGTTGCGATTTTCTCAACTATAGCCTTATACGCCAGCAATAGTAACATACAAGACAGATAAATATTTTTCTTAAGGTTCATTCTATCGGAAAACGAGTGGGTCAAACTTCTTTAGATTTACGGGTTTGTTACTGAACATAAAAAGTATATACCAATGAATTCATCTTGGTACGAAGTATACGACCAGATAGTCAAACTACGACTACGACTCTTTGTTAAGTCGTACGAAGACGAATATGAGACCCAAATTGGTCATGTTTTTCATGCTACGAAATACATGCGGAGTCCACTTAAAATGAATTGATATACAGACAAAGTATTATCTAGTGCCCGCCACCCTTTAAATAACCCAACTAGGTTTTAAAAGGCTTGCAATTTAGTCTAAAAATGTACTTTAGAATGCTTTAAACGATTGTTTTCGACGTCCTTTGTTAACATGATGGACCTCTTTTTAGTTACTATAAATATGAATATTGTACGGAGGAATCGTTTTCAATTCAGGCCAAATAAAATAACGTATAATTTTCATGTTATTTATCTTGAAGGACAGTTCCTTATCCCGATGATCATTCTCGACAGATGTTATTGTAGATCCAATAGCACTATTCCAATGATACAGTAAAAACGTATTTTAATAATATATTCTACAACCTGAAATGAAATCTAAATTGTGGAGGTCATTGAAATACCTTACATTTCTTCCAACGGTCTTACTAATTTAATAATTTAAAAAGCGTTTTTATTCTCAACTTGGTAACAATTTCTTCCACAAACATTACGTGCTTTGAATAATTTGACTGCCAAACTAGCTATTGTCAACTAGTCTATACGCAGAGGTTATAACTACTGTACAAAGTACGTATCTCAGACATTTACACAAATCAAACGTAATGGAGCTCAAATATTACGTTTATACTGTTGTTATGTTAACATCGAACTTCATTAAAGGGTTTTAGCATTGCTTTTATTAAAGCCTGACAACAAACCAACAGTTGGTAAATTTAACGATTTTCCACGAGTCAGATGGGTAACTTTCTTCAACGGCGTTTCGGAACGTTAAGGTTAGTTGAAGCGAGTCAGAGACTCGACATCCGTAAAGGGCCCCTGAAACATTATAAAGGCAACATAAACATTGAAGCTACGGCTCTAACATATTCATTGCTTTGTGCGAGCTTTTAATGTCTCCGGGCTAACAGAAAAATTTAAAAAACGCATGTCTACGGAACCGATGTCATTATTTGTTTTTGTTGTTTTCTGCATAACTAACGTTTTTAGAGAGTTCTTCTACATAACGTATATTTTCCTCCTGTACTTTTATAAACAAGTACTGTCAAGAAGTCTCGAAATCGCAACATTAATCGTCATTACCGATAACTGACTGTCCAGCTGCGTTCATTTGCTTGTTTTTTGTTGTTGTTTTTTTCAACATTGTGCACTTGCTATACTTAGTTTTCCTGAACAAGTGTTAAAATACAGCATTCAGTTCGTTCAATCATTCTCAGTAAGGGTAAAAGAAAGATAAAGGAACGGCAACATTAAGTAATTTATAATAACCTTTTCACTTTACAGTGTAACAAATTTATGTATGTCTACACAATTAAAAGTACCTATTATCAATACACAAGTATGCATAGAAATTTACAGTGCTACAAAAGGAACTCGAATGATGTCGACATTGTATGGCATACGCCCCTGAAAATACCTTCGATTTAATATTGTTATCAAGTCAAACATGGGCATATCTGAATATAAAACAAAGTCTACTTAATGTTCATGATGCTGAACAAGTTTTTTTTTGAAATGAAGAAAACTGTAGGAAACTACAAAGCAGTAAGAACGGTTGTAATAGTTTAGTCAAATAAGGGCCACAACTCCAGACAAAATAAAGACAATGAAAGTCTGGAAAATATGCGCATGTCCACTTTTTGTTGATGTATACCAAGTTCCATTTCAGTTGGATATGGAAACTGCAGGATGGAGTTCACAATGTGATTACTTTGTGATATTTTGAAATCCAAAAAGGGTAACAACTCCAGGAAAAATAATTGGGCATAAAAGTCCCGATACATTGCTAACGTCCCCTTCATGTTGATGATGTATACTAAGTTTTAAATGAATTTGAAGGAAACGAGTATGGGAAGGCATTGGGGTAATTGAATGTGTCTATTATATATCAACATCATAATAAGTACGCTTTTCATAACGTAGTAAATTTGTTTCGTAAGCCTTGTTTATAATAACAGGAACTTCTATATATGAGCCGTACCATAAGAAAACCAACATAGTGGCTTTGCGACCAGCATGGATCCAGACCAGCCTGCGCTTCCGCGCAGCCTGGTCAGGATCCATGTTGTTCGCTTTCAAAGTCTATTGGAATTAGAGATACTGTTAGCGAACAGCATGGATCTCGACCAGACTGCGCGGATGCGCAGGCTGGTCTGGATCCATGCTGATCGCAAAGCCACTATGTTGGTTTTGTCATGGCACGGCTCATATGACACTTATCTTTTGAGCTTGTTATATCTACCACGTCATTTGAGCTTCAATACATTCATTGAAAGTTACAGACAGGAAAGGAAAATAAATGTTTAGTTTTTGACAACTTATTTGTACATTCTAAATGCAATAGCACATTTACATTGACAACATCATAGAATGTTTCCTATAAAACAAATACGAAAGACTTCTACTTTAGAAACGTAAATATATAACAATTAATACAGATACAGAGTGTTACAAACTGTCCAATATTTGTATTTCTTACTTTAAAACAATGTTTGGTCGGGCACAAAAACAATGCATCTAAATTTTTTGTGTCGTGACAGTGAAACACGCATATATTCTTCACCAAGGAAATACATTTAAAAATGGACATGACTGCGCAGTTCGATCGTTTCAAAATCTTAAAGTATCAACCTTGTTTTGAACACTTTGCAAAAGAATTAATTCATTTATAAACTTGCACTTTCTTTCGTTCTTTTCATAGCAATTCTTATCAGAGCAATGTGATCTGTTAAATAATTATGTCAACACATGTGGGACCTTTTGACAACGCAGTCATGTAAACATCCGATAGAAATAGTCCAAATTTGTTCCACTAAATTATGATCATATGCATAATGTATCGCATGTAAATTTAAGCATAAATTAAACGTTTTAGAACCTAGTCCTTCAACTTTTTTTACGATACGCGCCACAATTACGCACTCCATAAGGCATGTGCTAAAGCCTGATCACATTAATACGCACAACAAAAGAAAATCTGAAAATAAGTGCTGAAATTTACATTTTATTCTGTCAATTACTTAACGACAGCAACCGTTTCTAAAAAAAAATACTGTCACATCGGACTTTTATGTGTATTACCGTTGCAATGTGAAAATGGATTTTTATTGTAAATACAAGTGTAATGTCAAATCAGTAACGAAATAATGATGTTAATATGAAAGAAAAAGAGAAAATATAAATTATATGAACTGATCGGAACAAACAGGCCTTTTAACTACATTTATTTGAAAATTGATTGCTCGCAGGAAGTAGATGCTTTATTTAGGTAAGTTCTGGTCACGATTTAAAACAGAATACTGCTTGCGTGCAGTAGCTGTCGATTTTGGAAAAAAAAACATGACTCCTTAAAAAGATTTTCTGTCCTTCGTCCGGATTTTCAGATAAAAGTTGGCATTTATTTTTCAAAATATATATTTCAAAAGAGAGCCTAATCATTTTCAGTGGGAGTTTCATTCATCAAAAAGTGTTACTCTTCAATAAAATTTCACAAAATGGTTTAAGACAAACACCAAAATGTCAAGATTTGGGCAAGAGAATGAACCTTAAGATATTTTCTGCCGAATAGGGCAAGAAAAAGCACAGTAAAATGTATGTTCAATATGGTATACAAAGGCAGTCAATGTAGAACCATTTCTTGTAAATAGCAATAGTCGAAAATTTTCATACCGTTTTAAGCTTTTCCATCCATTCCTTTGCTTGAATGAAATTACCGTCGTTTGTTATGTCATATACAAACACAATACCCTTAAAAAGAATGTAATTTCTACTTGAAGTAATAATCGACATAATATGTTCAGCTGACAACAGTCCAATTAGTCTATTAATTCGCAATCCATTGTCATTCCTTTTTTTCGTAAGACCAGTCAAGTCAAGTTTCAATAACTGTTCAGTGTTCAGTATGATACAAAGATTCGTAAAACTGCTAAAGTATATTTTTACCTTTTGTAACAATATGATAATCTGCAAAATACATGTGTTTAAACTAAGACAACTAGAGATAAACTAAAAGGCAAAATCCAGCCTAACATGTAGACAGATATGCTAAAATATGCAAGGTTTCCAATGTAGAAAAATATACTTATTCATAACATCTCTAATGCTGGCTTATGGAAGATCTGAGGGTCAGTCTATGTGGTCGCACCGTGTCAGAAATTATGCTCGGAGGTGCATTTGCGGGTTTCAAATGCTGCTGAATGCTGGAAAGTCACCGTCTGGACTAAATGATTTCCCTGTGGCTTGAAACCAAAACAACCAACCAACCATTGTTATTTACAATTGAACCTGACTTAACAGTTACCTGTAGTCACTTGCCTTAAGCAGACCGTCAACTAAAGTCCCAGACTGACATTTTATTTCAACTTGCCTTAAGCAACCAGCTGCCTTTAGCAGACAAATTATGTTTCTCCCTTTGCTCGCTGTTTAATACAGGTTTGACTGTTAACAAGAATCGTAAGTGTTGTACAGTTTGGAAAGTTCATGGAAAGTCATCAGTGAGCTGTTGTTTGTTTCCCCACGCCACTTTTATAGTTTTCTTTTTTTTTAAATGTACTTAAATATTACTTACATGTGCTAGTCTCATAAAAATTTCGTTTAATGAGAAATATGCTTCATGGCCAGCTACGTCCCTGAAAATAATTAACGAAAAGTAAAAAATACGTTTGTGCCTTTTAAGGGTATACTAGACCCAAAATTCATGTTTGAAAATATGAATTATTTCTATATCTATGTTATGTAAACTGAAATGTAACGCGTTTATATGTATTAACAATACTGTGCATAGGTTAAGAATAGTACCAAATTAATACATTAAGTACAGTATACATGTGTACTACCTCTAAAATCTGGATTATCTTTAAAATAGTTGAGACGGGGATAAAATATGCCAATAAAGGAACAGTCAGTGGCAAAAAAATATCACTAGGTAGTTGAATAATGCGCACCAAACCTCAAATTTAACCTCCATCTTGTTCCAAATATACAGAACAGCTTTAAAAAATCGCCGCCAGAGGAATGCCTATTTCACGAAATGGTAACTAAAGGTGCGATATGTACATCACAGACATGTTCGTGTTAATAAAATATATATAAAACATTTATTCTATATATACAGAAATTTGAGTATATATGCAAATATTTAACCAGTACGGACGTGTGGTACGATTCGGTATGTATATACAGCAGCATCGAAACTAACCTTATTAGGTTAGTGGACTTGCTGTGGCATGTGCTTGCTATTGCTCGTTTGTACTGCCGATTGGTCTGGTATATTGTGGTGGTGATTTAGTTCGTATAAATTCACTCTAATATATAAACCTAAATAACAATGCATCCATGTCATCAATGGACTTGCAGAAGGAAGAACAACAGAGATATACCATAAGGACCTGACAATACCTTACAAAAACAGATATCAAAGCAGTCTAGTCCCAGTAGGCTATAAAACTGACTGTCATCGAGTCAGTCACCTATCTTGTCGTACACAATCAAAGAGGAATGCTCAACCTTTCGTGGGAGAAACAAGAAAACATTTTATGTCAACTTCAGTTGAAATTAAGTTAGAACTCTGAGACAGTTCAAGGGTAGCAATATTGACAATGCAGTGCAAAAGATATCCCTGCATAATTTAAACCATGTAAAATAAGGGTCAGTGTCACTTCAAGAGGTAGAGCAAAAAGAGAAATACCTTTAAGGGGCCGGCGAAATAGGACAACATGAAACTGATTTTTCATTGAATTTTGACATACTTCTAAACTTTATTTAGTAAAAATGTGAGGGTCATGCGGTCTGATTTTTCGCTGAACTGATTTTAAAAACATTGGACCCCAGTCATGTTTTTAAAAACTAGTGTATACTAGAAAATCGCATCACTGATGCCATCTATTAAAAGTACAATGCACTATTTACATATACTTTTCACAGCTATAAATTTACTTATTTTCTATTATTATGGTTATATCATGAATAATGACATATCTGCTTATGACTTCTGGCAACTACAAGTTTGGAGTTCTTCTGTCATTTGGCGGTTGTTGAATTATTTCATGTGCACATATTTTTGTTACATTTAAATTATATCTAGAAGGATAGTAATTTTGCTAGTTTTGTCATGCAATTTATTCGTTGTACATGTATGTTTTACGTTTCTGCATGGCGAATCAAAGTATTTTTCCAGGTTTTCAGGATAAATGATGTAAGGCAGTGACTCCAGCGAGGAAAACGTAAAAAACTACGTGTTAAGATGCATTTAATTATTAACAAGAAGGCCATGATGACCCTATATCGCTCATATGAGTTTAGTTGTTTGCTTAAACAATGTGCCCCCTCCCCATAGGCGGGGCAAGGTTTGACCCCAGGGGGTAATTTGAACAATCTTGGTAAAGGACTGCGACACGATGCTACATATCAACTATGTCTCCCCTATGCATAGTAGTTCTAGGCAAGAAGTCAGTAGGGGACAGGAGCAAAAGTCAAAGAGACATTGATTTCAGGCTGCAATAGGGATCATCTACTCGGCATGTCCAATCATCCAATGAGGTTTCAACCGTCTGACCCTATTTGTTTCTCAGGTAATGGATTGGAAACGGTTTTCCATGTTCTGGACCCTGTGATCTTGACCTTTGATCAAGTGACACAAAAATAATTGGGGTTAACTGCTCTGTATCTCAAATCATCCTATGAAGTTTCAACATGTTGAGTTTTCCAGTTATTGACGGGAAAGAATTTTCCATGTTCAGGCCTCTGTGACCTTGTCCTTTGCCCAAGTGACCCAATAATGATAAGGGTCATCTATTCTGTAAGTCCTATCATCTTATTAAGTTTGAAAGTTCTGGGTCAAATGGTTCACAAGTTAATGATCAGATCCCATTTTCTATGTTCTGGTCCATGTGACTTTGACCATTGATTAAGTGACCCAAAAGTCAATAGGGGTCATTTACTCTACATATCTAATCACCCTAAGAAGTTTGAACATTTTGGATCAAATGGTTCTCAAGTCATTGATCAGAAACGGTTTTCCATTTTTAGGCCATGTGACCTTGACCTTGATATAGTAACCATAAAAATAATTGGAGTCATCAACTTTGTAAGCCCTATCACCTTATGAAGTTTGAAGTTTCTAGGTCAAACGGTTCTCCAGTTATTGAACGAAAATGAAGTGTGACGAACAGATAGCCATGTGACCTTTACCTTTGAACGGGCTATTCCAAAACCAATAGGTTCATATACTCTGTAATTCCTATCACTCTCTGCAGTTTGCAGGTTCTAGGTCAAATGGTTCTCAAGTTACCGATTTGAAATGGATTTACATGTTCTGGTCCCTGTGACCTTGACCTGTGATGGAGTGACCCCAAAGTCGATACCGGTCAACTTCTCACCATCCTTTGAAGTTTAAACATTCTGGGTCAAGTGGTTCTCAAGTTACTAATATGCAATGATTTTTTTTTCCATATATGTCTATATAAAATATGTGACCTCTAGGGCGGGGCCATATTTCACATTGAGGGGTAATTTGAACAATCTTGGTAGAAGACCTCTAGATGATGCTACATAGTGACAAATACCAAAGCCCTAGGCCATATGCTTTTAAACACGAAGATTTTCAATTTTTCTCCCAGTATTCGTCTGTATGAACCGTGTGACCCCGGAGCGGGGCCACATTTAACCCTAGGGGGATAATTTGAAAAATCTTGGTAGAATTCTACTAGATGCTGCTACCTATAAAATATCAAAGCCCTAGGGCATGTGGTTTCCCTGTATAAAGCTATATAAATCATGTGACCCCAAGGGTGTGGCCATATTTAACCGTAATGGGGATAATTTGAACAATCTTGATAGAGGACTACCAGAGGATGCTTCAAACCAAATATCAAAGGCCTTACACCTTTGCTTTTGGAATAGAAGATGTTCAAAGTTTTCCTATATAAGTCAATGTTAACCATGTGGCCCACCGGGCGGGGCCATATTGGACCCTTAGGGCATAATTTGAACAATCTTGGTAGAGGACCACTAGATTATGCTACATACCAAATATCAGAGCCCTTAGCCCTGTGGTTTTGGATAAGAAGATTTCTGTATGGAATTCATTTCTTTGAACATTTGTTAAAGAAGACCATCCAAGAAACATTTCTGCGGAGTTTCGTCAAAATTGGCCTTGTGGTTTAGGAGGGGATGTTGTTTAAAGAATGTGTGGACGAACGGATGCCTGACAGCGGACGGACGGACGCCGGATGTTGAGCGATCACAATAGCTCACGCTGAGCACTTTATAAAAAAAGTAAGTACATCAACCAAACTGTAAAAGTACCTACAAGATTATATGTAAACAAACCTACGTAAGTTTTTAACTTCAGTTCCTGTTAGACTAACAAACTTACCAAACACCAACAGATATTTCTTTCCCATCATGTCCAAAAGGCAATGCACAAAATGCTACTTCTGAAAAATAGTTCCAACAAGAGCTGTAACTAATGGCTGACAAATGCCCCAGTAGCACCTTGACCTTTGACCTGGTGACCCCAAAGTCAGTAGGGGTGGTGTACTCAATAAGTACTATCAGCACGTGAAGTTTGAAGGTCCTGGGTGTAGTGGTTCGCATGTAAAGTGCCTTCATGCAAAAAGTTAACGTTGGACCCTGTGACCTTGACCTTTGACCTGGTGACCCCAAAGTCAGTAGAGGTGGTGTACTCATAAAATGCTATCAGCATGTAAAGTTTGAAGGTCCTGGATGAAGTGGTTCGCGAGTAAAGTGCCTTCATGCAAAAAGTTAATGTTGGCCCCTGTGACCTTGACCTTTGACTTGGTGATTCCAAAGTCAGTAGGAGTGGTGTACTCAATAAGTACTATCAGCATATGAAGATTGAAGGTCCTGGGTGCAGTTGTTCGCGAGTAAAGTGCCTTCATGCAAAAAGTTAATGTTGGCCCCTGTGACCTTGACCTTTGACCTGGTGACTCCAAAGTCAGTAGGAGTAGTGTACTCAATAAGTACTATCAGCATGTGAAGATTGAAGGTCCTGGGTGCAGTAGTTCGCGAGAAAAATGCCTTCATGCTAAAAGTGAAAGTTTGCACCTGTGACCTTGACCTTTGACCTGGTCACTCCAAAGTCAGTAAAGGTAGTGTACTCAATACGTACTCAGCATGTGAAGATTGAAGGTCCTGGGTGAAGTGGTTCGCGAGTAAAGTGCCTTCATGCAAAAAGTTAACGTTGGCCCCTGTGACCTTGACCTTTGACCTGGTGTCCCCAAAGTCAGTAGGGGTGGTATACTCAATAAGTACTATCAGCACGTGGAGTTTGAAGGTCCTGAATGCAGTGGTTCGCGAGTAAAGTGCCTTCATGCAAAAAGGTAACGTTGGCTCTGTGACCTTGACCTTTGACCTGGTGATCCTAAAGTCAGTAGGGGTGGTATACTTAATAAGTACTATCAGCTTGTGACGTTTGAAGGTCCTTCGTGCAGTGGTTCGTGAGTAAAGTGCCTTCATGCAAAAAGTTAACGTTGTGACGAACTAACTAACTAATGAACGGACGGACAGTTGAAAACTAATATGCCTCCCATCGGGGGCATAAAAATACAATAATGATTATCGGACAATCACAGTTTTTATCTTACAAAAGTCTTGTCTCAGTTTGTGACTCTGATTCGGCCTTTTAAGTTCCAAAATGTACTATTGTCACTGAGTGAGTATGAAGAATTTGATTTTCCTACCCCTGTTGCAAAACAAATTAATATAAGTTCATACATTTGTAGGTATTCGTTCTTTAGCGGAATAATATTGCGCTCCTAAAGCCACGCATTATTTTCGCTGCAGAAAACAATTCTTTTAAAGTAGAAAATGCAAGCAAGCAAAATAATAACAGATTCGGTTAATTGAAGTCTGTTCATGAGAGAAAATGCAAAGACGCTCCCTAGTACTTAGAACTTGTGTATAATTCTCGATACAAAGCTAGTTACTTATAACTGTTGACCACATAATCCAAAGCACCGTACCTAAAGAATAAGCATCTTGACTAAAATGCTACAACCCATAGCATAACAGGACTTATATATCATGCCTATACTTACCAATAGTTGCTTGGGTATTGCCAATAAAATCATTTCCTGCAAACCTATTGCATAACTCTGTTTTGCCAGAAGCGCATGGTCCAATGACAACAACGTTGATGTCATTTTCTACAGGGTTTGCTCGTTTGCTCTTTTTTGGGGGGTTATTCTCCATACTTCATGTAATCCCTTTCTACTCAGTCGTGCATTTGGTACACCTGAGCCACAGTAATAGTTGCGGCTACAATGAAATTTAAACACGCAAAACCGAAAATCAATAAATAATATAATTGTGCCAATGATTCTTTCTTTTTTATTTTCGAAATTTCTTTCAATGCTATATTCTTATGTTGGATAAAAGGTTTTATATGATTCAGAATGATGTTCACTAAGAATTCATCAGCCGATTAAACTGTGCCTCAAAAATAAAGTATACTTTTTCGTATGTAAAGTCTTTAAGACCATTATTTGAAGTTTTAACTACAATGTAGAATTTGATTAAACCCTGATTTTTCAAAATATCAGAATGTAATTAGAAAATTTGGCAAAAAACATAAAGTCGGGTGCTTCATTTTTGCTACTTTAAAATAAATTTCGAAAACAAGTTTTCATAATCGGAGTCTATGGTTTACATTTTCGCGAAATAATTTTTTCTACAACGTAGATTTTATAGAACCTTCTAACGATTATTAATAATGTATATATTAGTAATGATTCATTAAATGAAAAACACGCGAGGCTTCATTAATGTAAGGTTAGTGTTTCAAAAGCGACAATTCCAAGATAACACATCATGCATTCCTAGGGGATCCATCATTATTTTTAATATGCAAATAGGCAAAATGATTCACTCCTGTAACAGTCACTCATATAACGGCCATTTTTAAAAACGCAAACTCTTACAGGAATGAAATTATTTGCAAAACAGCGAATAAAATAAACTATATGAAGAGCAGATCTAGTTAACTTCAAACATTGTTTCAATAACTTCATAATCCAATAAAATATATACATCAGCAAGCATAGTGCTAATATCTTTAATTCTCCCGCCGTATATTTAATTTTGTTGTTACAAGAGAGACATGTTGTGTGACAGCAAAGACAACTGTTTACATTTTAACATACATACTGTCAGAATAATT
Source organism: Mercenaria mercenaria (assembly GCF_021730395.1). NCBI lineage: Eukaryota > Metazoa > Mollusca > Bivalvia > Venerida > Veneridae > Mercenaria > Mercenaria mercenaria. Next base: position 37,578,847 of record NC_069372.1, on the reverse strand, counting down.
TGTATGTTTGATATATTGAACACGTAACACATAGGCACAGATAGTGTTTGACTCCTTTTTTATGTTGCCATTGCTATAATTATTGTTAAATTGCAGTAATTAATAGAATTTGGGTCATTTGTGGCTGATTTGGGTTCATTATATAGATAGCTGGATCCCAGCATCACACAATATGTCATATATAAAAGTTAACGGGAACCAGATATTTGATAGAGCAAGTACTCGTTGTAAAACGCTATGTTTAAATTTAGACCAATCAGAAACAAGTTCTAAAAATAGCACGTCTGCTGGGGTATAAATAGGTAGATGGATGCCGGAGAAGGCATTCGGTATCCAGCGGTTGAAGAAGACACATCGAGGATTCAACTAATAATTTATCCCAGTACCTTTATAAGGAGACTATTGCAGTTACCCTGTCAGGGCGGATAAATTATTAAAAAGAAGACGTTTGAAGTTCATAGATTAAAAAAGAGTTGCAGAATTTCAACAAGGTTTCGAGCTATAGGGCCAGCGCATAGGCGTTTTACCTTAAGGGTAGTTGAATGCTATAGACGATAGCAGATATAGGCTGAGCATCGGGAAGCTGAGACAGAGACCCAGAGTTTGGTAATCTACTGAGATAGTAAGAAAGTTCCAGCTTATAGACGGTTCAGCATTACTGGCGAAGTACAGCCAAGGCATCGGGGATATACCTATATGGTAGTTGAATGCTACATGTGATAGCATATAGGCGCTGAGCATCCAGGTATCAGGGCAATCATATAGAGTTGAGAGGACAGAGGCCGAGCATCTATGCGATAGGACTCGTATGTTGTTGATTCAAAGACATTGTCTGACGGGAACTTCAACAAAAAGACCAGTCAAGTATAGAGTCTCCAGCCTATAGGAATTTGAGCTAATTGAAAATTGTTAGTTTGAAACATTTTGTGATTTGCCTGATCCCTGAAATTGTCTAGCTCATAATTAAAAATCATTTACGAATCATTGGTACACGAATCATTTAGGCAAGGTAGCCAGAGGAAAATTCTATATATATGAGATATTTGGTCTCACCAGCTTTACGTTATAACAAAGGACATTCTACATCGCTTGTCAGCTAGTCTAAGACATAGTCACCTTAGCGATTGGACCCAAACCATTGTTCAAGATACTAAAGGCGTAGGCACTTCCCTGGGTCATATAACCACTATCCTGACACATACAGCTTAATAACACATATACAAGTTGTAATTGAATGTGTTGCCTACTTTAAAGATAACTGTTAAGTTTCATTTTAACAATAAGGAGTCTGCTATTTAAATTGTATTCACAAGAAAGCTGTAACAGGAGAGACGTCCAGGGCAGTAGCAGGAAAGACGTCTAGTCTGTAAATATAAATAATATACCAACCACTGAGTCTGAACCAAGCTGTATTTACAATATGATAACAAGATATTATTTGCACTATTTCAAAATCTGAATCAGAAAAGTTTTACTTACATGCATGGAAACTATTGGGGTTTTATTTAACTGTTACAGGGGATACAACAAGATGTTATGTGAATGACAATTTACATTTTTAGTTTGAGTGCATCCCTGAATAGATATTTTTGTATTTTGTTTAAATCCGCTGCGCAACATTTAAAACAGTACTGAAGAAATGAGATTGAACATCCTACTGATCTGGGATGGAACAGACAGGCATATCGATGAATGATTGAAACAAGTGCTCTTCTAAGGTTACTTGCAGTCTAGAAATGATCTAATTTACTAAATTTATGTCAAAAAGCTAACTCATTTATATAGTTTTACAGGTGACGACACGGTTATGTCAAATGCTGAACTACAGAAAAATTCTGCCTCAAAATGGATTTGTATTCAGGTCATACGCGAGTGTAATTTATTGTAAACCCATAAAGTTAAATGATGAACCAGTTAAGATTAATATTAAAGTAGTGTATGAAGATCAAGAACCTAGAAAGACATCATGTACACAAGTGGTCGAGACACGTGAACAAGATTTTCCCAATGAGTCGACAGATGCCTGAGTAGTAACACACGGGTCAGTAAAGCATGAAGAGCAAAAACCAAAAGATATTACATTTCAAACAGTAGTTGCAGAAGTGCAAGAAGATACAGTACCCGTAGGTACGGACAAAACAAAAGCGATGCATAAACAAGCAGTGAGAATTACGATCAAAAATATACAATCTTGACATAAACATAAGTAAGAGAACACAACGTAGTTCCTGAAGTAGGTGAGAGAGAAACAGGTTAAAATGCCTGTCGATCACTAACAATTACCGTTGACACTTAAACTTGAAATGCACGAAGAAGCCAAACACAAGACTGTAGAGAGCTGACAAATATACATTGTACATGTATAAAATGAAGGAAAACCAAATACCTGAGTTGACACAACACATGGATGGACTAGCAGAGAGTGGTGTCAGATACACCAGAAATTCCAGGAAGTATAAAACCAAATCCGAAAACAAATGAATCAGAAATAATAAGTGAAGCAGTGTCGTCTGATGTAATATAGCCCAAAGAGTTGAAAGATGGTTGTAGCACGTGGAATCGCAATGCCTGAAGAACTATAGCCTGCAGAATAATATTAAAAAGATCAATATCACACGGTTTGACGGAAGAAGGCAAAACGTTGAAATAGCATACGGTTATTCAATTTTCTTTCTTGCTCGTTAAAAAGAAGATAAATTATACTTAAACATTTAATGCCAAGTCACTGGACAAATAATGTTGATTCAGCGTTGATGCAAAGTTGATACTTGATTACTTGTCATCAACGTTGAATCATTCATGTGTTTCGACAAACATAAGTACTTGCCCGGCAGTCTAAAGGTAACGTTTCGAATGTCAATTCAAAGGTCAATCGTTCGTATCATGGTCAGAGTACTTGAACTCTCTGAGATGTTCTTGAGTGTCTCCCACCTAACTAAAAGTCCGGTATCCAGGTTCTTGCCAGAAGAAACGGATTTGCGTGTATCAGTGCTATTAATCGGACATGTTAAAGAACTGTGTTGGTCAGATTTCCCTCTGTCTCACTCTTTATCTCTCTCTGTGTCTGTATTAGTAGAGGATACGAATTTGTCGTGGTGGGTGGCTATCTTTGTATGTAAAGTGTATTTAAACGCGTTTATTTTAAAAAGGGTGCTATGCAATCTGACTAAAGTACATTTCCTATTACGCTACGCTTAGGATCTGAGAACGAGCTATTGATAGCCTCGTTCTGACGACCCTTTCGCTAGCCAATCAGAGTTTAACTTACAACATTTTGCAAATCTATATTTAGCCTTGGTTTTTGATATTAACAATTCTATTCTTACGTCGTAATGTGTCAGATAGCTTGATAGCTCAGTCGGTAGGCCACTTGCTCTGTAAGCGAGGGGTCCCGGGTTCGAACCCTGGAATGACTGCACACTTTTCTTACTCTTTGACATTCGAACAAGTCGTTTGATTGGTTCAATTAAAAATAGATTTGCGAAAATAAAAGTACAAAATGTAGCAATATTGGAAATCCAAAATATACAGAAGACGAATGTGAATGGGTCATCCTCAGATCTTTGTTTAGAAGATCAAGTACTTTAGTCAGATTGGGTGCTATGTAAATCTGGTATAATATAATTAAATGATACGTCACTAGTGTTACAATAAATGATAATAGGTAAGGGTAGATTTCTCGGAAGCACAGAGCATCAAACCTGTCATCTCGTTATCATTATATTTTTCTGTACAATTATAATGATCAATAAAGTTACAGTTTAACAAGATAAGAATCTTTATTACAGTTAATGTAAATCTAATATATATATATATTTTAATTTCTGTTACAATAGAATGATGTTAAACATACTTTTTGTTCACTCCTGTTACATAACAATATATAGAAGAATTATATCAAATGTTTAAGATACATGGTCATAATTTTTTTATTTATTTTTTTTTTATTTTTTACAGAATGGTTATATCTTTGAAAGCTTATCAAAATATTGTTTGACTTTCAGAAAAGAACTTTTTATCTAGCTTTTCTTGTCAAATTTCTCTTCTGTTACAGACAGCATCCTTGTCGTAGTTATATAAAAACACACGAGATTGTAAACCTTTTTTAAAAACATTTCCGCTATTTTCGGTACGGGACATGTTTCGCATTTGTTGAGCAATTGTTCTAATTTTATGTTCAATAAACACAGTAACTGTTCTTAGTTTTCTGTTTAAACGTCACCGCCATAACAGCTGTAACATTGTATTACTTCGATTATAATTTCCACTGTTATCTTCTTATCCCTATAACCTTAGTACTTAGAAACATCAGAGTTTTCCTTTCAAAAGAACAATGGTTGAAATTTGATCCATTGACCGAATTGAAAGTACAATTAATATTTTAACTATGAAATATATTAGGACGTAGATGTTATTTTTCCTATTGAAATAAGTCTCAAACTTTCATATTGTTATGGTATGGATGTGTTTACTGTATCTTATGATAAAGTATCAGTCACTGATATTTTTGTTACAGGAGGGAAAACATGTTGGTTCTGTCTTCAGAATATGTTCTGTTTTGGTTAAACGAATAGGTATTAAGCTTGCATTCAGTTAATTTTTACACTGAGATAAGTTCTATTAATTAAATCCACCAGATAAAAACAACAAAAGATAATGGTTTATTTTCAAAAGTTACCATCTCTAAAATGATACGAAAATATATTAATGACTCATGAACAACCTCAGCCGAACAGAAATTTAACCCATTTGTCTTGATAATTATACAGTTATATGCAAATGTGTCTTTATATAGATTTCATTTCTACACATTTTATATTTACTAAATAGTTAAATGGTATTGCATAGCCCAGTTTTTTATGAATAGATCTAATAATATAAATCTTCAATTTATACTGAAATAACTAGGCTCATATTCCCTTTAGGTTCATGTAAAACGTTTAAGACCACCCCTCAGGTAAATTTTCATTTTGGACATTATACCTGATGGAACTGTAATATTCATAGCATATATATACGGCAATGTTTAGAAGAAGTAGAAAATACATTCAATTATAGTCCTCATGTTCGGTAATATGTATTTGCTTTAAAACACAGGTACTGAAACTGTACACATTCTATTTTGTAGAAGATATCAAACATCTTTTTCAAACATATTTTTTCTCTAAATTTGTTTTTGTTGTGTGTCTGCCATACTTATCTGGGTACTTCGGAAAGGGAAAAATAGTTAATGTATATATTTATTTAGACAGCCTTAATTTAACTTCCATTGTGTACGTTTTGCATGTTTTGTTTTTAAATGTACATGGTTTGTAACACTTTCAACTCCATATGTTAGACAAACAATAATCATTAAAAAGTAATGATACAATACTTTTGAAAAAGATGTTTGATATCTTCTACACAATACAACGTGAACAGTCAAATTGTATGTGCTATAGGTCAAAATGTGCCGTTCAATAGAAAATAACCTGTCTTGGAAATCTTTCCTACTTACTATAAACAGCTTGGTATATATTTTTTATAGTAAACCAACGTCTATGTGGGATAAAAACCTAAAACAAAAAGTTTCTCGAGGGGAGGTTTCAAAAGGATTTACAAGAACCTTAAACAAAGTAACTGGACCGAAACAACATGACATTAAATTTTAAGTTAATATTTAATTTAACGTGTTTTTCGAACTAATTAGTAACCGTAAGATAAACATTGTACTAGTTTTAGATAAAATGACATACCTGTAGCTGTAAAATAAGTTTATAAGCCTTTTATATTGTCCATTTCGCTACATCTAGGCTATAAATAACATCAGGTATTTTCAAATGCGCACATCCGTTTGACTGTTTAATTTATAGACTCGTCTGTCAGATAGGGAAATCAGCATACCACTTTCTATAACTAATCAGAATGGCGTACTGGTTGCGCGTCGACCTGTTTCACAGGCGACTGGGGCTAAATACTCAGTCGGTGCTATTTTAACGCTTAGCCTTACATTTGAGAAAGAAAAATCAAGCAACACCAAATCATAGAAAGAAAGGGTTATTTCACATGACAATTACATGTATGTAACGCTTCAAAACAATTGTCAGTATACTGATATTTATATAGCAACATCTACAACTTTTTGGTTTGTTTTGATTATTGAAAATTTACAAGATGAAAATTATGTTTTGGGGGACTTGTAGCCTGGCTTATAAATCCTAGAATATTGCCGAACCTTGCAAACTTTAGCAGAGACTTAAGATAATATATTTCTTAAAGAACAGTACCAGATGATAATTTTTGGATATGGAACACTCGAATCAGTCAACCATCGTTAGGACATTTGAATTCGTAAAAATAAGTTGATCATGTTTAGCAACGTATAAAACTTTATCGCCCTTTTCTAAATTTCTAATACTCTGGTGACAAAACAATTGGGCCACGTAGAGCTTCTCAAAGTTACATTATTTAAAAAAAATGTTAAAGAAAGGTTACTTTGTGAATAATTTGTATCACAAGGGATAAATAAATTATATAAAAGGACGGTTCACAAATCGTAAAATTTTCATTCTGTTTTCAAACAAAGACACAATGTTAATAACAAAATGTGTCATAAAAAAGAGGAAACATGTGTTTATAGTTTGAATATATCGATTTAGAATTCTTCCGACTATAAATGACTTTACGGGTCATTTTAAACTTGTCCAATCATACGAGAGAGATACCTCAGTTTTTGCACATTCTAAATGTTGTATATTTCTTTCTTGTGGATACGAATCAAAGCTGGTATTTATGTAACAAGACGAATATTTGATTCATGGCATCAAAGAAGCCGCAATTTTTTTGTTCCTTAAAATGTCTTAGACATAGAAATATGGAAGTTGTCTATGAAGTAAAAGGTTTAGTAGAATAAATGATTATAAATTTGCACCACGTAAAATTATGATTGGTGCACGGTGATGTTAAGATTCCGTATCATCAATACTTCAGATTTATACGTCATTTATTTAGGACAGGTGAAATATCAGTCAATTATCCTTCTGCATGCCATACAACATCTTAGGAATTATTTTACACTGAAACTAGATGACCTTGGACAACATGTCAAGCTCGACAGGTGTCAAAGGGACTAACAGCACCAAGTTTGACCTTTGACCACTAAGTATGACCTTGAGGTAGGAGTCTCTGTAAAGAAATTTAGTTCCATCTAACTCTTTCTGTCTAAAAAATATGTTAACCCGAGTTATGTTTTGAACCCATGTGCACACCGGCACAGCAGCTACTAGCAACAAAATCATCATGTACCAAAATGTAAATTTATACCGCTGCATCACTGAATAGAAACAGTAACTATGATAACTGCTATGTAAAAATATATTTTATTCAGTTAGCAGACGTCTTGGAATGTGAAATATAACTTGATTACAATTTTACACGGGCCGAAAACCTCTCGATTTAAGGTTTTTGAATCATTAATACAAACTTCTGCTACTTTTGACCAATGGAATATTAGGGCTTTACATCTCTATAATTTGTCATACACGCAGAGTTAAAACTTGCCATTAAAAATCTGATAAATTGGTGCCTATTTTGCAAGTCGCACACATACTCCTTTCATTCCAACACAAAGAAAATTATTCTTCATTTAAATCAAAGTTATCACAATCCAAGTTTTGCAAAGTAAAGGTACTGATCTACAGATTTCGGCTTGGTCTTATTATGAACGTTAGAAAATGAGTTTTCGTTTCTAAACCATCTTAAATAATCCAAAAAAAAAAAAAAAAAAGAGGAAAACATCATTTCCTTTTAATTATGCCTTAATTACGTCTAAATACTTTATATTGTAAAACATTTGTCCCTTTTCTAAATCTGAATCCATTGTTAAAATATTCATTCTGCCTATGTCCAACTTTAACTCAACACCATTCCATATCGGTTTAATATTATTCTTAAATATCATTTTTTTTATATAAAAACAAATATTTTTGCAATACTTGTAATACTTGCTGCTGAGGATACATTGTTGAATATATCTACTGATTATATTCTTAAACATGGATCAAATTGAACGGTAATTGACTTCTTACCTTATTATGCACTGTGCTATTAGATAAGACTTACTGACATCAAAGTAACATAATGCACTTCTAAATTGTTTATACATATTCATTAGTCTAACCAATAAGAAGACTATTTAATATGTTTCCATTTAGGTATCATACTTTTTACATAATTGTAATTGAAGATTAAGGGCAATTCAGACCTTTATGATGATTTAAACTAGTGAGATTAGTAAAACAAAACTGAATCTCAACTTATGAAGACGCGCTGACCACCTATTAACTAAATGTTAATTAAGATCTCTATCCACAGGAGAAATTTATTGCAGTGTCATGGTTCCCGGTAATAAATCTTCGTAATGTAGTAGAGCAGATAAATTCGAAAACCAGTCTGTATAGACTTGCATTCCTACAGGTATTTTTGTTAGAGAGAAAGAATTTCAATCGCTAATTTTGCGCGAAAAAGATCATTTCAAATATTCTATTACCTTATAAATATATTAATGACACGTAACACATTTTTCAGGTTTTTGTGCAAAAGTGACCGCAGCTAATTGCATTTTTCTGCTACATGTATTTGATTTATTTGAATATGACTTATTTATCCACAAGAAGGAAGATTTCCATTAGGGAGATTATGCAGCCATTCAGTAAAAAATTGAAAATGAAATTTTAGTCCCATTCAAATGTATGGTACTTTCACTTTGAAAAACGGCGTATAATTTCCAATCTGCACACGTTCTTGTCTTAAAAATCATACAGTATTTAAGGTACCCTACATGTAACACAATAAACTAGGTTTAAAAAGTGAAAGCGAGCATTCCAGTTTTTTGTGGTCATATTTTTTGGACATCCTGAAGTGTTTGCAATAATTATCTTTCCTGCGGTTATGTACATTGAATTTCAGAAAAGGACAGCATGAGGGAGGGAGTTGGTGCGGGGGGGGGGGACTTTCGGACAATATATCATAAGAGGGGGGCAAACTTTTGGACAGTTCGAGGTTTTCAGAAACTCAAAATTTTCAAAGAACTGTTACACGTATTCGTTTTGATGCATTTTGCAATTATGTCCCAGCACTGAAATTTCACATAAATAGGTAGAACATTAGTTTGCAACAATCGTTTTTATTCATACCTTGACAAATGGTATTCATTTTTAAAGGGGGACAACTTTTTCCGAATATTCTTAGTATCCATCTTAGGGACAGTGTTACGGAGGTAGATTGTTGGTAAAGATGTAGTTTGTTTATCAGATATTTCAGTGTTTCTATGATATACTCCTCAACATTAACCGATTAAATTTTGAGGTATTATTAGATTATCGTCATAAATTTGATGTAATTTTGCCATTACATGTATGATTTTTCGTTATTATTGTAGTACTACATCATGGTACATTGTCAAGTTCATGTTATGTCGAAATAATGTACCATTCAAAATGCTTCATCAGCAGTGTTACTGTATTCCTTGAGTCACAACCAAAAGTTACAATTACAAACACATTTTTAAGCCTGGTAGTAGAGTCAGTTGATAGTTATTTTATTTTAATGTCTATACAACAATTGTTTCTGTATTATTTTTAATATTTCAGACTACTATTTGAAGAAAACACATCAATATACCTGACAGATTTACATATTTCCTTTCATCTATATCTTTCATAAGAATATTTCTTGCATACCAAACTTGGGTTTCTGGTGATTTCACAGGTGCTGGATTACTCCATCTTACACCAGAACAGAACAAAATGTTTTATTCCAGACTTATACATAAGTACATCGTCTTGTCTACATACAATATAAATAGTAATCATGATCACGTGAATATGTACAGGGCAAATGAATATATACAACAAAATACAAAGAACATACACATTAAACTGTTACTGAGGCTGAACAATTATTTATGAATACTCTATTGGGAATTAAAAATTGCGTTTCTTAATGACATAGCTTCTTTAATATATTTGGATATATTTATCAAGACCGTTCTGTTTTGACTCTTAAGTAATTCGATAAATTTATACATCTATAGACATAATAATATTTTTTTTCAAGTATTTTTATGTATATCTTGAAAACATGGACATACACATACGAAATGATATCCATCCTCTAAATCTAAAAGGTTACAACATTGACAATATCTCTGCTCGTGTGGAATGTTATTACCTGCATATCTTCCAGTTTGTATTCTAAGGGGATTCGCAGAGACTCTCAATTGACAAAAATAAAATCTATAATTTCGTGGTAATATATCAAGATAGTTCTCATAGCAAAGAACGAATTTACAATGGTTATAGTTACTAAGTAATGTACTTCGATCCAATGTACCAGCCAATTCTTGCTTGAAAGTATCTACAACTCTACCTTTAAAAACATTAGGAAACAAATTGGGATCCACAAAGTAATCTTCATTAAAAACGCCTGAGAATCCATAGTCACAAAACAACTTTTTTGACATTTGATACCCAGTTTTTACTACCTCTGTTACAATCATTTAAACCTTCTTTATACAAAATTGCTAAAATAATGTTTTGGGAATTTCTCACTTTACACCAATATTTAATAATTCTAACATAACGAGATACATACAACGGGTATCAGCCAAGCTCACCGTAAACAGCTGCTGATCATGTATTTATTCTAACATTTAATTATCTTTTACAAAATTTCAGATGTATTCTTTCCAATTCCTTAGACTTAGTATAACCCCATATTTCAGATCCGTATCCTAAAATAGAACCGACAAAAGCATCGAATAACTGGCATAAAGTCTTTGGTTTTAAGTTGAACTTTTTACAATTAAAAAATAACGTATTTAATGTTTTTAACGCTTTACCTTTCATATACTCTTGATTTAATGCAAAATTGCCTGTATAATTAATCAAAGCGCTGAAAGCAATGAAGTTGGCTGACTTAAAGAGCTCTGATCTATGCTAAAGCCCCCGCCCCTGAAAGAAAATGATCTGGTCACTGTGTCTTCAGCTTTGACCCAGTGACCTCACTTGGACCAACTACGGTACATTTTTCAAATTTCAATGTTCAGGTAATTGTAACCTTGACCTAGTGACCCCATTCTCACTTAGGACCAACTATAGCACTGGCAGATTATTCTGACGAAGTTTCACTAAAATCCACGAATTAGTATCTGACAAGATGTGATAACAATATTTCTGACGAGTTCAAGGTCAAGGTCACTGTGACCTTTGACCCAGTGGTCTCATTCACACTTAGGACCAACTATCGCAATGGCAGATTATTCTGACCAAGTTTCAATAAATTCCACCAAATACTGTAAACCAATAAATTTTCGCGACCAATTAATTTTGCTATATTCGCGGATGACCATGAAGCGCGAAAATTAGTTTGCGCTAATAAGTTATAATAATAATAAATTATTCTTCAGAGATTGGACATACGCGAAATTAAATATTAGCGAATATGTCCGACCTCGGCAAAACGCGAAAAAAGTTTGCGCAAAAATTTATTGAATTACAGTAATATCTGACAAGATGTAATAACAATATTTCTGACGAGTTTAAGTCAAGGTCACTGTAACCTTTGACCCAATGCTCTCGTTCACACTAGGAACCAACTATCGCAATGGCAGATTATTCTGACCAAGTTTCACTAAAATCCACCAAATAGTATCTGACAATATTTCTGACAAGTTCAATGTCACTGTTACCTTTGACCCAGTGGTCTCATTCACACTTTGGACCATGGGGTAATATTGAAATCTATTCAGTAGTTTCTGACTGGATAAAATAAGAAAGGAAAACGAACCACCAACGAAATGCGAGATAACAAATAAATGCTTATTAATGGACGGAGTGACAGACCTTGGATGAAAACCAACATGACTAGGATGTCAAGTGAGGTAAAGAACAGAAGAATTTCATTAAAAAAAAAAAACAAGCTTTATTTTGCATAAGAAGTAGTAAGATTTTGTTAACAAGTAAAAACTTAAAAACTACATGGTTGCCTTTAGTACAGATATACATCTATTTGAATACTATCTCATCATAGTCACAAAAGCAACCCTTGTCTATAAAAAACGGGACAACATTATGCATAGCACCATCCAACAATTACCATTTTTATTCAGCTTTTTAAGCCTCAGATATACACAACAAATAAAACACTGATTATATGTATAGTTAACGTGAAAGAATTTTTTTTAATGACAGGTCGGTTTAAATAAATTTAAATTTTTGAATTATTTTAAGAAATATGTAAACTTTAATATGCAAAAAAAATGCCTACTTTCACCCATTTTGTTCAAACCCTTTCTAAAATCCAAATCTTAAAAACATCACCAGTTAAGGCATTTATGAAATATAAGGATGTCAAACCAAGGAAATAACACAGAAATAAACACAGGATTTTATAAAAAAATACTCAACACATAACTGCTTTCCTGGACAACACTGCAAATTATCACCAGAAATACTAGATGTCCACGGGCAACATGTCGAGCCTACCAGCTGTCAAAAGGACTAGGAGTTGCACATGACACCCTGTCTCATTGAGGCAAACATTAATGCCAATTGAATAAAAAAATGACTGCAAAAAGTTACAATATAAGTTATTTATAGTAACAACAAAGGGAAGTAAATCTTAAAAAAATCTAAATCCATACAAAATCCCTACCAGTAGAGATAGGTCAAAATACACCTCAAATTGGATGTAACATGCATACTATATTACAGAAAAGTGGTCTTGATTTTTCCCTACGACCAGTAATAAAAAAGTTGCAATATAAGCTATTTATAGTAACAACAAAGGGAAGTATTTCTAGGTTCTTGCACATGACATACCGTCTCATGATGGTGAACAATTGTGCCAAGTTACATCAAAATCCATCTATGCATAAAAAGAAATGCTCCGGACAAAGTCATTCTTGTATCTGAGCTTTGACCTTAGACCTAGAGTGCTGGTTCTTGCGCATGACACTCCGTCACATGGTTGTAAACATTAGTGCCAAGTTACATCAAAATCCCTCCATGCATGAAGAATAAATGCTCCGGACAAAGTCATTATTGAATTTAACGTTTGACCTCCAAGTGTGACCTTCACCTTTGAGATAGGAACCTGCGGTTTGCGCATGACACTCCGTCCCGCTAAAGGTCAACATTCATGCCAACTATAAACGGGATTGCTCCATGCATGTCAAAGATATGGTCCGGACAAACAAATCCGCACTGACGCACGCACGCACGCACATACACCGGACAATCATTTGGACAACTATGTCTTCGCTTCCGCAAGCGGGCTCGACAAAAATCTTTTAGAATTGATAACCTTAAGTCAAAACAAACATTGAAGCTGAAAGACTTTACATCCATTAATATCATTTCACCGTTACACAAATCAACTGGTAAACTTTTGCTGGTATATTCAAGGTAAAATCACTTGACTTGTGAAATCAAAAATAAACAAGTCATAAATAGAAAAAAAAAGAAATCATAAATATATACAGACTTAGCACCACTTATATATACAAAGCTGTCAAACCATACTTCAGAATGCAACAACTTGCAGAATCAAAATACTACACATTTTTCAAGAAATTTCAGGTTTGTTAAAGCACTTAACAATGAGCCTAGAACCAAAATTACTGAACACTACTTTTCTGTGACATCATTATATTCTATTTGATCCTAAGTTATGATCCAAAAGCAAAATATGTTTCATCCAAGTTATCAACATGCAATAAATAAAATGTGATGGCATATAAACAGAGACAGCTTCTTAACAAAACAAATATGAAGCATCAAATATCACTAACATACAGATTAATAATATTCCTGCTGAGATCTTTATTGGTTACACTTAAATCGCCTGTTTGACATACAGTTGGCTACATTTATAAATATTGGGGATTGTTTGAGATCATTTTAATACTTGTATCAGTTTTCAAATACATCATTTACCTAAATGCATGTTAAACTGGAGCTTCAAGTCCTTACAGTTTACTGAAACATGTACAAGAACATGGACTAAAGTCATTTAAGGAATAAAACTTCAATCTGAACATATTTGACTGAACACACCATTCATGTGCAATATACATACATAAACTTTACATAGCATTTATATTTTTAAGGGGAAACTAGTAAAATACTAAAAATAATATCAAATAGGCAGTTAATGCAAAACTGAACCTGAAAGACTTTACATCCAGTAATATCATTGTACCGTTACACAAATCAACTGGTAAACTTTTACAGGCACATTCACTTGACTAGTGAAATCAAAAATAAACAAGTCATTAATAGAAAAACAAAAACAAAAAAAGTACTAATAAATATTTACACACTTAGCACCACTTACAAAGCTGTCAAACCAAACTTCAGAATGCAACAACTTGCAGAATCAAAACACTGCACAGTTTTCAAGAAACTGCAGGTTGGCTAAAACACTTAACAGTGAAGCCTAAACAATGGACTAGAACAAAAAATACTGAACATTACTTTTCTTGTGACATCTTTTAATTTGGTCCCAAGTTATGGTCCAAAAGCAAAATATGTTTCATCCAATAACGCAAGACTGAAACTGAAAGACTGCACGTCCAGTAATATCATTGCACTGTTAAACACAAATCAATTGGTAAATTCTAGCATTGTTTAACAATAGAGAGTGTATCTCCACCACTACAGACAACTTCTAGTTTCAAAGGCCCACTTGAAGTGGCCATTTCTAGATCTGGCATTGGCTCTTCATCGGTTGACAGAGCTGTCATGAGCATCTCTGTCTTCACATTCAGGCAGGTTTCGTCTGTCAGGAAAAGTTCCACATCATCCCCGGTTACACAAACACCTTCCACTGTGACTTGTCTTGTGAACTACGGTTCTTCACATGGCTGTAATTGAAACATAAGCAAAAATGAAAGTTTAGTCTTTGAAGGAATATCATACTGCCAGGGTAATCATAATTGGTTATAACTCTATAAACATTTTAATCAACAATACTTTATTGTTGAAAAGTTTGCTTGCATTGTAGGCCTAGCGTATCTTACAATAAATGTATACACTTGGTTGATCACACTGATTTAATTATCCATAAAACACTTTTTCAAAGCTGCCCAAGTGATCACATATATGGGTATGCTGAAGATCCAATGGTTTAAATGTCGTTTGTTACAGCCCTAGTGCCACTTTGTATAAACCTAAAAGATAATTCCAACTGGGTTCTGATGGCATAAAAATGGTTTGACTGGTTATGTCTGTAAAGGGTAAAATTTGGAACACTTGAAACATTATTTTGCAGAAAATTATCTAACTTTTTGAGATTACGAGATATTATATTTTGGCCAGTTCAAGTTTTGCAAGTTTCAGCTGTGCAAAGAGCAAGAGCAGATTTCTAGCAGTCAGTTGTGATAACTTTTACTTCCAACCAGCTCACAAATTAATTTTTCTAATGTTTTTTTTTTTGTAAAGTTTTAGTCAAATAATGACTGTTTTATTTTCAATAAAGAACACAGTTTACAATAGATAAACAATGCCTCAAGGGCTGCAGAAACTTGGCCCTTTTTTCGAACTACTCACTGCTAATATTAGATATATTAGTCAAATTGCTTACCTTAACCTTTGACCTTGCTGTTGTAGACAAGGTGACTGTCTTGTTGTACGTGTTTGTTACAACATCTGTTATGGTAACAAAGTCACCTGGCCTTACATTAGCTGAAGCACATGCTCTCCAGAGAGTAACCTTCCCTAGACCAGTTTTGTCTTCTACTGTTAACGTTTTAATTGGAACAGGATCTCCTTTGACGTGCACCGTCTTCTGCTCATCTTCCTGAAATAGGTGATAGGAAATAATTATTTCAACTGCTTGAAAAGTTGAATGTTATCGGTATTTCAGTATCAGTTATGTTACCTCTAATCCAAGTTAACAAGAGTGCACGGCAGCAACATGCCTCTTTTGAAAGAATCTATTTTCTTGCCCCAACTATTCGCATCGAATGAGGAGAAAGAATTGTATCAACAGTAATTTCATGTGGTACAGTAATATTACTAAGGAAGGCATTGTCACAAGTATCACAAACTATTCAGAACACAGATGAGTACATGCTTTCTGATTAAAATTTTTATCCTTTAATGGTCCTATTCAAACAAATTTTGATTGTACGGTATTCCTGCATTTTAAAGTTTTCTTGAGGTTCCCTTTTAAGTAACAAGTTTGTAAACCATGGGAATGACTTGCTTTAAAGTCTTATTAAGTTTATAAACCATGTACATGTCTTGATTTTAAGTCTTATTCTGAGATTTTCTTGTTTCATAATGATTTTAAAGTTACCTTAAGGAAACAGAATTGTTAAAACAATAGAACTCTGAAAAAGTGAAACAACAAGAAGGAGCTGCGTTCAATAAACGCTTGATGCCCCCAGTGGCAACCTTGTCGACAGATTTTGCACCAAAACGAGGTCAAGGTCAAGGTCAAACTGAGGTTAGGTAATGTTTGAAGATGAGGAATGGTCACCGTTTACAGATCTGTATTAGTATCAATTCATTCTTTTAATGGATATTGATGCTAGATGAAACGGTCCCATTTGGTTAACCAAGAGATGGCCCATATAAAGCAACCCAAGTCCAAAATGAGGTCAAGGTCAAGGTCAAACTGAGGTCAGGTTATGTTTGAAGATGAGGAATGGTCACAGGTTACATCTGCATTAGTATCAAGTCATTCCAGTAAGGGGTATTGATGCTAGACGAAACGGTCCAATTTGGTTAACCTCGGATGGACGGACAAACAGACGGATGAACGGACAGGACAATCACTATATGCCTCCCGCATCAGTAGATGCTGGGGACATTAAAACTTACCTGAATGACCTTTGCACTGAGTGGCACCTTCTTCTTGGCTGGGGATGCCAATGCCACAGTGACAGTCACAATGTCTGAAGGTGGGTTTACCAATAGCTGACTCTCCCTGGTGTGCTCAGAGGGCACCACTAAATGTGCAGCCATAAATGCTTTTGTTACACTAGTTACCGCTAGTGCATGCACATCTTCATCCTGCCTTCTGATGATATCCCTCAGTACAGTTGTCTGACCAACCTGTAATAAAACATTTGTGTACACCTGGATGAGATACAGTTCTTGTGCTAGAAAGTGTATTCATGGGAGGCGTGGATGTCAAGCATGCATATTTCTGAGAGGTAATGGGCAGGAATTTGACTCACGACTTTTCTTTCAAGATCTATAAAACTTATTTTATAAAGGAAAATGAGGACAATGTACTAAATGTGTTAAAACCATTTGTAGACGTGACACAAATTAAAAGGTGTATGCTATTATCACCTTGACAGTTTTATTTGCTCTTGCAATTGAATTTTCAGTTTTCTTGATATTCAAAGCACAAGGAAGTTGTAGTGGTGTGGCATAATTGACCACTGTCAAGATGTATCTGTTCCTTTTTGTCGGACACAGGGTCTATCGGACCTAAAAGATCTACAGCTATCCTATGAAATGGCGCTTCCATAATAGGCATATCTCTAATTGGTACCTTTCTGACTTTACCCTTTGGTATAACTACTTGGCATACGTCGCAAGATCGGCAAAAGCGTGTGATGTCAATTGTAATGCCAGGCCAGTGAAAGCTTGTTTCTAACGGAATTTATTTTACTATTCCTAATCAGTGCACCAATTCTTACATCAAGAGTAAATTACTCTTACAAGTACACGATGACTACTCTGGTTAATATTACATTTATATAAATGCCAAAGATGTAATGGAAAGAGATTTAACACACTACTTGCCTTCAGGAATTTGAACTTCGTCTGATCATAACAAAGCACCTTTGCCACTTGTGTTCCATCTGATGCAGCAGTCACCTGTCCATTCATTGTTTCTCCAGTCTTTGATTTGAACTCGTACGGTTCGTCCACTGCCACAACTTTAACCGTAAGTGCCTTTGGGTATGGCCCTGAATTTCTGGATTCAAATGCACTTGCAATTGTCCCTGACGACATCTGGAAAGATAGAAAATATTCAAAAATTCCATAAATTGCAGTAAAATATAAAGATACATTAGACAAAGCGTAGTTTTTAAGGAAATTTCTTTAAATATTGGTGCTAATTAAAAAAACTGAGTCCTACTGGTTTCCCAGTAGTTTCCGGACCCAAGTAGTTTTCCGGACCTTTTACATTACGTGCTGTGTAGACTTTACGCCGTCGTAAAGCATTTGGGTAACAATATCATATCATCTAGACCTTTTTTACCTCTACATAGCAGCGAAAACCTAGCAATACCAAAATTATTTATTATTTGAATATCCCGGTAGTTTTAACTTACTTCAATGTAATGTTTACACAAGAGATTGTCAACTGCGGGGGAATTCCAGTTACAGTTCGCATGCACAGAAATTGAGGCTCCTTGAAGGTAAACATCAGTCAATTGATCCTCCCATTTACAGACGCTACAGTAAAAACATTCCGATAGTAATAAAATAACACAATGAAAGTCAGAAAATATCGACCTATTAACTATACCCACTTCAAAAAAGGGACTCTGTGATGGTCTGATGGCATCTGCTTCCAACATGTCCTTCAAGTGCTCTCTAACTTCCTCGAACATGCCTGGTGGTATCCTACGATATGGTTCTTTAAAAGGAGTGGAATCAGACAGTTTAATATCATGCTCGACCAAGTTGGTACAACATAGATCAGTAGGACCTGAAGAAAAGACGTGTTTCCAATTACTGAGAAAAGTTCTAGCCTGATCACGTTGATCATTGGAAAGAGTATCAGAAGGAATAGAAATACCAAGATCATCAAGAGATTTTTCTTGGTTGTGACTCAAGGTTTTGAAGGAGTGGCCAGTCCCTACAAGTATCAAGGAACTTAGAAGTGACAGCTATTTTCAGTGTATATAAGGACATTAAAAGTATCTAGATTTGAAAATTCATCAGTTTTATTGATAGAAATGTATTTTTACAGCAGTTACCAGTTGTGTTTTTGTGTTTTGTATATTTTTGACAGTGTATTTTAAACATTTACTGTTGTTTTTTTTTCAGGTTGAATTTTGTCACAGTGATAATTCCACTGTGTACCCTTTTTTGAACTGTTAGAAATTGAGAGTCATACTACAAAGACCGGTCCACTGTACTTCACAGAATTCACAGCAGAGTAACAAATGGAACAAGGGTTACATTTCACTTAGCATGGTGTTGGTGAGCAAATCTAACCTTTACTAACATTTCATCTATTCATCAGTTATTAAATCTACTGGCCTTTAAACAAAAAAAAATCTTTTAAAGACCATATTTGTATACATAGCCTGTTGAAAGCCGGCTTATTGGTAGCCAGACGGGTATTCCTATAAATCCCTGAAATATGTGAAATTTATTTGTGTGAGTATCCCATTTATCATCCATGATGGTGTCTGACTGAAAAAAAAAACAAAAAACAAAAAACAAGGAAAAATCTGGCTCTTTTCCTTTATATTTTGGATTCTATAAAATCATACCTTTAAGTAGCAGTTAGACAGAATGGTAGTGTTTAGTATTAGATCATAGGTTAGTTTGGTGCTCTGAAATTTAGTGGTAACAAAATTCAGTTGGTGAATTTGTGGTATGCTGTACACTTGGTGAAGAATTTCATTGGTAAAGTGGACAGTTGGACAGACATTACCAAATTCATATTCAAAGAAAATATATTTGGTATTTTTGAAGGAACAGTTTCGTTTGTTTGAACAAGGTAGCCACTTGTTATATTTTTGATGTTAGATTTACTTTGAAAAAGTAATTCTGACATAAGTGTTGAGAAATATTTGAGCTACAGAGTGTTTTGCAAAACCTGAATTTTCGGAATTACTAGTACAATTGTCACTTTTTGTGAAAAGTGAAAGAGTGCGGTCATAACTATGGATTGACAGTTATTTTTCTGAAGAAAAGAAGTTTCATTGAAGCTGTGTGTGCGGTGTTTAAGAACTAACAAGGAGAGGTAACTTGAACTTTGAAATTTGAATTGGTATGAAATAAAATAAATTTCATAGTGTTGTGTTGCTTTGTCAAAATTTTCTGAAACTTATTCAGAGAATTGAATTTACAGGTGTTGTTCTATTGCGACAGTATATATATTTGTAGATTCTTATACAGTAATTCCGAATGTATGGTGTACATTGTGGACATTTATGCAAATTCTGAATTTCAAGTTTGAATACCTTGTGGTCATGTTTTGAAAAAGGAATAGCACTTGTTTGTGTCCTTCATATTATACGGTGTACAATAGTTGCCATTGTGAAGCAGTAAATGTATGGTGTAGTGTTTTGACCATTTCAGTTGTGAACATGATTTCTTAGTACTCTCAAGTGATTGATACTACGGAAGCTGTGAATAACAATAGAAACTCATGAGTGTATGGTGTACCAGTAAAGACATTGGTGTACCTGTTCATAAACCCGAATTTTATGTAACGTGTTTTCAATTTTGAAATTTAGGTTCATGTGTGTACAGTGTCCGTTATAGTATGGTGTACCAGTAATGACATTGGTGAACCTGTTGATAAACCTGAATTTTATGTTACGTGTTTTCAATTTGAAAAAAAAAGATGAAATATAATTTTAGAAATTTTGTATGGTGTCATAGAGTAACCATTTTAGCTCTACAGTGTATGGTGTACCAGTGTAGACATCAATTGTTCTACATTTATTTCAATTGTGTTCTCAGATTTTGTGTGTATATAAATTATTTTAAAACACAATGTCTACCATGGATTTGCCTTCTGTTCAGGAAAAGGCGGAGGAGCAATATATCCAAGAGTTGTTACGTACTGGGAAATATAAGATTTTTCCTGTGCAACAAGACCCTTCTGCAATGCACATCAGTGATACTCCAGTCTATCCTCCCAGTATTAGTAAACCTAGTACCTCAGTTGGAAATGTTTATGTTCCACCTACTGCAGCTGGACCTAACCCTATTTTGTCCAGTACCTTTGTTCCATTTCTCAGAGAGCATGGAACCCCTACACCTGAGAGGATATATCGTCGGAGACATACTATGGGAGAACCTCTTTCTGTTTCTTTTAATACAGAATATAGAGCTGAAGATGATTTGCAAACACCATCTACGAGGTCGACGGTTGTTTCGGCATTAGATGATGGCTTCTTTGTGTCTGATATGCCCAAGTATCAGAATCAGTCTTTGCAACATTCCTTTCTACCTCCCACTCCAAGATTAGATCCTTTAAATTCATTGTCATATGAAGACCAGTATGTCCCACCTAGACCTCCCTTACCAACTGATTACCCTCCTGAACATGGAAGACTACCTAGTTCAGTAAAAATGCCGAAACTTACTGAGTTTTCAGGAGATGGTGTTTCAGAGTTTGAGATCTGGAAATATGATGTCAACTGTTTGATAAATGAAGGTGTGTACCCTACTCATGTAATTAGAGAAGCGATGCGTCGCTCTTTAAAAGGTGCTGCGAGAGGAGTTCGTTTACATCTTGGTGAGTCTGCTTCGGTCAGTGATATTTTAGTAGAGTTAGAGGGTGTATATGGAAATGTTAGACCTGTTGAGAAGTTGAAGGAGATGTTTTACAGTGAAAGCCAAAGAGAAGGTGAGAGTGTAGCGGATAATAGTTTAAGGTTGGAGCGTTTGTTGAGTCGTGTTCCGGAAATGTTAGATAGATTTAGTAGAAATGAGATGTTAAGAAGTAGGTTATGGTCAGGGCTTAGGGACCAGGAATTGAAGAATGTGTCAAGGTATTTATTTGAAAAGGTAATAGATTTTAATACCCTTAGGAGAGAACTTAGAGGAATTGAAGAAGATTTAAGAACACAGAAGGTAAGTAAGGCAGAGCACAAATCAGAAGTAAAGATCACAGATAAGGAGGAAGGTGTAGCAGAAGCAAAGCAGTTTGTAGCATCAGTAGAAAGCAAGGTACTCCAACAGATAGAAGCCCTGACGAAACAGATGAACAGAATGGAGAGTAAGTTGTGTGAATTAGATAAGGAAGTCAAAGATATCAAGAGAAGTCAAAGAGAGAGAAGACCACCTTGGATAAATAGAGATAATAGGAGAGAAGTAGGTACTCAGAGTAGTGCAGATAGTACAAACACCTCTGATGATAAGAAGGATGGTACTTTAAACTTGAAAGGGCCTCTATCGCAGGGCAGATAGACGGCCATGGTAGTATTAGCCCTAGTTCTGTGCCCTTTGTTGGACATTCAAATGAGACAGTTCTTATTGTAAATGGTAAGAGAGTAGGAGCATTAATTGATACTGGGTCAATGGTTACTTCGCTTTCCCAATCTAGTTTCTCTTCTCTTGTACCTAAACCACAGTTACATGATTTATCTGATTTTAGCCTTGATATTACAGGGGCTAATGGTTCCAAGGTACCTTATGTTGGGTATAGTGTATTAGACATTTCCATCCCTGATGTTGATCTCTCTCCATTTTCAGTCCCAGTGTTGATTGTCCCAGATACAAGGTATTCCTCTTCTGTCCCAATGATAGTGGGCACAAATGTTGTCATTCATGTAAGGTCTTCAGGTATTTCTGGTTTTCCTGCTGCATTGCAAAATGCCTTTGCTTCTCTGGCCGGAGATCATATTGTACCAGTTACATCCATGAATGAGAAAGTTATTGTCGTGAAACCCTTCGAGACTACAACCATAACCGGAAAAGCACGGTCAGTAGGAAACATGACTGCAGGTGTAACAGAAGCGAATGATTCCTGTACTTTGAACATCTGTCCTAGACTTGTTAAAGTCACTCCCGGTACTTCTTTTTCTAGGATACCGGTGCGTATTTGTAACATTACGACACGGCCGTTGTCTATTTTTCCGAGATCTACACTTTGTAATCTCCAGGATGTTGCGGTGGTTCGGACCATTGATCCTTTGGAAGGTCATACTGCCAAGAGTCACAACCAAGAAAAATCTCTTGATGATCTTGGTATTTCTATTCCTTCTGATACTCTTTCCAACGATCAACGTGATCAGGCTAGAACTTTTCTCAGTAATTGGAAACACATCTTTTCTTCAGGTCCTACTGATCTAGGTTGTACCAACTTGGTCGAGCATGAGATTAAACTGTCTGATTCCACTCCTTTTAAAGAACCATATCGTAGGATACCACCATGCATGTTCGAGGAAGTTAGAGAGCACTTGAAGGACATGTTGGAAGTAGATGCCATCAGACCATCACAGAGTCCCTTTTCTTCCAATATAGTCTTAGTCCGGAAGAAGGACGGCTCTCTACGGTTCTGTATCGACTACAGAACATTGAACAGTCGGACCGTAAAAGATGCCTACGCCTTACCCCGTATTGAGGAAACTATTGATTCTTTGGTTGGTTCTAACTTCTTTTCTCCAAACTTGACTTACGTTCTGGTTATTGGCAGGTTGCCATGAATGAAGAGGACAAGAAGAAAACCGCTTTCCAGGTTGGGCCCTTAGGTTTTTTTTAATGTAACCGCATGGGATTTGGACTTACAAATGCCCCAGCCACTTTCCAACGTCTAATGGAGCGCTGCATTGGTGAGTTGCACCTCAAAGACTGTCTTATCTATCTCGATGATATCATCATCTTTTCTGACACTATAGACTCTCACTTCCGCCGTCTTGAAGCTGTATTCCAACGCTTGGAAAAGGCTGGTTTGAAGCTAAAAGGTTCTAAGTGTGAGTTCTTCCAAACTCAGGTGAAATACCTTGGCCATGTTGTAAGCAGAAATGGAGTCGAGACAGATCCAGACAAGCTCAAGGTTTTGAAGGAGTGGTCAGTCCCTACAAGTGTCAAGGAACTTAGAAGCTTTCTGAGTTTTGCTGGGTATTACCGTCGTTTTGTCCCTGGATTTTCCCAGATAGCCAAACCATTAAATGACCTCCTAGTTGGTCACCCTACCAACAAGAAGGCTAAATCGTCCAAACCTGCTGCACCTTGGACATGGGGTCAGAAGCAACAGGATGCTTTCAGATTATTGATTGACAAACTGACATCACCTCCCGTCTTGGCATATGCTGACTACTCTAAACCTTTTATTTTGAACGTAGATGCCAGTTGCAGCGGTTTAGGTGCAGTTCTCTACCAGGAGCATAATGGCAAGGAGCGTGTTGTTACCTACGCCAGCAGAGGGTTACGAGGGAATGAGCGCAATTACCCTGCTCACAAGTTAGAGTTTTTAGCCCTTAAATGGTCCATCTGTGATAAGTTTCATGATTATCTCTATAGTAATTCTGTAAAAGTCCATACAGACAACAACGCTTTAACTTATGTCTTCTCAACGGCAAAGTTAGATGCCATGAGTCACAGGTGGTTAGCTGCCTTGTCTGCATATGACATCCAGATCCACTATCGCTCTGGAAAACAGAATTTGGATGCTGATGCTCTTTCGAGGCTTCCCAAACCAGACACCAATGACACTATTTTGTTTTCAGATGCCATCAAAGCTCTTTTGCAGGCTCATTCTTCTGTCTATGAGGCATTACCTGCCATGGAATGTGTTTCTTTTGCACAACAGGTACTTAGAGATAACCCTCCAGATGACAATTCAGTTGGCACCAGTTTCCAAGCAGTTGACTGGAAGGAGGAACAGGCTAAGGATCCTGCCATTTCTATAGTAATTGAGATTTTCAGGGCCGGTCACTGGTTATCTGAACGCCAGAGAGCAAGTGAACCAATGACTGTTAGAAGGTACTTGCGGGAATGGAATTCTCTGCTTTTTAAAGACGGTGTTCTTTACAGGAAAGGCTCTATGAGTGGTTTTGACGTCCATCAGTTGATTTTGACAGAGTGTTTCTGTGATAAAGTTTTCCATGGCCTCCATGATGAAGCTGGTCATCAGGGCCGGGATCGAATCATCAGCTTGCTGAAGTCTCGTTTTTTTTGGCCCCAAATGGACCAGTTTGTTGAGCACCGTATCCGTAATTGCTCAAGGTGTATTCGCAGGAAAACTTTAGATAGAAATGCTGCCAAACTTGTTTCTGTCAAGTCCCATTACCCAAGTAAACTTGTTTGTATGGACTTCCTTTCTCTTGAGATGTCTTCTGGTGGTTTTGAGAATATTCTTGTCATAACCGACCATTTCACTCGTTTTTCTCAGGTTTTACCATCTAAAAACCAGACAGCCCATACTACTGCTAAACTTCTTTTCGACTCTTTCATTTCCCGTTATGGTTTCCCTAGTAGACTTCACAGCGACCAAGGGAGGAATTTTGAGAGTGATGTTATCCGAGAACTCTGCAAACTAGCAGGTGTGGAGAAGACGAGGACCACACCATACCACCCTCAAGGGAATGGAATGCCAGAGAGGTGCAACGAGACTCTACTCAACATGCTTGGCACGCTTGAGGAGGAGAAGAAGTCTAACTTGAAGGCACATCTCCCAACCATGGTCCACGCCTTCAACTCAACCAGACATGACTCCACTGGTTTCACCCCTCATTTCCTGATGTTTGGTCGTCATCCCAGGGATTGAGCGGTTTTAGGGATTGAGCCAGACAAAGGTGACACCAAAGACAAGTCCAGTTATGTCTCCGGTTTGAAGAGTAGGTTCCATTTCGCCTACAAAGTGGCCTCCAGAGAACCCAGGAAACAAGGACGTCGACACAAGAAGAGGTATGATCTCCGTGTCAGAGAAGCAAAGTTGGAAGTTGGAGATAGGGTTCTTGTTCGTAATGTCGGCATCAGGGGTAAGAACAAGCTTGCCGATAGGTGGGAGAGAGACGTCCATGTAGTCGTTGATCAGCCCAATCCAGATCTCCCGGTATATAGTGTGAAACGGGAACATGGCCAAAGTCATCCTAAACTACTCCATCGCAACCTCCTCCTCCCATTTATGGGTATCCCCTTACAAGTCCCTGCTTCCAAACAAACTACTACTTCCTCTGTAACAAATGTTTCAGGTAATTCTGATATTCCAGGCTCTGAACAGCAAGTGTTGGACAATCAGGAACCAGATCAACCAACAGATAACTCTGTACTGGATCCATCAAATTGTTCTATGTTTCTTTTTCAGATTCTAATAATACTCAGAAGGACCCTGTTTCAACAAATACTAATAAATATGTCATACCTGCTCTTAGGTCTTTGAATCCTGCAGCACAGCCATTTCAGCCAAGGGCAGTCAGAACTAGGGCTAAGCCAAAATGGATGACATCAGATGATTGGCATTTAAGTTAGTTTTAAAATGGAATAGTTCACTTCTTTTTCAGAGTAATTTTACAGTGACCAGGAATGTTTTATGGATCAGATTTTGGAATTGTGATTTCATGTAAATATATAATGCGTCGACTGATTTTTGTATACATTAGAGTTGACCATGTACATGTATTTTTGGTCATTTTGTGCATCCTTGAATATTTGTAATTATTTATCTGTGTAATGCAAAGATGCATTGCCTGGATAGCTTTAATTTTACAGTTATCTGTTATTAACACTGTATTCACATTAAATAGGTTGAGCTCGCCTATTGTGAAATGTGCTTAACAGCATATTGAAATATATTATGTTCTGTGAAATTTTGCACCGAGTGTACAATTATCACAGCTTTTGGGCTGACGTCTGCTTCATTTTTTCTTTTTGAGTAGTATTACTTTTACAAGTATTTTTTCTAGCAAGTATGTAGAAATTACATCAGTAGTTAGAACTAGATAGGTAGTTTTAAGCTTTACAGCTGTACCTTCATATTAGAATTACAGCTCTTAAAGGTACAGATTGAAATGAGAATATAAAATGTCGGGACGACATTTCCCTAAGAGGGGGAGTATGTCGCAGGGTCAGATACCTACTTTATTTTTGTATCTGTCTATTGTATGATTTATGTATTGTCCTTTTGTGTTGTCTATGTTAAATGTCTTATCATCCCATATTTCCAATATTCCTATATATTTCCAATACATTCATTCATCTGTCATTTTCATTTTCATATTAATTAACCATGGTGACGAGCCTCAAACATATTTGACTTTCCCGCACTCCTATGTCACGCATGCGCACTTCAGTGAATAGAAATACATGGTAGTTGAAGCCATTTTTCCTGTCTTGTCTTACGACAAATTCTTAGTGCCGCTTTGTGTGCCTTTACAGGTAATTTTGATTTCATTCAGTGTATTATTCATTTGTCTTTCATTTCATATCATATTTGTATTGCATTCGCTTGGAAATATGGAATTATGCACTTCAGTAAATAGAAATACATGGTAGTTGAAGCCATTTTTCTTGTCTTGTCTTACGACAAATTTTTAGTGTCGCTTTGCGTGCATTTACAGGCAGATGACCCACAAGTACTCTCCAACCCCGGACGTAAGAACCCAGACTACGACATACGGCATTAAATTAGCGATTAAAAATAGGAACCAATATAGACAGAGATCAAATGTTTAGCAGCAGTGTCCATGCCCGAGTGGTCAAGGCGTTAGACTACCAATTTTGAGACCAGTCTTGTTCTTTTCCTGCCAGTTCTAAAGTTTAGCATTATCATCTTGTTTATGTTATTAATATTTTACTCCCAAGTTACCAATATCTTTTCAGGTAAAATTATTTGCTTTAAATGAATGAAGATGTCACTTCCAAGATTAATCATTTCCAAGGTGTATGTCATTTCCAAGATATTATTTCCAAGACATATATGAATATTTGTATTTATTATTCCTTCTAGTCTGAGTCAATGTGAAATATTGCAAGAAATTCAAAGAATTTTGTGCATACACTTAAAGTTACTATCTTGCATTAAATATTTTTTGTACATGTGAAAGGCCATTCCACCCTAAAGTATGTGATTGGACAAACCATGTTTTAATATTTATGTTAACTGAATAGCAAAAAATACGATCTTCTATACTCCAAATAAAAAATTAATAATGTGATAATTTTGTCAGAATTCAGTCATGACAAAACTCATTTAAAGAACAATCACCATACCTGAAACAAATTAAATTAATAAATCCTCAAATCACAGAATTCAAATAGTACAACACAGCAATTATCCCCGATAGATCAGGATATTGGACCAGTCTGGACAAGAAGAAATCTGGACAAAATTAAATCCCGAGATTTCACTTTACAGTACACGAAAACTATATATCACACTAATTTCATCAAAATCTTAAAGTCACGGATTCAAATAGTTAAACTGAGCAAATGGTAGAAACCAAGCAGCCTGCAATTATTCCTGGTAGATCAGGATACTGCACAGGGCAAGCCCAGAAATTTTGACAATCTGTACTTGAGTGAATACAAAAAAACAATATCACAACAAAAATCCCAGTCACATATACAAGCAGTATAGAGCAAATGGCTGCAAGCGAGCAACTAGCAAATATCACTGGTAGATCAGGATATTGGGACTAACAAGTGATGTTGAGTATCGTATTTAAAAAACAACAAACGAGAATCGGGACACCACAATCAATTGATATCAACAATAAATCAGATTTATGAGTCTCCTTAATCTACCAGATAAGGGACAATTGAACATTACCGGTACACACTATTTCAGTTTAAGGCTACTGGCACAATACGCCTACTTAATATACAGTATAATAATATAATTTTAAATCAGTTTTAACATTTATTGTGGGTGGATGACGCCTGATTTCCTATATTAAATAATAGCTCTAGCTTACCCGTAACTCGAAACAACAGAAAATAGTGCCTACATGTAAAGCTTTAAGTTCAACCTACCAGAAATTTCATATTTTGGACACTAGTCCAAATAATTTGACGTCAGAAGTGATTCTGAGATATTTTCGTGATAGGTCGTAATCCCTCTCCTTACGTCAAAACCAATAACGACCTTTCCTGTGTTGAAATTAGATTTAGGTAAAACACGATCAGGTAATATATTTACACAATGAAATCGTAAAACAAAATAAAACTGAATCATTTTATGGTTTAAACATAACAGTAAAGAACGTTAATAAAGCGTAAACACTATATGTTTCTGTTTGGCTACCTCGCTGTATTTACCCGTCCGCCACTACACTCGGTACACGCTGACAGTGCGGTTGATCGTTATCGATCACGTGACATGAATCGGAGCCATGTAAACTTTGTGTAAACTTTAGGGTGTGTTGTTTAAAACGGTGACAACTCGTGTTTTGCCGTTTATTCACATAAACATCATTTGAATTGAAGAAAAAATGACTATTCTTTCCAGGTATCTTAAAATTTCACTAATAGTTTTGTTTTTTAATAGTTAGAATGCGATTTAAAAATCACCTTTTCTGTGTTTAGCCTTCCGCTCAGAAATCGTCGCGGAAGGCTCAACACAGAAAAGGTACTTTCTATGTTGTACGTGGAGGAAAGATATTGACCTATGCAAAAATTATCACAATATCGTGGCTCACGTACAATTAGTTGGACTATTTGGACACCAGAAATTTCGTAATTTGGACAAAATTTAGCCTTACCGGTAAATCCCAGAGATTTTTCACTTTACAGGGCACGAAATCTGCTTCACCGGGGCACTGATTACACTAAAATTCTAAAATCAAACCATATATTGATAATACGACAGAGCGAATAGGCTGCAACTGAGCTACCTGCAAATATTCCTAATTTAATGGATCCGGAGATTACTCAAGCTCATTCCCGGATAGTCATTTACGATATCCCAGGATATTGGACGGAGTCATGGGACTAGAAATTTGGAATTCAGAGCAATCAAACTACATAACACTGTACAAGTAGCTAAAGCATAATCAAACTAACTCTAATTCAGTTCTTCTCGCAAAGGTTTGTTCTTCACTCTTTCAATATGGCGATGTGTGTTTTTGTTGTGTCACGTGACCTACCCACGCTACGCGTATGAATATAGTTCAACGATTCTCCATATTTGATCTTTTTTGGTAAATTATTACCGTATTTATTTCAAAATATGTCAAATATGGACATATTTTAAATAACAAACAACAAATGTTGTACAGCTGAGGAAGAGTTGACAGGTATATTTGGGACTATTTTTCGACCGAATTACTTCACTTCTTCTTTTTTTGCGTCACGTGACCTACCCACACTACGCGTATGAATATAGTTCATCGATTCTCCATATTTGATCATTTTTTTGTAAATTATTATCGTGTATATTTCAAGATATGTCAAATATGGACATATTTTAAATAACAAACAACAAATGTTTCACAGCTGAGAAGGAATTGACAGGTACATTTGGGACTATATTTTGACCGAATTACTTCACTTCTTCTAATTGGCGGGCTTTTTTATGTGCATACAGGGGCGGATAAAATTAGGGAGCCATATGGCAAAGGTTGACAAATTTTCTTATTTTTTTAATATACTAATGTACGGAAATTTGACCAATTGGCAATTTTACCTACTTTTAACAGAAAAGTTATCACAGTTTCGATTGTCAAAAGTTCTACAAAAAGCAATTTATAGTGACCCCAATAATTATGAAAGCATGTGTTGTGTCCCATACTCGAAATACTTGCTACGCCTCCCAGAGAAAGTAGTTTTCATAGTTAAGAGGTGCCCGATTTCTGAAATTCGCCTGAACTAGATTTGACTTTCCCGCAACTAAAAACAGTACCAAGGTAATTAAAATCGTTCACAACATCTAGGTTATGGCCATCATAGGTCCAGTGTTCTGCGAGTAATCGCTCACGCTTACGAAAAACCAGGACTTTTGTTTTCGTTGTATTAACCTTTAATCCCCAAGTGTTGCGGTATATTAGTAAAAGATCCAAATGATTTTGTAGTTCAGAAGGAGACTTGCCTAAAATGGCCATATCATCAGCAAAAAGCAACAGAATTAAAACAATATCATCGAATGAAAGACCAGAGTCCATGTTACTTTGTAAATAAAGTTCTAAGTCCTGTACAAAGAGAGAGAATAAAATTGGGGAAATTACCACCCCTTGTCTTAATCCAACAGCATAGTGAAAATAATCAGAATTAGAACAAGATTTCACACAAGTTTTAACTTTTTGATATATATCCCGTATAATTCTAAGTAATTTTCCTTGTATACCAATTTTGTACATTTTCAACCACAAGGCATTTCTATATATGCTATCAAAACACTTCAGCATATCGACAAAAACAACATACAACCGTTTATTTTCATTGAGATACTTTTGTATTAAAGACATAAGCACAAATATAGCATCTATTGTAGACCGCCCTTTCCGAAAACCAAACTGAGCATCTGAGACAGTATTGTTACTTTCACAAAACGATTCGATCCGGGTTGTAAGATGACTCTCGTGCCCTATATGACGTATAACGAACTACATTTTTGTAGCAGATATAATGATTTAACGTAAAAACCGGATAAAATCACGTGCATTGATAGCTCTCTTTCGTTCCTTACAATATATTTCCCGATTAAAACAAACGTTGTTTTACGGGAAAAACATTATGTTTCACTTTTTTGTTGGATTTAACGTCGCACCGACACATTATAGGTCATATGACGACTTTCCAGCTTTAATGGTGGAGGAAGACCCCAGGTGCCCCTCCGTGCATTATTTCATAACGAGCGGGCACCTGGGTAGAACCAACGACCTTCCGTAAGCCAGCTGGATGGCTTCCTCACATGAAGAATTCAACGCCCAGAGTGAGGCTCGAACCCACATCGATGAGGAGCAAGTGATTTGAAGTCAGCGACCTTAACCACTCGGCCACGGAGGCCCCTTATGTTTCACTGCAGACGATAAAACAAAACCGGAAGTTTTACGTTGCGTTTGACTCTGTAACGTCATGACGTACTTTCTGTTTACGTGCGTAAAGTTCCCGGGCTTTGTTAATGTGCTATTGTAAGAAAAAAAGTGCTATAACAATGTCATTCGTAAGAATTTAGTGTTACTATAATTTGTTTAATATAGGATGCAAGAAAAAGATTCAATCACTGGTGGTAAGAGCAGATGGAAATATCCGAATCTCGGGAAACTGTTTACGTGGTAACACGGCACAGCCTCTAACTATTTACCCTCGAGGCGGATATTCCTATCTGCACCTACCACCAGTGAAATAATCTTATAATGATTTCAAAAATTCAGAAAACGCTACGTCAAGATGATAATTTAATTAGAATGAAATACTGAAAAAATACATAAACGTATGTGGATTACTGGGAACATGTACAAATATTATGCATATATTTACCTGTATTATCAGTTGTTAAAGTGATACAGTTAGACAAAAGTAATCACTATCCCCTATAAACTGTACTGAATCACACTGGTCTGTAAACATTACTTATATGGCAGATGGTTACATTATCAGAAGTTAGATGATATGGAAATTTATGTCAATCGTCGTTTAACTACACAATTATATATGCAATATAAATGTTAAATGTGAATTGAATGAACAATGCAAATATGTACCACTGTAGTATTTCATTTCCAAATCATTTCATAGACACATTGTATAACTGTGGATATTTTACATTATGTTTTTGTTTGTTTACATTTCGCCTAACATGTGCACACGGGCTTGTCGTCTAGACCGGAAGTTCGTCAGGGAAGTTCATCCAAATTTTTTTTCTGTAATGTTAAGGAAGGCATAAAATATGCGGAGTATCTTTGCGATATGAAATATTGAGACAATATAACTGGTGCACGATGAAAGGTAAAATACCACTTGTTCAATATTCATTATACCCGTTTACCAAGCTGCCTGCGCGTTTTAGGCGAAGAATGGGTAAGTACATTTTCCCGTTCATGACCGTAGTTTTTATAGTTTGCCTTTGGGTATAGAAAAGAGACCACCTGTTGTTTTCCCACAGTTTTCCATTATAACATTATGGCGTGTACAGCCTTCCATAAACTGAAACAGTTACATCTAATCTTTTTTTTCAAGAGCTATCTTAGTATAATCAAAATATCGGCCAAAAACATATAAGTAGTGATACTTCATTTAAATAATTTTCTGGTGAAGGAGATGACCCCCTGTCTATTACATCGTCGGCTTGGCGGGAGAAATTCATTTGATAAAACATTTCTTCAATACAAATAAAAGGTAGCAAATTTTGTCAAAAATAAAAACAGTAAAGGGAGTAATTTATAAAGATCATTTTTTTTTGAAAAAAAAAATCACTCCGTGGGTTAGTTTACATGACTGACCAATCAGGGCGGACAAACATTGCATTATTCCGAGGTATACACTTACCTTATTCCCAGTAAGTTCCATGTACTTTTTTTTTTAATTGGAGGTCTCTGACCTATAGATGAATGTTTCATATCAGATTTTCCGATTTTACAGTGATCCAATACCAATCCTTTTACAGAATATTTACAAGTAGTGAAACGCTCGCTGAACTATTTACGCAACAATAGTTCACTGCATGACTACTAGATCTAGATCATGTTACTCAGAGTGTGTTGGGGGGAGGGGTGGGGCGAATGTATTTGGGGCAAAGGGTTCGCGAAACATAAATGGCTGACATCAGTATGTAAACAAGATACAAGGTCAGTATTTAAAATGAAAATTATGTTATTGTTTTTAAACTGTGCATCGAGTAGACAAATGTTTCAGCTGTGTATTGCCGTTTCTACAAGGAAGAACTATGTCGTGTAACAAAAGTTGTAGAGTGTAAACTGACAACTTTCTCAAGGAGAGAGTTTCAAATAATCTTTCAGTTTCCTACTCTATCCTGTATGCCTTTTTGATGTATGTACGTGTTATAAATGAATTGTGATTTATAAAATATTGTTTAAACCAAACTGCCAACTTTTGCTTTCTCGTCAACGAAATATTTATAAAGAATCCATAAATTTGGATCTAGATTGGTCAGGTTATCTTTGCTTTTTATTTAACATCATGTAATACTTAACTGGAAGCGTGTGACCTTATTTTATTCATCAAATATGCATAAAGATCTCACATCGTCTAAACAATGTTGTGTAAGAATGCACATAAGTTTGAATAAACTTAATGTACGCTCAAAATGGTTGGTTTTAGATTAACTTTGAACATATATTTTGCACTAGCGGGTTTATTTTTCATATTGAGAATATATATCTATTCAAACTCAGGGGATTTCAAACATATAGGCTTATTGAAAGTTGAATAGTAGCACAATCAATTTATTTTGCGTCAGCTTCTATCATGTTCCTTTGTGACAGGTATTCCATTATGTTTTTCAGTTTTGCCTTTTACTCTTTTTGTCAATTTATTTTTTTTTTCAGTTCATATATGCCACGTTAGTTACAAGAAAACGTCTAGACTTACGCTATACTTGAGATGTTAAACACATCTTCAGGCAGATACATTTTGAAATATTGTCATAACAATAAAATACGGGAAACGTCATAAGCAGACGGTGCGGCAAACTACAAATGAACATTCATGCCGATATCGGCATATAAATGCAATATTGCTTTTCACAGTTTCAGACACTTTAATCAAATTAATGATTTTATCTCTTAACCTGTTGAATTGTAATTTTTTAATAATTTAAGACATATATTATTCGACCAGTCTGACGAAATAATAACATGATAAAATGTTCAAACGGCCATAAGAATATTGCATAGAATCAGTTAACCGTTAAAATGTTTTTTAATGGAGACAAAGTTATGTAACAAAGGTCAATGACTATATTAAAGATGCATTGATAAACTGATTTATTCAGCACTTTTCTTAAATAAGCACTCATCAATAAGCTTTTTTCATTTAATGTTTCGCATTTCTCAAATAACAGTTAGCATTATCGTTGGCATTTAGCATCTGGCATTTAGCATTAAGTATATGGCATAAAGCTTTGATAGTTGGCATTTAGGATTAAGAAGTTGGCATTCAGCATTAGATGATCTGCACCAAGCATTGAATAGTTGACATTTGGCATTTGGCAATTAACATGGCGCACCATATATGAAAACAAAAAATTGCACTTTTTTGAAAGATGAGGACTTTCCAAATCCATGGGTCATATTTTGATGTTCTAAAAACAATGCGACAGGTATTCAAGGTGACTTTTTCTCTTTAGAAGACACAACTTCATATTTGTATGTGTGTCATTATAACAATAAAAGATCCTGTATACATCTATTTTTGTTCTTCACTCGTTCCTTCTTTCACCATGCATTTGCAATGCCAAAATATGTGATGATAAGACGTATTCAATAAGATAAAAGATACGGTAAGATTCGTCTGCTAAGATATTCCCCTCGCATTCGGGAAATTTAGGAAATTTCCGAGCCGACCCAGGGTCTTCATTTTAAAAGTAATAGTGATTGTATAAAAGGCACAAAGGGTAAGCGAAATCATAAGAATATTATAAAAAAAAATGCACAGTTGAGTTGAGCAATAATTTATCTTTTAAATATCGAATAAGCAAAAACGATAAAAAAAAATCCCTTTTTCGTATTTTGCGCAAAAGGTCACTGAAAATAACTCTTAATTTTGTCCAAAATTAGACTTTTACTTTTGACTTCAATGGAACTTAAAAGGCTCAAAGGGTAAATGAAAGCATATACTTACAATTTCTAAAGTATTACAAATATCTAAACATTTTTTTCCGCCGAAGCAAATTCTATATCTGAAACAATTTAAATAGATCTAACAAATAAATATAATGTATCCTTCTTTATTTAATGTGTCAAAAAAACGATAATACCGATTACTGGAAAAATTGAAAGTTCGATATGTTGGCAAATAGCATTTTCATTAACTGTGTCATTTAGCATTTGGCAATTAGCATGGCACACATGCTTTCCATATGATACAATGTTATACATACATATCGAAACGCGACAAAATATAAAAAGAAAAGGCGATGTTATTAAGAAGCAGCAAGAGGAAGGAACGAAAGATCAACACTATATATATTTGGACTACTTGTGAACAGACATACAGAGGCATAAATTTGATTTGGTACAGATTTAATTTGCCTATAACTTGGATTCTGAATACTTTGTGCATACTCCTTAGCAATAGTGACGTCAGATTGTTTTGTCCACTAAGTGCATTATATCTTAACAATTTATTATGCTCTTTGGTGTGAGGACGGTATCTGACTAGAACAAATAGGGTGAGGAAAATTGGAGCAAAATTTTACTCCAATCTAAAATCCATTAGTAATCTGAAACCAAGATTAAATGCGAGCAAGCATTTATGAATATAATCGACAACATTCTACATTTATACATAGATAAAAGTTGTGAATTTTAAATCAGTGGCCGAACATAAAAGATTAAAAACAAAAAGGAATAGCTCCTTATATTACACACAATCCATTTACCTCACGTTCGTGTCTGTCAGAAGCATGTGATGCCTCACAAACCGTAAAGAGACAACAAAGTTAGGTCCGTCTTGATTACATGATGCAACATACGCGTTGGGTAGAAAGCAGACCTCATGTATAGCAAGATTGTTAATTATGTGTGTGTACTGTGTTTTTATTAAATGATGCTTCTTAAGCTTGAGGGAAAAAAACGTGATATCTGTCTCTGGCTTTATTGTTTATTTGGCCTGTTTTCCATTTTATGATACATCATAAGCGTGGGTAGAAAACAGGATATTTTTTGTGTGCTTTGTTTTGGGTTTAACACCGTTTTGTAACCAGACCTGTTTCGAGTATATATTGCATCATAAACATGGAATAGAAAAGAGAATATCTATTTCCAGCAACATTATCAATTAGGTCTGTTTTGATAATATGAAAGATCTATAGTTTACCACACAGGATATCTGTTTCTGAATATATTGTTAATAAGACCTGATTTGATTATATGTTGGATCATAAGCGTGAGGTAGAAAACAAGATATCCGTTTCTATAGTAACATTATCAATAAGGTCTTTTTGTGTTTTGGAATATATCATGGATCCTAATCGCAGGTAGAATACAGGATATATGTTTTAAGATACAGTGTTCGTTAAATCTGTTTGATCATATTATGCATCTAAAGCGTGGGTGAAAAAAACAGGATATCTGTATCTAGATACATTGTTATTTAGGTCTGTTTTGAACATATGATGAGCCATAAGTGTGTGGTAGTAAACAGGATATCTGTTTTTAGATACTTTGATTATATATCTTTTTTCTTGTTTCATTATAAATAACGTACGTTTTGATTAAATGAAGCATCGTAAGCTTTTGGTAGAAAAAAAGATATATGTTTTAGATACATTGTTGATTAGGTCCGTTTTACCCATTTTGCAAATCCCGTATTATGTAATTTCGTTGCCCGTTCGTTAACATTTTACCTTTCCGTTTTCGGACACATATAAACACATCAATTCAGTTCCCATATCGTCTAAGTATTTGAAGAAGTTTGGTAGACGGTCACCCAAGGAACATTTCTAAAAATATTTTGAAATGAGGCCAGCGGTTTTTGAGGACAGAGAAGGTTTTTAAGGTACTTCCGCCATTGAATTTAGAGTGACCTTCATTTGCGGTGTGAAAATATAGTTAGAGACTTACCCTAAACCTTCTTTACACAAGGGAAACAATCCGTTTATATAGTGAAATTGTTGAGTGAACACCGTTTCTTAATCCTAATCCTGTCCATGTTATATCAGTGCAAAGGAAAAGTAACCTACATTTGTGTCTATGTTAAATGTCATGTATGTTAACACAGTTATGCATCTAACCATCTTGAAATAGATTTCTTCGATTTTCTCATATTTCTAGATATTTTCCCTTACTGAATAGAACTAAACTTATTACAAAATCTGTTTTCAAATCTTACCACTTCATGTATTATAATCACTGTCCAAAATAGAAACGGAAAATCTTTTTTTCTGTTTTGGTCCAAAATGTATTTCAGCGGTCAAAATAAAGGCATTTGTATAACAAAACATGACATTTTGTGTAGTCTGTACGAATTTGATCACCAAATGACGTAGGGTTTCATCGGGAATTCCCGATCAAATATTTCGATTCCATGTGTTCCATTTTCAGACGTTATTTATACGGACGTGTTCGCTTAAACTATTCAAGCATCAGCATGTAGGATTTCATCGGGAATTCCCGACCAAATATTTCGATTCCGTGTTTTGCATTTTTCAGACGTTATTCATACGGAAATGTTCACTTAAACTATTCAAGCACCAGCAAAAGGTAACTGGATCAATCATAGTCACGCCAATTTTTTATCTACAAGACTCGTAATGTTTATCTTTAGAAAGTTTTCAGCATGTGCACGTACGTACATTTACGTGTATACGTTCAAGTATTACCTCTAACACCTGGCAAACATCGCGTCTGTGTGATATTTTACGGTAAATATAGGTTTATTATTTTACAGTACTGTTCGCGAGTATTGACCTGGCACTCGTGAATATTCTGTTTATTTCCATAAATAAGTTGTTGGTGTCACAACGCGAATTTCTATATTACAGTTATCAAATCAACATCATCATGCCGTATTAGTAGATGTCTGTGCCAGTAAAACGTTAACGAGTCTTTTGCTACTTTAACTAGTGTGTGTGTGTGCGTGCGTGCGTGCGTGCGTGTGTGTGTGTGTGTGTTTTATTTGCATGACTAGATGGTGAGGGTAATTACCACCCTCAGCACGAATTACTAAAGGTCCAATTATTGGTATAATTATGTAGTTCTGTAAACCATGGCAGAAAATGCTGACCAAGAACCTTTGAAACATCTGAAATCCAAAGATACAGATCCACGAATATTCAAAGAGAATTATGTATTAAATTACATATAATAATTGTAATAACGACATAAAAATGATAACATTCGAAGCAAAATTAACTGGTAATGACTTTCAGCATGAACCTGGCCGGTGTAATGAAGTATTTCGACCCCCATAGAATAACGACCCCCCGGTCATTATTCTATAGAAAATGTGACTCCTTTCCTGTAAAATATTGACTCCCCTTATAAAAAACTGACTCCCTTTGAAAAAAACTCTATAGAAAAACTGACCCCTCCATGTAAAATACTGACTCCCTAAAGATGACTACCTTCGAATCTCATAGAATAACGACCCCGGTTATTATTCTATAGAAAAAGTGACTCCTTCCATGTAAAATACTCACTGCCGAAATTACTACATTCGAACTCTCATACAATATCGATTCCCGGACATTATTCTATTTAAAAAGTTACTCTTTCCGTGTAAAACACCGGCTCCTAAAAAGACTTTCGACGATAATATCTATTAAAAAGTGATACCCACCAGACCTAACGGACAATTTTACTAGGTCTACAACTCTAATACCTTCCATTGCCAATAATTAACATTTTGATTGTACTACTACTAATGGTGCCGCTACTTCTATTGCTATTATTACATGTACTTCTTCTTCCTCTACTACTACTACTACTACTACTACTACAACTGCTACTACTGATACTACTATACCTGCTTCCACTAATACGTCTTGTACATCTACCTCTTCTTCTCCTGCTGCTGTTGTTGCTGTCACTTATATCTCTGCTGCTGCCGCCGCTGCCGCTGCCGCTGCTGCTGCTGCTGCTGCTGCTGCTGCCACTGCCACTGCCACTACCACTGCCACTACTACTACTACTACTACTACTACTTTCTATTGTTGCCGCTACCGTACTTCACTGCCACTGCTAAGTATTGCAACTTCTATTAATACTAAGTTCTATGCTAGCAGTTTCTTGTGCAGTTTTCTTCTGAAGAATTACTTCATACCGAAGTTTGCAGGGATTATTGACACTGGTGTGTTTTGTGAACGTATTGTGAATTGTTATTTTCCTGAGAAAAAAAATGTATACACCAAGATACAGCGTCTAGAAATAGAATCCCTTTTCCCGTTGGGAATGCTCTGATTTCTGTGTCAAGTGATGGTATCTGGGGCTAATGGTCAAACGGAAGGACGGATGAACGGACGAACAACGGCAAATCTATATGCCCCCCTCCCCCGAGTGGGGGCATAAAATGCAGCAATTAGGCCTTACATACACGAGTTATCACTAAATTTGACCAGATGACCGGGGGTCGTTTTTTTATGGGAATCAATATTTTTCGTGAGGTTCAGTTTACTTCACATGGGGGAGTCATAGTACATTGATCTGGAGGTCATAATACTATGACCGGGGGGGGGGGGGGGGGTCACTTTTTCTATAGAAAAATGACCGGGGGTCATTATTCTATGGGAGTCGAAATACTTCATTACACCGGCATCATGATCAGCTGCAAATGTCCCTTATAGCATACTAGTATCTTGATTAAAAAGAGTCTTTTTTTCTCTGTTATTACCAAGTCCCAGAAAAGTCACAAATAAGCTAAATAGCTAAATCTAAATAATGCATATGAATAACATATGTCAAAATTAAATGCATTATGGTTATAATGGCGCCCCAAGGGTTTACTAGTATATGATGAAAGACAATAACACAAAACCAAGATCTTTTCAGCCACATTTTCAATAAATGCAGCAATATTTTGCGATAAATCATTGAAGAATGTGTCACTTGTGGGAACCACCGTTGCATAAGAATTATTTAGTATACATATATATAAAGACTTATTGCAGAAATTCACAATATGTATTAGATCTCAGTTCTCTGTGATTGTCCTTTGTCTCATAAACCATTTGGATGGGATACCGACTGTTTTCTATTTGATATAAACATATATATTGTATCATTGCTATTGGTTTTATAGCTATTTCTACCTAATTAACATGACCAGATTTAGCTATAGCTATACAGCTAATTTCTGACTTTTCTGGGACCTGACTACCTATATTGTAATTTGTAGTACAAATTCTCTGTTAAATAAGTCTTTTTAAAAGTATTTAAGATCCAAGTTTCATATTGAAAAACATGAAAAATGACTTCATATTGTTTATATTAACATTAGATTAACAAGTTTATGTGTATTAACAGTCATGCGTTAGGTTTGAAATAGTACACACTGTATGCATGTATAGATAAACAAAGCATACAAGTCATCTGAAGTACCACTGAGAAAACTGGATGCTTTTAACAGCCAGCTGTTACAGTGTGACATTTAATTATGAATTTAGTTCTATATGCAAACTAAATATATATATGTTTTAAAGCTAAATACAGTTGAAGATGATTTTATATATATATTTGGAGTCAATATCTATTTAAGATTAAATATTCTAGTGAAAGATGCCCACTCGATATCTTTAAATCATTTTGACCAGCACTGTAACTTTAGTAATTATATCGGTCGTAGAAAACACCAGATGATTTTTTAGATTGGATACGGCATATGCCATTATTAAATGTAAGTTAAATGTTCTAGACAATGTTTTAATTTGATTCTGCCTACCTTATAACTCTCTACTTTTGTCGGGTCTAACTCGCTTTGTAATCAAATCAAAATATTTATCAGTTCAGCTTAGAATGGTATATGTTCCGATCAGCAAATGTTTACTATTTTCGGTATTTGTCCTGTGTAGCTTTTAGATCCGACAATTTTCCAGCATTTTTATATACTTGGAATGATTATAACAAACACGGACTGCAATTCACACGTGAAAGTTAATTCAGCCATCCCTCTGAAAGCCCCTATAACTTCTACAGAGACAGGATAGTCATGTCCGCATCAACAACTTTATTCGCCTTTTTGAATATATCTTAAACTAATCTCAATTTTCACTTGTTTGGAAATGTGCGGTACATGTTTTCTTCAGCAAACACTACAAAACTATCCATAGAATGCAATATATATCACAGTATATGATCACTATTTCTATTTTATCCTCTTTAACTGATGTTCCGCCTTTTAGGGTTTCATGTCTCTAGGCCTATACACAATTTGTTACTTAAATTAGATTAAATAAAATTTTCACGGTATCTGGCTTTATTCACTCAACAATTTACTCTTGATTTAATAATCCAGTCCGCCAAACATAAATCGATTTCCGTGTAAACTTACATTTAGGTTACAAATTACAAATATGTCGGTTTTTATTTAGCGAAGCGAATCGTACTAGTTTACTACGGAAACCTGACCTTCTGTTTATTTATTGTATTTATTTCTCTGACTTTTTTAAATACCAGTAACAAAAGATTTTAATACGACGTTATGCAACCAAATACAGCATAACTAAACAATAAAATTGAGATGTTTAGTAGGCTGGATTTGAGTCACTTCAAAATTGAGATGTCCTATCATCAACAGATTATAGAGATTGTAATGCAACGTCTATTGCGGTTGAAAATACTAATTATCATGGATCAATAATATCATTAGTAATAATATCAAAATGACAAACTGTCATGGACCAATTATTAGGAATATTATCAAAAAGACAGACTATATTGGATAATTCATTAGGAAAAATATTAAAAAATACAATACGATACAATACAATGCAATACAATGCAAGACAAGACAATGTAATGTAATGCAATGCAATGCAATGCAATGCAATGCAATGCAATGCAATACAATACAATACAATACAATTATTTCAAATAGTCCCAGATAACTGACTTCTATAGGAATGAAGTTAGCATAATATAGAAAATAATTTATTAGGAATTATATCAAAAAGGCAATCTTGTACAACAATTAGGAATAATATCAAAATGACAAACTGTCACGGATCAATTATTAGAACTAATGTAAAATCGACAAACTGTCAAGGATCAATATTAAGAATAATATCAAAAAGAAAATACAATGAACAATTGTCAAAAGACAAACTACCGTTGATCATGTTTATAATTCATTAGGAAAAATATCAAAATGGATCAATTATTACAAATAATATCAAAACGACACACTGTCTTTGGATTAATATTTGGAATAATATCAAAAAGACAAAAAGACAAACTGTCATGGGTTAATATAAGGAGTACTATAAAAATGTATACAACTCAGTTAATCGATAGCGTGTTAGACAAGGGATGCAAATACACAATTTAGTATCGTTTACTACGGCTTTCACAAACTTATCCTATGTTGATTATCTAACCAGTGAAGTTCATTTTTTCCATTTTTAGCTCGACTATTCATAGAATAGTAGAGCTATTGGACTCGCCCATGCGTCGGCGTCCGCGTCGGCGTCTGCGTCGGCGTCCGCGTCCGCGTCCCGATTTGGTTAAGTTTTTGTATGTAAGCTGGTATATCAGCAACCACTTGTGGGAATGGATTGAAACTTCACACACTTATTCACTTCGATAAACTGACTTATACTGCACAGGTTCCATAACTCTATTTTGCTTTTTTACAAAATTATGCCCCTTTTTTGACTTAGAAATTTTTGGTTAAGGTTTTGTATGTAAGCTGGTATCTCAGTAACCACTTGTGGGAATGGATTAAAACTTCACATACTTATTCACTCTGATAAACTGACTTACATTGCACAGGTTCCATAACTCTTTTTTGCTTTTTTGCAAAATTATGCCCCTTTTTCGACTTAGAATTTTTTGGTTAAGGTTTTGTATGTAAGCTGGTATCTCAGTACTCACTAATTGGAATGGATTGAAACTTCACACACCTGTTAACTGTCATGATCTGACATGCACAAAGCAGGTCCCATAACTTTATTTTTCTGTTTTACAAAATTATGCCCCTTTTTCAACATAGAAATTTTTGGTTAAGTTTTTGTATGTAAGCTGGTATCTCAGTATCCACTAATGGGAAAGGATTGAAACTTCACACACTTGTTCACTGTCATGATATGACATGCAGTGCAAAGGGTCAATAACTCAACTTTGCATTTTACAAAATTATGCCCCTTTTTAAACTTAGGAGTTTTGGGTTAAATTCTTATATGTAAGCTGGTATCTCAGTACCCACTAATGGGAATGGATTGAAACTTCACACACTTGTCCACTGTCATGAGCTGATAAGCACTATGCAGGTTCCATAA
Organism: Mercenaria mercenaria; assembly: GCF_021730395.1. NCBI lineage: Eukaryota > Metazoa > Mollusca > Bivalvia > Venerida > Veneridae > Mercenaria > Mercenaria mercenaria. Next base: position 37,535,095 of record NC_069372.1, on the reverse strand, counting down.
CCCTATTTTGCTTTTTTTAAATTATGCCCCTTTTTCGACTTTCGTATTCATTCAGTCAACAAGGCTGTTGAATAGTCGAGCGTTGCTGTCCTCCGACAGCTCTTGTTTATTGATGTGGTGCGCAGCAACATCTATCTCTGCCAGGACAATTAAAAAAAAATAATGAATGGCCGAAAAACATCAAACAATATACTTTTAAACATAAAGTTGTGTTTTTTTTTTCTGGTGATGAAACGTAAATAACATGCAACAAATTAACTTCAGGTACATTTGAAATATATGTCACGGTGACATCGTTATTCCGGCCCGTTTCGATAAGAGTTTTTTCTAAAACAAGGAAAAAGACCAAATCTTTCGAATACCATGGGTGCTTTTTTACCTTGCTGTCTGCGAAAGCGAATGCAAATGCATTTGCTACGGAACAGCTTGCAGCATATAAGTCAAATGTATGGTGTTCCGTTAGGGCCAGCGCCTGCTCCCTATGAATGCAAAACGCGAAGGTACTATGGTACGATGGACATAACACGACAGTACGACGGCGAAGCGCGACAGTACAATGGCGAGGCATGACAGTACGATGGTGACAGTCCGTCGTACTGTCGCGCTTCGGCATCGTACCGTCGCGCTTTACCATCGAAGTGTCGTACTTCACCATCGCACTGTCGCGCTTCATCATCGTAGTGTCACCAACGTATATACTGTCGCGCTTCGCCATCGCACTGTCGTGCATCACAATCGTAACGTCACCATCGTACTGTCGCGCTTTACCATCGTACTGTCGCGCTTCGCCATTGTTGTGTCACCATCGTACTGTCGCACATCACCAACGTAGCGTCACCATCGTACTGTCGCGCTTCGCCATCGTACTGTCGCGCTTTACCATCGTACTGTCGCGCTTCGCCATCGCACTGTAGCGCTTCACCATTGTTATATCACCATCGTACTGTCGCGCTTCACCATCTAAGTGTCGTGCTTCGCCATCGCACTGTCGCGCATCATCACCATTGCTGTGTCACCGTCGTACTGTCGCGCTTCACCATCGAAGTATCATGCTTCGCCGTCGCACTGTTGCGCTTCATCATCGTAGTGTTACCATCGTACTATGGCGCTTCACCATCGAAGTGTCACGATTCACCACCAGAGTGTCGTGCTTCGCCATCGCACTGTTGCGCTTCATCATCGTAGTGTTTCTATTGTCACAGGGACAATATGCATGTGTCCGAGTCCTTGTTTTGTGTATCCTGTATCTGTATATCATGTGTTATCTGTATGTCACGTGTTCCTTCAGTCAGTCCATTTCGTCTTTTTTTCATCTATTCACTTTTCATTTTATTTCAACATCTCCTAACTAAGGTGACGGGCCTCAATCAGACTTTTTTGATTACCATTTGGCATGATATTCACGCTTTTTTATGCGCCTGCACACTGGTATTATAGAAGTTCTGGCGAGAGTCGTGTTTTTGTCAATTCATTAGTGCCTGGGTAAATATTGTTGTCAAGATTTCAGTTAATCATTATATTTGTATGCGTATACAAATGTAATTTTGTGTGGATTGTTTAGGAATTATTTTGATTGCACTGATATTATAAAAGTTATGGCGAGAGCCGTGTTTTTGTCATCTCTCTAACAATTTATTAGTGCCTTGGTATATTTAGCAGGCTCCAGACCCTATTCTCCCTATCCATCTCTAAATGCTGAACTCACGAGTATCCGTGACACTAGCGTACTGTCGCGCTCCGCCATTGCATTGTCGCGCATCACCATCGTGGCGTCACCATCGTACTGTCGTGCTTCACCATCGTACTGTCGCGCTTCGCCATCACACTGTCGCGCTTCACCGTTGTAGTGTCACCATCGTACTGTCCCGCTTCGCCATCGTGCTGTCGCGCTTCACTATCGAAGTGTCGTGCTTCGCCATCGCACCGTCGCGCTTCATCATCGTAGTGTCACTATCGTACTCTCGCACTTCACCATCGTACTGTCGCGCTCCGACATCGCACTGTCATGCTTCACCATTGTTGTGTCACAGTCGCACTGTCGCGCTTCACCATCAAAGTGTCGTGCTTCGCCATCGCGCTGTTGCGCTTCATCATCGTAGTGTTACTATCGTACTGTCGCGCTTCGCCATTGCATTGTCGCGCATCACCATCGTAGTGTCACCATTGTACTGTTGCGTATCGCCATTGTAGTTTAACCATCGTACTGCCGCACTTCGCCATCGCACTGTCGCGCATCACCATCGTACCGTTGTGCTTCGCCACTGCATGGTCGTTTCACCATTAGTGTCACCATCGTACTGTCGAGCTTCGCCATCGCGCTGTCGCGCAACACCATTGTACTGTCGCGCTTCGTCATCGTACCGTCGCGCATCACCATCGTAGCGTCACCATTGTACTGTCGCGCTTCGCCATCGCGCTGTCGTGCAACACCATTGTACTGTCGCGCTTCGTCATCGTACTGTCGCGCATCACCATCGTAGCGTCACCATTGTACTGTCGCGCTTCGCCATAGCACTGTCGCGCTTCACCATCGTATTGTCGCGCTTCGCAATCGCACTGTCGTGCTTCACTATTATTTTGTCGCCATCTACTGTC